>NC_082672.1:77218214-77851428 GCF_025265405.1 Mesoplodon densirostris
TTCTTTACATTCATCCTTTGATGGGCACTTAGGTTGCTTCCATGTCTTGACTATTGTAAATAATGCTGCAATGAACAGAAGGGTGTCTTTCTTTTCAAGTTAGTGTTTTTGTGTTCTTTGGATAAATACACTGAAGTGAAATAGCTAGGTCATATGGTAACTTTTTTGTTGATTTTTTTGAGGAATCTCCATACTGTTTTCCATACTGGCTGTACCAACTTATACTCCCACTAGCAGTGTAAGAAGTTGCCTTTTCTCCACATCCTCTCCAACATTTGTTATTCCTTGTATTTTTGACAGCCATTCTAACAGGTATTAGGTGATATCTCACTGTGGTTTTGATTTACATTTCCCCAATGATTAGTGATATTGAATATCTTTTTATGTGCTTCTTGGTCATCTGTATGTCATCTTTGGAAAAATGCTTGTCTATCTACTCTGCCTATTTTTTAATCAGCTTGTTTGATTTTGTATGGGTTCTTCATATATTTTGGGTACTAAACCCTTATTGGATATATGACTTGAAAATATCTTCTCCTATTCAGTTGGTTGCCTCTTATTTTGATGTTGGTTTCCTTAGATGTGCAGAAGCTTTTTAGTTTGATACAGTCTCATTTATTTATTTTTGCCTTTGTTTCCCTTGTCTTTGGAGTCATATTCACATAAAACATCTTCAAAAAAAGTCAGTTAGGTTACTGCCTATGTTATCTTGAAGGAATTTTAGGATTTTAGGTCTTACATTCAAGTCTCTAATCCATTTTGAGTTAATTTTCCTATATGGTGTAAGACAGTGGCCTAGTTTCATTATTTTGTCTAGTTTTCCCAACACCATCTATTATAAACACTGTCCTCTCTCCATTATATGTTCTTTTTGCTGCTTTGTCATATGTTAATTGTCCATGTTTGTGTGGCTTTATTTCATTGCTCTCAATTCTGTTCCATTGAGTTCTGTGTCTGTTTTTGTGCCAATACCATACCGTTTTGATTACCATAGTTTTGTAGTATAGTTTGATATCTGGCAGCTTGATACCTTCAGTTTTGGTTTTCTTTCTCAAGATCACTTTGATAATTTGTGGTCTTTTTTTGGTTCCATACAAATTTTGGAGTTCTTTGTTCTAGTTCTGTGAAATATGTCATTGGAATTTTCATAGGAATTGCATTGAATTTGTAGTCTGTTTGGGTAGTATGGACATTTTAACAATATAAGTTATTTTAATCCCTTAGAATTGAATATCTTTTCATTTTTTCGTATCATCTTCAATTTCTTTCATCAGTGTCATAGTTTTCAGTGTACAGGTCTTTCACCTTCTTGGTTAAATTTGTATCTAGGTAGTTTATTCTTTGTAATGCAATTGAAAATTGGACTTTTTTCCTTAATTTATTTTGACAGTTTGTTATTAGCATATAGAAATGCAACAGATTTCTGTAAATTGATTTTTTATCCTTCAATTTTACTGAGTTTATTTATTAGTTCTAACGTTTTTGTGAAGTCTTTGGGGGTTTCTATATATAGTACAATATCATCTACAAATAGTAAGAGTTTTACTCCTTCCTTTCTGATTTGGATGCTTTTTATTTCTTTTTCTTGCCTAATTGCTGCAGCTAAGGCTCCTAATACTATGTTGAATACAAGTGGTGAGAGTGAGAATCCTCATCTTTTTCCTCATCCTATAGAAAATCTTTCAGCTTTTCACTGCTGAGAATATTAGCTGTGAGTTTGTCATATATGGCCTTTTTATGTTGAAGTACATTCTCTCTATACCCAATTTGTTGAGAGCTTTTATTATAAAAGGATGCTGAATTGTGTAGGATATTTTTTCTGCATCTATCAAGATGATTCTATGAGATTTTTTCTCACATTTTGTTAATATGATGTGTCGCGTTGATTGATCTGTTAATGTGGAACCATACTTGCATCCCTGGAATAAACCCCACTTGATTGTGGTACATGATCCTGTTAATGTATTGTTGGATTCCGTTTGCTAATATTTTGTTAAGGTCTGTTTCATCTATATTAATCAAGAATATTGACCTGCAACTTTATTTTTTTGTGTGTGATCTCCTTGTCTGGTTTGCATATCAGGGTAATTCTGGCTTCATAAAATGAGTTTGGAAGGTTTCCCTCCTCTTCAATTTTTTGGAAGAGTTTAGGAAGGATAGGTATTAAATCTTTTTTGAATGTTTTGTAGAATTCACCAGTGAAAGTTTCTGGTCCTGTTTTGATTGTTGGGAGCTTTTAGATTACTGTTTCTGTAACCTTATTAGTAATTTGTCCATTCAGATATTCTATGTCTTCATGACTCGGTCTTGGAAGATTGTATGTTTCTAGGAATAGATCCATTTCTTCTAAATTGTCCTCCTATTGGCATATAATTGTTTGTAATAGTTTCTTATGATCCTTTGTATTTCTGTGGTATCAGTTACCTCTTCTCTTTGATTTCTGATTTTAAATATTTGAGCTCTCTCTCTTTTTTTCTCATTTAACCTACCTAATGTGTATCTCTCTCTATACACACACACACACACACACACACACACACACACACGTATTTTTATTTCTAAAAAACAGCTCTTAGTTTCACTGATCATTTTTTATTGGTTTTTAAGTGCCTGTTTCATTTATTTCCACTCTGATCTTTATAATTTCCTTCCTTCTTTGAATTTTGGGATTTATTTGTGTTTTTTTTAGGTATAAAGTTAGATTGTGAACTTGAGATTTTTCTTATTTCATGATGTTTGCCTGCATTGATATAAATTTTCCTTCAAGAACTGCTTTTCCTGCACCCCATTGATTTTGGTATGTTGTATTTCTATTCTCATTTGCCTCTAATTATTTTTTTAAATTTCTCCTTTGATTTATTTGATCCATTGTTTATTCAGTAGCATGTTCTTTAATCTCCAAGTTTTGTGGGGTACATTTTTCCATTTTTTTCCTTCTGATTGATTTCTAGTTTCATACCATTGTTGTTGGAGAGGATGCTTGATATAATTTCAATATTTTTGCATTTATTAAAACTTATTTTGTGACCTAGCAAATTATTTATCCTAGAGAATGTTACACAACACTTGAAAAGAATGCATATTCTGCTTCTTTTGGATGGAAAGTGTGTATATATCTATTAACTCTATCTTGTCTCATATGTCATTTAAGGCTGATGTTTCCTTATTTATTTTCTATCTGGATGACATATGCATTGATGTAGGTGAGGTGCTGAAGTCCCCTACTATTATTTTATTGCTTTCCTTTTCTCCATTTAAGTTTGTTTATATTTACCTTATATGTCTTGGGGTTTTTATGTTGGGTAGGTATATATTTATAAATTTTATATCTTCTTGCTGTATTGGCCCCTTTATCATTATGTATTGTCCTTCTTTGTCTTTTATTAAAATAACTTTGTTTTAAAGTCCATTTTATCTGATATGAGTATAGCTACTCCAGCTTTCTTTTCAGTTCCATTTACATAGACTACATATTTTCATTCCTTCACACACATTCAGTCTGTGCATGTCCTTACTTTTGAAGTGAGCCTCCTGTAGCTACCATATAGAAGGCTCTTTTTAAATTATTATTATTCATTCCTCCACTGTATTCAGCCACTACCTTTTGATTGGTGAATTTAGTTCATTTACATTTAAAATAATTATTCATAGCTATGTACTTGCTGCCATTTTGGGAATTGCTTTCTGTCTGTTTTTGTGGTTCATTTTGGTTTCTTTCTTCTCTTTCTCTCTTCCCTTGTGGTGGTTTTCTTTAGTGTTATGTTTATATTTCTTTCTTATTTATTTTTCTGTATTTACTGTATTTTATTTTCTGTGTGGGTACTGTAAGATTCACATCTAACATCTTATGTATATAGCAGTCTGTTTTAAGTTGGTGGCAACTTAAATTTAAACAAATTCCAAAGCTTTATCTTTTACTCCTTCCCCAAACAATATTTGCTTTATAAGTGATTGATTCACTATCTTTATTATATAGTTACCTTTTCTGGTAGGATTTTCTTACTTTCATACTTTTTTATTATTAATTAATGCTATTTCTTTTCAGCTTAAAGAAGTCCCTTAACATTTCTTTTGTAGATTAGTTTAATGGTAGTGAACTCCTTTAGCTTTTACTTATCAGGGAAGCTCTTAACCTCACTTTCAATTCTGAATGATGACCTTTCTTTTGCTGCTGTGTCAAGGTGAGTTCCATTGCTTTGTCTTCAAACTCACTTGCTCTTTCTTCTAGCTCTTTCAATCTGCTGTTGAACCCCACTAATGTATTTTTCAGCTCAGTTAAAACTTCTGTTTAGTATTTTCTTATATTTTATGTCTCTTTGTCAAAGTTCTCACTGCATTCGTCCATTCTTTGCCTGAGTTTCGTAAGCACCTTTTCATGAGATTTTGAGTTGTTCTGTCACTTGGAAAATATTCCTCTGTCTCTTCATTTTGTCTAATTCTCTGTTTGTTTCTATATATTAGGTAAATCATCTATCTCTCCAAGTTGTGAAGGGATGGCTTATGTAAGAGATGCCCTATGTGGTCAAAAGCACAGTCCTGCCTGACCACCAGAGCCAGGCACTCAAGGGTGTCCAGCATGTGATTTGCATGTGCCCTTCTGTTGTGGCAGAACCATGGATGCTTCTGTGGAATACTGGTGGACAGAACTTGCCTTAGGAATGGCTGTGGGACATGGCTACAGCAAATGCCAAGTTCTGGTGATCCCAGTTACCATCTGGACAGCTGTGAAGCCTAGTGGAAGCTCAGGGGTGGGCCAGGCATTTGGCTAACAGGTTAGATGGAGATTTCCAAAGTGACACCTGCAAGCAGTCATTAGCAAGGTAACCTGAGATTACAAAAATGGCTCTTAACTGTGTCTCTGTATCCAGGGAGTGTCCCAACTGGTTCTTATCTCTCTGACAGGTGCTTCAAGATTAGTAAATGGGTTGTCTTCATCTATGGTCCATGTGCTTTTCAATGTGGTGTATTTGTGCTGGTTTTTGAGTTGGATTAATCTGTGCATGACCTCATTAAGAGCAGGTTTTTCATTTCCTATAATTCTATGATTTTCCTGGATGTATTCCCTATTGGTTTTCAGAGCTGAGTGTTTTGGGGATTTGTCTCTCCTGTTCAGGATCTAAGGGTTGGGGTACCTAACGTGGAGTTCACTCCTCAAGGAAAATAATTATACTTTTGAAATCCATTCCAACTGTAGATTACCATGCCTGATGTATGGTTTTATCCTTGGTATGACCATATCTCTGTTTCTCCTATCTGTCTTGATGCTTTATTTTACCCTTTGTTGTGGAGACGCCTTATCCAGTTTTCGGGTCCCTTTCAGAGAGAATTACTCCATATGTAGTTGTGAATTTGCTGTGTTCCTAGGAGGAGGTGAGTTCAGGATCTTCCTACAGCACCATCTTGAATGCCTCTCCAATGTGTTTCTCTTAGTGTGATAAAAATAAGAGGTTTTTTTTTTTCTTTTTAAAGTGATTTTCTACTATGCATCTTATTTTTAAACTTTCTTAATCAACTTTCACACAAAAAAATAGATAGTTCATATCTTCCCCAATTCACTCATTATGTTGTGAAAAATCTACTACATCCAAATACCACTCTTGACCTCTAATTTGGGTCTTGAGGCCCAGACTTTGAGATGCATATTACTAATAAGAATGTGGCCTTACTGGGGCAAAATAAATAAATAAATAAAAACAGAATGGTTATAATGATAGGTACATGCTTGCTGGAAAGAAGTGATCCTAAGAGAAGAAGTTACTTCCCAGGCAAAGAAAGCAAGCAAAAACTATCTAGCAGTTGATATGGTAGGAAAAAAATTCACAAAGCCCCAAGGATTTGACACAGTGACAGGAACCATATCTGCAATATTATAAGATGAGATGAACACACTGGAGGACTTGGCTAGGACTAAGCAAAAGAAGAGAGTTCATGTGAGGACATTTGAAGAAACACCACACTACATGTGGAGTCTGATGCACCCTGCTCCTGACTGAGACACAAGCTGAACCAGCTTCGCCAGGTTCGTGGCCAATGGTCAGACCCCACTCAGGGCTAGAGAGGTACGGTGCAGCAGTATGGACCCATGTGAAAGAACAGTGGTGAGAATTCATCATGTATTATAGGAATTATAATGGAAGATTCATTGCAAATAACAAGGGATTACCACTACTACAAAGCAGAAGTAAGAATGCTCTTAAGGATGGTAGGAGATAAAAGTACAGAAACGTTATGAATCTTCCATCATATTTCTTTCCCAAAATGAGAAATATGTATATAGGCAAAGAATAACACTTGGATTTTTAAACTGCACCTGGTCTAAATGAAAGAAAACATAGCTAAAGGAGTACTGAAGATGTGGAACACCTCTGATTTGCGTTTACCCAGTAATTCCACCATAACTTTTAACCTTAATGCACTTGCACTCTTTCACATAGCATCTCAGAGCACAACTGAGGAAACATCTGCCTTGGGCCTTCACAGAGAGTCACACTCATCTGCTAGGGACATTAATTGCACTGCACCCACCTCCATCTTCTGGTCCTGCAGTCCTTGTGTCAGAACTTTCCTTGCATAAGAAGCTGTTCCAGGCCTCTTCTCTCCCTGTAGGTGTCCATTCCCTATCCTCTTTGAGCATTACCAGGTTGGGGTAATCAGAATTCTTGTCCATAAATTGTCACTGGTCCCACTGGTCTCCCCAGAAACACATTAGCAAAACACGATTTTCTCCTGCCTTACTCTGGCCTCTCAGATCCTTGAAATTTCTTCTTTCATCCATCTGATCTTCCCCCTACCACAAACACACACTCACATAATATTTTATACCAGGGGATGGTAAAGTACGATCCATGGACCAAATCTAGTTTACTACCATGTTTGGCAAGGCCCATGAGCTAAGGATAGATTCTATGTTTTTAAATGGTTATATAAGTACCAAAATTATATCTTCAGTTTTGCATCTTGGTCCTCAAACCCTAAAATATTTGCTACCTGGTTGTTTAAGCAAAGTTGTTGACCCTACATTAGATCTTATTACTTCCATTGACTATAGGCTCCCTACAGTCTCAACCTCAAGCCAGTGATGCTTTGGTCCCCACTTCCAATACTTCCAATTTATTCTCTTTATATCTGACTCCTCAAATCCTTTCACTTCACTGGGACCACCAATCCATCGATACTACCACCATTTCAAAGTGTCTCATTTGTCTGCTACAAGGTTCATGCTTAATATTTCTTGAGTGAATGATTTGAATGGGAACACTCACCTCATATTTAAAGTTCCAAATGTGAGAGACCATCAAGATGGCAGAAGAGTAAGACCTGGAGATCACCTTCTTCCCCACAAATACATCAAAAATACCTCTACATGTGGAACAACTCAAACAGAACACATACTGAACTCTAGCAGAAGACTTCAGGTGTCCCAAAAAGCAAGAAATACCCCATGTACCTGGGTAGGGCAAAAGAAAAAAGAAAAAAAAACAGAGACAAAAAATAGGGACGGGACCTGCACCAGTGGGAGGGAGCCGTGAAGAAGGAAAGGTTTCCACACACTAGGAGCCTCTTCATGGGTGGAGACTGTGGCTGGCGGAGGGGGGAGCTTCAGAACCACGGAGGAGAGTGCAGCCACAGGGGTACAGAGGGCAAAGCGGAGAGATTCCCACACAGAGGATCAGTGCCGACTGGCACTCACCAGCCCGAGAGGTTTGTCTGCTCACCCGTAGCGGCAGGCGGGGCTGGGAGCTGAGGCTCAGGCTTTGGTCAGGGCTCAGGGAGAGGACTGGGGTTGGTGGCGTGAAAACAGCCTGTAGGGGTTAGTGCACCGTGGCTGGCCAGGAGGGAGTCCGGGGAAAAGTCTGGAGCTGCCAAAGAGGCAACAGATCATTGTTACCTGGTGCGTGAGGAGATGGGATTCAGAGCGCCGCTTAAAGGAGCCCCAGAGATGGGTGTGAGCCGTGAGTATCAGTGCGGACCCCGGAGACGGGCATGAGGTGCTAAGGCTGCTGCTGCCACCACCAAGAAGCCTGTGTGCGAGCACAGGTCACTCTCGACAGTGCCCCTCCCAGGAGCCTGTGCAGCCCGCCACTGCCAAGGTCCCGGGATCCAGAGACAACTTCCCCGGGAGAACGCACGGCATGCCTCAGGCTGGTGCAATGGCACGCTGGCTTCTGCCACCGCAGGCTCACCCCACATTCCTACCGCTCCCTCTCCCCGGCCTGAGTGTGCCAGAGTCCCGGAATCAGCTGCTCCTTTAACCCCTGTCTGAGCGAAGAACAGACGCCCTCTGGCGACGTACAGGCAGAGGTGGGGCCAGATCCAAAGCTGAGTCCCTAGAGCTGTGTGAACAAAGAAGAGAAAGGGAAATCTCTCCCAGCAGCCTCAGGAGCAGCGGATTAAAGCTCCACAATCAACTTGATGTACCCTGATTCTGTGGAATACCGTAATAGACAATGAATCAACCCAAAACTGAGGTGATGCACTTTGTGTGATTTTGTCTGTATAGCTTTGCTTTTACCATTTATCCTAGGCTTCTGTCTGTCTGTTTTTGTTTTTGTTTTTTCTTTTTAAGTATAGTTTTTTAGTGCTTGTTATTATTGGTGGATTAGTTTGTAACTTTGGCTGCTCTCTTCTTTCTTTCTTTTCTTTTATTACCTTTCAATATATTTATTTTTTATTTTTAATATTTTTTTATTTTAACAACTTTATTATATTTTTTTCATTATTTTTTTCCTTTTTTTTCTCCTTTTCTTCTGAGCCATGTGGGTGACATAGTCTTGGTGTTCCAACCAGGTGTCAGGCCTGTACCTCTGATGTAGGAGAGCTGAGTTCAGGACATTGATCCACTAGACACCTCCTGACTCCATATAATATCAAATGGCAAAGTATCTCCCAGAGATCTCCATCTCAATGCTAAGACCCAGCTCCACTCAATGACCAGCAAGCTACAGTGCTGGACACCTTATGCCAAACAACTAGCAAGACAGGAACACAACCCCATCCATTGGCACAGAGGCTGCTGAAAATCATAAAAAGGTCACTGACACCCCAAAATGCACGACCAGGCGTGGTCCTACTGACCAGAAAGACAAGATCCAGCCTCATCCATCAGAACACAGGTACTAGTACCCTCCACCAGGAACCCTACACAACCCACTGAACCAAACTCAGCCACTGGGGGCAGACACCAAAAACAATGGGAACAATGAACCTGCAGCCTGCAAAAAGGAGACCCCAAACACAGCAAGTTAAACAAAATGAGAAGACACACAAACACACAGCAGATGAAGGAAGAAGGTAAAACCCAGCCCACCAAAGAAATGAAGAGGAAATAAATAATCTACCTGAAAAAGAATTCAGAGTAGTGATAGTAAAGATGATCCAAAATCTTGGAAATAGAATGGAAAAAATACAAGAAATGTTTAACAAGGATCTAAAGAACTAAAGGGTAAACAAACAATGATGAACACCACAATAAATGAAGCTAAATATTCTCTAGAAGGAATCAATAGCAGAATTTCTGAGGCAGAAGAACAGGTAAGTGACTTGGAAGATAAAAGAGTGGAAACAACTACTGAAGAAGAGAATAAAGAAAAAGCAATGAAAAGAATTGAGGACAGTCTCAGACACATCTGGGACAACATTAAATGCACCAACATTCAAATTAGAGGGATCCCAGAAGAGGCAGAGAAAGAGAAAGGGACTGTGAAAATATTTGAAGATATTATATTTTAAAACTTCCCTAATATGGGAAAGGAAATAGTCAATCAAGTCTAGGAAGTGCAGAGAGTCCCATACAGGATAAATCCAAGGAGAGACACTCCAAGACACATATTAATCAAACTATCAAAAATTCAATACAAAGAAAAAATATTAAAAGCACCAAGGGAAAAACAACAAATAATATACAAGGGTATCCCCATAAGGTTAACAGCTGATCGTTCAGCAGAAACTCTGCAGTCCAGAAGGGAGTGGCAGGATGTATTTAAAGTCATGAAAGTGAAACACCTACAACCAAGATTACTCTATCCAGCAAGGATATCACTCAGATTTGATGGGGAAATTAAAACCTTTACAGACAAGCAAAAGCTAAGAGAATTCAACACCACCAAACCAACTTAACAACCAACGCTAAAGGAACTTCTCTAGGTAAGAAACACAAGAGAAGGAAAAGAGCTACAATAACAAACCCAAAGCAACTTAGAAAGTGGTGATAAGAAAATACATATCAATAACTACCTTAAATATAAATGGATTAAATGATCCAACCAAAAGACATAAAATGGCTGAATGGATACAAGCAAGACGTGTATATATGCTGTCTACAAGAGACCTACATCAGATCTAGGGAAACATACAGACTAAAAGTGAGGGGATGGAAAAAGATACTCTATGCAAAAGGAAATCAAAAGAAAGCTGGAGTAGCAATTCTCATATCAGAAAAATAGACTTTAAAATAAAGATTATTACAAGAGAGAAAGAAGGACACTACAAAATGATCAAGGGATCAATCCAAGAAGAAGATATAACAATTGTAAATATTTATGCACCCAACAGAGAAGCACCTCAATATGTAAGGCAAATGCTAACAGCCATAAAAGGGGGAATTAACAGTGACACAATCATAGATGTGGGCTTTAACACCTCACATTAAACAAAGGGCAGATCATTCAAAATGAAAATAAATAAGGAAACACAAGCTTTAAATGATACATTAAAACAGAGGAACTTAATTAGTATTTATAGGACATACTATCTAAAAATAACAGAATATACTTTATTCTCAAGGGCTCATGGAACATTCTACAGTATAGGTCAAATCTTGGGTCACAAATCAAGTCTTGGTAAATTTAGGAAAATTGATATCATATCAAGTATCCTTTCTGACCACAACGCTATGAGACTATGTATCAATTACAGAGAAATAACTGTAAGAAATACAAACAAATGGAGGCTAAACAATAAGCTACTAAATAACCAAGAGAACACTGAAGAAATCAAACAGGAAATCAAGAAATACCTAGAGAGAAAGGACAATGAAAACACGACGACCCAATACCTATGGGATGCAGCAAAAGAAGTTCTAAGAGGGAAGTTTATAACAATAAAATAAAGAAACAAGAAACATCTCAAATAAACAACCTAACCTTACACCTAAAGCAGTTAGAGATACAAGAACAAAAATAAGTCAAAGTCAGCAGAAGGAAATAAATCATAAAGATCAGAGCAGAAAGAAATGAAAATAGAATGAAGGAAATGATAACAAAGATCAATAAAACTAAAAGTGTTATTTTGAGAGGATAAAAAACATTGATAAACCATTAGCCAGACTGATCAAGAAAAAAAAAAACAAAAAGGAGAAGACTCAAATCAATAGAATTAGAAATGAAAAATAAGTAAAAACTGACACTGCAGAAATACAAAGGATCATGAGAGATAACTACAAACAACTCTATGCCAATAAAATGGGCAACCTGGAAGAAATGGACAAATTCTTAGAAAAGCACAACCTTCTGTGACTGAACCAGGAAGAAATAGAAAATATAAACAGACCAATCACAAGAACTGAAACGAAACTGTGATTTTAAATCTTCTAAAAAACGAAAGCCCAGGACCAGATGGCTTCACAGGCGAATTCTATCAAACACTTAGAGAACAGCTAACACCTATCCTTCTCAAATTCTTCCAAGATATAGCAGAGGGAGGAACACTCCCAAACTCATTCTATGAGGCCACCATCAACCTGATACCAAAACCAGACAAAGATGTCACAAAGAAAGAAAACTACAGGCCAATATCACTGATGAACATAGATGCAAAAATCCTCAACAAAATCCTAGCAAACAGAATCCAACAGCACATTAAAAGGATCATACACCATGATCAAGTGGGGTTTATCCCAGGAATGCAAGGATTCTTCAATACACGCAAATCAATCAATGTGATATACCATATTAACAAATTGAAGGAGAAAAACCATATGATCATCTCAATAGATGCAGAAAAAGCTTTTAGCAAAATTCAACACCTATTTATGATAAAAACCCTCCAGAACGTAGGCATAGAGGGAACTTAACTCAACATAATAAAGGCCATATATGACAAACCCAAAGCCAACATCGTTCTCTGTGGTGAAAAACTGAAAACATTTCCTCTAAGAATAGGAACAAGACAAGGTTGTCCACTCTCACCACTATTATTTAACATACTTTTGGAAGTTTTAACCACAGCAATCAGAGAAGAAAAAGAAATAATAGGAATCCAAATTGGAAAAGAAGTTGTAAAGCTGTTACTGTTTGCAAATGACATGATACTATATATTGATAGCCCTAAAAATGTTACCAGAAAACTAGCAGAGTTAATCAATGAATTTGGTAAAGTAGCAGGATACAAAATTAATGTACAGAAATCTTTTGCATTCCTATACACTAATGATGAAAAATCTGAAAAAGTAATTTAGGAAACACGCTCATTTACCATTGCAACAAAAATAATAAAATACCTAGGAATAAACCTGCCTAAAGAGACAAAATGTTCAGAGTTCCCATTGTTTTTGTTGTCTGCCTCCAGTGGCTAAGTTTGGTTCAGTGGTTTGTGTAGGCTTCCTGGTGGTGGGGACTGGTGTCTGTTTTCTGGGGATGAAGCTGGATCTTGCCTTTCTGATGGGCAAGTCTGCATCCGGTCATGTGTTTTGGGGTTTCTGTGACCTCATTATGATTTTAGGAGGTCTCTCTGCTAATGGGTTGTGTTGTGTTCCTGTCTTGCTCGTTGTTTGGCATAGGGTGTCCAGCACTGTTGAGTTATTTGTAATGAGGTGGATGGACCTAGAGTCTGTCATACAGAGTGAAGTTAGTCGGAAAGAGATAAACAAATACTGTATGCTAACACATATATATGGAATCTAAAAAAAAAAAAAAAGGTCATAAAGAACCTAGAGGCAGGACAGGAATAAAGATGCAGACCTACTAGAGAATGGATGTGAAGACACGGGGAGGGAGAAGGGTAAGCTGGGACAAAGTGAGAGAGTGGCCTGTACATATATACACTACCAACTGTAAAACAGATACCTTGTGGGAAGAAGCCGCATAACACAGAGATCAGCTTGGTGTTTTGTGACCACTTAGAGGGGTGGAATCGGGAGGGTGGGAGGGAGGGAGACATAAGAGGGAATATATATAGGGATATATGTATATGTATAGCTGATTCACTTTGTTATAAAGCAGAAACTAACACACCACTGTAAAGCAATTATACTCTAATAAAGATGTTAAAATAAAAAGATACAAAAGACCTGTATGCAGAAAACTATAAGATACTGGAAAGAAATTAAAGATGATATAAACAGTTGGAGAGATATACCATGTTCTTGGCTTGGAAGAATCAACATTGTGAAAATGACTACACTACCCAAAACAATCTGCAGATTCAATGCAATCCCTAACAAACTACCAATGGCATTTTTCACAGAAGTAGAACAAAAAAATTCACAATACTTTTTGTGTGTAAACACAAAAGACCCTGAATAGCCAAAACAATCTTGAGAAAGAAAAACGGAGCTGGGGGAATCAGGCTCCCTGACTTCACACTATACTACAAAGCTACAGTAATGAAGAGAGTATGGTACTGGCACAAAAACAGAAATATAGATCAATGGAACAGGATAGAAAGCCCAAAGATAAACCCATGCACATATGGTCACCTTATTTTTGATAAAGGAGGCAAGAGTATACAATGGAGAAAAGACAGCCTATTCCATAAGCTGTGCTGGGAAAACTGGACAGCTACATGTAAAAGAATGAAATTAGAACACTCCCTAACACGATACACAAAAATAAACTCAAAATGGATTAAAGACCTAAATGCAAAGCCAGACACTATAAAACTCTTAGAGGAAAACATAGGCAGAACACTCTATGGTATAAATCACAGCAAGATCCTTTTTGACCCACGTCCTAGAGAAATGGAAATAAAAACAAAAATAAATAAATGGGACATAATGAAACTTAAAATCTTTTGCACAGCAAAGGAAAACATAAACAAGATAAAAAGACAACCCTCAGAATGGGAGAAAATATTTACAAATGAATCAACTGACAAAGGATTAATCTCCAAAATTTGCAAGCAGCTCATCAGCTCAATATCAAAAAAACAAGCAACACATTTCAAAAATGGGCAGAAGACCTGTACAGACATTTCTCCAAGTAAGATATACAGATTGCCAACAAAGACATGAAAGAATGCTCAACATCACTAATCATTAGAGAAATACAAATCAAAACTACAATAAGGTGTTACCTCATACTGGGCAGAATGGCCATCATCAAAATTTCTACAAACAATAAATGCTGGAGAGGGTGTGGAGAAAAGGGTACGCTCTTGCACTGTTGGTGGAAATGTAAATTGATGCAGCCACTATGGAGAACAGTATGGAGGTTCTTTAAAAAACTACAAATAGAACTATCATATGACCCAGCAATCCCACTGCTGGGCATATACCCTGAGAAAACCATAATTCAAAAAGAGTCATGTAGCACAGTGTTCATTGCAGCTCTACTTACCATAGCCAGGATATGGAAGCAACTTAAGTGTCCATCGAGAGATCAATGGATAAAGAAGATGTGGCACATATATACAATGGAATATTACTCAGCTGTAAAAAGAAATGAAGAGTTATTTGTAGTGAAGTGGATGGACTTAGAGTCTATCATACAGAGTGAAGTAAGTCAGAAAGAGAAAAACAAATACTGCATGCTAACACATATATATGGAATCTAAAAAAAAAAAAAAAAGGTTCTGAAGAACCTAGGGAAAGGACAGGAATAACGCTGCAGATACAGAGAATCAATTTCAGGACATGAGGTGGGGTAAGGTTCACCTGGGCTGAATTGAGAGAGTAGCATGGACATATATATACTACCAAATGTAAAATGGGATAGCTAGTGGGAAGCAGCCATGTAGCACAGGGAGATCACTTGGTGCTATGTGACCACCTAGAGGGGTGAGACAGGGAGAGTGGGAGGGAGACACAAGAGGGAGGAGATATGGGGATATATGTATACGTATAGTTGATTCATTTTGTTATAAAGCAGAAATTAACACATCATTGTAAAGCAGTTATACTCTAATAAAGATGTTAATAAATAAATAAATAAATAAATAAATAAATAAATAAATAAATAAATAAATAAAGTTCCAAATGCTCTCAGAAACCCCATTTTCTGGGTTCTGACTGATGAGCCATTCACTAATGTGAACTTTCTCATTGCTACATTCTTCACCCCTAAGAAACACCCCTCCCCATTTGCTCTTCCTAGATATAAGCAAGCTCTGCCTAAGATAATAAAGCTGAAAAATAAACGTAGCCTATAAAGAACAGCTATCAATTTTTGTATAAATACTATGTACCAGGCACTTTAAAACATAATCTTATTTGATCCTCTCAACAACTTTGCAAGATAAGTACTATTCATATTTTAGCGATGAAGAAATTAAACCTCCAAGAGGTTAATTGCTCAAATTCACATAACTTTATGCCAGAGTTCCATCTAAAGCCTTTAGAGATCCAAATGACATCTTGTTTCCACTGTGCTGTGTGCTGTAAATATCAGAGAATGACTCAAGTGGTGGACCTGTCCGTTCATGTTGGGGGTAGAATTAGAGTCCATGTTAGACTTGGGAAGGGGTTTATATGTCATTAAGGGCAAAGGTTAAAGGGTTTTGCTCTGTGCCTTGAACCACAGCACCTAAGAAACCTATAGAATGGTAGGTAATCCAGACTCCCCCACCTTTTCTGTGCCACAGCCTAAGAGTTCTTTTAAATGCAGTAAATGTGCAGGCAATTTCGTTTATTCCAAATATTACTGTATATCAAGAATCTCGGCTGTGTTCCATAACCTTGTAATTTTCTAGATGGAAAAGCATGAGGGCTTGATGGGAAGATCTTTCTGCTGAACCACAGAGGAACTGTTCCTTACTTTCTTGCAAAAAAACAGAGGGTTGAGCCTATAGGAAAGAAAAGTCACATAATATGATAATTGAACTGAGGTTAAAATTATTTTTAATTAATGGCTTAATGAGTTTTCTCACTCTCCCCTCATCAAGAATAATTAACATATTTCTTCCTTTTGTAGCCTAAGGTTTTCGAATAGGACTAATCAGTTCCAATAAAGAACTTCATATCTGAAATAAAGTAGGCAATTCTGGTCTACAGTTAAAAAACCTACTGAGCATGACCTATAAAATGTATTATTCATATTATTGCTCTTCATAACGCTCTCTCTTAGGAACAAATCTATGTATTTTTCAGTGTCTCCACAGCATAATCTGTCATGCCTCAACCTTCTTTAAGAGTTTATAACTTATCCACAAGTGCCTCTCACACCTTGTGCCCCTGACATTCTCTTGGTCCCTTGATCTTTCCTGCGCCCAGCTGAGTATTCAGTCAGTGACCCTATTTCTTGACTGAATCACACTATCCTGTGTTTCTTTGTAGCTCAAAGTTCGACAGTACAGTACTAATTTTCGTTTGTAAAATAGGAATCATTTCTCTGTGTACACTTTCCTAAGTCTTATTCTCATTCAGGTTAACTTTCTTCTGTAAAGATAGAGCAACAAACTCTTTGCAGACATACAATATGCCCTTTGCAGACAGAGGACTGAAGGAATCAGAATTTCCTCAAAAGATCCCTTTTTATATTAATATATATTGCATGCTGACTGTGTCACTGTACTTCCCATGTATTAACTAATTTAATGTTCAAAATAACACCATGATGTAGCATTATTATTTTTTCCCATTTGTACAAATGGAGTAACTAGAGAACAAGAAGGTTGAATAAATTGCTCAAGCTCACACAGATAGTATGTGCCAGAGATTCAAATTCAGCCAATCTGACATCAAAGCTTGTTTAACCAATAAACTGTATACTGCCTTAGGCATATTAATTGGTGCTAGCCTTCTTCAAGAAGTTTTTTTTTTTTTTTTTTTTTTTCTTTTTGCGGTATGCGGGCCTCTCACTGTTGTGGCCTCTCCCGTTGCGGAGCACAGGCTCCGGATGCGCAGGCCCAGCGGCCATGGCTCATGGGCCCAGCCGCTCCACGGCATATGGGATCCTCCCAGACCGGGGCACGAACCCGTATCCCCTGCATCGGCAGGCGGACTCTTAACCACTGCGCCACCAGGGAGGCCCCCTTCAAGAAGATTTTTGTCTCGAAACAGAGATAAAATTTGGAGGTTGGGTTAACATATACACACTGCTATATATAAAAGAGATAACCAACAAGGACTTATGGCATAGCACAGGAAACTCTACTCAGTATTTTGTAATAACCTATCATGGAAGAGAATATATAAAAATATATATGTATATTCAGTTATATATATATATATATATATATATATATATATATATATATATATATATATATATATCTGTCTATCTATCTAGATATATAGATAGATAGATACATAGATATCTGAGTCACTTAGCTGTAAACCTGAGACTAACACAACATTGTAAGTCAACTATACTTCAATTCAAAATATAATTTAAAAATAATGAAAAAGAAGGTCTTTGTCACCTTTTCTTGGAGTGAGCAGGGTGCCTTCATGCAAACTGGCTTCATTAAAGTTTAATATATTGGGCCTCCCTGGTGGCGCAGTGGTTAAGAGTCCGCCTGCCGATGCAGGGGATACGGGTTCGTGCCCCGGTCTGGGAGGATCCCATATGCCGCGGAGCGGCTGGGCCCGTGAGCCATGGCCGCTGGGCCTGCGCATCCGGAGCCTGTGCTCCGCAACGGGAGAGGCCACAACAGTGAGAGGCCCGCATACAGCAAAAAAAAAAGAAAAAAGAAAAAAAAAAAAAAGTTTAATATATTTTTCTTCCCCTGTGTGAACGCATACAGAGTCATCACATGCCTAGAGACTTTCAAATTCACTGGGTAAACTTTTGTTGCTACCCAAAGATTCCTTCCTGACCTTCACGCTAATATTTCCATCTGGCCTTAGTGCTTTAACTTATGACTTTGAAATATGCAAAAATATGTACTTCTAAACTACTATCTTTCCCCGTTATATCTCTCAACCACAATGTCTGGCCCGTAGTAAGTTATTATTAATTTAGGCTTCATATGAAAGGAATGTTTGTGAAAACATCTTCATAGAGGAAAGGAACTATGATCAATGATTTTTTGAGGTTAATGGGGAGGAGACTAATCTCAACTTCAATACAACGGGTGCAGTGAAAATATTTTTAAATGTGTATATTTATACTATTTCTAAAATTGTATATTTTAAAAGTATAGTGCTAATAAAATTAATTTTTAAATAAATGGCTTCTAAGTCTTATATTTTATATTATGTACTATACATCTCTTTGTTGACAATACATTGCCTATTCCTCTTTGCATAAAGATTTTTCATTGATGACACTGACCTGTGGAATGTCTTCAACCCTTTATGTCTAGTTCAATGTTCCAGGCTTTATACATATTGCAAGAAACAAGGAAACATCATTTTTGTAAGTTAAAATTATCATAATCGTGAAATCACTTAAGGACTGAAATTCAAATTCTATGTCTTCAGAAGGAAGGAGGCTGTCACCCAAATATAGCTATCTCCTAAAAACAAAAACAAAATCACCACTTCTTTTTGTTTAGGTCTTCTAAATTTCCTCAGCTCCCTTGGCTGGGCAGTACCTGCATCACTTAGTCCTCAATTATTGATTAAAAAAACAGTCCCACAAAGTGGATGTTTCTGATAATCAGACTGATTTTACACACACACACACACACGCACACACACACATTCACAAAGAACCTTGAGGAATTGTTTTTACTTTTTGGAAAATACACTTAATTATAATGTAGTTTGCCAAGTGCCATGTCCAATCATTCTCAAAGAAATATTTCAGCTGTTGCTGGAAAGTGGGTTTGCTTATATAGTTTCTCTTTTATTGCTACTAGAAACAAACACAATTTATCTTCTCAGTACATAACTACTGTCCCAATACTTGAAAGTTCTTATGAAAGAGACAGTCTGATGCCTTGTATACTTGTGTGTGTGTGTGTGTGTGTGTGTGTGTGTGTGTGTGACCTACTTTAATTTTTAGGGAAATCAACAAATACTTAAAACATCCAACCATTTTTTTCTATCCAGCTTCTCCTTCTAAAAAATAAAAGTCAGCTGCAGCTGCTTTAATTCTACAAAGTTCTATTTTACATAAAGTCCATAATTGAATGAACAAATGTATTTGTAGAAAAAGTTAATTTGTTTTCTGGAATATTTGTGCAATACAGTAGACTGAAATATTGTTCTTTTGCTGTATGCATACATATCTACAAGAGAAAATACTTTACTACCTTAGATGTTTAGGTTTCATATGGGACTTTTTTCTTTAAATCACACAGGGGGACTGGACCTACATTGACAACATGTCATGTCTAAGTAACAGTGGGTGTCTTGATTATATGACCTATACTAATGATTCCCACATCCATAAGGATTACCTAAAACATTTATTTCCTCCAGATTTCCAGATTCTTCTAACTTAGCAAATCAAGACTTAGATAAATAGACATCTTTAAGAAGTAATTCTGATTGTCTTCTAAAATAACAGAAGTGGATCCTTATAGGTCTTTGGTATATACAAAGTCCACTTTCTTTGGTAAATAGCAACCTGAAATGCAAAATTTTTGACTGTGTATATATTTATCTAAAGGAGATCATGTCTATATTTTATTCCAAATTTTCCAAAGGTGTTCTGACCCAAAATATTTAAAATCAAGTCTTACTAGTGAGTAAGCACCTGTGAGAGTAGACATTATATATTATTGCTCTTTTTTACCATTGTATATATTGGGCCTGAGTGCCTGCTAAATATTTTTTTGAAGGAAATAAGAAGAAAGAAAGGGAGGGATGGGGAAAGGAAGAAGGTAAGGAAGAGGGTGGGAAGCAGATGGAGGAAGACGTGCTGTTTCTGTTGTGGTTGTTCCTTTCCCAGGTAATTTACAGATAGACACCATGGGGCAGCTACTACAAGTCCAGGGCAGACAACACAAGGATTGCAGTTCGAGCTCTCCAGGAAACAGACCCTGGGTCAGAGTTGGGTGCACAATTCTTGTTAATGGGAAGTAACACCAATGAAGGAAAGAGGGAGGAATGGCTCGATCTGACAAAGGCTTTATTAGCCCAACAGGAAGCTTCAGAGCAAGGCTTGCCTGTTGCAAGAGTGCCATCTTGGGTACAAGGTGGGTCCTTGGACCACTACTTTTTCAATCACTGACTGGCAGCCACTCCAAGAAGAGGGTTACCTCAGCTTGAAAGCTGAGGCTGACCACAAGGATGCTAAGAGTTGGAGGTCATTGTGTAACCACATTCGTAGAAGCAGACATATCCTTTCTTGAAGGGGAATCTGGAAGGTACATCTCTTTGTCCTCTACACAAGCTAAGAAGTAGTTTCCTTCACCCCAGAAAGCAGCCTAAGAAGAATCAACTTCTCTCTATCCAGTTGCCAGCACCAAATAATAAAGGAAAATAATTATTTCCGTGGAAAGAAGGACTCCAGCAGAGGAGTCTATGCACTCATCTGTCTCTGCACTGCATTTCTTTATGTCTCCTCCTTATTTTTTAGAACTGCCACAACAAATGCATTTATGATGATTTAACATTGGAAATATAATATTAATCAAAACTTAAGAAAACATCTAAGTATCTAGTTCATGTAAAATAACAAGAAAGTAAGGCATTCAAATGGATATCATTTGGTGAGCCTAAAATGATTTAATATCTTTGTTTCTCTTTCAGCCTCCCTTTTTGTGAGTTTCCATGGGAATCTTTGTACAGGAACTGACTACAGCTGAATCTATATGTGCTCTAAAAGAATCAGTTTCAATTAAAGACTTGCTGCATCTGCTCCCTGTGGATCATGAAAAAAAAAACCAACATGTATCTATTGAATAATTAATATGTACCCAAGATTATGCAAAATCTCCTTGAGAAATTCAAAAGCCAAGGAAACTCTTATGTGTTTTCCCTCATGACAGTGAGAAATGAAGCTAGACACATGTTCATTAAGATGACAGATATGAGTATCATAGTTTACCTTTTCCATAATCCTATTCACACACTCTTTACCACCACATCAACTGAAATGGTTTTCTCCAATTTTGGGAAAGTGTTAGGCTTTGAGTGGGTTAAACTAGAAGTTCAAAAAATGGCATCACAGATAGGCAACAAGTAAGTCATTCAGTACCTAAATTAGCCAATGACTATAAACTGAGAATCTACAATTTGCCAGTCACTATGATAGGAGTCCAGGGCCTAGAAATTAACAGTACAGACAAGATATCTCCTTTAGTTAACTCATAGGTGACCAAAAATTTGATAATAATGATTTCTAAGAATTATAAACCAATTAATAATCCCTGGGGCTTCTAATCCCAGTGTCCTTGCCCCCAGAGTGAGTTACAGCCAACCTCCACCTCCTCAGGAGACCCTCATGAATTACAAGGACTAAGAATTAAAGGAAGTAAGAAATATTATTAGAAGTAAATAAGTTAAAGCCAGGGAGTTATTAGAGTCTATCTAGACTGATCAAGCAAAGACACTGTGCACCAATATAATTTGAAGTGAGATCTGAAAAACAGTCAGGTGAAAATTTGGTGGGAGAATATTCTAAAGAGAAGACAACTAGAAAGAAAAATAAAAGTTTCTGAAATGCAAGAAAGGTTAGTCTGCTCTAAAAATATGCTGGCCACTAGAAATATAATGCAAGACATGTAAAAAAATTTTAATTCTCTAGAAGCCACATTAAAAAAGTAAAAATAAAGTGCTTAAATTATATTAATATCTAAGTTCACTTTAGTTTACCTAATATATCCAAAATAATAGATTTTATAAATGTTATCAATAAAATTAATATGATTTATATTAATTTTTAAAGCGCTTTTGAAATGTGGTATTTTATACTTTCAGAACAAATGAATTTAGATTAGAATATATAAATATGGTATCATATTTTAAAGGATCAATTGTCACTTGTACTATTAGCTGTCATATTGGACAATGCAGCTCTAAAGACTGAAGGGTGATCACTGTCTCTGAAGGTGTCTAAGGAAGAGAATGGATCAAGCTGAATTTGGAGAGAGAGATAATATACAGATCAAATAGTGCCTTCTAGACAGTGGCAGGAAATTTGGATCATATTCCAACTACAGTGGGAGTCACTGGAGAGTTTTCAGCAGATTGAGATGATGTGATCACTGCCTGTTCTAGTCCATCTGGGCCGTTATATCAAAACACCACAGAGTGGGTGGCTTATGAACAACAGAAATTTATTCCCACAGTCTGAGTCTGGAAGCCCACGATAATGGTGCCAGCGTGGTCAGGTGAGGGCAGTCTTCCCAGTCACAGATTTCTCATTGTATCCTCACGTGAAGGAAGAGGGTAGGGAGTTCTGTGGGATCACTTGTTAGAAAAGCACTAATCCCATTGGGAGGGCTCCACCCTCGTGACCTAGCGACCTCCTAATGGTCCCACCTACTACCATCACCTTTGAAGTTTAGCATTTTAACATGAATTTTGGAAGGACACAGACATTCAAACCACAGCACTGCTCCTCAGAAAATCCCTCTGTGTGTTGTGTAAAGAATGTGTGGCAGAGGAGGCAAGAGTAGATGCAGGTAAACCAAGCAGAAGGTTGTCACATCTATGGGATACACATGGTGGCCTGGGCATGGTGTGGCGGTGGACCTAAGAGGAGAAAACAAGAATATATATTTTGGAGGTCAAGTAAGTGAGATGGAATCTTATCAGAGGCATCAGATGTGCAGTATATCAGATTTTTTAAAAACATCTTTATTGGAGTATAACTGCTTTACAATAGTGTGTTAGTTTCTGCTTTATAACAAAGTGAATCAACTACATGTATACATATATCCCCGTATCCCCTCCCTCTTGTGTCTCCCTCCTACCCTCCCTATCCCACATCATATTACTAGAAGTTAATAATCAAGTAGTACTACCAATAGAAATAACAATTTAAATATTAATCTCATCTGACTACACTCATGGACTTACACTCATGTTCTACACTCATGTACCACCCCTTCTTTATGCTTAAAAGTGATGCTATCCCAGGATGCCTAAATCAAACAACTCTAATATCTACATTACCAGGCTTATAGTGTGGACAATGTTCAGAAACTCAAGGTAAGTATGAAGAGTTAAGAATGACTTGCTTTTGCTTGTTTGTTTGTTTTGTTTTGTATTTTGCTCAAGCCAGTAAGTGGTTGGTAGTAACTGTTAACTGAAATGGAAAAGACTTGAGGTTTCAGAGGATTAAAAATAAACATTCCATTTGGTTATGTAAAATTTGAGATGATGAATATAATGAGTATACAATTTGTTGACTAATTGGGGAATTCTAATTTTGGAGGCCTCAGCATATAGACATTAGGTAAAGTTAAGAGACAAATGAGAACACCTAGAAACAGGAAGGGAAATGAGAGAAGGGGAGGGATGTCAACTAAGAGAAAAGGATGAAAATAGCTTAGGAGCATGAAAGCACTTTTCAAAGACTAATGGTGGCAGAGGACCTAGGTGGAGTGCTGTGTGGAGGGATGGGAGGTGAAGAAAAGGAGACAAGTACAAGTCACCTTTCTAGGGAGTGTGTAAATAGGAATGGAGAAATGAGGAAGCAACTGGAGGAGAGGTGAGAGATCAAGGGTTTTTTTTTTTTTAATTTATTCATTTTTTAAAGTTGAAAACATTAAGGTCTATTTTTATGCAAGTGAGTAATCCCTTATCCAAGCACTGACGATTCAAGACAAAAAGATGTTAATTTCATGAGGCAAGTCTAAGAAGAATCCCAGACTGAATTGGTTTACCCAAGATTCCAAAGTCCCTAGCAAATCCAAGATGCAAACCCAGACATTTCTGATGCCAAGGTCCAAGACTGAAGATGAATGTTATAAGGCCTCTCAGGGAGAAAAGCATAATTTTGGAAAACAAATCTTTAGACACAGGTGGTAAGTTAAGAGGTGCTTGTTAGTCTAGATATGAAGTGATAAGAACCCAAACTAAGACTGGAATTGTGAAGAAAAGAAGGAAAAGAATGATGGAAAAGACATTAACAACCAAACAAGATCTCAAAAAAGGCAAAGTTGGGCCTCTTTAAAATGTGAATGAGTCAAAGATAACTTGCGGCCTATAAGTTCCTGAAAATATAAGTGTAGTGGTTTGCATCTATCATGAATTTGACTTTCACACAACGGTCAATTCAATGCATTCTATCACATCCTTCATCTGATTATTTGGTTCTAAATTCTGTTTTTCACACCTCGGTTGACTAATGACGATTTTAAGCCATCACTTGACAGCACTGCCCCCTAGTTGTGTCAGGATCTTTTTGAAAAAATATGTTTTACCTTCCAAAGTATTTTTCAGAACCCTTTTTGTATGAAAGTAAGTTGATTCCTTTAAGGGAAACGTTGAAAAAAAAATGAACAGAGGAAAGACCAAATTCAAAATAATTAGTTTAGACAATTAGATTTAGACAATTAGATTCTAATATGACAGAAGATTTAATTTGAAATTCATATATATTTTCAGGGTCTAGTTCCTATGCAACACTACAAATGATTTTTCAACCTTGTCTTCAGAACCTGAGTAATGATTGTGGTCTGTTAACTGAACTCAAAGCTAGTTTCAGAATTTTCAAAGGACCTAGAGGTTCTGTGTCAAGTCCAGATGGCCAAGAGAACACAAAATAATGAGAATCTTGAATTCTAGTCAGTTAATCTTTCAATTTTGTTAAACTTTTATTAAAACATCTCTAAGCAGTAGACATGTTAGCCTCATTTCATTGACAAGGAGACTAAGGTCTCTACAATTTAAGTGATTTGGCCTAGATCTCAAGCTAGTAAGTGGCAGAGCTGGGAGTCAACCCAGTTATGTTTTATAACATATGTGTTATATGTTTAGCAGCATCATGGAACTGTCCTCTGATTCACTTCTTGAGAAGTAGATTCTCCAAGGTGATCATCGCCGTGTCTCTGTGGTATGTAAGTTCTGTTGCAGGACACATTGCTACTATGTTTGGGTGGTCTGAGAATTAATAGATTGCAGTGGTTATGGTAAGGTAAAGATGGTTCTAATTAGGGGCAAAGAAAAGAGAAAAAAAACAGAGATATTAAGCCTCAACAGAGCAGTGATATTTGACAGAGGCCAATAAATATGGATCATGCAAAAAAAATTCTCTCCAGCAAGAAAGGCTGCACTTTACCATTATTTTCCCCTGAGTTTAATTGTTGCTGATTGCTCTTTTTTTGCTGTTTAGTAAGTACTGTAATTGTTGCAGTATCCTACCAATTCTTCCTTGTGTCTTTTTTAAATTTTATTTTGTGAGTACTCTTCAATCTTGCTGTATCCAATCCTATGACACAATCAAGCAGGTTAATGCATCATTTAGGGACTCAAAAGATGCTCTAAAGCCTTTGGACTAATTGACTGCTCAATCATGTTAATAAACACTTTGGTAAAAGTAAATGCAATTTTTTGTGCCTTCAAAAAAACTTTTTTGAGTGTCTAATTTTATAAATTATTTTAAATCATCAATAGGACATGGTAAGTTTTTCTTATTATAAATGTTGGAAAAAGAAATATTTTAAATGTGCCATCTTTACAGTCACAGGTTGTTGTTCAAATTGTTAAATCCTGGTTAAACATCAAGCAGCCATTAAAGTCAACTAATTCAGCAATAGTGTACATGCTGGCAGTTCTGAATAGATCTGTAGAGAGAGGTCACAGATCTAAACCTGCAAATTGTAAGTGACACTTCAGTCACTAAAGCCATACATTCATTCATCCAGTGAATAAGCATTTACCTCATACTTGCTATGAGCTTGTACAAGGGTTGAAGATACTGAAGATGCAATAATTAGCAGACCTTTCAAGGAGTTTAGTGAAGGAGGTTGACCCATACTCTAATAACTAATGAGTTTTATTAATATCCAGGTGTTAGAAATACACATTGAGTATTATAATAACAGTTTATAAAAAGTCACATTTTGCTCAACAAACATTCATTCTGTGAAATGAAAATATTCCTATGGAGAATAAAAAGCTAAAATGGTACCTCAGATAATATGAAAAAAAAATTCCCTTAGTATCCACGTGGTATCACAGGTAATTTAGAAAATACTCAAAAAAACTAAAAATAGAGTTGCCATATGATCCAGCAATCCCACTCTTGGGCATATATCCAGACAAAACTCTAACTCAGAAAAATACATGCACCCTTATGTTCATAGCAGCATTATTCTCAATAGCCGAGAAATGGAAAGAACCTAAATGTCCATAGACAGATAAATTGATGAAGAAGATGTGGTACATATATGCGATGGAATAATACTCAGCCATAAAAAAGAATGAAATAATGTCATTAGCAGCAACATGGATGGAACAGAGATTATCATACTAAGTGGAATAAGTCAGAAAGAGACAGACAGATACCATATGATATCACCAATATGTAGAATCTAAAATATGACACAAATGAACTCATCTATGAAACAGAAACAGACTCACAAACATAGAGTACAGACTTGTGGTTGCCAAGGGGGAAAAGGGGTCAGGGGAGGGATGAATTGGGAGTTTGAGATTCACAGATGCAAACTATTATATCCATTCTAATAGATAAACAACAAGGTCCTACTGAATAGCACAGGGAACTATATTCAATATCCTGTGATAAACCATAATGGAAAAGAATATGAAAAATAATGTAAACATATATAATTGAATCATTTTGCTGTAGTATAGAATTAATACAACATTGTAAATCACCTATATTTCAATAAAGTTTTTTGTTTAATTTAGAAAATACTGCTTTCCCATTCAAAGTACCTCTTTAACAGTAATACACATAGATGGATATAGCTACAGATAGGGAGAAAACATAGATCCATGAGTTAGATAAACTGTGTATAATTTTGAAAAGTTCTTAGGAACTGATAAAAATATAATTCCATATTATCATATTTATATGTTATTATATTAGTTAGCTAGCTCTGCTGGGCTGCTTACACTTGTGCTATTAAGTTATCCCCCCATGGATAACTTAAGAAAAAATGTCTGAATGTGTCCAGGCTGTAGTAGACTAGGTTAAAATCATCATGTTATCTATCTGGGGATATTCATCTGGTCAAAGGTTAATTTCAGAGACCTTGGAAGATAATATTTATTTAAATTAAAAATAATAAAATCACTTGTATATTTTGGAAGATAATATTGGAAGATAATATTTATTTAAATTAAAAATAATAAAATCACTTGTATATTTTCCAGTGTCTACAAACAAGGGTAAGCATCAAAATTTAATTAGACCAAAGAATGGATACCAGCTGTAAACAATCAATACTATTGAACCAGTGGACATGGATCAAATGTCAGATACATTGGACTAAATTGCTTTCCTATCTGTATATTTCAAAAACCATTACATAACTGCTGAGCCATGTAATATAATCAGTGTACCTTATCTGTTGGGAAAACATCCAGGATTAGTTACTGAATTTAAGACAAGGTCATATTAACTACGCCTTAAATCTAAGAGTTGAGTAAAACAGGGAATGCTGGATTAGAATTAGGACATCTAGAAAAACAAAATGAAGTGTGATAAAAAAATGGTGTAGGCACAGGCAGATAATTAAATGTGGCAGCCGTAGTTCCCTTCATAACATAGCATTAATGGTTCTTTTCATATTTTATTTGCTATCTAGAGACAAAGTTTTATATTTTTAAAAGGGTACAAAGAATATGAAACAGATTTTATTTCATTTATTTTCAGTGGTCCAAAAATATTTCCCAAGTTTATGTTCATCCCACCGGCCCTACCCACCATACGCTCTGGGAACTAACACCACCATTACATTGGATGTATTTTGTTAGAACATTAGTTAAAGGTTTTTTCCCAACACTATGCTTGTGCAGGGAAAGATAAAAGTTCCACAGTTGTTATTTGGGAAAGTAAAAGTCTGTGTCTCATTTTATCACACATCTTAGGTGTTTTAGTAAAGGAGTAGGTGAAGTGTGGGAGAAGGGACATTGCCAAGAAAATTTATGTTTCTTTGCCTTTATATTCAAGTAGAGATGAAAAAATCCATTCTTATTATTTCTCCTGTCTTTTAGGGGATTAAATTAGCCTGCTCTGCTTCACTGCCATCAAGTTCTGGAGAACCTCAGCCAACTGTGTTCTCAATGAAGAAAATAGCCATTGCTGTTGTAGTTCTGTAAGTGTTTTCATATTTGTGCATTTGTGCTTTGCACCATTCTCCTAACTCAGCTGTCTTTCTGAGTCTTGTCCCTGCCCCACCTTCTTAGACGTGACATACATTTTAAGCAGAGAAAAAAAAAAATACCTGCGATGATATTGGAAAAACTAGTGAGTTTCTGCATTAAATATCTAACATCGCATAAATAAATGCCTTGTTCGAATTTATTTAAAAGGTCACATGAAGCCAATAATAAGATATGTGAAATACTCTCATTATTTAAACCAAAACAGTAATGGAGAAAATTCTGATTTGTTGTTTTGCACATACCATACTGTGGACCAGGATTTACAATGCACATAGATAGTTTGTACATGACAGCATTTAAAGGGGATGGAAAGAGCTAATAAAGCAAAATTATCTTGCACAAACCTGCTAGGTCATCTGAAACATCTCCTGTCAACTTTACTTCTTTAGCGTAAGACTTTGCTGGCTGAAGTTGAGTGTTAAAATAAGATTTCTTATCTAGAAAAGTTGCACATCCAAACAGCTGCTCATTTATATTCCTTTTATACTAATACCCTCATCTCTTAGATGTGACCAAAGCCCTCAGGGAATGGGTTAAGTGACACACAAAAGTTGATATTAGGGAAATGTTGAGCTATGGGACATTGCCCAGAGTTCTGCGGTGGACGGCTTTAATATGAAAAAGTGAGCATTAGACACTTTACCAGGACACCTTGATAGGGGAAAGGAAGGAGAGCACCCACTATGAACTGGACTAGGACACCTGCACGTGGTCCATCTATGACTGTCAACCATTTCATGCTTCAGAGTTGATCATCTCCATGTTACAGATCAGGGCACTGAAGTTCAGGGAAATTAACAAAGCAATGATGTAACAAAGGCAAAAATAGAGGCAGTGGTGATAGGGATCTTACATGTCTAGAATAAAATAAGAATGATTCTAATTATTAATGAGAAGGGAAAGAAGGAAGAAAGGAGGGAAGGAGGGATCAAGGGAGGGAAGGAAGAGAGAAGGCAGGAAGGAAAGGGAGAGAGGGAGACCTTTTAATGAAAAACACTAAATAAATAACCAATGATTGATTTTGCACATGCAGCAAATGTTTCCAAAATCATCCAACATAATGATGATTATGATCATGCTCATAATGAAAGGGCACCAAAAACAGACTAAAGAGAGAGAGTAAATTTGGGTTGTAAGCCGACCTTAGGATATTAGCAAATATTTCTTGAAATTAGGGAATGTGTTATCTGTTGTCCTCTGAGCCGTCTCATGAGAAAATGACTAATCTGTCCCAGTGATGCTTACACACTCCTAAATATTTCTTTTTTATCCTTGACTGAATTCATCGACTGTACACATTTTCAGTTCTATTTATGGAGCAACTCTGTAAAGTGCATTTTCATTTTCTGTCTCGTCAAGGCCCAGGAGCTTGCTTCTTCATTGGAAGTGGGTTCAGTGATTGGCAGGGGTGGAGACACTAGACTAACTCCCAAACTCCCACAAAACCTTTTCTTTGTACAGGAAACACAAGAAACGCCTGTTTATAAACATGGTTAGGAATTGGGATAGCTTGGTTAACAGTATACTCTAGTTAGCTGAGGAGCTGTGAGACAAAGGAGAATTAACAGATGGTTATAAAAATGTAGTGTGTATATTAAACCTGTTAGGCCTGAGTTTACCACTTCTTTACATTCACTTTTAATATATTCATGGAAATATTTTTCGATGCTGTGTAAATTAAGCAACTAGCAGTCAGAAATTGTTTATACAGTAGATACAGTGGAGAATATAACTTATATTTGATTGTATTTTTTAGAGCGTGAACTTTTTTCAGATTTTCCTATTTAATAAACTGCCTTGATTGCTGATTTTTTACCCATGAAGTGAATCGGTTGCTATTGTGTACATTGAACAAAACTGCTTTTTTGTTCAGAAGATATGAGGCAGTGGCATTCAGAGTACTTCTAAAGGAGACACTTTCATTTTCAATAATATCATATTATTTTCTTCCCAAATACCATATCTGACCACATCCATAATGAAGCAGTGGGCAAATTCTGTATGTCAGTTTCTTTATTTCAGCAACAATTATAAGGAATGGCTTGCCAAATACAATCAGCATTCTGTGAGACTATCATTTCATTATTTGACTGTATAATACACACATCAGTAGAGTGAGTTATGTTCAGTTACCTGGAGTCATTTTCATTCATGGGTATCTCACAGACCAGACATCTCTAAATGCCTGGGGTCCTTGGAAACTCAACTATAAACTGTTCATTAAAATTTCAATTACTTCACACCTTGCAGCATATACCATATGTTAGATATCCAGTGAAGAAATTGCATGGCACTCAAATTCCAATATCATCCGCTCTGGGCAACTCTTTGAGCAGAGACTAACCTGAGCTATTCATTCTCCTTCTGGGAATGGGGAGAACATGGTTGTGACCCTAGGCAGCTCCAGTCCTTCTGAAAGAGGGAAATACCACAGTATTGTTATTCATGGTGGATGAGAGCTGAAATCTCTTCAGCGGCAACAACACTCCACAGAGTTGTGCAAATATAGTTAGAAGACTGGAGAATTGTCAGAATTCTATATTTCTTTATTGCTAGTTGGACTAATTTCTTAAATAGTGGAATTATAGGTAAGGAGATATCCATTTCCTGATCACAACACTCTGAAGATGGGTATAGAAATATTACAGCAGACGAAGTGTGTTATCTTGTGAGAAAATTTAGGTAAGGGCTCTTCATATTTTCATTTGATGCATCAAAGAGTGGGGATTTAAGAATCTTCCCTAATGTGCTACATAAATATCTTAGAAAAGATTTCCTCTAAATCAGTGGTTCTTAGCCTTTCTTGGATTTATTCCACAATATTCTATAAAATTACATAAGCCCTCTCTTGAGACAAATATGCATACCAAGATATATTAATAATATTGCTTCCTTTTCAAAGGGTTCAAGAAACACTCAAATCATGTAGAGGGGTCCACAAACTCAAGATTTACAACTTCCCAAAAGAGGAGTAATTAAACTCATCTGGAGAAGAAACAGCTCTCACTGAAGTTGTCTGGTGGAGTCAGATGCTTGTTGCCCCACATCCAGGAGAAGAGGCCAACTTATATAACCACTTAAACATTGGCTTCATTTCCGTACTAAATGTACTCATACATGTTGAAGGAATTGAAAGTGCTTGGCGAAAATCTGCTGAAGAAAAGTCATTTCACACAGTTTTGCTCAGTACTTTCCCGGAATTTTCTCTAGCTAATGTTTCAAAATTATTGATTCATATTATTTGCAGGTAAAGTACTTTGAACAGCAAGAGGGCTTTTAAGAATTTTAAGGTAATGTCAAGAACATATCAGAAGTCACTGTATTTGATCACTGAAAACTGCAAAGGACAATTTAGTCTGTAAAAACATATCTGTGCCATGCATTTCTGCTGTTGTCACCTAATTTCTGAGCATGGTGAGAGAGAAGACTCTTTCACGTTCCCATCTCCTCCACCCTCCTCAACACAAATAGCACACATTTCACACACTCTTTTGGGATTGCTTAGCAGCAGGGAGAAAGTTGCCATCCTAAAAAAGGAAGCCCAGGCATATCTTGAAGCTGAGCCAACCAAGGTAAGAGAAAGGATGTTCTGGCTGACAGTGTTTGTGTTTCTCGCAGGAAGACCAGAGCAGTAGTCCCTGAGAGCAGTTGAGCATAAATAGTGAAGGTTAGACCTATTTCCTCATTTGGTTACCTCAACTCTTCTGGCCCCCTCCCTCAGAGTTTCAGGATGTAACCTTACTGCCTTTCCCCTACCCAAGCCTATGTGTCACATTAAAATGGACCATTCTTTGTCTTCTAGGAATTCCATCTTTGAGGAACCACCCCTTGATCATAGAATCATAATTCTACTCAGCCCCTGTGTTCACAGTAGGACTCACCCTCTTCACAATCCCTGCTCCTGGGTAAGTATGTGCTCCAAAATTGGCCAATCAGAGAATGCTATCAATCAAACTACCCTGTCTTCTTGGCCATAGTGATCATTTTAGAGAAGGACACGTAATCTAAGCCATGCTAACCAGAATTGCTCCCATAATTTTGTCACTCTTGGGGAAAACACTTCTGTTCAATGAAATCTGGATATATTTGGATGATATAAGAAGGCACTAAAGAACTTTGGTAATCAAGACAAATACTATTTTAATAAATCAAAATTATTACCAAAACAAACATACAAACAAAAATCCACACTGAGCAAAATGTCAAAATTGTAAAGACAGGGCCATACCCAAACACCTGTTGTGTACTTCCAATCTGAAAAAGAAAAGAGAAATCCCATTGTCAAGAATCATGCACTTTCATGCAGCCAGGAGGTCAGGGACAGTTTGGTGGGCCCACTGCCCCAGAATGAAACAATGGGTTGGATTGCTAAGAGACAGAAACTACCAGAACGAAATCCAGATTTAAGATGAGACTCAGCAAGCTTGGACAGTGGTTCCCAGTCCAGGGAGAAAGCAGGGAACATTGAAATCAAAGTCAGCTGAGGTTTTAAGGGTATTAATTTGTCAGAGAAACTTTATCCTTAGCATCCTTTCAATGCCTAAAGTAATTCAAACATCTGAGTTTATACTAAAAGGAAGTTGTCTACCAAAGCAGTGCAGCTCTAAAATTGGGACTAATCCAATTATCTTCTCAGCTGTAGCCAAGGAGGAAAATAGACAGGGGACATCCTGCAAGAGGACATAGACCCAAGGTGACCAAGAAATTGACTCAACTGCCATGAAACAATGGCTTCTGGTTCTGGTCCATCAGGAACCATATGTGCTGTAGCTCAAAGGCCACCGTATGTTATTTGTTCTTCTCTCCTTTTTCATATGAAAGTGTTTATTTGTTTATCCCATTCTACTACTTCATTTTGCACTTAATATTTTGGGACTATTTAGATTTCTCATGTAGCTGCATCTTATTAATATATTTGGGGCAGTATCCAGACTGAAGAAGAATTAGATCACCCAAGAATTCTTACCTTGGAACTGGGTGCAGACATTGAATAAGACTTTGGGTTGTCAACTTTAAGGGAGAATTATTATGTGGAAGTAGCTTCATTATGTTAGAACTGGCATTTTTTAAAAGTGTATGTATGAGAAAAAAATGTTTGTGGACTACTATGGGGTGAACCTAATGGACATGCATTTTTTTCTATCTAGATTCCCTTCCATTGGGGATGAATTAGATTAGGTTGCATGGGAATCTTACTCAGTTGGATGTTTTTGTGAGATGAACTTTATCTTACCTCCCCTCATTCCCTAGTTTACTGCTCTCCCCAGAACTGAGCCTAGCACCCAAGCCAGACAATCAAAATATTCCAACCTCTTGCTATATCTCCTCTTCCCAACCCTACCCTCTGGTTTAAGCTGTGTTTCAGTCCTGACTAGCACACATGCATTGTATTATCTGTGATCTACATTGGCCTCCTCCTCAAGCAAATGATTAATATAATTCATTTAACTCTTAAAATAAAATAAAAAAGCTAACTAAAGAGATATGTCCTCTGTACATATTCCAGTTCCACAAAAGAAATCTCCAGCTTCAGTGACCAAAACAGACAATTCTGTCCTTAAAAAGTAAGTTAATTTATCAAAATAGAGAATAATCATAGAATGAAATAGAGGAAAACAGTCTCAGTTGTTTCTTACATATTGTACAAATAGTTCATAACTATTGTGCCCCAGGAACTATGTCATAGGAAGTACTATAATCATCATTACTTTATAGATGACAGTGGTGAAGCATGAGATATTTAGGTTATTTGTGCAAACTTACATAGCAATTAAAAGGCAGGGTTGGAATTCAAACTTAGCCTAAGAAACAGTGTCCAGGCACCTAACCCCTTCATAAATACCATTTATTTGATGACCGAAAAAAATTGCACGACCTAAAAGTTGAGAATTATGTTTTATTTGGCAAGCAAAACTGAGGACTTAAGGCCAGGACGCAGCCTCTCAGATGGCTCTGAGGGACCACCCCAAAGAGGTCAGGAAGGAGCCGGGATATGTAGGAGTTTTTGCAACAAAGACCGGGTAGTTGGAACATCAAAAATTACTCTTAATACAGAAACAGACTCACAGACTTTGAAAACAAACTTATGGTTCCCAAAGGGGAAACGTGGTGGGGGAGGGATACATTAGGAGCTTGGGATTAACAGATACACACTACTATCTATAAAATAAATGACCAAAAAGGACCTACGGTATAGCACAGGGAACACCACTCAGCTCTCTGTAATGACCTATATGAGAAAGTAATCTGAAAAAGAATGGATACATGTATATGTATAAATTAATCACTTTGCTGTACACCTGAAACTAACACAACATTGTAAATCAACTATACTCTAATATAAAGCTTAAAAAAAAGAAATAAAAAAGAAAATCAGACAACTCAAATGAATGAATTTAGTGCTTTTCTATGTATGGAAGGTGCAAACGTCGGGGCTCACTGAAATCATTCCTTTGTCATGCACCTCAGCTATCTGGGGCCAGTATACTGTGTTTTCTCATCCTGAGTCTACTCAGGGTGCATCGCTAGGGGTGGCTGCAGCAGTTGACTCCTTGATGGTGGGCATCCTGTTTCTATCCTTAGTTCCCTCATGGGTCACTGTCATGGACAGCTGTAATGTGATGGCTTGATGTCTGAAACCTCCTTTGTTTACTGATATGACAGGCAACATTTTTTTCATTGACATATTCATAACAGAGGTGTGCAAAGCACTGTGGAACAGGAGAATGAAATGACTCAATCCCACTCCAGGCCAGACTAACTGTGATTCTGGACATGAGAGGAAAGACATTCTTAGTGGAGGGGACTCGTGTCACTTTGTAAGCCATGCTACACAAAGGGAAATGTTCTTTACTCCTGAAAAACCCTGTCCTCACATGCATGAGTATGCACTGGCCATGTTTATACAATTTCTACCTCCATCTCAAAAAGAGTGGAATTCCCTCTATTTCCTGTCTCTTGTGTGTTTCCTTCTCCATATCCCCTCGCCCAAACGTTCACAGAAATACTGCCCTCGGCCTGTGTAAGCAAATGTTGCCTCTGACCCTCCTCTTCTGCCATTTGCTGTTTAAGTATGTTCAATCCTGTGCTGAATGGACTTTATCTTTTCATTACTTGCAAAATAAAAGCTCCTCACCATAAGTGCTTTATTTTCCCTGTGCTTCCAGCTAAATCCTGCACAGTAAAACAAATTAAGCAGATGGCAGACTTAAATGTTAAATATAGGGAAAAAAAAGTATGAAGAAATCTTGAGACAAATTAGAATGTAGGGTAGAATATTTTGAAATGTGATGAATCAAAGGTTAAAGTCACAGAGAATTTTAAACTCAGGTTTCTGAAAGATATATGAATGATTCAGGACTGTAACTTAAAGAGCCCTTCTAGGACAAGTGTGCCTCTGTAAAGCTGAATTCCCGAATTGGTTGAAGCCTCATGATGTGCCTTTCATACTTTATGAGGGTAGGCACACAACCACTGCCATTTTTCTTTATTTTCAGAGTAAAATGTTCACGGTCTCAATCAGCATGGGAAGGTACAAGGACAGAGGTTTATGTGGTTTAATGAGTGATACCCTCAGAGAGTCCAGATTAAAAAGAAAATAGATTCTCACCTTCTGTCCATTACTTGTTTCCCCAAATTTTACTACCAGGGAACACACATTCACTGTAAAACGTTGAGCTCTGTTAAAATGCAATATTTCCTGGGAACATACAATCACATGAGTCATTTTCAACTATGTGTAAACAAAATTAGCAGGTCATTTGTTAAGAACTGGTTTAAATAGGAAGAAAGGTGAAATATGCATGATGCTATGAGAGACCTGGATTAAAGAAGAAAGTCTTAAAACTAAAGTTTCTAAGATGGAAGAGCTCTAAAATCAACGTATTGTCTCATAAAATAATTTTCCAGAACTAGTCTTAATTTTTATCTGCTTAGAGCCATTTTGTTTAAAGAGAAACAGTACTGTTTTGATTACAGTTAAAGACGAAAGATGCAAAAAAGAAGGAGAAATCAAAGAAACTAACATGTGTTAAGTGCACATTGGGTACTTTATTATTTCTAATCACCATTCTCTGAGATATCTTCATGGATCTACTTCCCAAATGAGGAGAACAAGTCTCAGAAATGTTACTTTACTTGACAAAGGTGACACATCTACTAAAGAGTATAGAGGAAATATTCTGGCTCCAATCTGTATTCAAACCTTGGGTTCTCTCCACACAGCAATGGTCATGGCTATCTCGTTTCAAATTCCCTAACGGCGTGGTAACATTTTAAGATCATTAGTCAGGGAATTGTACATTTCATTCTGCAAATAAAGACACTAAACATTGATGCCCATAGGATGTAACTAATATCTTTGTGATCAGAAAGAGGTATAAGAGAAGAAAGGAAGGCTTGCTGGAAGGAAAGAAAGTGTACAGAAACAAGGGGACACAGAACTCCACTGGAACTAATATAATTGTACCTGGGTCCCACCAGGATCAGCTTGAGTGATCATGGACCTTCCACAGACCCAGGACTCACATACTTCTGACACAAGATATAAAGTGAAAGGTTGAATAAAGATTAAAAAAACAAAAACAATCAAGATAATTTAATGGTAAACAAAGAAAAAATAATGCAGGGAAGACAATATCTGCTAGAATTTAATTTTCACAATGTTGAGATTCAGACATGTCATACTCAGTCTTTTTTCTCTGTAGTTTAAAATCCCTGACCTCTGAGCCAGAGCAAGAAACAATATATTGATACAATGAGACTGTTCCCTTTCGGTAGCTCAGACTTTGCGTGGAGCACAAAGCACTGTCTCTGAAGTATAATTTACAAAGAAAACCTGCATGGGCATCTTCAGATAAATGAAAGCTACCTTTTAAGTGTTTATATCATAGGAGAAAAGGCTCTAATCATTTAGATTAACTGCAAAAATGCCTCTAGAAGATTGGATTAAAAGAAAAGAATTTCTAAGAACCAGGAGGGAAGAGCCATTTGAATAGCTACACAGAGCAGAGACATTTCCTTGGGGAGTTTGTAAAGGAACCCATTTTAAATACACTTATGACAAAAATATAATTCCTTAGTATATGTGAAGACGTTTGAATAGCCAAAGCCACAAATACCAAGAAACCATATTTTGCCTGTAATGGCTCATGTTAGCATGTGAATCATCGAAGCATTTGAAGGCACAGGCTTATTAAACACAATAGTTTCCTATATTTTACATACTCTCAGTAGCAGCTGTGCACTTTTTGAAATATAACTGTATTTTTGAATTTAGTGTTTAATAAAATATCAAACTTTTATTACAAATTAAATTACCTTTTCAGAAGGAGCAGTGATTTTCCCTGAGGTATCTCTCATGAACAATAATCATTTCAGAGCCACCTGAGAGAAGAATCCTTCATGTGGACAGGGTCTCCCCATCTTCTTTAGTCTCCTCAGACTGTTCATTCTGTCCCCACTGGCACATAGGCACAAAGGCGGTCAGAATTTCACATAGAAGTGTGCAGCTGTGACTACCTCTTCTAAAGCCTACTGACTCTGCCAATCACTGTATTTAAATAAATATGAGCAACATTTCTAAGCAGAAAACAGAGGAGGATGCTGAGCATACTGGTGAATGAACTCTCGTTCTCAGAAGTCAGACTCGGGATAAAGCCACAAACAGGACCCAGTGAACTCAATCAATTGTGGATGGAGGCGTGGGTGCACTGGCTCCTCAAAACTCTGAGGAAGGCATCTAGACCCCCGATGTTATTAAAAAATGTTAAGGAAGCTCCATCCTACTAAAAATACAAGTCCAATACTTCATATGTTCTAATTGCATAATAATTTCTGGCTTCTTCTCTTGATAGTTTTTACCACTAAAATGTAGAGGAAACCAAGAAGGAGTTTCTACTTTGAACTTAATTCTGAGCAACAAGAAACAGATTGGACTTCCCTGGTGGTGCAATGGTTAAGAATTCACCTGCCAGTGCAGGGGACAAGGGCTCGAGCCCTGGTCCAAGAAGATTCCACATGCCACAGAGCAAATAAACCCGTAAGCCACAACTACCGAGCCCACACGCCACAACTACTGAAGCCTGAGCACTCTAGAGCTCATGCTCCTCAAGAAGAGAAGCCACCGCAATGAGAAGCCCGCAACAAAGAGTACGCTGAAACTAGAGAATAACCCACATGCAGCAACGAAGACCCAACACAGCCAGAAAGAAAGAAAGAAAGAGAGAGAGAGAGAGAGAGAGAGAGAGAGAGAGAGAGAGAGAGAGAGAGAAAGAAAGGAAGGAAGGAAGAAAGAAAGAAAGAAAAGAAAGAAAGGAAGAAAGAAGAAGAAACAGATTGGGAAGGACTGAAGCGATTAAAGGAAATGCTATTGTTCTCTTATAATTCAACATAGTATGGTTTTGTTTTGTTTTGTTTTGTTTTGTTTTTGCGGTATGCGGGCCTCTCACTGTTGTGGCCTCTCCCCTTGTGGAGCACAGGCTCTGGACGCGCAGGCTCAGCAGCCGTGGCTCATGGGCCTAGCCACTCCGTGGCATGTGAGATCTTCCCGGACCAGGGCACGAACCCGTGTCCCCTGCATCGGCAGGCAGACTCTCAACCACTGCGCCACCAGGGAAGCCCCATAGTATGGGTTTTAAAAACAAGTCACTTCAGCTATTTAGAACATATATCCTCTTTTTTTTTCTTTTTTCTTTTTTTTCCTCTTCTTGAACATGATAAAAACTTTAACATATTTTAACTGCTCGCTGAACAGCTCACCACCACCTTTTCTATCTCCCTTTTCTTGGTATTGTTATTTAAAAATCTAGTTTCAGATGTTTACATAGGAGAAATGTTTTTTTATGATGGTCTATGTTTAATTACATGTAGTAATACATTTATTAATTGTCCACCACAAGTTTTTGTTGTTATTATTTCTTTAATATCCTACTTTATTTATCCGTGTTCATACTTTTTATTGCTGAAATATATCCCTTAGAAATTATTTTAGAGATGATCTGTGAAACATAAACTCTAGTCTTTATCTAAAAATGTCTTTACTTCTCCCAACTCTTTGATGAAGTTTTAGCGAGTACAGGATTGTAAGTTGCCAGTTACTCTGTCTCAGCACTGTCTTAAGGAATGTATTGTTGCTGCCAAGAAGTTGTCTGTAAATTTAATTTTCTATTTTGATGGTAATAATTCACCTTTATCTATATTTTTAAAGATTATCTTCTTAGCAAGGTTTGAAGTTTCTCTGTGAAATGTATCCCTCCCTCTGGTGGTCACAGTACTCTTCCACACAGAATGATCCATCGAAAATGCAGGATGGTTGTATAATGATATTGCTCAAAATCCTTCTATGCCCCTCCCCTCAGTATCCACAGAATAAAACCCAAGTCTCTTAGGAGGAAATGCTGGTTCATGCCAATCTCTACAGCCCAGTCTCTCCATTCCAGGTCTCACACCTGATCCCCCAGACATGTAAGACTACTTTTATTTCAACGAACACTCCATGTTGTTTTTAGTTTCTAAGCCTTTATTCATTCTGTTCTCTCTGCTAAAATGTCACCAATCTCATTCCCATTTTTATTTTAACTGTGATTGATTCCCCTTTAGCAGTTACAATTTAGTTGGCATTTAAAATCTTCAAAGAAGCCTCCCCTAACCCCTCAGGGTGAGGTGGGCCTGCTTCCTCTGTGCCCCAGCAGATCTCGGCTACATGCCTGACTCTCCCAGGGGACCTTAAGTTCCTGGACCAGGGGCTTCTGTATGATACATTTCCAGTCCCCATCATATTATAGTGTCCTACACTTAGAAGATGCTAAGAATATATTTCCTAAATATTGAAAATAATTAAGGAAAGAAGAAAATATAGGATGAATAATGTTGTAATTCTTCGGGCACACATATAGTGCACTTACCACTGACATTTCAATTTCCATTCTCTCTTGTTAATTACTTTACTTATGCTAGAATCCTCACAAGAATCTAAAGGTTTAATATGGTCACTAATCCAGGATTAGAGAAAAGAAAAGTAATTTCTCCCCCCCACCTCAGTTCTCACAGAGAGGAGTAGTGTGTGAATGTGCATATTGAAATTTCTCTATATCTAAATGGGAAGAAAACCCCACAGTTAATTTCTGCAAAGAACTTAAAATACCCACTGCTACTGAAATCCTAAATGATGTTCTCTACTTTGAAATGAAATATTTAAAAGATCTCCACATTATTTTTTATCATTTCCTATTTCTGGATTTTAGGCAACATGCTTTAATTTGATTAGAATCTAAACATAATTTTCATTGAAGTGTGTATGTAAGATCAAAAAATAAAAGGTAAATGACACTAAGTTGGCATATACAATTGACATTGCTAATTTCAAATAAAATAGCCAAGTTGGAAGGTTATGAGCATGTTTTGGTATTGTTTATTTGGGCACCAACATATCAGTGCTTTACAGAGCCAATGAGTATTATTCTTTCCTCACCATTATTGAAAAAGATATTAGCATTGTGTCTGGTCTCTGAGGGGCATTAAATCTCTTTGTTATTTATTTCACTTACTGATTTGTTCATTCACTTATTCAGCAAAAACTTAATAGGTGCCTACTAAATCCTAGGTCGGTTCTTAGGCACTGTGGATCCAACAGTAAACCAATCACAGAACAAGACTAATCCTAGAGGATGTAGCCTAGGGATGCAGGTAAATGTGCCATAACAATAGTGTATGATGGTCTAATAGGGAAAGTGCAGGGATTATGCAAACAGAGTCTTGATAAAGTCTATACATCCTATTTGTGACTTATCCAGTTTTTCACTGGACACAAGTTAGGACTCTGTTACTTGCATTTTTACTGTTGTCATCTCATATCAATTCATTCCAAACTATGAATGATAGTCTTTCTCTTTATTTCCCAATGTGGGGTTAAACAAGTCTGCTGATTTTTTATAAACTTTGCTAAAAGTATACAAAGACATTTAATATTGGAGGTTGTTTACCCTATTGTTTATGAGCTAGTGTTTCTCAGCTAGGATTTACTAATATGGCTGAATCTCGCTTCTGAGCACAAATTCAGCACAGTGCTATTAGAGACCCCTGCCTGTACAGATAGGAATTCTCTCTTTCTTTCTTTCCCCTATCTTCAGGAAGAAAGCAAATACATACTCCCTGCATTTAAAAGATGCCCAGGAGTAAGAACATAATCTCTGAAAAGTATTTTACCCTGTTCTCAATCAAATCTATGTATAAATAGTATTAAAGGCATATTTATACCATCAGTAGGATTTTTGTTTTGTTTTGTTTTGTTTTCATTGTAAATGGCAGAAGCAAAAAATTCATACTGGGTTTGGTTTGGTTTGGTAAAATTCTCACTCTACCTCACTCCCCTCCCCAATACATGCAGACCACTCTCAGTCCTCAATTTTCTAACATACTGGCTCCAGTTTTTCTTACTGTGGACTAGTCTTCTCTAAATAGTAGGCAGAGAGGCTACCAGAAGATCTCACTGTTGCCATCCCTAGCCTTCACCATCAGAAAGGGATGGAAACAGGTTTCTACAACCCAATTTGAAATTATCCCTACAGATTTTAAATGACCATTTTGTCCCCAGGCAGCAATCACGGGCTCAGAAATATGAAGTAAAGTCTGTGATCATCAAATAAAACCCATTGCAAGGCAAAACTTGCACACTTAGATCAATTTAAGGGAAAAATATGAGAATTTAGGCATCTTCCCAGCTCTAATTTTCTATACACACCAGAAATTTATTCCCCCTGAGACCTTATTCAGAACTTTCTCCCCACTCAACTCAAGATGCTGTTAACTTTTTCGAGCCGAGAGTTTCTCTGCCTAGAATATTTAACAGGTTTCATGGATCACCATACAGGAGGAGGCCACTCACGCTGGTTACTAAGAGCATGGGTTCTAGCGGCAATCTGCCTGCATCCAAATCCTGGCTCTGCTACATATGAGGTGTGTCACTTGGGCAATTATTGAATCTCTGCGGTCTCAGCTTTCTTACCTTTGAAATTGAGATAATGATAGTTCTTGTCATGTTGATTTGTTTCAATTCTTAAATAAGCTAAAATGTGTAAAGCACTTAGAACATTGCCTGGCACATATTAAGCATTTAAAGGAAGTAAGTGAACTATTTTCAGTTGTCATATCTTACAGGTATCAAAATGAGATCCATATTTTTTTTTTCTGTGAAAGGTAGAGATTCCAAATGTAACACTTCAAAATTGACAGTATTTTTTTCTTTGTTTTCTTTGTTTGATTATCCTTTTGAAACATAAAAATTTGTTGGTAACAACTTTTCATTCCAGTGTATAATTGGAGTAGTTTCAGAGCCTGGTATACAAAGAACTTCGTATATATTCTTCCTTCACTCCCTACTCCTCAACTTTTCATATAAATTGTCAGAGGTGCAAAAATTACTTCCTCATGGGAAACCAATTAGCAAGGTTTTAAATCAGTGGTTTGTAAATCAACAGTCTTGAGTTTTGATTCCTAAAATGACAAAAATATTAAAGAGCAATCATTCTTATCACAAAATATTAAGAATCTATACTTTGTACATGACACTGGCCAAAACACTAGGCCACCAGCAAGAGCAACACATAGGAAGATGAGGTGGGGACCTAAGAAATCTTAGGGCTTTCACTGGTTTCTCTTCTCTAGGAGTTGACCTGCCTTAAACTGAAGGGACACATTGTTCTAATCACACTTGGCTTTACCAAGGTCAATACTATGGCTCCCAAGTCTCACAAATAGTGATTTGCTGAAGTTACATGTTTTGACCTCCTCCTGCCCCATATAAGAATATGAAAAGCTTTCTAATATCATTCTTGTTCCTCAATGGAGTTAACTGTTTTGTTTTGTTTTAATAATTTATAGACTCAGATTTATCACTGTTTAAACTTATTTTCCCTCTAAATGATTAAAATCTCTCATATGTGAGTGGGGTTTAATAAGAAAGTTTTTACAATCTATCTTTTGGAAATGGATATACAAGGAAGTTCTCATGATTATGTTTATCCCAAAGCCCAAGGTTTAGCTTTGTCAACTTTTTTATTTCTCATCCTGAAACATCTATGAATATGCTAGTTCTATAAGACATTGTATTATATTTTCCAGTCAGGTTCCATCCCGGAAAGAGAAGCAATTTCATATTTAACACAGTTAAATTTCATATTTAACACATATTTAACACCTTTCATATTTAACACAGTTAATTGGTTACATTTCTGATGAAATAGCTGTGAAGTCAAACAAAGGATGGTGAAGTAATTTAGAGATTAACAGCAGAAAACCACTAACAGCCTCAGGTTTAGAGAAGCAAGAAAAAGAGTAACTATGCAATCAGTGTACCTCTGATTGGCCAATCTTTCCCAGAGTGAGAGGGCAATGGAGCCTGGAAAATGTGGTTGCCCAGGATACAGAGCAGAGCAGAGAAAGTAAGGCAGGAAATGGGACCGTAGCAAATTGGCAGTCATCAGTTACACGGGGAATATTTAAAGTGAAGAAAGTGCTTTAGCTCTAGTCTGTGTGATCTTCACATTACAAGCATCAATACAACCTAAGAGCCTTTCAAAAGGTAAATTCTTACACCCCACCCAGATATGCAGATGCATATCAATAAGTTATCAGACAAGTTTATGGTCAAATAAACATCTCCTTCTCCCTTTCACTTGACACCGTAACTTTCCGGGTTGATAATGCACAGATAGGTCAGTGTTTTCTGAGGATCAGGCCTGTGTATTAAATTTTCTAGCAGGTTTACTAACTAGAATGAAACATGATTCTACTTTCATATCTCATCCAGAAAACAGGAGAGACACTTCCTTAGTATAAGTGGCCACCACCTGAGTTGTTTATATATTTTCTGAGAGGGCAGTTAGGGGACAGGCTGTGTCACTGGAGCCAGCTCTTATTAGCCGTGGTGCTAATGATTCTGGCAGTGACACACACAAAGAAATATGTCTCAGGAATCTGGGCCTCTCTCTGTTCTGATGGGAGCAGACATTCACTGCTTAGTGAATCTACTTTCTCTTATCCACATGACACAATCCTCCCTTGTCTAATTCTGAGAGCCAATTTTCTCTTGTCTGCTATGAATAGATTTGAGAAATACATTGTTGTTAGCTGAAATATTCTATTCAGTTTGATGCAGTGAATTTGCTGCATTAATTTCCATCTTAACTTGTATTTGCTTACTATTCCAAATCAGTTTATTTACTTTCCACAGTGTGGGGAAGCTTTCTGCCTGGTACCTATGTTGCTCATTGGATCATTACTTATCATTTCTTTAAGTCCAATGTTTTGCACATCTTTTTTAGTTATGTCCACGATGATTTTGAACAATAGTTTTAACATTCCAGTGTACTTTTAAAATTTCCATTTCTTGTGCTGTCTTTAATACAAACACAGACAATATAGCTTAGCAGTTAGTAACTTCCGCTTCTAGTCTAGCTGCTCAAAATTTGTATAATTATTAAAATTGAAAATATGTCCAGTTAAAAATATTTAATAACTTTTAATCTCAAGTATGAATATCTTCATTCCTCATTAAACTTTTTTTTTTTGTGGTACACGGGCCTCTCACTGTTGTGGCCTCTCCCGTTGCAGAGCACAGGCTCCAGATGCACAGGCTCAGAGGCCATGGCTCACAGGCCCAGCCGCTCCGCAGCATGTGGGATCTTCCCGTACCAGGGCATGAACCTGTGTCCCCTGCATCGGCAGGCGGACTCTCAACCACTGCGCCACCAGGGAAGCCCCCTCGTTAATTTCTTTTTAATTTATTAATTTATTAATTTTCTGTGTGTGGGCTTTCTCTAATTGCGGTGAGCGGGGTCCACTCTTCATCTGGGTGTGCAGGCCTCTCACTGTCATGGCCTCTCTTGTTGCGGAGCACAAGCTCCAGATGCGCAAGCTCAGTAGTTGTGGCTCACGGGTCTAGTTGCTCCGCAGCATGTGGGATCTTCCCAGACCAGGATTCGAACCCGTGTCCCCTCCATTGGCAGGCAGATTCTCAACCACTGAGCCACCAGGGAAGCCCATTCATTAAACTTTTATAACCCACTCATTATATAGCCCACACATTTTATAGCCCACTAATTAAACTTTTGTAGTTTAGGGAACTACTATGAGGAGGGGCCAAAGAAATGTTATCTTAGTTTTCTTATCTTAGAAATAAAAAAATGACACATTACAACAAAATAAATAACAGTGTTGTTCTATATAAATTAACAGTTGTTATAACTTTATTGATGGTCAAATTTATTTTGCATGAACAAATCCATGAATAGCAAATACCTTATGGAGCTGACATGAAAACAAGGTGTTTTATTGGAAAAATAAAATATGCAGATATTTTTACATATATTGTCAAAAAGCTCAGTAAAAATATGAATATAGGAACTGCATTAGAAGATCTGTAGTCTCATTGAAATTTCCAGTAAATGCGCCCTTTGTTCGTTTCTGGTTTTCAGGAAAGATGACTAATAAGAGAAAGTGCCTTTAGAGAAGAGGCACCATCCAGGAGATCAGTCTGGGAAGGGTATTTACGGTTGTCAGCCTGAAGCTCTGAGAGGAGAACAGAATCATTATGCAAAGAATCTGAGCTCCACTTAGCAGAGTGTCACAAGAGCTGTTAAATTCCAATCTGTAGAAGCAAGAGGAAAAGAGTAGAAACAGTGTAACTAGACCTAAGGCCATTGGATCCACAGTCACAATCAATCATATTCAATGACCAGTGAGAAGAAAAATTCAAACCGAAGGTGCTAAATATTATGTGCTATGACTCTTCTTTTATGCATCTCTTGGTACAAAGATGGAAGAAAAGGGGGAAAAAACAGATAAATGTGCTATAAAGACTAAGAAAGGAAACATGGCACAGATTGTGGGGATGTTAGGGAGAAACATAAGACAAAGGGATTGTCTGTGGGCTGAAAAGCCTTTAAATTTCTCTTTTAAAATGTGTTATGTTTTTGTTGTAGAAAACCTTGTCTTGATTGAAATACAAGCAATTTTAGAAATAAGTTCTGGAAATCCCTCTTCTTAAAGATACTTGCTTCAAAGATAGTTTCTAAATTTGCAGCTCACCTGGGGAAAAGCTCCCCAACTAAGAGAAAGCGAGTGATATTTGGAAATCTGCTAATGTCAACTCATTTGTTACAAAGATTTCTGTCAGAGAAATACATTTTAGTCTGTACCTTTCACAAATTGCTATACTCACAGCACCTAATATAATTTCTTCCATGTAGAAAGAGCTCAATATTTGGCGTAGAGTTGAATTAAAGAATGTGGAAGATAATTGATTTCTGGGATCCTCTATATACTTGGGAGTTGTCATCGACCTTGAGATCTTGAAGGAAGGGTCCCAGTCAACTATCTCTAAATTTCCTCCTACCTAGCACAGTACCTGGTGCCTAGTTGTAGCTCGCTTTCAGAATATGCCAGTTCCAGGAGTAATTCTAACTGGAACAATACAACCATGTGATTTTCACGTTACTCACTCTGTCTGCCTGTCGCTCATATATTCAAATGCATCAAGGAAGTATAGCTACTAAAAAAGGAAACCAAAGGAGAGACACATTTCTCTATTTCTAAACAGTTTTTTCTCAGACAGCTAATCAACGTGAAGAATGACATTGAAAACATAGACTTTTTTACCCTAAAATAATGTATGCTCATGGGAACAAAATTCCAAATGGTCCAGTGGATATAGAAGAAAAATCATGTTTCCCTCCTACCCCTTTCCCTTTCCTAGTTCTTCTTCCAAGGAGGCATGATTGGCGCCAATTCCTTGCAAAAATCATCACAGTTGTAAAGTCCTATTTCATTATTTGTAATGATGATATAGTATTCAATTGTAGAATTGTTATACCTTCCCAAATTCTCAGCTGATTGTTCAATGAATATTTACATAAATAGATCTTTTTGCAAAAGTAAGCTTATTTGTAAATACATTCCTAAGAGTTGAATTTTACTGAGATTGCTAAATTATCCTCCAAGGGAATTGTTTCAGCTTATACTCCCATAAGGGGTAGAGTTATACAATAATATATTAAGTTACTGAGCTTTGACCATTCACATAAGAGAAAATGTCACACAGGAGAACATGTGGTGATAGTTTGTGCATATGATGCTGCCATAAGATGTAGTTGAGCATTTTTTTTTTATATTTTAAAAGTATTTATTTCCTATTAATAGTCATACCCTTTGTCCACCTTATTTTTTTGGTATTGACCTCTTCTTTCCACAGATTTAATAGGGTTTTTTATATAAATAAAATTATGTCTTTGAGATATGACTTGTAAATATTTGTTTACAATTTGTCTTAGGACTTACTACAGTATTTTTTCACACAGGCATTTTTCATGTTTGTGTAGTAAAATATATTATATTCTTAATTATATTGCATCTGCATGTTGTGTCTTGCCTAGAAAGACTTTCACTTCACAAACATTAAATATAAATAAATTCATCAATAGAGAGCGTCTACACAAGTTTGATAATTATATGATTAAAAAGGAAGAGTGCCACAAATATATATTTTTAATAAAGAAATTAATAATCACAACAGTTAAGGATTATGGAAAAATACACTCAGTTTTGTTCTGGGCCAGCATTTCTCAAAGTTTAATGTATAGAACTCTAGTTTGTAAGAATAGTAATATAAAAAATGCATTAAGTAGTTAAATAAATTTAGAGTATGCTGAATATAGGAGTTATGGAGTTTTTATTGTATCATTTCTCAAAGTTTTTAATAAGATGATGTGAAGAATTTCACATGTATTTTCTCAGATGGAAATCCTATCCATGCCCTCTTCCCAAAGCAGAGTCTGAGTCAAGGATTCCATTGCAAGTGGCTTATTTCAGAGGTAATCTCAGGAAACATCAGTAGGAGAGAGAAGAAGTGACACACAACAGAAAGGAGACCACTGAAGACTGTATGATGAGTAGGCTCCCACTCTGGGCCACTGGGAAACGGAGACTGGACTGAATACCCCACAGAGTCGTCCCACACAGTGCTGGGGAGCTGAGGTATGTATCCTCCAGCTTCTATATCAATCAGCACTTGAGACCTGTGTCCAGAGATATTAACAGCCTGGCGCTTCCTTAGGAGGAAGCTTTTGGAAAAGCACACTCTGGTGCCAGGCCTGGCCTACTGCATGTCGTAGAAGGAGTCCAGGCACTGGCCCAGCTCCCAGATGGACACCCCAATGCCCAGATCCCTGGTCAGCTCCAGCCCCACCTGCAAGGTCATCAGTGACAGGTAGAGGACAACTTGCTTCCCTCTTGGCTTTCCTTGTACTAGAAAAATTACTCTGCGGCCTGGCTGTTCCACAAGATCTGGGGCCCGCGGTCCTTCAGCATCCGGATGTACGTGGGAGAGGCCGGGCGTGGGTGTGGACAGGGTGGAAGTGGCCTCTGCCATCACGGAAAGGGTGAGGTCACCCAAGAGAAGCAGAACGTGGGGTGTCATCCCCCCATGGTCTATAGAGTGCCAGCAGCACACCAGGCTGTGTGGGAGGGCCACGTGTGCAGCTGGACACAAAAGGCCAGGAAACAGGGCCACAGGGTGGGGTCAGAAACACTTGGGCCAAGGCTGCAGCAGACAGGTCCTCACTGGCCCCGATGACAGGCTCGCTCATCCTTGGAGGCCGAGTAGTCCACGCCATAGAAGTTGAGCCCCAGCAGGATCTTGCTTCACCACTTGGACTTGGGGACCAGGACCTGATGCAGGCTGGCACCCAGGACAGCAGTGCATTGGGACCAGCCTGCTGTGCCGTTCAGCGTGAGGACCAACACGGGGACCAGTTGCTCAAACTCCTTGTGTGTGGACATGCCCAGCTTGTTGGTCCCAGGAGCGATGCTGCACCGGATGACCAGGATGGCCTGCAGCTGGCCCTGATGCAGTGTCTCGGCCACGTGGCTGAGCATGTGAATGAGGCCCCTGCTGGGGGGTCAACCCAGGATTTGAAACACCTCAGGATGTGTTGAGGGCTGTGCTGCACCCGGGAAGTGCCTCGAGGTGAGGACATGGGGGCAGCTCCACTGACGAGGCCTTGTGCTGAGGGAGCACTAACCTTGCACTCCAGGGAATGATGAGTGCTGTGGGATTTGAGCACTGTGCCAAGAGCATCTGCTAGAGCCCCCATTTTTTTTCAAGTGGATGTACTCAAGGTCTGTGGTGACAAAAGAAAAGCTTTCACCTCTGTTCAACCCTCTGTCGGTTCCATCCCCCTTTCTTCTCCCTTAGACAGCACAGGTTGCTATCTGCTTGGTCAATTGCAAAGTTTAAGATATGTCACCTTTGTGAATAGACAGGACCCTAGGCTTGCAAATCTTGTGTCTGAATTTGCAGGTGTCTGTGAAATTCTCCTTCACCTTTGCTTTAGGTCCAGCCGAGGAACAGATTAACAATATTGATCTCTTCTTTGTAAAGACTCTTAAACTAACAATTGCTTCGGGTCCTTACATCACTTTTCTAATCCAACAGTGATAAGTTACCAAGATTTAGATATTGTGTTAGTGGGTGGGAGATAGGATATTTAGTTTTATGTGTCAACTTGGCTGAGCTATGTTACCCAGTTATTTAGTAAAACACTAATCGAGACGTTATTGTGAAGTTATTTTGCAGATGTGGATATCAGCTAAATTAGGTGACTTTAAGTAAAGAACATGACCTTCATAGTGTGGGTGAGTTCATCCAGTCAGCTGAGGGTCTTAAGAGCAAAAACTGTGGTTTCTTGGAGAAAAAGAAATTCTGCCTCAAGGCTGAAGCATCAACTCTTGTTTGCCTGCTAGCTTGCACTACACATTTGCTGAAACCTTGCATTTGAGTATCAGGAACTGGTCTATCTAATAAATAAAAAGGTATTTTCCCCCATTGTGTTATTGATCCTTATTATAGCAACCCTAGAAATCATATAAAAAAAGACGTGATTCAGACAGGTGATTTAGGTAATGTTTGAATTTCAAGCCAAATCTAATATTACCAAAATGGTATCTTAACTCTTAGTAGACATGTTTTTTGAAACAGTTTAAGGAATCAGCCCTAACCACCTATGACTTCAGCAATGAAGACCAACTTGACTGATATTGATTAATACTCTGGGTGTCCAGGGCATATTCACTGCTATTATCCCATTTGAGCATAACCATAGTTTATTATTTATCTATTATTACAGATATATTATTAATAGGGAATTATCATACAGTTTAGCTTTATTTAATAATTATTACAGGAGGAGCTTCAAGATGGCAAAAGAGTAAGATGCAGAGATCACCTTCTTCCCCACAGATACATCAGAAATACATCTACACGTGGAACAACTCCCACAGAACACCTACTGAACGCTGGCAGAAGACCTCAGACCTCCCAAGAGGCAAGAAACTCCCCCACGTACCTGGGTAGGACAAAAGAAAAAAGAATAAACAGAGACAAAAGGATAAGGACGGGACCTGCACCAGTGGGAGGGAGCCGTGAAGGAGGAAAGGTTTCCACACACTAGGAGCCCCTTCGTGGGCAGAGACTGCGGATGGCGGAGGGGGAAGCTTCGGAGATGTGGAGGAGAGCACAGCCACAGGGGTGCGGAGGGCAAAGCAGAGAGATTCCGGCACAGAGGATCGGTGCCGACCGGCACACACCAGCCGAGAGGTTTGTCTGCTCGGCCGCCAGGGTGGGCGGGTCTGGGAGCTGAGGCTCGGGCTTTGGTCGGAGCACAGGGAGAGGACTGGGGTTGGCAGTGTGAACACAGCCTGAAGGGGCTAGTGCACCACGGCTGGCCTGGAGGGAGTCTGGGAAAAAGTCTGGAGCTGCCAAAGAGGCAAGAGACTTTTTCTTCCCTCTTTGTTTCCTGGTGCGCGAGGAGAGGGGATGAAGAGTGCTGCTTAAAGGAGCTGCAGAGATGTGCGTAAGCCATGGCTAACAGCGTGGACACCAGAGACGGTCATGAGATGCTAAGGCTGCTGCTGCTGCCACCAAGAAGCCTGTGTGCGAGCACAGGTCACTCTCCACAGCTCCCCTCCTGGGAGCCTGTGCAGCCCGCCACTGACAGGGTCCCGGGATCCAGGGACAACTTCACCAGGGGAATGCCTCAGGCTGATGCAACATCATGCCGGCCTCTGCCGCCGCAGGCTCGCCCCGCCTCCATACCCCTCCCTACCCCCGGCCTGAGTGAGCCAGAGCCCCCGAATCAGTGGCTTCTTTAACCCTGTCCTGTCTGAGCAAAGGACAGACACTCTCAGGAGACTTACAGGCAGAGGTGGGGCCAAATCCAAAACTGAATACCAGGAGCTGTGCAAACATAGAAGAGAAAGGGAAATTTCTCCCAGCAGCCTCAGGAGCAGAGGATTAAATCTCCACAGTCAACTTGATGTACCCTGCATCTATGGAATACCTGAATGCACAGAGTATCATTCCAAAATTGAGGAGGTGGACTTTGGGTGCAACTATATATATATATATTTTTCCCCCTTTTTCTCTTTTTGTGAGTGTGTATACATATACTCCTGTGTGTGATTTTGTCTGTATAGCTTTGCTTTTACCATCTGCCCTAGGATTCTGTCTGTTTGGGTTTTTTGTTGTTGTTGTTGTTGTTGTTTTTTTTACTATAGTTTTCAGCATTTGTTATCATTGCTGGATTTGTTTTTTGGTTGTGTTGCTCTCCTTTCACTCTTTCTCTTATTTAATTACTTAATTTTTTTTAATAATTATTTTTTATTCTTATTTTAATAACTTATTATATCTTATTTTATTTTATCTTATCTTTTTCTTTCTTTCTATATTATCTTATCTTATTTTTTCTTTCTTTCTTTTTTTTTCTCCCTTTTATTCTGAGCCATGTGGATGAGAGGTTCTTTGTGCTCCAGCCAGGCGTCAGTGTTGTACCACCAAGGTGGGAGAACCAAGTTCAGGAAATTGGTCCACCAGAGACTTCCCAGCTCCACATAATATCAAATGGCAAAAACCTCCCAGAGATCTACATCTCAATGACAATACACAACTCCACTCAATGACCAACTAGCTACAGTGCTGGAAACCCTATGACAAACAGCTAGCAAAACAGGACCACAAACCCACCCATAAGCAGACAGGATGCCTAAAATCATAAAAAGGTCACAGACATCCCAACACACACCACCAGACGTGGACCTGTGCACTAGAAAGACAAGATCCAGCCTCATCCACGAGAAAACAGGCACTAGTCCCCTCCACCAGGAAGCCTACACATCCCACTGAACCAACTTTAGCCACTGGGGACAGACACCAAAAACAACAGGAACTATGAACCTGCAGCCTGCAAAAAGGAGACCCCAAACACAGTATATTAAGAAAAATGAGAAGACAAAGAAACACACAGCAGACCAAGGAGCAGGGTAAAAACCCACCAGACCTAACAATTGAAGAGGAAATAGGTAGTTTAACTGAAAAATATCTCAGAATAATGATAGTAAAGATGGTTCAAAATCTTGGAAATAGAATGAAGAAAATTCAAGAAACGTTTAACAAGGAACTAGAAGAACTAAAGAGTAAACAAAAAATGATGAACAACACAATAAATGAAATTAAAAATTATCTAGAAGGAATCAATAGCAAAATAACTGAGGCAGAAGGACGGATAAGTGACCTGGAAGACAAAATTGTGGAAATAACTATTGCAAAGCAGAATACAGAAAAAAAGAATGAAAAAAATTGAGGATAGTCTCAGAGACCTCTGGGACAATATTAAATGCACTAACATTCCAATTATAGGGGTACCAGAAGAAGAAGAGAAAAAAAAAGGGACTGAGAAAACATTTGAAGAGATTATAGTTGAAAACTTGCCTAATATGGGTAAGGAAATAGTTAATCAAGTCCAGGAAGCACATAGAGTCCCATACAGGATAAATCCAAGGAGAAACATGCCAAGACACATATTAATCAAACTATCAAAAATTAAATACAAAGAACAAATATTCAAAGCAGCAAAGGAAAAACAGCAAATAACATACAAGGGAATCCTCATAATGTTAACAGCTGATCTTTCAGAAGAAACTCTGCAAGTCAGAAGGGAGTGGCAGACATATTTAAAGTGATGAAAGGGAAAAACCTACAACCAAGATGACACTATCCAGCAAGGATCTCATTCAGATTTGAAGGAGATATTAAAACCTTTACAGACAAGGAAAAGCTAAGATAATTCAGCACCACCAAACCAGCTTTACAACAAATGCTAAAGGAACTTCTCTAGGCAGAAAACACAAGAGAAGGAAAAAACCTACAATAACAAACACAAAACAATTAAGGAATTGGTAATAGGAACATACAGATTGATAATTAAATTAAATGTAAATGGATTAAATGCTCCAACCAAAATACATAGACTGGCTGAATGGATACAAAAACATGACCCATATATATGCTGTCTACAAAAGACTCACTTCAGACCTAGGGACACATACAAATTGAAAGTGAGGGATGAAAAAATATATTCCATGCAAATGGAAATCAAAAGAAAGCTGGAGTAGCAATTCTCATAACAGACACAATAGACATCAAAACAAAGACTATTGTAAGTGACAAAGAAAGACACTACATAATGATCTGGGGCTCAATCCAAGAAGAAGATATAATAATTGTAAATATTTATGCATCCAACACAGGAGCACCTCAATACATAAGGCAAATGCTAACAGCCATAAAAGGGGAAATTGACAGTGACACAATAATAGGGGGAACTTTAACACCACACTTTCACCAATGGACAGGTCATACAAAATGAAAATAAATAAGGAAACACAAGCTTTAAATGATACATTAAACAAGATGGACTTAAGTGATATAGGACATTCCATCCAAAAACAACAGAATACACTTTCTCCTCAAGTGCTCATGGACCATTGTCCAAAATAGATCATATCTTGGGTCACAAGTCAAGCCTTGGTAAATTTAAGAATATTAAAATCATATCAAGTATCTTCTTACCACAACGTCATGAGACTAGATATCAATTACAGGAAAAAATCTGTAAAAAATACAAACACATGGAGACTAAACAATACACTACTTAATAACCAAGTGATCACTGAAAAAATCAAAGAGGAAATCAAAAGATACCAAGAAACAAATGACAATGAAAACACAATGGACCAAAACCTATGGAATGCAGCAAAAGCAGCTCTAAGAGGGAAGATTATGGCAATGCAATCCTACCTTAAGAAACAAGAAACATCTCAAATAAACAACCTAACCTTACACCTAAAGGAATTAGAGAAACAAGAACAAAAAATACCCAAAGTTAACAGAAGGAAAGAAAGCATAGAGATTAGATCAGAAATAAATGAAAAAGAAATAAAGGAAACGATAACAAAGATCAATAAAACTAAAAGCTGGTTCTTTGAGAAGATAAAGAAAATTGATAAACCATTAGCCAGACTCATCAAGAAAAAAGGAAGAAGACTCAAATCAGCAGAATTAGAAATGAAAAAGGGGAAGTAACAACTGACACTGCAGAAAGGATCATGATAGATTACTACAGGCAACTATATGCCAATAAAGTGGACAACCTGCAAGAAATAGACAAATTCTTAGAAGTGCACAGTTTCTGAGACTGAACCAGGAAAAATAGAATATACGAACAGACCAATCAGAAGCACTGAAATTGAAACTGTGATTAAAAACAAAAGCCGAGGACCAGATGGCTTCACAGGATAATTCTATCAAATATTTAGAGTAGAGCTAACACTTATCTTTCTCAAACTCTTCCAAAATACAGCAGAGGGAGGACACTCGTAAACTCACTCTACAAGGCTCCCATCACCCTGATACCAAAAGCACACAAAGATGTCACAAAAAAAAATAAAACTACAGACCAACATCACTGATGAACATAGATGCAAGAATCCTGAACAAAATACTAGCAAACAGTATCCAACAGCAAATTAAAAGCATCATACACCATGATCAAGTGGGGTTTAACCAAGGAATGCAAGGATTTTTCAATATACATAAATCAATCAATGTGACATACCATATTAAAAAATTGAAGGAGAAAAAAATATGATCATCTCAATAGATGGAGAGAAAATTTTCAACGAAATCCAACACCCATTTAGGATAAAAAACCCTCTAGAAAGTAGGCTTAGAGGGAACTTATCTCAACATAATAAAGGCCTTATATGACAAACCCACAGCCAACATCATCCTCAATGGTGAAAAATTGAAAACATTTGCACTAAGATCAGGAACAAGACAAGGTTGCCCACTCTCACAACTATTATTCAACATAGTCTTGGAAGTTTTAGCCACAGCAATCAGAGAAGAAAAAGAAATAAAAGGAATCCAAATCTGAAAAGAAGAAATAATGATGTCACTGTTTGCAGATGACATGATACTATATATAGAGTATCCTAAAGATGCTACCATAAAACTTCTAGAGGTAATCAATGAATTTGGTAAAGTAGCAGGATACAAAATTAATGCACAGAAGTCTCTTGCTGTCCTATACACTAATGATGAAAAACCTGAAAGTGAAATTAAAAAAACACTCCCATTTACCATTGCAACAAAAAGAATAAAATACCTAGAAATAAACCTACCTAAGGAGACAAAAGACCTGTATGAAGAAAATTATAAGACACTAATGAAAGAAATTAAAGATGATACAAATAGATGGAGAGATATACCATGTTCTTGGATTGGAAGAATCAACACTGTGAAAAAGACTATACTACCCAAAAGCAATATATAGATTCAATGCAATCCCTATCAAACTACCACTGGCATTTTTCACAGAATTAGAACAAAAAATTTCACAATTTGTATGGAAACAAAAAAGACCCCGATTATCCAAAGCAATCTTGAGAAAGAAAAATGGAGCTGGAGGAATCAGGGTCTCTGACTTCAGTCTATACTACAAAGCTACAGTAATCAAGACAGTATGGTACTGGCAAAAAACAGAAATATAGATCAATGGAACAGGATAGAAAGCCCAGAGATAAACCCATGCACATATGGTCACCTTATATTTGATAAAGGAGGCAAGAATATATAGTGGAGAAAAGAGTATCTTCAATAAGTGGTGCTGGCAAAACCTGACAGCTACATGTAAAAGAATGAAATTAGAACACTCCCTAGCACTATACACAAAAATCAACTCAAAATGGATTAAATACCTAAATGTAAGGCCATACACTATCAAACTCTTAGAGGAAAACACAGGAAGAACACTCTATGACATAAATCACAGCAAGATCCTTTTTGACATACTGCTTAGAGATATGGAAATAAAAACAAAAATTAAGAAGTGGGAACTAATGAAATTCAAAATCTTCTGCATAGCAAAGGAAACCATAAACAAGATAAAAAGACAACCCTCAGAATGGGAGAAAATATTTGCAAATGAATCAACTGACAAAGGATTAATCTCCAAAATTTACAAGCAGCTCATGCAGCTTAATATTAATAAATAAATAAATAAATAAATAAATAAATAAACAACCCAAACCAAAAATGGGCAGAAGACCTAAATAAAGATTTCTCCAAAGAAGATATACAGATTGTCAACAAACACAAGAAACAATGGTCAACATCATTAATCATTAGAGAAATGCAAATCAAAACTACAATGTGATATCATCTCACACCAGACAGAATGGCCATGATCAAAAAATCTACAAACAATAAATGTTAGAGAGGGTGTGGAGGAAAGGGAGCCGTATTGCACTGTTTGTGGGAATGTACATTGATACAGCCACTATGGAGAACAGTATGGAGGTTCCTTAAATCTAAAAATAGAACTACCATATGACCTAGCAATCCCACTACTGGACCTATACCCTGAGAAAACCATAATTCAATAAGCGTCATGTACCACAATGTTCATTGCAGCCTTATTTACAATAACCAGGACATGGAAGCAACCTAAGTATGCATCGACAGATGAATGGATAAAGAAGATGTGGCACATTTATACAATGGAATATTACTCAGCCATAAAAGGGAAGGAAATTGAGTTATTTGTAGTGAGGTGGATAGCCCTAGAGTCTGTCATACAGAGTGAAGTAAGTCAGAAAGAGAAAAACAAATACCATATGCTAACATATATATATATATATATATATATATATATATATATATATATATATGCAATAAAAAATAATGGTCGTGAAGAAGCTAGGGGCAAGATGGGAATAAAGACAGAGACCTACTAGAAAATGGACTTGAGGACACAGAGAGGGGGAATGGTAAGCTGGGACAAAGTGAGAGAGTGGCAGTGTATATATGGACATATATACACTACCAAATGTAAAATAGATAGCTAGTGCAAAGCAGTCGTATAGCAAAGGGAGGCGAGCTTGGTGCTTTGTGACCAGCTAGAGGGGTGGGATTGGGAGGGTGGGAGGCAGGGAGATGCAAGATGGAAGAGATATGGGGATATATGTATATGTATAACTGATTCACTTCGTTATAAAGCAGAAACTAACACACCATTGTAAAGCAATTATACTCCAATAAAAACGTTAAAAAATTATTATTATATTATATGTCAGATTTATGCCTGTTATACTGTTAGAATAAACACTAGGCTTTCTGTGCTAATCCTAGTTACATTTTACTTTATTTTGTTATAATTAAGACAGCTTGTTAAATTCATCTTGTGTGTTATGTTTTTATGTAATTTCAATATATTTTATATAAATATTTTCACAGACCTTGAAGGTAGTCTTTAGACCATGAGTCCCAGTTCGTAGTTTCAAAAATCCATCATCGTGTCCATAGTGATATCAGTTTTTTTTCTTTTAATTTTTAATAATGCATGGCTTTCATTTCTGTCTTATTAACCACACTCATGTATTTGGAGGAGAAAAACAAAGCACACATTCCTACCTGGAAGCAGTCTATTCTAATATCAGTTCAATTAAGTTTTTTATTTGTTTTTTGTTTCATTTTGTAAGCAAAAGTTCAACTGGGATTTTCAACATATAAAATGAGAGTAAATAAAATAATTTTAAAAGTTGGAAAATAGAAAAGAAAAACCTGATAATGAGATAAAAGAACATATTTCCTAGAAATAAAATTAGCAAGAATATGTACTTGAATCTGACTGAAAAAATATTAAAAGCAGAATATAGGAAGCAAGATGAAAGAGGTCATGAGATCTGCTTAGCTTGATTATATGTAGGATTTGATAATTAAGATAGCTTGTTAAATTCATCTTGTGTGTTATGTTTTTATGTAATTTCAATATATTTTATATAAATATTTTCACAAAACTTGAAGGCTTTTATGTAATTGTTTTCTCTTGTTATTTTTGTTGTTATTTCCCTAAAGAACTTGTAAAATATTAAGATTATGAACACTGGCATGGTGCCAACTTTGAGATATATTAGTTGGCAGTTGCATTTAGTATTATTGTAAATATTGATATTACTTTGTAGTAATGAATATGGTATTCTCCATCTGAAAGTCATGGTATAAAGCAATTTTTAAATTTATTTTATTCAATGTTGTGTTAATTTATGCTGTACAGCAAAGTGATTTAGTTATGCATATATATATATATATATATATATATATATATATATACATTCTTTTTCACATTATTTTCCATTCTTGTTTATCACAAGGTATTGAATATGGTTCCCTGTGCTATACAGCAGCACCTTGTTGTACATCCATTGTATGTATAATAGTTTGCATCTGCTAATCCCAAACTCCCAATCCATCCTTCCCCCCCTCCCCTCCTCCTTTGGCAACCACAAGTCTGTTTTCTCTGCCTGTGACTCTATTTCTGTTTTGTAAATAAGTTAATTTGGATCATATTTAAGATTTCACATGTAAGTGATATCATGTTATTTGTCTTTTTCTTTCTGACTTACTTCACTTAATATGATAATCTCTAGGTCCATCCATGTTGCTGCAAATGGCATTATTTCATTCTATAAAGTAATTTTTGGAACAATGTTGCACAATATAAGGACAACAATAAAAGTCCAACAATTAAGAACATGCTCACACATCATTAATATAAAATTTCCCATATATTATTTAATATGTAATCCAAAAACTTATTACTTTAAGATATCTGTAGATATCAAGAAACTAAGTAAAGCTCAAATTTTTGCCATGTATGCACAAAGTCTTTGAGCAGGTTCACATTTCTGCTCAGTGTTAGCCTGTGATAACTCTATAGGGCCTTTCTTTTCCCAGGCTGGTTTCCTCCAGAGAGAACTGGCAGCTGCTGCAGCTGTTCCTGATGAAGGAGAATGTTATTATATTCGGGGTAACAGATGTTACACCTGGAGGTTCATCTTTTACTTTCAGGAAAATTTCACTCCAGAACAGGGAGTTTTATGAAACATCAATAATTTCATGAAATGAATGTTCAACCTCATATTTAAACTGTTTCATACAAAAAATAAACATGCTTTAATTTCTCAAAGTTATTGTGATTAATTGAAGTTGGCCACCATTTCAAAAGCTTTAAAATATCATTACCAGAAAATAAGTGAGCATTTAGATACACGGCCTTCAAATCTGGAATTATTTGCATGTAAGATCTTTCTCTTTTTTAAAAATTAAGTATAACTTTGATGTCAAGTTCTAATGGTAATCAGATTGAAAGTTAACCATATTTTTACATTTAATTGTTTTATTCCTGAGTGTGACTAAGTCCTCAAACCTTCCCACTTCTCTCTAATCAAGGGATCAATCTTGCTCTAGCTAAACCTTCAAAAGAAAGGAGTAGAATTATACTGATTAAAATTAATCCTGTTGCATCCTATGATACTATCTATCCGAAATCTTTGATGAACTTTGAAAGTCAAAATGAAAATAATTCAGAGTGTGAGGCCCCTTCTATGTATAGTTTATATTCAACATGCTTCATTCTGTAAGTATTTTCCGAGAACTCACCATGAATTAGCTCTGGGCTTGGTTCTTGGTACAGAGTGGTGTTGCAGATGATTTCCTGGAAAGCAGACTCTGAGAAGGAAGTTAGGACTCTGACAGGTAAAGAGACTTGACTTTGTTATGCACGGCCAGTCACTGGATACCGCAGCCTATGGGAATGAGGCTTGACCTTGGGCAAGGAACACTCTAGAAGCTGGGTGAGTATGTCCTTCAGTCCTGGAGTGGGCATCCGCTCAGCAGAGAGTGGACACAATCCTTTCCCTCAGAGAATATAAGCAGAGTTATATAACATACTACGCACAAGTTTACTTGTGGTTCCGATTTTTATTTCTAATTCTTTTAATGAAGAAACTGGTAAAACTCATGATAAGTCTTAGATCTGTTTTGATTTGAGTCACTTTTCTCATATGTATTCCATTGTCAGGAATGAGTCATATCTTCACATATTAACTCTGAAAAATATGGATTCAGCTATAGCCTTAACACATTTTCTTTAATTGCTCAATAGAAAAATAATGTGCTACAGTATGTTTTGCATCTTACTGGGGTAGAGGAAAATTTATGTACATAATAGAGTATTCATAAAATTTTTGAAATGAGGAGTAAGTAATATTATGATGTTCCATTTAGAAGCATGTTAATAAAAATGATTTAAATCAAGTGTCATAAAGAACGATATTACACAAAGCTATCTGAAACAGACACCTGGTATTAATTTGAGGAGGCTCGTGTGGATTTGCCGACATCAGTTATGACATGTAATTTTAAATGACCATTTAAACTTTCTGTGGATTCAACTACTTTTGGTCCAAGAGAGGATTAAGGGTTGTTCAAATATGATCTAAATGGAGATATTTTAAACTGCTTGTAACTGCATTTCATTCTGTAGTTGTCTTACAAAAAGTCACCCTTTAGTGGGCCTGATCTCCAGGATATGCTTTCCATGCTCAGAGTTACAGGAGATAATAGAGGATTTAATGCAGCTATTCAGAAACTAACAGAACAGTTTAGACCTCAAAAATATGTTCCCTCTGAGAGACATGTTCAGGGAGATAGCTGAAGTGCATGGTTCATCTGTCGATCTCCTGGTTAGCAGTCTGAGCACCAGGGCTCATCAGATGACTTAAGGGCATAAAACCACACCATGCTATAGAGTCAAATGAGTAGTGGATTCATTTTCTGAGAATACTCCATTTGGAGACCAGTAGTCTTGCATTTATTCCACTGGGAGCATGTGATTTCTTATGCCACTAAGGTAGTATACCAGCAAGATATGCGTGTTCCTTGTTACGTTAAATAAATCAAAAGGTAAAAAAACCCAGAAGACCGAAAAAAAATTCCATCAGCAATTTTCAGATTTTGAAGTACATTTTATCAAAGAAACCTTGGGCGTGATTAACATTTTTATTTACCGGCATGCCATGTGTCTGGTTTCTTCTTTGGGGCTATTGGCTAAATGTGTCACAAGGAAAGAACTACTGTCACCCAAGATCCCTGTGGAAGCATCTCCAAGGATCTCAAGAAGAGGAGAGGGCTGTTACATCAGCAATGAGGGTGGAGCACTCAGCAGTGTTTCCACACATCATCAAGTGGATTAAGGTTCTCCGACCTCAACCTGATTTATTTTGAATACTGCTCTGAGAGAATTGTCCATTGGTTGTACTCATAGCTCTTTGTAATGAGCATCCTCAAGAAATGGGGTACAAAACTACACTGCACTCCTTAGAAGAATAGTTGTACTTAGAAAGCCTTTGTGGATCAAGAAAAAGAAGGATTTCTGAGTTAATTTGAACAAGAAGTCAGGCATTGTTGGCCCTCAAGTTTCATAGATCAGGCAGATGGGATTTGACAGACCGTTGGTGTTTGTTGGTGGTGGTTTTTTCTTCTGTATTTTTAAATGTAATTAGTTGCTACAATTAAAAGTTGGGAAATTTCTTACCTTAACTCATAAAAAATTAGATTTCTGACTTAGGTATAACAACACCGAATTAACATCACCACATTAGGTAAACCACAAGTGCTATTCCCTTCTGAAAGGATATGTTTCTTAGTTTAACTTTTTCCTCCAACTTCTACTCACGTTTACATCAGAGATTCAACAACAGAGATCACCCAGTCTTTTTGTTGTTACAATCCGCTGCTCCCTTCATTGTTCCCTGCCTGTGTCCTTAGTGTGTATGAGTCAACTCCAGGTCTAAACTAAGAAGATCTGGCGCAAGTAGTCCTAATGTCAACTTCAAAATGAACAGAAATAGAAATATCTTTGCAGATCAAAACTAAGTTTTTTGAGGTTTTACAGCTCAACCTTGATTGAAAATCAGAATGTTTTTGAGCTCACGAGAGGATAGAGTTTATTGGCAGTTTAAGCAAATCTGTGAAACTAATAGTTGATATTGACTTGCTACTATTTTCCCACCAAGAATGTTCTTTTAGGGATTAAAAAATATGTATAATTAGGATTAACTATTAAAATTTGATTTACATTTCCATATTTTCCCATATGTTAGGCAGGTAAGCAAGTGAGATGGATTGTATTTTGCTTTATTTTTTCCATTATATGGAAGCAATGGACATTATTCAAATTTTTCTTAAATAATATTTTAAAATACTAAATGAATGTTCTGAGTCTTATTGAATAATTCCCCTCAGAAGAGTATTGATATAATGTAGAATGTATAAGGTTAAATCTTTCCTAAAATATCAACTTTGTATATGCATAATTTTTTTCACTTTGCAAATTATGGGATAAGATTACAGTATGTGAAATGTTATATGGAAAACGGTGACAAGGTAAGAAATTGTCCAGCATAGGCTTAAATATTTTCTTTATTCTATATTTACTAAATTTGTCTCCAATAATTATTTGATCCATTATATAATCTAGCAACAAAGAACTAGAAGATATATAAGCAATAAGACAAAATAAAATCTTAACAAAATTAATGAGAATATTTTTATTCTTTAATATTAAATACTATTCAAACTGAAATGCATTGTTTTCTTCTCTGTTAAAAGCATTTTATATGTATATGTATATATATATATATATATATATATATGTGTGTGTGTGTGTAACTATATGTATATATATTTATATTCATCTCAGTTTTTAGAGATAGTTTTTTAAATGACACTTTTTGAGATTTAAAATGCAAAGTATTCTAATCCATTAGCAGTTTTTGGTGAATGTTTGAAGCTTAATAAACTTTTAGCTTAAACAACTTAAACTTGGATCAATTTTTATATTATTTGAAGCAAAAAATATAGTATAGATTACTTGAACAGTGTAAAGCATATCAATGTACCTTTCCTTTAAGAAAATATGAAGGACTTTGGTGCTACTGTTTTATATAATGCACTTAGGAGGAAGTTAAAAATTTCTTACTATAAAATGGACAAACCTCAAGCAAACCAATGAATAACGAAGCACTAGTGTTCACTGGATATGCATCGTTCCAGTTTTCAATTATGTATTATTTAGCTCTAATTTATATTTTACCATTCAAAAAGCTGGTAGCAAGAGTTACATATAAATCAAAAATAAACCTCCCTGCCCCTTGGATAGTACAGGTAACTACCTTTGTGGAGACAGAATGGGTAAGTTCTGTTTACTTTGGTTGTTTGCACATTGTTTTTATGGCCAGCATGGAGTTCAGAGTAAGCAAGAATTGAGAGGAGAATCCTCACAGACAATGCTGATAAGTCAGATTTTAAAGTGGAATGGTCTAAATAACCAAAAAAATTGTACATTTTTTTAGATTCCACATATAAGTGATTTGTCTTTCTCTGCCTGACTTACTTCACTCAGTATGACAATCTCTAGGTCCATCCATGTCACTGCAGATGACATTATGTCATTCTTTTTTATGACTAACATCATATATAAAAAACAAATTTATGGTTACCAATGGGGAGAGGGGGGAGGGGTAAATTTGGAGACTGGGATTGACATATTCATACTATTGTATATAAAATAGATAGCTAATAAGAACCTACTATATAACACAGGGAACTCTACTCAATACTCTGTGATGACCTATATGGGAAAACAATCTAAGTAAGAGTGGATATATGTATATGTATAACTGACTCACTTTGCTGAACAGTAGAAACTAACATAACATTGTAAATCAATGATACTCCAAAAAATTAATTAAAAAAATAAACTGGAATGGTCTATACTTTGTTTGGACTATCTAAGAGATTCCTTAAGAAAACAAAAACTCATTTGCAAGCATAAGTTAATTGGGAATCAATTACATACTACTTTTCTATATCAAATAATTTTAAAAACTAGCCTCAAATTCTTTACAGAGACACTTCCCTGGTGGTACAGTGGTTAAGAATACACCTACCAATGCAGGGGACACGGTTTCAATCCCTGTTCTGGGAAGATCCAACGTTCCATGAAGCAACTAAGCCCATGCACCACAACTACTGAGCCCGTGCTCTAGAGCCTGTGAGCCACAACTACAGAGGCTGCATGCCACAACTACGGAAGCTCACGTGCCTAGACCCTGTGCTCCACAACAAGAGAAGCCACTGCAATGAGAAGCCCGTGCACCACAACAAAGAGTAGCCCCCACTCACTGCAACTAGAAAAAGTCTTCGCACAACAACAAAGACCCAATGCAGCCAAAAATTAATTAATTAATCAATTAATTTTTAAAAATTCTTTTAAGATTTTAGAACAATATTCTGAAGGAAAAATAGCTGTAAAAGAATCAAATAAAATGATTTAAAATAGCAGATTGCTAAAGAAACAAGATTTATATAAAGAGACACGTTTTAAACAAGATGCCAATGATATACTTGCTGAAATGTTTAAAGGTAAAGTATACTGACATCTGCAACTTATTACTTGTGATGCGTAAACAAACCAAGGTGGACTAATGGATGGATAAATATAGATGTGATAAAACAGGTATTGTAAAATGATAAGTATAAAATCAAGTTAGTCTCTTCACAGATATTCATTGTAAATTTCCTTCAACTTATATGGATGTTTTGGTAATTTTTATAATATAATGATGGGAAAAAAAGATTTTACTGTTTTCTAATTATATGAGAGAATTATTGAAAAGTGACAAATAAAAGAGTGGAGGATGAAAATAATGGCTTCTTCATGCCAATACCACAAATAAATCCTATGTTTGAACACAACCTTTCCTGAGAATAATAGACTCATATTCACTGGAACATTTTCCATCATGCCACACTTGTCTAACTCACAAACTAAAGATCAATTGAAATAAGGAATTTGTAGAAGGAGGACAATAAACTTAATGTTAGCAGCACAAGAAGGGAAATACTATTGAAATCCATTGCAATATTTTCTGCAACATATTGCACAATAAGAGACAATTCTTGTCCATGATACTGGCCCCAAGTGGCCATTTTTGAGATTCTATATATATTTATATATCTGGGAAAATATCAAAATATTTTAAAGCATGTCATATAAAGGGAAATAGAATAACTGCCTCAATGACCTACTTTTAACGTGTAGAAATATTACTATTAATGTACAGCATACACAAATAATTCACCCTACTCTCACATAATTCAGGTATATGTCAACCATATACCATAAAATGCTGTGTCATTAATATTCTGGGTCCAAAGGACAAATTGAGTAAAAAGTCATCTTTTGTAACTGTTCTAAAATCAGATCTAGACCTGTTCTCACTGCCCCATGTTCCAGAACATTCTCTGTGGGCCAGAATATCATAGATTTGTCCAGTGGGAATATTGAGAGCCTTCCCCATAAGAACTGAGTATCACCTTGAAAACTGGGGTTCTAACTTCAAAATTAATATTTTGCTAATATCTACTCCTCTACTCTCATTTTGATCAGCACACTACTCCAAAACCTTAAAAGTACCCACAAATCTTGGCCAAGTTGTTGCTCCATTTTTATTCCATAGATTCAAATTCAGAATTTCTACTTCTCACCAACATTGGGTGAAAGAAAAAAAAAAGCGCTAATTAAGTTGAGAGTTCCTGAGTGTTCTTGACATCCCAATTTCTTGTTTATTTTCTAAGTTTGGGAGAGGAGCCCCATAAGTCATCCAGATGGCTTCAGACACTTTTGGCTCCGTCAGAAGCCTTAATTGTGATAACCTTGAGATGCACTTGGATGCTATTGTGAATGGTTCTTAAAGACACGCTTTAGAGAATAGAGTCTTAATCACTTTTCTCAGAGCACACTTTCCAGAGATTCCATTGTGAGACCTGAAGAGGGCATGATACAAGGGATTTACTTAAAGTCTGTCATGTTAAGTTTAGTGCTGCTTTAAGTAGCAGATAATACTCAATATTTCTAATAATTTATAAAGTGTCTCTACCAATGGAATCAGGTTACTGAAAAAAGAATTTTTTTGAACTAGGGTTTTCAGCCACTAAAAAAAAAGTCAATAGATTTCATAAAGGCTCAGTCTCACTACCTATGACATTTTATAGCCTTATATTTTACACAATTATCAATAAACTTAAAAGCCAAATGATTTAGGGTTTGTTTATTGTTAGTCAAATAAGCCCATATTTAATTGGAAATTCAAGATATTTAACTAGAAATGTTTAAGATCTTTATAAAACTATTTAAAGAATATCTCATTTTATCCAGTGGTTTTTTTTTTCTGTCAGGATTCCAGGGTTGAATAAAAATAAATATTTCAGATATATTTTAAAATATTAAACAGTATTTAACAAATTTAGCAAATTTAACTTTATGGCGTTCCATCTTATATTCAAATATATAAGTTCTCAGATAAAAATTTTAATGGGTTTACTTTCATTTTTAACTAAACCAGGAGAAGCTTACAGTTAAAGACAACCCACTCTTCCTACCAACTGCGTGTGGTATGGTGGGCAATAGTCTTGTCTGTTATCATCATCCCACAGATTTACTTTTCATTTACAAAAATGTGCTCAGTGCCTCTGGGCATATCTACAAAACAGCAAACAAAGACAAATAAATGTTTATTTTTAGTCAAAGAAATAGGCATCAAATTTTAGCTTTTTTGCACATTTGACTAAAAATAAGTCATCTTAATTTAAGCTGTCAATAGGAGAAGAAAGAGTCTCCTTTCATATCAAAGGATAAAGTAGAAAGCTTCAACTCAGTTACTGGAAATTAATTGACTTTCGTTAGTTCAGTGAATGAGTGAGTAAAAAGTTTAACAATAATGGACTCCTAGTATAAGAAATTTGCTATAAACACAGTAAAAGCCTCACACTCTAATAACAAATAATCTGACAATTTTTTATTTGACCTGATGAATCTTTTATTTCTCAAATGGTAGAAGCAGGAAGTGGAATTGGCAACATCTGGACTTAAGTGTCAGTAATAGGGAGGAATGATTGAGGAGATGAAGTGTATGGGCTCCGGACAAAGTGCCTCTTGAAATGAACAGGGCAAGAGTGCTAGGATGTGAGAGAAGATGATTCTGAAGAGCAGAGAAGCACCCTGACAGAACTGATAAACAAATTCTGCTCAAGAGCACTGAAAATCTCAAAAAGTATTTTTCCTGTGAAACAATAGTAAAGAAGTAGAGAGATGTGCACAGAATACAGAGTAAAGGATCAGGAATCTCTGGCTGGTGGAGAGCACAGGTGTAGTTATTAGTTCTCACACCTCTTTCAATGTCCAGAGTCTAGTACAGCCTGAACGGTGCAGGTGCCCGGCAAATACATTTCAGGGAATGTTGAGAGGATGACAGTGATTCCCACTATGAATCATGGTTGACCTCTCATGTGTCCTGACTGATGTTCTACTTCAACTGGCCATTCTTTGCTCAATTCAACAGTCACTCCACTAGAGGGAAAAATAGAAAAGGCTGAATCAGTCATTATGGCTGATAGTAAGTGCTTATTCAAACATCTATCTAAAGAGAAGATTTTAGGACCAGCTAAATATCAGAATATATAATGTCATACTGACTCCAATTTATCCAATTCATGCAATTCCTGTTTCCCATCACCATACAATAAGGTTTGTGTTAATTATAATCACAAAAATTAGAAGTACAATACTAGAGAGAGAACCAAATGAGCACTTGCAGAAAAAAAAACTTTCCTCAATGTATTCCTAGTAAGCAGTTATCAAACCATGTTTTAGTTTAAAAATTCTCATTTTTTTTGATATGTAGGATAATCCTGTTGACCTGATACTATCAGGGGTCAATGGGAACACATGACACAACATGTAAGCTAACAGGAATTGCTTCACTAAAAACTTATTTATTTAAAGGAAAACTGCGTCCTTGTCACTGCCTGTTGGGAGATATGAAAAAACCTCAATGTTCCCTGCCTCTGCAGATATTTCTATTCCATTATGAAACTAGGGCTTATCTGTAGAATAATAAAAAAAAGAACTATGAGACTGTGATGAAAAATTAATGAGACCCAGTATATGAACTGAAAGTACTGAAAGAGGTAAAAAGAAGAATATTTGTTTGGAGTATATAAGGAATATTTAATGCATTTTAAAAGTATTTTATAAATTGATGGTCAATACCTTGGTGAGCAGTGAGTTGTCAAAATATCTAAAACTTGATTGAAATTTTTGTACAGAATTTCAAGAAAAAAAAATGTGTCAAAAAAAAAAATGGTTGTACATCTGCTTTGTTGAGAAAATTCAGCTCCTGAAAGGAATAGGGATCTTTTAGTCAAAAACAAACATTTAGGGCTTCCCTGGTGGCACAGTGGTTGAGAGTCTGCCTGCTGATGCAGGGGACACCGGTCCGTGCCCCAGTCTAAGAGGATCCCACATGCCATGGAGCGGCTAGGCCCGTGAGCCATGGCCACTGAGCCTGCACGTCCAGAGCCTGTGCTCTGCAACGGGAGAGGCCATAACAGTGAGAGGCCCAGAGCGTACCACAAAAATAAATAAATAAATAAAAATAAATAAATAAAACAAACAAACATTTATAATAATGAAAGTAACTTTCTATGGTTAAACTCACACAGATTAATGTATATTTGAGTGTTAATTTGTCGATTTTTCAATAGAGTACATTGTTTGTAGTGAGCAGAATTCTATGTAGTGTCTATCCAGGGTACCCCTTTTAGATAAGTTACATAGAACATTAGCCATTAAAGATTCATTGGTGAATAGAGAATAAATGGGAAAGAAAGTAAGAGAGAAACGTGGAAGGAAGGAAAGAAGGAAGGAATGAAGGGGAAACAAAGGAAAGAAAAGGAAAAAAAAGTGAAGTAAAGAAAATCTCGATTGATACTTTGTATGGTCTTGAAAACCACCTGGACTGTCTCTACGTGGAAAGAAGGAGCATCTCATAAGTGCCTGGATGACACATGCTCCAGATTAATCTCATTCTCTTCCTCAGAGCACACACTGCACATTGATTACTTCTGGTTCCCTGAACCACAATTGAGTGTTCTATCTACTGTTTTAGTTTAGTTTAGTTGCTGCTATAAAAAAATATATAAATTTCATGGTTAAAATAATACAAATGTATTATTTTACAGGTCTATACATGAGAAGTCTGAAATGTGTCTTATTAGAGTTAAAAATTAAGGTGTCTGCAAGGCTGTGTTCTTTTCCAGAAGCTCCAGGAGAGAATACATTTATTTGCCTTCTCCAGCTTCTAAAGGCCCCTGCATTTTTCTGGCTTGTGGTCCCATTGCTCCATCTTCAAAATCAGGAGCAGCAGGCCAAATCATTCTCATGGTGCAGCACCCCGACTTCCTCTTTTGCCTCCTTCTTCCATTTTTAAGGACTCTTGTGATTGAATTTGGCACACTGGAAAATTCAGGATAATCTTCCTGTCATAAAATCAGCTGATTAACACCTTTAATTCCATCTGTAATCTTAATGCCCTGTTGTCAGGTAATATAACATATTCATAGATTCCAGGATTAGTGGCTTGGCATATTTGGGGGAGGGGCTATTACTTGGCTTGCCACACTTACCTTCTATTATATGTTCTATTTTGGTAACACTACCCACCAGGCTTCAGCTTAGAAGTTCTTTCTATTAGTTTAAAAGACATTTTGTTTCTCAGATTATGTGACTTAATGTGTTAAATCTTGGTATATCTCTGTTTTCTCAACAGTCAGGATCCACAGAACTCTCCAAATATCTAATACTGTAACAATAATCATAAAGATCAATCTGTCATCAGAAATTATCATTTTACTTTTATTTTTATAATGTACAAATAAACCATGTGTCATAATATTAATTCCTACTATCAAATGATTTAAATAGTTTTCAAGGCTAGCTGCATATCGAAAGTTAGAGACTTCCATTCCTCATAATACATGAGTTCACATATTTCCAAATATGTTGTCTCACATTTAGACTCAACAGTAAATATATCTTGTTTTTATAAATAGCTCTAGAAGTCCTAATTCAAATATCAAAAAATATAAAGAAAAAATAAAAGTCCACAAACAACTCTACAATTTGGTGTAGGATAAGATTAGTATATATTGGCAGTAAAATATGGAATCAGGAGTGTTTTCATTATGTTTCCTGAATAGTGTTTCATTACCATATGGCACGTTCCAAATATAGCAGTTAGAAAAAATCATAAATGATCATTGTAAAAAGAACTTAATGTTCTCCTGACCCAGATTAAGCCTTTTGTTAGTCTGAAATGAGGAACACTTTTTAAAGTTTCTAGTCATAATATATCAAACATATATTTTATAGCAGTGCTGAGCCTCAAAACCTGGATTACTCCAAATGTCTTCTCATTTGCAATTATAAAGTAAATGACTCAAACTGAAAAGCTTTTGCACAGTGAGGGAAACTATCACGGAAACAGAAAGGCGACCTACTGAATGAGAGAAGATATTTGCAAACAATATATTCAACAAGGAGTTAATATTTAAAACATATAAAGAATGCATACAACTCAACATCCAAAAAACAACCCAAATAAAAAATGAGCAAGAGGATATGAATTAACATTTTTTCAAAGAATACAATCAGTTGGTAAACAGGAACACAAAAAGATGTTCAACATGACTAATTATTAGAGAAATGCATGTCAATTAAAACCACTATGAGATGTCACCTCACACTTGTCATAATGGCTATTATCAAAAAGACAACAAATAACAAGTGTTGGCAAGAATGTGGGGAAAAGGGAACCCTCGTGCACCATTGGTGAGAATGAAAATTGATTCAGCCACTCCACTATGGAGAACAGTATGGCAATACCTCAAAAAGTTTAAAATAGAACTACCATATGATCCAGTAATGCCACTCCTGGGTATTTATTCAAAACAACCAAAAACACTAATCAGAAAAGATACTTGTACCCCCAAATAGGGAAGCAACATAAGTGCCCATCAACAGATGAATGGATGTATATATACAATGAAGACATAGTGTGCATGTACAATGGTATACTTAGCCATAAAAAAGAATGAAATCTTGCCATTTGTGACAACATGGATGAATCTAGAGAGTATTATGCTAAATGAAATAAGTCAGAGAGAGAAGGACAGATACTCTTTGATTTCACTTATATGTTGAATCTAAAAATCAGAACAAATGAACAAACATAACAAAACAGACTGATAGATACAGAGAAGAAAGAGGTGTTTGCCAGAGGGGAGGGAGTAAGGAGGGGAAAGAAGTAGGTAAGGAAGATTAAGATGTACAAACTTATAGTTGCAAAATAAAGGAGTCACGGGTATGAAACGTACAGTACAGAGAACATCATCAATAACTATGTAATAACTTTGTATTGTGACTGATGATTACTAGACTTATCTTGGTGATCATTTTGAAATGTATAGAAATATCAAATCACTGTATTGTGTAACAGGAACTAACATAGTGATGTAGGTCAACTATACATCAAAGTAAAACAAACAAACATAAAAATGTATAGAAAAGGATATCAGATTAATGGTTACCAGAGGCAGGGGGTGGGGGAAGGAAGTATTGAATGAAGGTGGTCAAAACTTAGAAACTTCTGGTTATAAGATACATAAGTGCTAGGAATGTAATGTGCAACATGATAAGTATAATTAATGATGATGATGGTTATATATGAAAGTTGTTAAGAGAGTGAATCCTAGAGTCCTCATCAAAAGAATATTTTTTCTTTATTTAATTTTGTATCTCTATGAGATATTCACTAAACTTATTGTGATAATCACTTCACAATGTATGTAAGTCAAATCACTCTGCTGTACACCTTAAACTTATACAGTGCTGTATTTCAATTTTATCTCAATAAAACAGGAAGGAAAATAAAATAAAAGTATTCTTCGAGGAAAAAAAATAAAAATAAAATCAAATAAATGCTTTATATAGCACAGCTTATTTTTTTAATGTCAGCAAAATAATAATATTTTAATTCAGAAACAATTTTGGGTTACTAAACACTATCTTCCTCAAATAATCTCAATAACTATAATTGTGAAAATCATATGATGCAATAGGAAAAAAAACAGCAACAGTAATCATATCCCACACGTTCATAGGTTGCATTAGTACCTGTTTTTGCCAACCAAAAGAAATCCAAACAGTATTTTTGCTTTTATGAAAAACAGGTTTACTGTACTAATGTAGGTCTTTCTAAAAGTGAAATGGCCTAAAGCAAACTTTCAAAAATTGGGGATACTCTCCACTTTGTGCAATTTCAGCCTTTGTAAAGTTTCACAAGGATGCCCTACTTTCAGACAGTGGGGGATACCTGTATTTCTTCATAATAAAATGTTATGTTTTTCTAGTGATTATCACAAAGAAAATTAAGAGAATTGAGAAAGCTCAAGGGATAGAATATCAACTAAAAGAAAGATACACAAATAGTCTTGAGTGTTGATTATGAAATGTCATGAGATCTAGAGAGATTATTCAGAAATGTGAGGCAGTTTGAGGATTTCTGTTTAAAAGCAAGTATTAAAAATTTGGATTGACCTGCTGACATTTGCTGGAAAAGTAGAACATTTTTGTGTTCCAGAGTTTGTTCCTAACAATAGGTTCATGCTGCTTTCTGAAACATGAGAAAAAGAGGAAAGAAAAACTTGAAACATTACTGTTATAAGACAATTTTCTCTTGTCTCTAATGATATAACCAATTCTACTTGCGTACCTGAACAGTACGCAAGAACACCATGATAATTTGGAGAATAATAATAATTAAAAATTATATTTGGCTTTAAAATATATATGGGAATAAAAAATACCTTGTACTGAAGGAGCTTCAAGATGGCAGAAGGGTAAGACATGGAGATCACCTTCCACCCCACAGATATACCAGACATACATCTACATGTGTACCAACCAGTACAGAACACTTACTGAACACTGGCAGAAGACCTCAGACTTCCCAAAAGGCAAGAAACTCCCCCACGAAGCTGGGTAGGACAAAAGAAAAAAGAATAAACAGAGACTAAAGGATAGGGATGGGACCTGCACCAATGGGAGGGAGCCGTGAAGGAAGAAAGGTTTCCACACACTAGGAGCCCCTTCGCATGCAGAGACTGCGGATTGTGGAGGGGGGAGCTTCAGAGCTGCAGAGGAGAGCACAGCCACAAGGGTGCGGAGGGCAGAGCGGAGAGATTCTCACACAGAGGATCAGGGCCGACCAGCACCCACCAGACCGAGAGGCTTGTCTGCTCGGCTGCCGGGGCAGGCGGGGCTGGGAGCTGAGGCTCTGGCTTCAGTCAGAGCACAGGGAGAGGACTGGGGTTGATGGCGTGAACACAGCCTGAAGGGGTGAGTGTGCCACGGCTGGCCGGGAGGGAGTCCGGGAAAAAGTCTGGACTGCTGAAGAGGCAAGAGACTTTTTCTTCCCTCTTTGTTTCCTGGTGCGCAAGGAGAGGGGATTAAGAGCACAGTTTAAAGGAGCCCCAGAAACAGGCATGAGCCATGGCTAAAAGCGAAGACCACAGAGACGGACATGAGATGCTAAGGCTGCTGCTGCCACCGCCAAGAAGCCTGTGTGTGAGCACAGGTCACTCTCCACACCTCCCTTCAGGGTAGCTGGTGCAGCCCACCACTGCCGTGGTCCCAGGATCCAGGGACAACTTCCCTGGGAGAATGCACGGCGTGCCTCAGGCTGGTGCAATTTCATGCCGCCTCTGACGCTGCAGGCTCGCCCCACATCCATACCCCTCCTTCCCCCAGCCTGAGTGAGCCAGAGCCCCTAAATTAGAGGCTACTTTAACCCCGTCCTGTCTGGGAAGGAACAGACACCCTCAGGCGACCTGCATGCAAAGGCGGGTCCAAATTCAAAGCTGAACCCCAGGAGCTGTGCAAACAAAGAAGAGAAAGGGAAATCTCTCCCAGCAGCCTCAGGAGCAGTGGATTAAATCTCCACAATCAACTTGATGTACATGCATCTGTGGAATACCTGAATAGACAATGAATCATCCCAAATGGAGGCGGTTGATGTTGGGAGCAATGATATATATTTTATTCCTTTGAGGTGGGAGAGCCAAGTTCAGGACATTCGTCCACCAGAGACCTCCCAGCTCCACATAATTATTTCAAATAGTGAAAATATCCCAGAAATCTCCACCTCAACACTAAAATGCAGCTCCACTCAATGACCAACCAGCTACAGTGCTGGACACCTATGTGAAACAACTAGAAAGACAGAAACACAACTCCACTAACTAGAAGAGAGGCTGCCTAAAATCATAATAACATTACAGGCAACCCAAAACACACCACCGGATGCGGACCTGCCTAACAGAAAGACAAGATCCAGCCTCATCCACCAGAGCACAGGCACTAGTCCCCTACACCAGGAAGCCTACACAACCCATGGAACCAATCTTAGCCACTGAGGGCAGACACCAAAAACAACAGGCACTATGAACCTGCAGCCTGTGAAAAGGAGCCCCAAAGTTAAGCAAAATGAGAATGCAGAAAACACACAGCAGATGAAGGAGCAAGGTAAAAAACTATCACACCAAAAAATTAAGAGGAAATAGGCAGTCTACCTGAAAAAGAATTAAGAGTAATGACAGTAAAGATGATTCAAAACCTTGGAAATAGAATGGAGAAAATATAAGAAACGTTTAACCAGGACCCAGAAGAACTAAAGAGCAAACAAACAATGATGAACAACACAAAAAATGAAATTAAAAATTCTCTAAAAGGGATCAAGAGCAGAATAATTGAGGCAGAAGAACAGATAAGTGACCTGGAAGATAAAATAGTGGAAATAACTACTGCAGAACAGAATAAAGAATGAAGAATGAAAAGAATTGAGGAAAGTCTCAGGGACCTCTGGGACAACATTAAATGTGTCAGCATTTGAATTATAGGGGTCCCAGAAGAAGAAGAGAAAAAGAAAAGGACTGAGAAAATATTTGAAAAGATTATAGTTGAAAACTTGCCTAATATGGGAAAGGAAATAGTTAATCAAGTCCAGGAAGCACAGAGAGTCACATACAGGATAAATCCAAGGAGAAATACACCAAGACACATTAATCAAACTATAAAAAATTAAATACAAAAAAATATATATTAAAAGCAGCAAGGGAAAAACAACAAATAATATACAAGTGTATCCATATAAGGTTAACAGCTGATCTTTCAGCAGAAACTCTGCAAGCCAGAAGAGCATGGCAGGATATATTTAAAATGATGAAAGGGAAAACCTACAACCAAGATGACACTATCCAGCAAGGATCTCAATCAGATTTGACAGAGAAATTAAAACCTTTACAGACAAGGGAAAGCAAAGAGACTCAGCACCACCAGACCAGCTTTACAAAAAAAGCTGAAGGAACTTCTCTAGGCAGGAAGCACAACAGAAGGAAAAGACCTACAATAACAAACCCAAAACAATTAAGAAAATGGTAATAGGAACATACAGATTGATAATTACCTTAAATGTAAATGGATTAAATGCTACAACCAAAAGACATAGACTGACTGAATGGATACACACACACACACACACACACAAAGGCCTGCATATATCCTGTCTACAGGATACCCACTTCAGACCTGGGGACACATACAGACTGAAAGTGAAGGAATGGAAAAATTTATTCCATGCAAATGGAAATCAAAAGAAAGCTGGAGTAGAAAGTCTCATATCAGACAAAATGGACTTTAAAATAAAGACTATTACAAGAGACAAATAAGGACACTACATAATGATCAAGGGATCATCCAAGAAGAAGATATAACAATTGTAAATATGTATGCTCCCAACATAGGAGTATGTCAATACATACGGCAAATGTTAACAGCCATAAAATAGGAAATCAACAGTAACAAAATCATTGTATGGGACTTTAACACCCCACTTTCACCAATGGACAGATCCTCCAAAATGAAAATAAATAAGGAAACACAATCTCTAAATGACACATTAAACAAGATGGACCTAATTAATATTTATAGAACATTCCATCCAAAAACAACAAAATACACTTTCTTCTCAAGTGCTCATGGAACATTATCCAGGATAGATCATAGCTTGGGTCAAAAATCAAGGCTTTGTAAATTTAAGAAAATTGAAATTGTATCAAGTATCTTTTCTCACCACAATACTATGAGACTAGGTACAAATTACAGGAAAAAAATCTGTAAAAAATACAAATAAATGGAGGTTAAACAATACACTACTTAATATCCAAGATATCACTGAAGAAATCAAAGGGGAAATCAAAAAAAAAATATCTAGCAACAAATGAAAACACGATGACCCAGAGCCTATGGGATGCAGCAAAAGCAGTTGTAAGAGGGAAGTTTATAGCAATACAAACCTACCTCAAGAAACAAGAAAAACCTCAAATAAACAACCTAACTTTACAACTAAAGGAATTAGGTAAAGAAGAACAAAATACCCCAAAGTTAGCAGAAGGAAAGAAATCATAAAGATTAGATCGGAAATAAGTGTAAAAGAAATGAAGGTAACAGTAGCAAAGGTTAATAAAACTAAAATGTGGTTCATTGAGAAGATAAAATTGATAAATGATTAGGCAGACTCATCAAGAAAAAAAGGGAGAATACATAAATCAATAGCATTAGAAATGAATAAGTAGAAATAACAACTGACACTGCAGAAATACAAAGGATCATGAGAGATTACTAAAAGCAGCTATATGCCAATAAAGTGGACAACCTGGAAGAAATGGTCAAACTCTTAGAAAAGCACAAACTTCCGAGACTGCACCAGGAAGAAATAGAAAATATAAACAGACCAGTCACAAGACCTGAAATTGAAACTGTGATTAAAAATCTCCAAACAAACAAAAGTCCAGGACCAGATGGCTTCACAGGTGTATTCTATTAAACATTTAGAGAAGAGCTAACACTTATCCTGGTCAAACTCTTCCAAAATATAGCAGAGGGAGGAACATTACCAAACTCATTCTCAACTCATTCTCAACCCCACTCAAGTGGGGTTTATCCCAGGAATGCAAGGATTCTTCAATATATGCAAATCAATCAATGTGATACACCATATAAAAAAATTGAAGAATAAAACAATATGATCATCTCAATAGATGCAGAGAAAGCTTTTGACAAAATTCAACACCCATTTATCATGAAAACCCTCCAGAAAGTAGACATCGATGAACTTACCTCAACATAATAAAGACCATATATGACAAACCCACAGCCAACATCATCCTCAATGGTGAAAAACTAAAACCATTTCCACTAAGATCAGGAACAAGACAAAGTTGCCCACTCTCACCACTACTATTCAACATAGATTTGGAAGCTATAGCCACAGCAATCAGAGAAGAAAAGGAAATAAAAGGAATCCAAATCTGAAAAGAAGTAGTAATGATGTCACTGTTTCCAGATGACATGATAGTATACATAGAGAATCCTAAAGATGCTACCAGAAAATGACTAGAGCCAATCAATGAATTTGGTAAAGTAGCAGGATACAAAATTAATGCACAGAAATCTCTTGCATTCCTATACACTAATGATGAAAAATCTGAAAGTGAAATTAAAGAAACACTCCCTTTTACCACTACAACAAAAACAATAAAATATCTATGAAGAAACCTACCTAAGGAGACAAAAGACCTGTATGCAGAAAACTATAAGACAATGATGAAAGAAATTAAAGATGATACAAATAGATGGAGAGATATACCATGTTCCTCGATTGGAAGAATCAACATTGTGAAAATGACTATACCACTCAAAGCAATCAACAGATTCAATGCAATCCCTATCAAACTACCAATGATGTTTTTCACAGAATTACAACAAAAAATTTCACAATTTGTATGGAAACACAAAAGACCCTGAATATCCAAAGCAATCTTAAGAAAGAAAAAAGGATCTGGAGGAATCAGGTTCCCTGACTTCAGACTGTACTACAAAGCTGCAGTAATCAAGACAGTATGGTACTGGCACAAAAATAGAAATATAGATCAATAGAACAGAATAGAAAGACCAGAGATAAACTGATGCACATATGGTCACCTTATTTTAACAAAGGAGACAAGAATAGACAATGGAAAAAAGACAGCCTCTTCAATAAGTGGTGCTTGGAAAACTGGAAAGCTACATGTAAAAGAATGGAATTAGAACACTCTCTAACACCATACACAAAAACAAACTCAAAATGGATAAAAGACCTAAATTTAAGGCCAGACACTATAAAACTTTTAGAGGAAAACTTAGGTAGAACACTCTATGACATAAATCACAGCAAGATTCTTTTTGACTCAACTCCTAGAGGAATGGAAATAAAAAGAAATATTAACATATGGGACCTAATGAAACTTAAAAGCTTTTGCACAGCAAAAGAAACCATAAACAAGACAAAAATCCAACCCTAAGAATGGCAGAAAATATTTGAAAATGAAGTAACTGACAAATGATTAATCTCCAAAATTTACAAGCAGCTCATGCAGCTCAATATCACAAAAACAAACAACGCAATACAAAAATGGGCAGAAGATCTAAATAGACATTTCTCCAAAGAAGATATACAGATCACCAACAAATACATGAAAGGATGCTCAACATCACTAATTATTACAGAAATACAAATCAAAACTACAATGAGATATCACCTCACACCAGTCAGAATGGCCATCATCCAAAAATCTACAAACAATAAATGCTGGAGAGGGTGTGGAGAAAAAGGAATCCTCTTGCACTGTTGGTGGGAATGTAAATTGATACAGCCACTATGGAGCTTCCTTAGAGAACTAAAAATAGAACTGCCATATGACCCAACAATCCCACTACTGGGCATATAACCTGAGAAAACCATAATTCAAAAAAAGTCATGTACCACAATGTTCATTGCAGCTGTTTATGATAGCCAGGACCTGGAAGCAACCCAAGTGTCCATTGACAGATGAATGGGTAAAGAAGATGTGACACATATATACAATGGAATATTACTCAGCCATAAAAAGAAATGAAATTGTTATTTGTAGTGAGGTAGATGGAGCTAGACTCTGTCATATAGGGTGAAGTAAGTCAGCAAGAGGAAAACAAATACCGTATGCTAACACATATATTGGGAATCCAGAAAAAAAATTGTCATGAAGAACCTTGGGGCAGGACGGGAATAAAGATGCAGAATTAACTAGAGAATGGACTTGAGGACATAGCATGGGGAAATGGTAAGCTGGGACAAAGTGTGAGAGAGGCATGGACATATATACACTAACAAATGTAAAACCAATAGGTAGTGGGAAGAAGCAGCATATCATAGGGAGATCAGCTCGGTGTTTTTGACCATCTAGAGGGGTGGCATAGTGAGGGTAGAAGGGTTGGAGATGCAAGAGCAAAGAGATATGGGAACATATGTATATGTATAGCTGATTCACTTTGTTATAAAACAGAAATTAATACACCATTGTAAAGCAATTATGCTCCAATAAAGATGTTAAAAAATAATGCCTTGTATTGTATTAGTACAGTAAAATACTGTAAAAGATTTACTCATGCTGACCACTATATTTATTCTAGGATCACTTCTTTGGTATTACAAATTAACGTTTAACACTAATTACTTAAGAATTAATTTGTGTTCAAAATAATTGATTTTGCCAAACTAAATAATCCATGAATAATATTCTCATCTTAGAGTTAAAATATAAAAAAGAATATATTGTATTCTGTAATCTAAATCAGCTTAGAATGATGCCCACGTAGAAACTTCACCAGGACCTGCTCAATATTTAAAAATTTTTAAAAAATGATTCCGTTTATTAGATGTGGGTTTGCTTGAAATAGGTTAGAGATGGAGAGTCATAGGGCTGAGTGACTGCAATGTGTCAGCAGGTAGAAGGCAGAAGCTGCCTGAACTGTTGACAAAAATGAGCCCTTGTGTCAGAATATGTGGATTCACATCCTGATTCCTGCTGTTCAATGCAGTGTGGCAGGTTGACTTGTAAAATGGGCTCTAAGGACCTCCATCCCCTGGTTGTCATGTCCTTGTGAAATTCCCTTCTCTGGAGTGTGGGCTGGACCTAGTGACTTGAATTGAACAAATACAATACAGCCAAGGGGATGAGATGTCTCTTCCATGATTAGGTTACAAAACATTATCATTTCCATCTTGCTGGCAGACCATCTTTATTACATTCTCAACTTGCATTCTTTCATGAAGGAAGCTCTCCTGTGGGAGAGCCCCAGGTGAGAAGGAGCTGAAGTTGACTTCCAGCCGACAGCAGCCTGCAAGGCACTGAATATTGTCAACCACTCCATGAGAAGCAAATACTTCTCCAGTTGAACTTTCAAATGAGATTACAGTCCTTGGGTTAACACCTTCATTGCAGCCTCTTGAGACATGCTGAGACAGAAAATTTAGCTAAGATGTGGTGGAATTCCTGACCCACAGAAATTGTGCAGTAATAAATTGGTGATGTGTTAAGCCACTAAATTTTGAAGTAATTTGTTACACAACTGTAGATAACTAATACACACCCTGTGACCATTAACAAACTTCTTAATTCCTCAAGCTTGTAGTGTTCATGTCTATAAACTGATGATAATAGGAGTAGCCTTTCCATCTATAAAAAGCACTTAAAAGCATTAGGAGCATAGCAGTGCCAACAAACAATATACATCTTCCCTGACTGAATTCTTAAAACAAATTAGAAATAAGGCAGAGTAAGGCAGAGGTAGAAAAAAAATGCATTAATATGGATAAAGCTGAACCTGAAGGATTATGGCTTATATCTATAGGTGAGTAGAGTGAAAATTACTGAATTTTGCAACCAGTAACAGCAGCACCAGACCTAGCAAGCCCGCTCCATGTGAGAGGCCTATATCTGTAAGATTTGCATCAGGGAGAAACAAAGCAGTAGGTTTGCTGTCTGTGTCTTTCTCTCTTTCCAAGAGAAAGAAAGAAGAGAGGATGTCGTTGATCTAGGCCTGTTAGATTTTTCCTTCCAAACTCACCAATCAGATAAAGTCACCCCACTATAGAAATAGAGTGCAGGAGAAGACAGGCGACAAGGAGGGGCCACAATGACCATCCTTCCTTCAAAGAGTAACTAGTAGAAGTAGTGGGGTAGAGTTGTACAAGTAATTGTAGTACTAGTAGAAGCAGTACTAGTCACACTACCATGTATCTAGTTCATGGGGTTGTTAAACCTGTCAGAGGAAATGAGGTTTTCAGTGTTTTTGTAGACAAAATATACTAAATATGAATAACATTTCATATTTCCCTTGATAAATTCCATACAGATTGAGAAAACTTATGAATGTAATTCGAATTACTATGTAGATCTGTCTACAAAGTACAGCCATTGAACATCAATCCAGTAAGTACTTATTATAAAATATTTATTAAAATAAGTTCATTGCCTCTGGCCTCACTGAAAGAATCAAATGTCCAAGATTAGCAGATGTTCATTAACAGAAGTAAATCATGTTACATAGTGATAATACTAACGTACTGTCATCCTGGGAGACCAGCCTAAGAGCCAGTGAGGTGTCCCCTGAAACGTGCTCTTCAAATTGCAGTAAATGTTGATAAGCCACATAAGTCACCTGGATTAGTTTGAAAGTACTTATCAGAGGTATTTTCATCTTTAGTTTATATATTTGTTTTGTTCCACTTAGATGACTTAACTGGTCTTAGACTTAAAAAGTAGATCTGGTGACAGAAAAAAACTGAGAACTTGCCAGGAAATAAATATGATATCAAGTAGGCCACAAGACAGACTACAAAGGTAATCTAAATACTAGAAAATTGTTGGAGGATTGTACCCAGACAATAGCAATTAACAAGTATCAGTAAGAGAGTAATATTGTTATGTCCATAGAAATCATCTCATGTTCACAGATGCTTAAATGTTAATTTTCCATCCATTATAGTTATGATCATTGACCTTAAAGATTAACTGTTAACACCTTGAAAAAAAGTCTATAAATGCTTATGCTTTTGTGATTTCTGAAATGGAAGTTTATTATTAATAGTGATGATAGAAATACAAACAAAATGCTCAATCTGTAAGGTTTAAACAATGGCAAAAATAACATAATTTGTAGATAAAAATACAGCGGTATTGATAAAATGCAATAATGTACATGGAAGGTTAACATTTGATCATGCCATTTATTATGTTTTCTTCCGCTAATTAATTTTTTTAAAATCTTTAATAAATGTAAGCATCTTTAAAGTAGGTACTGTGTTGTTTCCTCTTGGGATCCCTCATCATCCATAGAATTGTGTGGATTAATATATGTGCTTCCTTAATATAAGTTCATCATAGTATGATTATTTAATATTTCTTTTCAGTCATATGAAAAGTCCAGCTAATTGTGGTCACATAAAAGCTCTAAAATATGTGAGGAAGGTTTATTTTTAAATATTCCCTTTTTAAAATTGTTTTTGAAGTAACTTAACAAAAAGTAATAAGGTTAATTCGGCAGTAACTTAACAAAAAGTAATAAGGTTAATTCAGCAGAAGTAGAAATGGAGAATTCAGACGTAGGATAAAAAGTGTAAAAATTTGAAAAGGTTTAGCAGAGAGATACAAAGATGAATAACTTTTGAAAAATAAGGCCAGTGGGAAAAATTTCAAAGAATTGAGAATTTTAACCAACCTGAGACAAAGAAAGAATAGTTCCCCTCTCCAAATTGTCTCTCCAACTACTTATCGAATATCCATTCTTAAAGAATTCACTGAAAGAAAATCAAATCACCTTGAGAGGAGAACAGAAGGAAAATATTTGCAACGCAGGATAAAGGACTTACATTTGTCTGAACAACAAAACAAAAAAATCAATCAATTCGGAGAGAGCGTAGTAAGGAGAAAATGAATAGATTTTGACTTATCAGGAAAGCAAGACTAGCTTCCTTCAGAAAGTATGTCATATGACACTCAGGTATGAAGCTGGATATTGCCATTTCTGAAGTGGTCTAAGGACAGAAAGAGCACAAACAAAATCTAACCAATTCCAATATCTGAAAAAGTTTGAGTGTCAACTCTGCCCATATCTATATAAGAACCCAGACTGCGCAGTTAGTACAGATTGAGACTAAGTGGAGGGAGGTGGAGGGCTTTTCAGTTGCTTTCCAGTAATCTGAATGGATAACCAGAGTTGAAGGATGAAGACCATCTTAAGAATGGTCAGATGTATTAAGAACCTGATTAAGAGAATGATGGGAGAGATGGCTGCTATTCAGGTGGAGTGAAGGCCCATGATTACAGAATATCAGATGTCCTACTTATTAATAAAAGCTTCCCAAATCCATCTACACTAGGCTTCCAGTGATTTGTGGACTTAGCAGTGCTTCACATAAAGAAGGTAGCTTTTTAACATTAGTAAGGGGAGGCAGAGTGGGACACAGACTCACATCAGGAAAGTCATCTGAAAATTCTCATCAGTTGTCTGAATAAATGTATCCCAGTACTTACTAAAACGTCAGACTAATTCCTCACATCCTATTTCTAATATGATGGGAACTAAAGTTCAGAATCATGGTAACATACATTAATGAAAGTCATGTTTTTTTTTAATTTTCTTTATGTTAGTATACCCTTTTTAAGATAAGATAGGGGGATCCTAATGAATATATCCAAAAGAAGTTCCAAACTAATCATAGTTAACCAGAAATTAGATTAACCACTATATTACTTTTAATATGGTAGAGAGTTTACAGCAAAAATAATTGTTACTCAGGAGAATTGAAGAATCTTTTTGATGGACTTTAAAATGGATTTAAAGTATTACAGGAAACCAATTACATCAAACTTGTTTTTGTGACCTAATATAGAACATAATTCATTATAATTTAATTAATGTAATTTATGGTATATGGAACATGACATTATTTTACTCTTTATCAATGTAATAAAGAATTTATTTATCATACCTTCTGTGGCAATTCTATTTAAAGCTAGAACTGATAGATCCTATGACTAACATTTTTCTCCCCATGGAATCAATTTAAATTCTTTTTTCAAATATAAATCTAAAATGTATAATTTATTCATTTAAATGGATGCACATACCTGAGATAAAAAATATCTGGATTGAAGCATTCATTAAAATTCAGTGAACTAACTTGATTTAAGAACTAAAGAACAGACTGCACTTCATCCTGTTATAATGTTTACAAAGTGTTTTTTTTTTCTTAACTCAATAGCATCTGTTAAGTGATTATGAGGCTTTTTGGATCTTTTCTAAGACTTACAGCAAAAGAAAATAAATGCAGTATATTTCACTTTTGTGGAAGTTTTTTAGCAGTATGTATTCATGGACAAGTAGGGAGAAGGTACATTATAAACTTCTGCAAAGATGAATTTGTCAGTGTTCGTGGTCTCATACAACAGCAAATGATGCATATTACTGGGACAAGGAAAGGAAATTAATGGAAGATTACCAGAAGGAAAACAGAATCAACCAGGATACTGAAGAATTCTGTTTGCAACCAAGACTTCTACAGTATGAATGTGGTTGCTACTGTAATATATTCTAATGTACCCTGTATATCTTTGTGTTCCTGAGCCAGAGTTCAAGTTTCAGGTGGTCATGTTGAATTGACTTTGTTGAGTAACTAGCCAGCACTCCACATGCAAGGTGTTAGAGAAATCCAGTGTATATCCTTCCCACCTACATTGGAAGCTAGAATTTTGCCTCTCACTAGACAACACAGCATACTACTCCAAGTATGGAAGAAGTCTCAGAGGCCACACTGCACGCCAAAAGAAATATGATACCAGAGGTATTGTAAAGCCAAACTATGAAGGAATGTGAATGCCAAAACTATACATACTAAATATTTATAAAGAAATGCATGTGATTCTTCAATAGTATCTCATAGTAAGGGTGACTTAACAAAATACTTTTTGCAATGCATACACAATTTTAAAATAAAGTACATTAAGACATATGTGTTCCTGTGTTGTGTTTTATATTTTATTGTCTCTAGGTCAAGTGGATACTTTTGGTTCCTGGGTCATTTACTGGAAATATTTGAATGTCTCATTGGGCTCATTATTGTTTCTGTGTTTTGTTTTAATAGTTATATGATGGCTAAAGTGAAGAATATACAACAATGTGTTTTGAATAAATTCTATGCCATGATTTTGGGTTTTGGCAGCCTTAAATGATTAAAGTATTTCAACTTCAACCACTACTAGGCATTAGGTAAAAAGAAGTACTTAAATCAGTAAAATTCTCTTTGGAGCTTGATTTACTGTGCATATTACCTTCAGAATGGTAATCTTTCTATACAAGACCTATTTTCTGAGTGAGAAATGGTATGCAGTGTTATGATAAAGGAACAATATTAATCTAAAATAATATGCAAATAAAGATAATATCTTAAATTGGCATCGATAGTGTATTTACTAGTACAGGCAACATTATATTTGAACTAAAATATTGGCTCCCAGAATTCCAGTGGCTTATCAAAACAAACGTGTATTTTGCTTATATCACATGCTAGCAAGGTGAATGTGTGGGATAGGGTGGGGGAGGTCTGTGCTTCCTAAAGCGTCTCAAGGGCCAGACTGACAAAAGGGCCACCATTATGGCTCCATTTTTTGGACTATGTAACCTCTTTACTTGCCAAACAAGAGGAAAAGAACTGGAGAATTGTGTCATGCTTCAGCCTGGAAATGGCATGCATTATTCTGAAAGCCAATAAATTTAATTTCCCCTCAACTAGATACATTTAAGGCATATGGTTAATGCCATTAGAAGGAAGCATTTAGTAGCAGGGACTTTAGCTTTCAATAAATATTTCAGGAAGAGACCTTCAAGATGGCGGAGAAATAAGATGTGGAGATCACCTTCCTTCCCCCAAAATACATCAGAAACACATCTACATGTTGAACAACTCCCACACAACACCTACTGAACTCTAGAAGAAGACTTCGGACCTCCCAAAAGGCAAGAAACTCCCCACGTACCTGAGTAGGGCAAAAGAAAAAAGAAAAAACAAAGACGAAAGAATAGGGATGGGACCTGCCCCTCAGGGAGGGAGCCGTGAAGGAGGAAAAGTTTACACACACTAGGAAGCCCCTTCACTGGTGGAGATGGGGGTTTTGTGGTGGGGGGAAGCTTCAGACCCACAGAGGAGAGCACAGCCATGGGGGAGCGGAGGGCAAAGTGGAGATTCCCGCACAGAGGATCGGTGTCAACCTGCACTCACCAGCCCGAGAGGCTTGTCTGCTTGGCCGCCGGGGAAGGCGGGGATGGGAGCTGAGGCTCGGGCTTCCATCAGAGCGCGGGGAGAGGACTGGGGCTGGTGGTGTGAACACAGCCTGAAGGGGCTAGTGCACCACGGCTGGCCGGGAGGGAGTCCAGGAAAAGTCTGGAGCTGCTGAAGAGGCAAGAGACTTTTTCTTCCCTCTTTGTTTCCTGGTATGTGAGGAGAGGGGATGAAGAGCACCGCTTAAAGGAGCTCCAGAGATGGGCGCGAGCCACGGCTAAAAGCACGGACCCCAGAGACGGGCATGAGATGCTAAGGCTGCTGCTGCCGCCACCAAGAAGCCTGTGTGTGAGCACAGGTCACTATCCACACATCCCCTCTGGGGAGCCTGTGCAGCCTGCCACTTCCGGGGCCCCAGGATCTAGGGACAACTTCCCCGGGAGAACGCACAGCATGCCTCGGGCTGGTGCAACGTCACGCAGGCCTCTGCTGCCACAAGCTCACTCCACACTCCGTACCCCTCCCTCCGCCCCATGGCCTGAGTGAGCCAGAGCCCCCGAATCAGCTGCTCTTTTAACCCCGTCCTGTCTGAGTGAAGAACAGACGCCCTCAGGTGACATACATGCAGAGGTGACGCCAAATTCAAAGCTGAGCCCCAGCAGCTGTGTGAACAAAAAGAGAAAGGGAAATCTCTCCCAGCAGCCTCAGGAGCAGCAGATTAGAGCTCCACAAACAACTTGATGATCCTGCATCTGTGGAATACTTTAATAGACAACGAATCATCCCAAAATTGAGGCAGTGGACTTTGGGAGCTACTGTAGACTTGAGGTTCATGTTCTACATCAAACTTCTTTCTGGTTTTATGTTTATCTTAGTTTACTATTTAGAGTTTATTACAACTGGTAGATTTGTTTATTCATCTGGATGCTCTCTTCCTATTTTATTTTTCTTATATATATGTATATATATATATATATATATATATACATATATATATATATTTGTTTTCCTTTTTCTCTTTTTGTGAGTGTGTATGTGCATGCTCCTTTGTGTTATATTGTCTGTATAGCTTTGCATATACCATTTATCCAAAGGTTCAACTACCCTTTGGTTTTTTTGTGTATTTTTTTTATAAGTATAGTTTTTAGCTCTTTTATAATTGGGGGTTTTGTTTTTTTGGTTTCAGTGATCTCTTCTTTCCTTTGTTTTTTTTTTTAAATTACACTTTATTTTTTTTTATTTTAATATTTTTTTAAATTTTTATTTCCATAACTTAATTTTATTTAATTATTTAATTATTTATTTATTCTTTCTTGTTTTTCTTCTGAGCTGTGTGGCTGACAGGGTCTTGGTGCTCTGGCCAACTATCAGGCCTGTGCCTCTGAAGTGAGAGAGCTGAGGTCAGGACACTCGTCCACCAGAGACCTCCCAGCTCTATGTAATATCAAACAGTGAAAGCCCTCGCAGAGATCTCCATCTCAATGCTAAGACCCAGCTCCACTCAATGACAAGCAAGCTACATTGCTGGACATGCCATGCCAAACAGCTAGCAAGACAGGAACACAACCACACCCATTAGCAGAGAAGCTGCCTAAAATCATAATAAAATTACAGACACCCCAAAACACACCACTGGACGCAGTCTGGCCCATCAGAAAGACAAGATCCAGCCTCATCCACCAGAACACAGGCACCTAGTCCCTTACACCAGGAAGCCTACACAACTCACTGAACAAATATTAGCCACTGGGGGCAGACACCAAAAACAACAGAAATTACAAACCTGCAGCCTGCAAAAAGGAGACCCCAAACACAGTAAGTTAAGCAAAATGAGAAGACAGAGAAATACACAGCAGATGCAATAACAAGGTAAAATCCCTCCAGACCAAACAAATGAAGAGGAAATAGGCAGTCTATGTGAAAAAGAATTCAGAGTAATGATAGTAAAGATGATCCAAAATCTTGGAAATAAAATGGAGAAAATACAAGAAATGTTTAACAAAGATCTAGAAGAATTAAAGAACAAACAAACAGAGATGAGCAATACAATAATTGAAATGAAAAATACACCAGAAGGAATCAGTAGCAGAATAACTGAGGTAGAAGAACGGATAAGCGACCTGGAAGACAGAATGGTGGAAATCACTGCTGTGGAACAGAATAAAGAAAAAAGAATGAAAACAAATGAAGACAGCCTAAGAAACCTCTGGGAAAACATTAAAGGCAACAATGTTCACATTATAGGGGTCACAGAGGAGAAGAGAGAGAGAAAGGACTCAAGAAAGTATTTGAAGAGATTATAGTCGAAAAATTCCCTAACATGGGAAAGGAAATAGCCACCCGAGGCCAGGAAGGGCAGAGTCCCATACAAGATAAACTGAAGGAGAAACACTCCATGAAACAAAGTAATCAAATTGGCAAAAATTAAAGACAAAGAAAAATTACTGAAAGCAGCAAGGGAAAAATGACAAATAATATACAAGGGAACTCCCATGAGGTTAACAGCTGATTTCTCAGCAGAAACGCTGCAAACCAGAAGGGAGTGGCATGATATACTTAAAGTGATGAAAGGGAAGTACCTACAAACAAGGTTACTCTACCCAGCAAGGATCTGATTCAGATTCAAAAGAGAAATCAAAAGCTTTACAGACAAGCAAAAGTTAAGAGAATGCAACACCACCATACGAGCTCTACAACTCATGCTACAGGAACTTCTCTAAGTGGGAAACACAGGAGAAGAAAAGGACCTACAAAAACAAACCCAAAACAATTAAGAAAATGGTAATAAGGACAAACATATCAATAATAGCCTTAAATGTGAATGGATTAAATGCTGCAACCAAAAGACACAGGCGCGCTGAATGGATACAAAAACAAGACCCATATATATGTTGTCTACAAAGGACCCACTTCAGACCTAGGGACACATACAGACTGAAAGTGAGGGAATGGAAAAAGATATTCCATGCAAAAGGAAATCAAAAGAAAGTTAGAGTAGCAATACTTGTATCAGATAAAAAAGACTTTAAAATAAAGAATGTTACAAGAGACAAGGAAGGACTATACATAATGATCAAGGGATCAATCCAAGAAGAAGATATAACAATTATAAATATATATGCACCCAACATAGGAGCACCTCAATACATAAGGCAACTGCTAACAGCTCTAAAAGAGGAAATCGACAGTAACACAATAATAGTGGGGAACTTTAACACCTCACTTACAGCAATGGACAGATCATCCAAACAGAAAATTAATAAGCAAACACAAGCTTTCAATGACACAATAGACAAGATAGATTTAACTGATATTTATAGGGCATTCTACCCAAAAACAGAAGATTACACTTTCTTCTCTAGTGTGCACAGAACATTCTCCAGGATAGATCACATCTTGGGTCACAAATCAAGCCTCAGTAAATTTCATAAAATTGAAATCATATCAAACATCTTTTCTGACCACAATGCTACGAGATTAGAAATCTATTACAGGGGAAAAAATAAAGTAAAAAATGCCAACACATGGAGTCTAAACAATGTGTTACTAAATAACCAAGAGATCACTGAAGAAATCAAAGAGGAAATCAAAAAATACCTAGAGACAAAAGACAATGAAAACACGATGATCTAAAACATATGAGATGTAGCAAAAGCAGTTCTATTATGGAAGTTTACAGCTATACAAGCCTACCTCAAGAAACAACAAACATCTCAAATAAACAATCTAACCTTACACCTAAAGAAACTAGAGAAAGAAGAACAAACAAAATGCAAAGTTAACAGAAGTAAAGAAATCATAAAGATCAGAGCAGAAATAAATGAAATAGAAACAAAGAAAACAATAGCAAAGACAATAAAACTAAAAGCTGGTTCTTTGAGAAGATAAACAAAATTGACAAACCATTAGCCAGAGTCATCAAGAAAAAGAGGGAGAGGACTCAAATCAATAAAATTAGAAATGAAAAAGAAGTTACAACAGACACTGCAGAAATGCAAAGCATACTAGGAGACTACTACAAGCAACTCTATGCCAATAAAATGGAAAACCTGGAAGAAATGGGCACATTCTTAGAAATGTATAACCTTCCAAGACTGAGCCAGGAAGAAATAGAAAATATGAACAGACCAATCACAAGTAATGAAATTGAAACTGTGATTAAAAATCTTCCAACAAACAAAAGTCCAGGACCAGATGGCTTCACAGGTGAATTCTCTCAAACATTTAGAGAAGAGCTAACATCCATCCTTCTTAAACTCTTCCAAAAAATTTCAGAGGAAAGAAGACTCCCAAACTCATTCTATGAGGCCACCATCACTCTGATACCAAAACCAGACACAGGTATCACACACACACAAAAAAAATTACAGACCAATATCACTGATGAATATAGACACAAAAATGCTCAACAAAATCCTAACACACAGAATCCAACAACACATTAAAAGGATCACACACCATGGTCAAGGGGGATTTATCCCAGGGATGCAAGGATGCTCCAATATATGGAAATCAATCAATGTGATACACCATATAAACTAATTGATGAATAAAAACCATATGATCAGCTCAAGAAATTCAGAAAAAGCTGTTGACAAAATTCAACACCCATTTGTGATAAAAGTCTCCAGAAAGTGGGCATAGAGGGAACCTACCTCAATATAATAAAGGCCATATACAACAAACCCACAACAAACATCATTCTCAATGGTGAAAATATGAAAGCATTTCCTCTAAGATCAGGAACAAGACAAGGATGTCCACTTTCACCATTATTATTCAACATAATTTTGGAAGTCCTAACAATGGCAATCAGGAACGAAAAAGAAGAAATAAGACTGTCACTGTCTGCAGATGACATGATACTATACATAGAGAATCCTAAAGATGCCACCAGAAAACTACTAGAGCTAATCAATGAATATGGTAAAGTAGTAGGATATAAAACTGATGCACAGACATCCCTTGCATTCCTATGCACTAACGATGAAAAATCTGAAAGAGAAATTAAGGAAATACTCCTAGTTACCACTGCAACAAAAAGAATAAAATACCTAGGAATAAACCTGCCTAGGGAGAAAAAATGTCTGTATGCAGAAAACTATGACACTGAAGAAAGAAATTAAAGATGATACAAACAGATGGAGAGATATATCATGTTCTTGGATTGAAAGAATCAACATTGTGAAAATGAATATACAACCCAAAGCAATCTACAGATTCAATGCAATCCCTATCAAACTAAAACTGGCATTTTTCACAGAACTAGAACAAAAAAAATTCACAATTTGTATGGAAACACAGAAGACCCCGAATAGCCAAAGCAATCTTGAGAAAGAAAAATGCAGCTGGAGGAATCAGGCTCCCTGACTTTAGACTATACTACAATGCTACAGTAGTCAAGACAGTATCGTACTGGCACAAAAACAACTATAGATCAATGGAATAGGATAGAAAGCCCAGAAATAAACCCATGCTCATATGGTCAACTAATCTATGGCAAAGGAGGCCAGGATATACAATGGTGAAAAGACAGCCTATTCAATAAGTGGTGCTGGGAAAACAGGACAGCCACATGTAAAAGAATGAAATTAGAACACTCCCTAACACCATACACAAAAATAAGCTCAAAATGGATTAAATAACTAAATATCAGGCCAGAGACTCTTAAACTCTTACAGGTAAACATAGACAGAACACTCTATGACATATATCACAGTAAGATCCTTTTTGACCCACCTCCTAGAGATATGGAAATAAAAACAAAAATTAACAAATGGAACCTAATGAAACTTAAATGCTTTTGCACAGCAAAGGAAATCATAAACAGGATGAAAAGACAACCCTCACAATGGGAGAAAATATTTGCAAATGTATCATCGGACAAAGGATTAATCTCCAAAGTATATAAACATCTTATGAGCTCAATATTAAAAAAAACAAACAACCCAATAAAAAAATGGGCAGAAGATCTAAACAGACATTTCTCCAAAGAAGACATACAGATGGCTGTGAAGCACATGAAAAGCTGCTCAACATCACTAATTATTAGAGAAATGTAAATCAAAACTACAATGAGGTATCACCTTACACCAGTTAGAATGGGCATCATCAGAAAATCTACAAACAACCAATGCTGGAGAGGGTGTGGAGAAAAGGGAACCCTCTTGCACTGTTGGTGGGAATGTAAATAGATACAGCCACTATGGAGAACAGTATGGAGGTTCCTTAAAAAACTAAAAATAGAATTGCCACATGACTCAGCAATTCCACTACTGTGTATATACCCAGAGAAAACCATAATTCAAAAAGACACATGCATCCAAATGTTCATTGCAGCACTGTTTACAATAACCAGGTCATGGAAGCAACCTAAATGTCCATCGACAGATGAATGGATAAAGAAGATATGACACATATATACAATGGAATATTACTCATCCATAAAAAGGAACTTAATTGAGTTATTTGTAGAGACGTGGATGCATCTGGAAACTACCATACAGGGTGAAGTAAGTCAGAAAGAGAAGAACAAGTATCATATAGTAACACATATATGTGGAACCTAGAAAATGGTACAGATGAAGTGGTTTGCAGAGCAGAAAAAGAGACATAGTTGTAGAGAACAAACGTGTAGACACCAGTGGGGGAAAGCAGTGGGGGGTAGGGACTATGGTGTGATGAATTGGGAGATTGGGATTGACATGTATACACTGATGTGTATAAAATGGATGACTAATAAGAAAATAAATAAATAAATATATAAACAGTAAAAAAAAATGTATGGGAAAAACGCCCAAATAAATCAGTCAAGTGACCTCAGTTTAAATAATACTCCCAAATTTAAATGCATGATTAACTAATGATATTATATATTAATATACATACATATTATATATATGCATATATATGTATACATATATATACATATATATTATAAATATATATGTATGTGCATCATATATATGATATGTGTGTTTAGAAAGAGATTTTCTACTCACTAATCTTCCAAATTTTAAAATTCTTTAGAAAATATGTAATTCTGAAAAATAACAAATTTTGAAAACAAAGATGGCTAGAGTTTTTAAAACAATTACTACCATTGTGGTGTAACACATACATACATGTATATATATACACACATGCACAGCCATGACATCATAGTTCTTCCTTTAAATTTTTTTATAATTTAAAGTTATCAATAACTAAGATTTACATATAAAATCATGTATGAAAGGAAATTGATTTTATCTTCTAAAAGCACAAACAAATGTATAGAAATAATTCTAGTTTCCTTAATTCTATTTGACTTGAGTGCTGATTACCTATGGGACGTTTGACTGTATTAGAGAAGTTTGATCTCCATTAAGGCAGAAATTATTTGCCAGACTTAAGAGTTAAGCAGAAATCTCATGGAGGTTCACAAGCAAGAAAATGTTATGAAGCAAGACACATGTTAGGAAGATTTATGTGACAATTGGTACAATACTCATAATGATCATGTAATGAGCTATTGATGTAGCCTAGGCAAACACAATGAGGTCTTGATTTGCTTTGTAGTTTTACCAATTGAAAGGAGACATTGGTTAAGAGAAATAGTCATGAGCAGAATTACAACAGGACATCTGTGGTGTGGGGTATCACAGTGCATTATTTTTCAAGACTAATTAGCTGGGGGTGTTGGGCACATGTGGCAGTAATAAGAAAGTGGCTCTCTCTGGGTGGGATATGTGGACAGAAGGGGGAAATGGAGTAGGGGAAGATAAAGCAATGGAGCTCAGATTTAAGTGTGTCTATCTGGTGAAGGTGGTTGACATTATAGAAGATGTTTTCAGAGAACAGAACCTAATGAAGAAAGAGAAGAAACTGTCATGAAATCACAGGAAATGCTACAGTGTGTGAAATATTAAAAATAAACAACATTAGTAAAGAAGATACTGTAATAAGCAGTTATGGGATCACATTCAGATATTTCCCATAACTGTGTCAAGTTGGGGAACTGACTTTGGCTAGATGAGCCTTGTTTTCTTGATCTGGAATAATGAGTAATTTCTAGCCAGAAAGATTGTCATTAGGATTAAGTGTAATAAAGATATAGAGATCCTAGCACAAAATTTATTGTAGTTATTACTTTCATAAGGAGAAACAAATTATGTCATAGTAGAAGCCAGAAAACAAGAATGCTTCAAGAAATCGCAGGGAAGCATTTAAATGCAAAAATGTGGGACAATTGATGACCTGGTGAAGAACATTTCATAAAAGGGGTGGAAGTGGTAGCCAGACAGCAAAGGACGAGAAAGAAAGTGGTTTCTGAGACAGTGAAAGCCACAGGTATAAATTACTCTTTCAAATAGCTAGGCAGTGAAAGAAGAAAGAGGTTGAATTGCACTGAAAGTATATAGTAGGTTATAGTTTTTTTTGTTGTTGTTGTGTTTTCCACTCTGCAAGGCAAGAACAAGTTTACCTTTAAAATAGTCAGTTGAGAAAGTGTTTTAGAATGTAGTTAGGAAAAGTAGAAACCGGAGGAACTGGACCCTGGATAAGACAAAATTGGATTGAGTACACAGGCAGAAAAACGCTAGCCTTGGCAATAATGAGGTGTGTTTTGTGGGAAGCAGAATGAACATTGGCTTTAGACTTGACTTAGAATCCATCATATCCTTGATGAGTGTGATCTTCAGCAGGCCACCTGATTTCTCTGGGCCAAATACTCCCACCCATAAGATGGTAGGATGATACTAACATCCATGGTTGTTTTGAGTTCTATGATTAGTGAAAGTTCTCAACAAATGCTAATTTCTTACTCTCCTTCCCTAATCCTCCAGAGAAGTAGAATATTAGAAGTTAAAGAATTTGAGAAATGTCCTTCATATGTTAATGAGAGTAAATCTGGGTGTATAAGGTGAGTGGGGAGGGCTATGGACAACTTTCAAGAGGAATGTGATGGAGAAGGCAAACGTGATGAGGAAAAATAACTGGCCAGATTTTGTGAGAGTGAAGTTGATATTGGAAAACTTTTGAATTCACTGAGACAATTGTGTACTTAACATAGCCCTGGATTCTGCATTATTAGTGTCATCTTTACTACTTTAAATAGGTTTCTGGTTCCCTGAAGAGTTAATAATGTATAAAAGCCAAAAGTATCCTGGACACTGGAATAAGCCTGCTCGAAGAGTGCATAACCAACAGTATATTGCTTTTTGTGAGCTGTTACAGATAGGCCCTCCAATAAATGCTCAAGGATCCGAGTTTTATTTCAGATCATGAGTTTTAAATCATTCATCATTTTCAAAAGTGTATGTTGCATTCTCCCTGACCAGTGATTCACTTACACACTTAACAGCTGGTTGACAACACTTTGAGTGTGAGAAAGGAATCCTATTTGGAAAGAAAAGATGAGTTCTATTTTCCTACTTCAGTGCTTAAAAAACCTTAGCTTGGCAAGGGGAAAAAATTATTTAGGCATCTGTAATTGAATGCAAGTGGAAGATTGCCCACGTTTAGTGAGGAGATATAGCACAGTCCATGAAGGCAAAGTTTGTTCTCTGAGATGCTTATGCTACAAATTGTGTCATTAATGTTAACCAAGGTTTACAAACCTCCATGGGGAAGCATATGTTGTAACTCAGAAAAGAAAATCACATAATGATTCACATAGTCTACAAACTTACTTTTGGAAGTTAGAGGAATAATGGGGACAAAGAATATTGTTTGGCAGGAAAGGGAAAGCCTTACTGCCACTGGGAAAATGTTTTTTTCTCTTCAAAAGAAAAATGTGGCTGTATTTACAGTTGTGTAACATTGACACAGAATTAAATTTGTAGTATGCAGGTCTGGTCCCAGGGACTTATTGTCTTAAAGATAAGCAAAGTAACATATGGCATTAGAAATTAGGCAATATAAAATTTTTATTTTAATTTTGTTTAATGTGTCTTATTTAAAGGCTTATGATTTAACACAAAAGCAATGTTTACTACATGCAGGCTGACACTGGACTAATAATATTAATGTCTAGCATTTCTTGTAGATTAGATTAAATTCTGTATTTTAAAGATAAAGGGATTGAGGGTTATTTAGACAAATTATCTTTCTCACAGTAAAAATCAATGGAGAATAGAGCAGAATTAAAATTCATTCACATGAGGACCCAAAACCTATGAGATACAGTGAAAGCACTTTTAAGAGGGAAGTTTATAGCAATACAATACTACTTCAAGAAAAAAGAAATATCTCAAATAAACAACCAAATCTTACACCTAAAGCAATTAGAGAAAGAAGAACCAAAAAACCCAAAGTTAGAAGAAGGAAAGAAATCATAAAGATCAGATTAGAAATAAATGGAAAAGTAATGAAGAAAACAAAGATAAATAAAACTAAAAGCTGGTTCTTTGAGAAAATAAACAAAATTGATAAACCATTAGACAGACTCATCACAAAAGAAAGGAAGACTCAAATGAACAGAGTTAGAAATGAAAAAGAAGAAACAACTGACACTGCAGAAATACAAAGGATGATGAGAGATTATTACAAGCAATTATATGCCAATAAACTAGACAACCTGGAAGAAGTTGACAAATTCTTAGAAAAGCGCAACCTTCCGAGACTGATCCAGGAAGAAATAGAAAATATAAACAGGCCAATCACAAGCACTGAAATCGAGACTGTGATTTAAAATCTTCTAATAAACAAAAACCCAGGACTAGATGGCTTCAGAGGCAAATGCTATCAAACATTTAGAGAAGAGCTAACACCTATCCTTCTCAAACTCTTCCAAAATATAGCAGAGGGAGGAACACTCCCAAATTCATTCTACGAGGTCACCATCACCCTGATACCAAAATCAGACAAAGATGTCACAAAGAAATAAAACTCTAGGCCAATATCACTGATGAACATTGATGCAAAAAAGTCCTCAAGAAAATACTAGCAAACAGAATCCAACAGCACATTAAAAGGATCATACACCATGATCAAGTAGGGTTTATCCCAGGAATGCAAAGATTCTTCAATATATGCAAATCAATCAGTGTAATAAACCATATTAACTAATCGATGGAGAAAAACAATATGATTGTCTCAATAGATGTAGAAAAAGCTTTTGACAAAATTCAACACCTATTTATGGTAAAAACACTCCAGAAAGTAGGCATAGAGTGAACTTACCACAATATAATAAAGACAATAATGACAAACCCACAGTCAACATCACTCTCAGTGGTGAAAAAGTGAAACATTTCCTTTAAGATCAGGAATAGGACAAGGATGCCCACGCTCAGCACTATTATTCAACAAAGTTTTGGAAGTTTTAGCCACAGCAATCAGAGAAGAAAAAGAAATAAAAGAAATTCTAATCTGAAAAGTAGAAGTAAAGCAGTCACCGTTTGCAGACGACATGATATTATACATAGGGAATTCTAAAGACTCTACCAGAAAACTACTAAAGCTACTCAATGAATTTTGTAAAGTAGCAGCATACAAAATTAATGCACAGAAATCTCTTGCACTCCTATACACTAATGATGAAAAATCTGAAACAGAAATTAAGGAAACATTCCCATTTACCATTGCAACAAAAAGAAAAAAAAAATACCTAGGAAGAAACCTACCTAAGGAGACAAAAGACCTATATGCAGAAAACTATAAGACACTGATGAAAGAAATTAAAGATGATACAAATAGATGGAGAGATATACCATGCCCTTGGATTGGAAGAATCAACATTGTGAAAATGACTCTACTACCCAAAGCAATCTACAGATTCAATGCAATCCCTATCAAACTACCACTGGCATTTTTCACAGTACTAGAACAAAAAATTTCACAATTTGTATGGAAACAAAAAGACCCCAAATAGCCAAAGCAATCATGAGAAAGAAAAACGGGGCTAGAGGAATCAGGCTCCCTGACTTCAGACTATACTACAAAGCTACAGTAATCAAGAGAGTATGGTATTGGCATAGAAACAGAAATATAGACCAAGGGAATAGCATAGAAAGCCCAGAGATAAACCCACGCACATATGGTCACCTTAACTTTGATAAAGGAGGCAGGAATGTACAGTGGAGAAAGGACAGCCTCTTCAGTAAGTCATGTTGGATAAACTGGACAGGTACATGCAAAATATGAGATTAGAACACTCCCTAACACCATACACAAAAATAAGCTCAAAATGGATTAAAGATCTAAATGTAAGGCGAGAAACTATCAAACTCTTAGAGGAAAACATAGGCAGAACACTCTATGACATAAATCACAACAAGATCCTTTCTGACCCACTTCATAGAGAAATGGAAATAAAAACAAAAATAAACAAATGGGACCTAGTGAAACTTAAAAGCTTTTGCACAACAAAGGAAACCATAAACAAGACCAAAAGACAACCCTCAGAATGGGAGAAAATATTTGCAAATGAAGCAACTGACAAAGAATTAATCTCCAAAATTTACAAGCAGCTCATGCAGCTCAATAGCAAAAAAACAAACAACGCAATCCAAAAATGGGCTTAAATAGACATTTCTCCAAAGAATATATACAGATTGCCAACAAACACATGAAAGGATGCTCAACATCATTAATCATTAGAGAAATACAAAACAAGACTACAATGAGATATCATCTCACACCAGTCAGATTGGCCATCATCAAAAAATCTAGAAACAATAAATGCTGGAGAGGGTGTGGAGAAAAGGGAACACTCTTGCACTGCTGGTGGGAATGTGAATTAGTCAGCCACTATGGAGAACAGTATGGAGATTCCTTTAAAATCTACAAATAGAACCACCATACGACCCAGCAATCCCACTACTGGGCATATACCCTGAGAAAACCATAAGTCAAACAGAGTCATGTACCACAATGTTCATTGCAGCCCTATTTACAATAACCAGGACATGGATGCATCCTAAGTGTCCATAGACAGATGAATGGATAAAGAAGATGTGGCACATATGTACAATGGAATATTACTCAGCCATAAATTGAAGCGAAATTGAGTTATTCATACTGAGGTGGATGGACCTAGAGACTGTCATGCAGAGTGAAGTCAGGAAGAGAAAGAGAAAAATAAATACCACATGCTAGAAGATATATATGGAATCTAAAAAAAAAAAGAAAAGAAAATAGTTCTGAAGATCTTAGGGGCAGGACATAAATAATGAGGCAGACATAGAGAATGGACTTGAGGACACAGTGAGTGGTAAGGGTAAGCTGGGATGAAGTGAGAGGGTGGCATGGACATATATACACTGCCAAATGTAAAATAGATAGCAAGTGCAAACAGCAACATAGAACAGGGAGATCAGCTCAGTGCTTTGTGACCACCTAGAGGGATGGGTTAGGGAGGGTGGGAGGGAGATGCAAGAGGGAGGGGATATGGGGATATATGTATACATATAGCTGATTCAGTTTGTTATACAACAGAAACTAACACAACATTGTAAAGCAAGCATACTCCAATAAAGATGTTTTAAAAAAATGATAAACCTGATAAACTGATAAAGTGATAAACCTTTAAGGAGACTCATCAAGAAGAAAAGAGAGAGTACCTAACTGAATAAAATAAGAAATGAAAGAAAAGAAACAACAAATATCACAATGATACAAAAAATCATAAAAGAACACTGTGAAGAATTATTTGTTAACAAACTGGAAAACCTAGAAGAAATGGACAAATTTCTATGAACATACAACCTGCCAAGGTTGAATCAGGAAGAATTAGACAATCTAAAGAGGCTTATCACTAGCAGTGAAATTGAATTTGTAATTAAAAACAAACAAACAAACAAAAACTCCCCTCAAACAAAAGTCCAGGACTGTATGGGCTTTAAAGGAGAACTCTACCAAACATATAAAAAGAGCTAATACCTATCCTTTTTGAACTATCCCCAAAAAATTGAAAAGGACAAAACACTCTGAAATTTATTCTATGAGGCTCCAATTGCCTTGATACCAAAACTAAAGACACTAAAAACAAAGAAAATTACATGTCAATACTTCTGATGAATACAGATACAAAAATCCTCAACAAAATATTAGCAAACTGAATTTAACAGCACCATTTGCACTAGCATTTATTTCAGGAATGAAAGGACAATTTAATATTTGCAAATTAACCAATGTAATATAAAAGGAAGGATAAAAATCACATGATCTTGTTAATAAACAAAATTCAACATTCATTCATGGTAAAAACTCTCATCAAAGGGACATATCTCAAAATAATAAAGGCCATTTAGGACAAACTCACAGCTAACATCATACACAATGATGACAAACAGAAAGTCTTTCCTCTACAATCAGGAACAAGACAAGGATGCCTACTCTCGCCACTTCTATTTAACATAGTATTGGAAATCCTGGCCATAGCAATCAGACAGAAAAGGAATAAAAGCTATCCAAATTGGAAGAAAATAATAAAACTCTTACTTTCTGCACATGACATGATACTATCAATATATGTAGAAAACCTTAACGTCTTGACCAGAAACTGTTAGAACTAATAAGTGAAATCAGTATTTACAGCATACAAAATTAATATATATAAATCTGTTACATTTCCATCCATGAACAATGAACTATTAGAAAGAAAAAGCAAGAAAAATTTCCCATGTAAAAATGCATGACAGGGGCTTCCCTGGTGGTGTAGTGGTTGAGAGGCTGCCTGCAGATGCAGGGGACACAGGTTCGTGCCCTGGTCTGGGAAGATCCCACATGCTGCTGAGCAGCTGGGCCCATGAGCCATGGCCGCTGAGCCTGCGTGTTGGGAGGCTGTGCTCCACAGTAGGAGAGGTCACAGAGGTGAGAGGCCCGTGTACAAAAAAAAAAAAAAAAAAACATTACAAAGAATAAAATGCCTAGGAATAAACTTAACCAAAGAGGTGAAGGACCTATACTCTGAAAAGTATAAAACATTAATGAAGGAGTTTGAAAATGATACAAAGAAATAAAAGTTATCCCATGTTAATAAATTGGAAAAATTCATATTGTTAAAGTGTCCATACTACCCAAAGCAATCTAAAGATTCAGTGCAATCCCTACCAAAATACCTATGACATTTTTCTCCAAACTAGAACAAATAATCCTAACACTTTTTATGAAACCACAAAAAACTTGAACTGCCAAAGCAATCTTGTGAATAAAGAACAAAACTGGAGGTATAAATTTTCCAGGCTTCAGACTATACTACTAAGCTACAGTAATCAAAAAAGTATGGTACTAGCACAAAAACAGACATATGGATCAATGGAACAGAATAGAGAGCCCAGAAATAAACCCATGCACATATGGTCACCTTATCTTTGATAAAGGAGACAAGAATATTCAATGGAGAAAAGACAGTCTCTTCATTAAGTGGTGCTAGGAAAACTGGACAACTACATGTAAAAGAATGAAATTAGAACATTCTCTAACACCATATATAAAAATAAACTCAAGATAGACTAAAGACCCAAATGTAAGACTGGATATTATAAAACGCCTAGAGGAAAACATAAGCAGAGCACTCTTTGACGTAAATTGTAACAATATTTTTTTTGATCTGTCTCCTAAGGCAAAAGAAATAAAAACAAAATAAACAAATGGGATCTAATTAAACTTAAAAGGTTTTGCACAGAGAAGAAAATCATTGACAAAACAAAAAACAACCTACTGAATAGGAGAAAATATTTGCAAATGATATGACCAATAAGGGGTTAATATCAAAAAATATAAACAGCTCATACAATGTGTCATCAAAAAGCAAACAACCTGATTAAAAAATGGGCAGAAGTGCTGAATAGACATTTTTCTGAAGAAGACATACAGACATAGCTCATACAATGAGATAAAACTACACACCTGTCAGAATACCTATCATCAAAAAGTCTCCAAATAACAAGTATTGGTACACTGTTGGTGGGAATGTAAATTGGTGCAGCCACTGTGGAAAACAGTATGGAGGTTTCTCAAAAAAAAAAAAAAAAAAGAAAAGAAAAGAAAAGAAAAGAAAAGAAAAAAGAAAAACACACTAAAAGTAGCAATACCATGTGATGCAGAATTTCATCCCTGCACATATATCCAAAGAAAATAAAAACATTAATTTAAAAAGTTATATGTATCCCAATGTTCCTAGCAGCATTATCTACAATTGACAAGATATGGAAGCAACCTTAGCACTCATCAATAGATGAATGGGCAAAGAAAATGTGGTATAAATATATATACAATGGAATATTAGTCATAAAATATAATTAAATTTTGCTATTTACAACATGCATGGACTTGGAGGGCATTAAGCTTAGTGAAAAAAGTCAGACAGAGAAAGACAAACACTATATGATATCCCTTATATATGGATCTAAAATATAAAACAAAGTAGTTTTAAAAAACAGACTCAGATATAGGGAACAAACTAGTGGTTCCCAGTGGGGAGGGGGAAGGGGAGAAGGGCAAGATAGGGGTAGATGATTAAGAGATACAAACTACTATGTATAAAATAAATAAGCTACAAGGATATATTGTACAGCACAGGGAAATACAGCCATTGTTTTGTACTACCTTTATATGGATTATAATCTATAGGGATATTGAATCACTATGTTGTACACATGAAACTAATAAACTATTGTAAATCAACTTAAATTTAAAATAAAAAAAGTTTAGTATGTAAAGGACCTAACAGGGTTTAGTCTCATATCCAGTGCAGGTGGTCTCATCATATTGCTCTCTCAAACTGTTTTTCTCTGGAAAACTGCTCCCACTGTGGGAATAGTGGGCAGATCATACATTCCAATTACAGGTGAGGGCTTAGGTGCCTCTTATGACCTGGGTCTTACTTGCAGGCAACTGGCAGCCAGATCTTCTCAATGACCTCCTCTCACAGTTCAGTAGAGGATCATCTATATATTTAACAAATATTTATTGAAATATTATGCAATAAGGATTGTATGTTTCTCATATCTATTACCTCACTCCAGAATATTGAATTCTTTGGTTTTCTTTCACAATGCTTTACATATTCTTCATGCATTTCCAGGCATAGACTGTTTAAAAAAACTCTATGTTTTGTCCGGGAAATACTTCAACCTCATCCCCATTAGCTCCACACTTACAAGATGTTACCTATGGTGGTCGGTTTGGTTTCCTGACCAGTTTGATTTTCTCTGTTATAAAGGATTTTTAAATTTTTATCTAAATCTTAAGAGAATGTCTTCCCTCTCACTGCAGCCCCAAATTTGGGTTAGTCTTGTAAAACCAGTATGTTGATTGCGTGGGTTTTCTGTTTTGAATTTGTGTGCCTCTTTTCTTTCCACAGTTTAAAGAGTTTAAAAATTACCCCCAAAATGAATGAAGCAAGTCTTTCAAGATTTAAGTGCATAACAAGGGATCTTTAAGATAAGCTGCTTCATATATTGGTATGTAGTATGTAGTTCAGCCCTCATGATATTTGAGAAAAATCTATTTACAGACTTATATCTCAAATATGCAATCATCAAGAAAAATTTTATAGAGAAAAAGAGTTATGAAATCTCTGGGTAGCTCAGCATTTAGTGATCTTTTATATTTAAAAGATTATTTACTTTAAGAGTGTTACATATTTTATGATTAGATGCCCTGCTAATTAATGCCAATTTTTATCTTGCCTTTATACACAGTAATTTGTTATCTATGGATATGATTAAACAGTTTTGCTAGAAAATATTCAACCAAATGGTCAATTATGTCAATGACATGTGCAAGCCTGTTGGTTGGAAATAAATTCATTTCTAATGCATCAGGGTAATAAATAAAGGACAAGACAATGAATAGAGAACAACTTAGCAGTTTTCATATGGTAGGGCTTAGTGTAGGTAGGTTAAAATATACAAGGAGCACACAAGTTTGGTATGTCAAAGGAATAGAAAGACAGGCAGTTTACCAGTAAACAAGTTGCTTCAACTCTCTATGTCACAGAACAATTACATATTACACCTATTATCTCATAGTTTTTATAAATCAGGAGCTCTGGAAATGCTTATCTGGTCTTCTGTGAGACTTCAATAATGTTCTTGACTAGGATTGAGTTCTTACCTGAAGACTCAATTGGGGAACAGTCACACTCGCCTTGTTGGCAGATTTCGTATTCTTGAAGCTGTAGGAATTGTTGCAGCTTGCTTCTTCAAAGCCACCAAGGATGAAAAGACTTTAGAGTGAGTCTGCTATCATGATGGAAACTTATTTGGCATAACTTATTCAGAAAACTGATATTCTATCACTCCTTTTTGTCATATTCTATTGGTTAGAAGGAAGTCACCAACCTTGCCAACACTTGAGGACAGGGGATTATACATCATGGGGAGGTGGAGACCATGGGGCCCACCCAATATCTGCCTGCCACAGAGGGGGTGCAAAATATGATCTTTTTGAGCAAATTATTAGAGGGATATGTTGAGCTGTGTTAGCAATAATAAAATGTTTTTCTCTGCATTTTAAGAAGATTGTAAGCTTTTGGCAGGTTATTGGCACAATCTGATTTACCTTTTAAAAGATAACTTTGGGATGTGTAAAATTGATTACTAGACAGTTTGCTATATCTCCTGCCCTCAAATGATGAGAAAAAGCAATTCCTATTTCAATTATTAGAGTACATACACAAAGGCAAGCATGGAGGAATCTCATGAGTAATGAATGCTTAATATGAGTCAGACACTCTTTTATTTAGCGTCCACAATAGCCCCACAAACTAAATACTATCATACTCACTAAGTGGAAGGAAATTGGAACAGGCAAAAAATATTTTGCCTGGAGTCATAGGGCTAGTAACTACCCATGCCTAGGTTTAAATATGAATCCATAGTTTTCCCACTTGAGCCATGCTCTTCCCAGTGAACTGAGATTGTTTGTTCATTTTTAAGTAAACATTGTATATAGTTAAGGTGTACAATTTAATGAGTTGATGTACATATACATAGTGAAATGATTACTACAGTCAAGCTAATCAATGTATATTTTCCTCACACAGTTACCATTTTTGTGTGTGATGAGAACACCTGAAATCTACTCTTAGAATATTTCCAGTATTCAGTACAGTAGTATTAACTATAATCATCCTGTTGTACATTAGATCTATAGGCTTATTCATCCTACATTACAGCAACTTTGTATGTTTTGACCAACATGTCTCCATTTCCTCCATCTCCCCACCCTTGGCAACCACCCTTCTCCTATCTGCTTCTATGTATTCAACTTTTTTATATTCTACATACAAGGGAGATAATGAAGTTTTTTTCATTCTGTGGCTTATTTCAATAAGGATAATTTCTTCCAATTTCATCCATGTTGTTGCAAATGACAGAAGCTCCTTTTTTAAGGCTGAACAATATTCCATTGTATATATACACTATATCTTCTTCATCCATTCATCCATCCACAGACACTTAGACTGTTTCCATATCTTGCTATTGTGAATAATGCACAGTGAACATGGGAGTGCAGAAATCTCTTTAATGCACTGGTTTTATTTCTTTTAGGTATACACCCAGAAAAGGGATTGCTGGATTATACAGTAGTTCTATTTTTAGCTTTCTGATGAAACTCCATACTGTTTTTTTGTAAAGGCTGGCACCAATTTACGTTCCCAGCAACAGTGTACAAGGTTTCCCTATTCTCCACATCCTCACCAAAACGTTTTTGTTTTTTTTTTTTCTTTTTACAAAAGAATCAAGCAGTTAATCCCAGTTAGCCTTCTGGACTTTCACAATGCAATGTTTCTACCTCCCCAAAAGATGAGAAACAGAGAGAGCATTTCTGAGAAATACTGGACAGTCTTAAGTGCATAATTGTACCTTCGTGTCCGGTTTCCTTCAAAAAGTATTGGAATTTTTATTGGAACTTTTTTAAAGTTGACCATAAACTTCAATGATCCTGAGCCTATTTCAGTCACACCATCTTGCTAACTGAAGACATTCAATAGATATTGGATATGGTAACTTTTCAAAATTATACTTTGAATAATTTTACCAATATTCAGGTACATGTTAGGTCACCTATCATATTGTACTACTCTAAAAAAAATAAAACTTGTGTGGAAATATTATTTTATTCCCATTTTGTAACAATGAGCTTAGAATCACAGAATCATGACAAAGAAAAGCAATTTAGGAGTTTTTTTTAATGAAACTCTTTAGAGTATCATAAATACATTTTTTAAGAATTCATGAGAAATGCATGCATATTTGGACTCCTTTTTTAACATTAATATATTTTAAGAGAATCGTTAGTGTAATTATCTTACATACACACAAATTGTTGGTATATAATCAGTATAATGAGAATGATAATTACAAATATTTATTGAGATTTTATTATGTGAGATATTGTGCTAATCATTTTTCATGTATTATATTATTAAATTCTCATAGCCACTACAGGAATGAGTTACCATTATTATTAAGTTGTTTAAATAAGTCTGCCTAGAACATACAGCTAGTCAGAAGTTGAGATGAAGCATTGCTGAGTTTCCTAAGCACTATGCATGCAGCATCTACATAGTATTCAAGAAGCATCAGTAATAGTATATGCAAAGGATTATTTCTATAACCTTTCTTTGACTTAGGGCTCTGTCCTGTTTGAGAAAAGTATACTTAGGAGCTCTCAGCACTTTCCGTAGAAAAGACCAAGGACAGCCTGCTTGGTATATGGTTAGTATCTTCTCCCCGAGCTGCCGGAAGCAGACACAACTAATCTTGTTCACCCTGAGCCAGGATGGAGTCTTAAACTCTTTTTGAATACAGTGATTTGAGTCTCAATCACTACACCACATCAGTGTTGACCAATACAAGAGAAAACATTGGCCATCCTTGGACTACATTGTAACTAAGCATAGCTTCTCCTGCCTCAGCACAAATCTATTGCAATCAGAGGAACTGATAAAACTTACAGAAACATCCCAGAAGCTCTCTATGGAAGTGATAAGTGTCAGTGGGGGCCGGGTGTGAAGGTCCGTTATCTTCTCCACGTCTCTCATGCTAATCTCCTCTTATACATGTGGAAATTGTTGCATATAGAAGATACAACTGACAAAAGGCAATCTGATTTTTTTTTTCAGCTAGAGCTCAGAAGCAAAGTGACTTAAACACTTTTGAAAAAGAATTTAAAACAACCTACAGCAATATAATTCACATTTTTATCCTTAGGGAAAGTGATATTTCAAATGTCTGGTCAACAATTAAGCTATTTGTAACTCCTCCGTATGCCTATATATTATCAAACAACACACAGGAGTCATTTTTGTAGGTGTTCACCTTTCCCTTTATTTCATGATTTAAGTATTTTTAATGTAAAATCTACTAACAATTGTTCAACATGTTTATAAAAATTTACATGCTATATTTTGGATATATCTTTTTCTTTTTAGTAAGTACATGTCATATCTTACATTTTTTAAAAAAAATCAAGTGCCAGATAATAATTTTATTCAACTTAAAGTAATGTAATTGTTTTTAATTCAATAAATATTTACTGGATTTTTACTGCATTTAAAATATCAGGCACTAGACAACTTGAAATGATAGAATTTAAGTTAATCATTTAAATATGTTAATTAATTCTTCTACCTCTTAAGTGAACCCAACAACTAAATGCTGTTATTTTCTTCTGTCTTCAATTAAGCAACCTGTCAGGAAGGCATAGGATTTCTGTGTAATACTAAGCTATAGTAATCTGAAAGGACACAAATATACAGAGAGATGAGAGCTCTGAAAATGGGTTTCTTTCATCCAACACAAGTGATGCTAAATACCAGCATTAAGTTTTAATCTATATAACAGATTTTTTTTTTTTTTTTTTTACTTTGGACTGCAAATTTCTATCTAACGGAATAATCTTTATTTCCATTATAAGCTTAAGCTTATAAGATCTCTCTGGTCACAGCCAAAGATTTAAAATAACATTTGAATAACTTTAAAGTTTTCATAATTGAAAACCACCTGATGGACAGAGATAGGTCACCTCATCACTGGTTTCTGTTTCTGTGGACCAAACACAGTGTCGATGGCTTATGGAAACCCATTCTAAGAACACTTTCAATTTTACTGATTCAACTTTTTAACACAATCTAAATCAATAAAAGGAGCTTGATAATGAGGTATAGAAAACAGTATCCAGTCACTCTAATTTGATCAATAAAACTATAAATTAAAAAATATAGCAGTATTCACTTTCTTCCCTTCAGAAATAGGAAACTCTTCAGAATAGTTTAATATCTGTTGGTTACTTTCATTATCTGTCTTAAACCCAAGTTATACTTAAGAATTAAATAACTATATTGAATTTGTACTTTCCATTTTGCTCTTTATTTAGAACAAGAAAAAATATCTGAGTCACACTGCATTCAAGTTATCTTGAGAGGAGAAACCTGTTAATAATTAGCCTGCATTGGTGTCTCAAACATACATAATACACTTAACGGATAAAAAATTAAGTTCAGAGAAGTTAAGTTACTTGAGATCCTGGAGATAAAATCCTGCTGAGAGCAGTATTCCTGGTCTACCACCATAAGTTTAAAATTACTCTCTGTTTAAAATGGCTTTTCATCATTAACTGTAATATCCTGTGAAAAAGAAAAAGACCATTATCAGAGAATGATTATTTTATGACAAAAATCTCCTTGTGATGGAAATATCTGCAATCGATTTGCATGTGTGTAGGCTGGAGCTTGTGAATGAGGATAATGCATTCCGGCTTTTTTTTTTTTTTCCAATCCCAATCTCCTGAAGTGAAAGAGTAAGTGTGCTGTTTTTAAGAATGTGGATGTAGCTGGATTCAAGTCGTGCTTTTGTAAGTTTTTAATACTGAGATCTTCGATTAGTTACCTACGCTGACTCTCAATATCCTGACCTGCAATTTACAACAATCCATAAAGCCTGGTTTATAGACTGTTTTAATTATTAAGTGGAAAGTGCTTGGCATAGTAGCTACATATTGTAAGTGTTCAGCTGTCAGTTATTTTATTGTTGTTGTGTTTTGTGTCTGGAGATTTCCCATCAGTAAACCTTGGATGGACATTTATATGTAGTCAGCTTCCTTTCTTGCTCTCTCTATATCCTAAGACTTTGTGACACCAATCAATAGCTAGAGGCTAGCATTAGAATAATGAAATAAAGAAACAAATCAATATTACTTTATATCAAACAGAAAAAAGACCCAATGGTTACGATTATTGGCACACAGAAGAGGACAAAGACTGGGTCGACTGAGCTTTCTACTCTGTGAATTCTGAACTGTGACATTTAATGATTTGAAGAAAATGATGGCAATAGCTATTAGCCACACCTATTATTTTAAAAATGCAGGTAATTGGCCATTCCCATTCTAAAAATTAATGTAAAATAGGAAAACTCAAAGATTAGTCATACAAATTATTCTAAATTATAACTAATTATATTCCTAAGTCATTTGTTCAGTCATCTGTAGCTAAACTGCTAAGGTACAGTTTTCAATAAAAATAGGAGTATTGACTTATTTTAATTAATGAAATAGATTAAAAAATCTCCTCCCTCAAATTTAAGTTACAACCACAAATAGACATATATTACAGTAAGTTCCCTACATATGAACCTTCAAATTGTGAACTTTCAAAGATGCAAATGTGCATTCCATCAACATCAGGCATGAGTGAAATTGCAGCTGGCCCTCCATCTCTGCTGATGATCCTTCAGCTCTACCATCTCCCACCTCCTCTCCCTCCTCCAGTCAGTAACTCTTCTTGCCTGTTCAGTGGATGCCAGCCCCTGTACGCCAGCTCTTGTGCTCTACTACTGTGCTTTTCAAGGTACTGTAGTGTAAGATTAAAAATGTTTTCTTTATTTTTTGTGTTTTTTTATGTATTATTTGTGTGAAAAGTACTATAAACCTATTACAGTACAGTACTATATAGCTGATTGTGTTAGCTGGGTATCTAAGCTAATTTTGCTGGACTTATGAACAAATTGGACTTATGAGCACGCTCTTGGAACAGAACTCATTCATATGTAGGGGACTTGCACTAATGTATTAGAGTGACAAAAAATCATTCCCTATGACAATAATGAGCCACATTCTAATACAACTTCTTACATTTCTCTAGAGTCCTCTATTTCCTCCAGAAACTCGGCATTTCTTCAACTTTTTTCTACTTCCTTTCTTTTAATTGTTTTGACAAATAGAATTATTATATATTTAAAGTGTCCAACGTAATAATTTGATATAAATTTACATTGTGAAATGATTCTCAATCAAGTTAATTAACACATTCATCACCTCATATATTTACCTAGTCTAGTAAACATTCGTCATCATACATAGTTACAAAATTATTTTTCTTATGATAAGAACTATTAAGATTTACTCTCAGCAACTTTCAAATGTGCAAGACCATTTTATTAACTATAGTCACTATGCTGTACATTGCATCCCTCATGGCTTATTTATTGTACAAATGAACGTTTATCCTTTTAACTTCCTTTCCTCATTTTCCCCACCACCCCAGTGCCCACCTCTGGCAACCACTAACGTGTTCTCTGTATCTAGGAACTTTTTATTTTTTTTATTTTTTTTTAAGATTCCACGTGTGAGATCATATTTGTTCTTCTCTGTCTGACTTATTTCACTTAGCATAATGCCCCAAAATCCATCAGTGTTGTCCCAAGTGGCAAGATCTCATTGTTTTCTATGGCTGAATAATATTTCATTGTATATATCTACAACATTTTCTTTATCCATTCATTCACCCAGGGACACTTAGATTATCTTCATACCTTGGCAATTGTGAATAATGTTGCAACAAATATGGGTGTTTAGATGTCTTTTCAAGACAGTAATTTCATTCCCTTTGGATATACACCCAAAAGTGGGATTGCTGGATTATATGGGATCTGTTGTATTTATTATACAAGTTGTATCTAGACTATCATCCTTCCCTCTTGCCTTTTGATCTTGCTTTCTAAAATTACACTGAGTAAATTGAGCCTATCAGATATGAATCCCCTCAACTTCTCATCCCTAAAATCTATCTTTGTGTACATATTACTTCCTCAATTCTCAGAGAGATTTTTTGTTTGTTTTAGCTTTGGCTTTTGTCATCCTTTCACATGTGCTCTGAACTTCTTTTAATGTCCTGAGAATTTTCTCCTTCATTTGTCTTTAAGCCTGTCCTCATTTTAATCTGTCCCTCTCTGTTGCCATTTAAAGTTTCCCCTATCTTTCTTTACTAATGCTCTTATTCATCCTTCTTTTGATAGGAATTTATTCAGAGTTCTATGCTTCATCTGACTAATTAATGCTGACACATAATTCTCATCAATACTATGCTTTAATTGATAGCATGATGTCCTCTGCTAGCTACAAGGTTAACCTCCAAAAACATTCTGTACAATATTCTTCTACATTACACAAATATTATCTTTTTATTCATGTTGACTAATTTACTTTCACTCAGGTTTTTACCCTAACTGAAGTCTTTGACTTCATCTTCATGCTACTTATGAATTCTCCACCTAGGACCAAAACCTCCCTTGGAAAACAAAAAGAATTGCTGATGTTTCTCTCATTTTCAAAACCTTTGAGTGTTGCCCTCTTTATAAACATTAAATCTCTATTCAGTCTTTTGATATGTAAGTCCCTCCATGATCTCAACCCACCCTACATTTCCAGCTTCCTTTCTTGCCATTTCTCTCATTTATATTGTGCTCCAGCTGTGCCAAATCACAAACTTTCCTTGTTGAACATAAATACTTCTAGGATTTGGATACACAACTAACAATACTCTAAGTGGTGGCTGACCCTTCAACTTGGATACAGAATGAGAAGAACATGGATTAGAGACAACTCACTTGAGATGGATGTGTAGCATGACTGAAAAATAATTTTGATGTTTTAAGCTAGTAAAAAGTTAGAATTATTTCTATGAAACATCATCAGCCTATCCTAATATTAACTTAGATTATCAATAAATTTTACTTAAATGTACAAATTAACAGACATACTTCATAGGTTCATAAATGTTATATTAAAACATTTGAAAAATGTGATTCTGTAAAATGACAATATTTATGGTTGAATTGTTTTATAGTCTATGTGACTACATTGATGTTCTCTAAGACACATGGTTTTAAAGGGCAAGTCCCAAACAAGAACAGCAAGACTACTATAAAATTTAATTTTATTTTATTATACAAAAGAAGACTAATTGATCTGATGATTAAAGATATTTCACTCAAATTAGTAATATTAGAGGTATCTTTGGATTGACTAAATGTACCCTGATTTACCACCAATCTATTAATTATTTCTGAAAGCTTAACATTGACTGAAGGTCATGACATAGATTAGGGCTGATAAAATCTGTAGGGCCTTTGATGAGAAAATCACATATTTCCTTTATCATTGTGTCATGATTTGCAGTACACGAAGACATTTCACTATCATCAAATATCTTATTTTATGTTTGCATTTAGTCTAAGAAATAGGTACTATTATTTTCCTTGACTCTATTTTACAATGAGGAGATGGAGGCAAGGGAACATTAACTTTATTGTCTAAGGTCATACCATACATAAAATCCAGACCACAAAATAAGTCTCAGGATTCAAATGCTTGTTATTTTGTAAAGATATATTTCAAAATATTTAATTTTAAGGTGGAAGTTATAAAAATGAATGTTCATGTTAACCATAATGTTAAAAAAAAACTAATATTTTGGTCTATTTTCAAGTTATAAAATTATGTCTATCAACATAAACCACAAAGAGAGAAGAAAAGGAAATCTAAAGGGTGGGAAAAATATTTTCAATATGTAAATGCAACAAAGAATAAAGAGTTTCTACAAATCTATATGAAAATGACATTGAAGCTAACAAAAAAGGGGCGGAAAACCTGAACAGACACTTCACAAGCATACCCATCAGAAAAATGAAAATTAGAACAACAACATACCCCTAGTACTCATGGCAAGATGGCTAAAGTTTAAATAATAATAATAATAATAACCATAATGTAATAACAAGTGTTAGCAAGGATGTGGTGAAATCATAACTCTCTTACACTGGCTGTAGGTGAGCAAATTGGTAAAACCTCTTTGAAAAAGTGATTCATTGTATGTACTAAAGTTAAATATATGTATATCCCATGACCCAGAAATTCCACTCTGGTTTATACCTAGAAGAAAATACACATATGTTCATATTAGCCAAAACCTAGAAACTCCCCAAAAAGTTTATCAATAGTAGAATGGAAAAATAAATTGTACCATATGCAAACAATACAATGATGTGTAACAATGACAATAATCTGCAATGTAATCTAAAAATAAGTTTCATTAATATAATATTGAGTGAAAAAATAGAGACAAAAGAATACATACTATATAATTCATTATGTAAAGTTCAAAAATGGAAAGATTGTGTTTAAAGTCAGGTTAGTGGTTACCCTTGGGTGTTGGTTATTGCTTAAAACAAGCCATGGGGAGGTGGGTCTTATGATGGGATGGTAATGTCTGTTTTGTGATTGTGATGCTTTTTACTTTTACACGGTTATGTAAAGTCTGTGAAAACTAATTGAGAATGTTAATTAAACTTATATGTGTATGTATATGTGTATTGTACGTTAATAAAAGCTTAAAAACTGAACTCAATCATCAGAAGATGTCTCATTTTCTGGTAATCCATGTTCACTTAATATTTCCAATTTTAAACTGATTGGTAAAGGCAATGATTGTCTTCATTACACATCATGATTATTCTCCCATATATAACATGAAGAAAAGCAAATAGCTTAGCAACTGACGTTTCAGGCAGCCACATTCAAGTATAAGGAAAACCCAATGTCATCAAAATATGACAAAAACTTATATTTGATATGTGAAAATACTGAGGCTGTGTTCATGAGTCTAAAATACATCAAAAAGTCTACAAATAACAAGTGCTAGAGAGGATGTAGAGAAAAAGGAACTCTCCTATACTGTTGGTAGGAATGTAAATTGGTGCAACCACTATGGAGAACAGTATGGAGGTTCCTTTAAAAACTAAAAATAGAGTTACCATGTGATCCAGCAACCCCACTCCTGGGCATATATCTAGATAAAACTAGAATTTGAAAAGATACATGCACCCCAATATTCATGAAAACACTACTTACAGTAGCCAAGACATGGAAGCAACCTCAATGTACATCAACAGGTGAATGGACAAAGAAGATGTGTTATATATATACAATGGAATATTATTCACCCATAAAAGAGAATAAAATCTTTCCATTTGGAGCAACATGGATTGATCTAGAAATTATCATACTAAGTGGAGTAAGCCGGACAGAGAAAGACAAATATCATATGATATTGCTAATATGTGGAGGCAAAAAAAAAAGATATAAATGAATTTATTTACAAAACAGAAATAAACCCACAGATATTGAAAACAAACTATGGTTACCAAAGAGGAAGTGGAGAAAGGGATATATTAGGAGCTTTGGATTAACATATACACTACTATATATAAAATAGATAAATAACAAGGACCTACCATGTAGCATAGGGAAGTATATTCAATATTTTGTAATAACCTATAAGAGAAAATAATCTGAAAAGGAATTCATATATAACTGAATAATTGTGCTGTACACCCGAAACTAAAAGAATATTGTAAATCAACTATACTTCATTTTTTTAAAAATCCATAAATCAATCAATAATAAAACCTGTTTGGACAGTATCATTTTTAATATAGTCTATATTGTAATTGTCTGCTAGCCAAAAACATGACACCAATTACAAAAATCACATTAGAATTATTACAGTCTGTGTATTATCTCAGTAAATCATAAGAGGTCTTAGAATAATAGAAACCTAGAGTGGATAAGTGCAAATATACTGGGGAAAAACTGTACTCTTAAAAATTATTTAAGAATATTATTTATCTATAAAGGTTTGATAATTATTGTACTCTTACTAATGACCTAATTTTAAAAATGTTCCTTTGTGTAACTTCTTTCAAAGCAATTATTATTTAGTGCCTATTAATTGCCAACACTAAACATATATTTAACAAGCACTTAGTGGGGATCCCAGCAGTTTCTTGTTCTGAGACACACCAAAAAGTAAAATAAAATAATCTCTATCTCAATCAATCCTTGGTAGCAGCAGTGGATTCATTTTACTTAACATTCAGTAAATTTACTATTGCACAAAAAGCTAGAATATGGGAAGTTTAATTTTACTTCAATATATGTTTATTGAACATTATATGAGCCAGTCGCTGCAGGGTTTTTGTTGTTGTTGAAATGTCAATAAGAAGTGCATGATCTGCATTCTTCCAGAGCTTCAGTCTGGTGAAGAAGACGGATAAACATGGTCATTGTAATATTTTCTAATAAGCTCTAACACATGGAGATTAAAGGAGCTCTCAGAAGACAGAGAAAGAGCATGCGATCAAGACTTGAGAGAAAGGAACATTAGATTCTTCTGAAAGAAGTGAACCTTAAGTGCAAGTCTGAAAAATGGGTAAGAGCATCCTAAGTAAGGCAGAGATAGAGTGGAGAGAAGTGAACGTGTGTCTTACATAAAGAGGACAATGTCTCCCAGGCTGGAGAGAGCATGTCACGTTGATGAAAGTATCACACTCCTTCAGGAGGCGTCAAGATGGCAGAGGAGGAGGGCGTGAGCTCATCTCTCCCCACAAATGCATCAGGAAGACATCTACAGATGGAGCAATTCTCACAGAGCCTCAGCTGGACACTAGCAGAGGACCTCAGACACCTAAAAGGACAAGAATTGCCCCAGGTAACCAGGTAGGATGAAAGAAAGAAGAAGGGGAAAGGAAGAGGAGAGGAAGCGGGATGGGACCTGCACCCCTGGGAGTGGGGAAGCTGAAGGAAAGGAGAGGTTTCCACACCTGGGGAAGCCCCCTTGCCTATGGGAGATCAGCTGGGACACAAGGGGAGCTTTGGGTGCTTAGAGGAGAGCACAGAAACCACTCTGTGGCAGGTGGGACAGAGTGAGACCTACACAGATGATCTGAGCCACAGCCCTGCACTCCCCAGCCTGAGACACGTGTCCGCTGGTGCGGACAGGGGCTGGGTGCTGGAACGTGGGGTTTGGAGACCAGACCTGGGGAGGGGACTGGTGTTGGCTGGAAGGAAGCAGTCTGAGGGGATGGGAGTGAGGAAATCCTCAACCAGGAATGCAGGAGGAGGAAACTCCTACTGCCATCGAGATGATGTGTCACTGTTGAGTGATGCGCAAGGTGCGGGGCCGCCTTTGCTGCCTCTCTCCTTAACCTCACTGGCTCCTGTCTCCTCGGGTACTAGGGAGCTCTCTCCCCCGGGGTGAGCTCTCTTGTTCCTGCAGCCGCCGATTCCCCACACCCCCTCACCCGTCCTCAACGTGGCAGGTGCTCCCGCAAGCCTGGGGGTCACCACCTCTTCTCCTGCACCCTGTCCCTGCTGCGGTGGGCACTCTCGTGACTCCAGCTGCCACCAATTGTGCGCCCCTCCTCACCAGGGTGGTCTCGTGTGCTCTGGGGCAGCCTCGGGAGCAGACCCCTGTGGGCCACCCTCAAACAGAGGTAGAGCTGAAACCACGGCTGAGCCCCAGGGGCCATGCAACTAAGAAAGAAAAGCTGAAATCTCTCCTTGTAGCTGTGCAAACTGCAAATGGACACCCCTGCAACCGGCTTTGTAAACTCAGAGCCTACAGAACATCTGAACAGACAATGAGTGCTCCAGAAGTTGAAATGGGTCTAGATTTAGCAGCTGTAGACTTTGTGGGCAAGTACACGTAGGGATTGGGTCAGGCCAGAGTCTGAGCTGCCCCCGTAGTGCCCACAGCAGGGCCAGATGCATGATTATTGCTACCTGGGACCTAACTTCAGTGGATCTATGCTGATGGCCTGGTGAAAACAACGTCTGAGACACACCAGGGTCAATTGCTGGCATAGCCACGGTTAAGGTAGGACCAAGAGAAGTGCCAACAACAGTGTAATCTGAGATCTCACACAATGGGTGAAAGGGGACACAACAGAGCACACCCACAGGTGAACAACTCCAGAGGAGGAATACTCAGTGGCTTCTCTCCCAGTGAGAGTGCTCCAATACCACCTACTTTGCACTACACCTGAGAAACACAGCTAAGAAACAGACCTGGGGGTTTCTACTTCAACAGCTAGGGAGCAGACCCCACACCTGACAGGGCAGTGACAACTACAGAGCAAAGGGGAGACCCTGCTCAATATCCAGTGCAGGCTCTGGTCACCACAACAGCTGTCACACCTCCTATCCAGGGGATATCATCCAGCATACACTGAGGAAAGAGGTGGTAGACATCCGTACTCAAAACAGCCCTCACATCAAAAAATATTAAACCCACGCAGGCCTCACAGGGACGTTTCCACATAAAAATAGACCTCCAAGGCAGTCTGAGTGTCTGGTATCGGGAGGAAGAAACCCCACAACATTTAGCCTTGAAAGCCAGTGGGGCTTGAGTGCAGGAGTTCCACAGGGCTGGAGGAAACAGAGACTCCACTCTTGGAGGGCACACATAAGGTCTCAGGTGAACTGGGACTGAGAACAAAACAGTACCTTTGTAGGAATCTGGGCTACACCTACCTAGGGGTCTTGGAGGGTCTCCTGGGGAAGCAAAGGTTGACTAGAGATCACTGTGGAGGAAAGGACACTGGTAGCAGAAGCCCCAGGGAATGTTGATCAGAGTGACCTCTCCCAGAGGTCCACATTTTGTCACCAAGACCCAGCCCTACCCAATAACCTGCAGCCTACAGTGCTGGAAAGCCTCAGGCCAAACAACCAACAAGATAGGAACACAGACCCACCCATAAGAAGACAGGCTAACTGAAGTCTCGCTGAGCTCATGGCCACCTCAAAGCACACCCCTTGACAAGGCCCTGCCCACCCAGCTCCACCCACCAGAGCTCAGGAACCAGTCCCTCCCACCAGGAAGCCTACACAAAGCCCTGGACGAACATCACCCCCCAGAAGAAGCAAGAGGAACTACAGTCCTGCAGCCTGTGGAAGGGAGACCACAAACACAGAAAGTAAGTTGACAGAAGTATATGTTTGGTATGTCAAAGAGTTAAGAGTCTGAGGTGTGGAATAGCGAGGTCTGAGGCTTCAAGGTGAAAGGATTTTGGGCTCTTTCCAAGAAGCAGGTGGTCACTGAAATTTTTGGAACAATAGCATATCATCATTAGATGTGTATTCAAGTAAGATCATATTGGCTTCAGTGTAAATAATGGATTAGAGGCCAAGAGAAAAGGTAGGAGGATAGGAACATTTAAAAGTTGTTGTGGTGCTGTATAGTCCCACATATGTGTGGAATATTCTTACAAAATTAACTCATAGAGACAGAAACAGATTTGTGGTCACCAGAGGCAGGGGGTAGGAGTGGGTAAAATAGGTGAAGGTGGTCAAAAGGTACACACTTCCAGTTATAAGTCCTGGAGATGTAATGTAAGGCATGGTGACTATACTTACTAATACTGTATTACATATTTGAAAGTTGCTAATAGATCTTAAAAGTTATTATTGCAAGAAAAAACAGTGTAACTATATGTGGTGATGGATGTTTACTAAGCTTATTGTGGTGGTCATTCTGCAATATATACATACAGCAAACCATCGTTGTATACCTAAAATTAATACAATGTTATATGTGAATTCTGTCTCACCCAGGCAGGTATTAATGATGTTCACCACTATCAGGAACATAGAAGAATGTATACTTTGGTGGTGCTGTGCTGGTAGTATGATCTTGGTTTTTGTGATGGGTGAATTCAGTGATATCCTAAAAAAAATCCTAGTACTCCACATGATCGAGCTTCTGTACTGAATCATTTTCATAGGGACACAGATGTAAAGCCATGAGCAATTAGAAATGACTGTCTAGGGCTTCCCTCATGGCTCAGTGGTTAAGAATCCTTCTGCCAATGCAGGGGACACGGGCTCGAGCCCTGGTCCGGGAAGATCCCACATGCCACGGAGCAACTAAACCCGTGAACCACAGCTACTGAGCCTGTGCTCTAGACCCTGTTCTCTGCAACAAAAGAAGTCACCACAATGAGAAGCCCTCGCACCGCAAGGAAGAGTAGCCCCTGCTTGCCACAAGTAGAGAACGCTCGCGTGCAGCAAGGGAGACCCAACACAGCCAAAAATAAAAATAAATAAAATAAATAAATTTATTTTAAAAAATGACTGTCTATATTTTTGGTATCTCTAGAAAAATTTTAGAGAGGATTATATTTTTAATTTTTATTTTATATTGGAGTATATTTTATTAACAATGTGTTAGTTTCAGGTGTACAGCAAAGGGATTCAGCTACACACACACACACACACACACACACACACACACATATATATATACATATACATATACATATAAACATGTACCTATTTTTTTTTCAAATTCTTTTTTTAGAATTTGTTCCTAGGAGGAACTAGTTAGTTCCTAGGAGGAACTTTAATAAGTTAACTGAGGCTGAAAAGTTAGAGGTAAAGATGATTTAATGTAGTCAGATTTGGGCTATTTAGTGAAAACAGAACCAACAGGTTGTGCAGATGGATTTGATGTGTGGGAAATCGGGATGACTTCCAGGTTTTGAGTTGGCAACTTGCTATATAATGTTGCTATTAGCTAAAATGGGAAAGATGGATGACGCAAGTTACAGTCAGCATATGCTCAGTTTGTGATCCTCAAGGAAATGTTGAGTGACAGCTATGTAGGTGATGCTGGAGCTTAGGGGATATGATTCAACACTAGCAATGGCACTCCATCTAAAAAGACAATGTTTTCAGTTAAAGGAAGCAGGTCGAAAACTGAACCTCACAATCTTCCAATATTTAGAGGTCAAAAGAAGCGGGGCCAGCAAAGAAAACTAAGAATTAACAGCCAGGGATTAAAGATAAATGCAATAAAAAGAAAGTTCTTTAAGAAAAAAAAAAGATATTCACAAAAGTGAAAATTGAGAAAAACTGAGTACTATGAGAACAAACAGCTTATTAAAGCCAGGCAAAGACATGCCAACAGTAAATTAAGGCTTGTATCTACTTAAAAATATTTGGACAGGATTTGATGAAACTTCCATCTCTGGAAACGACAGTTAAGAATTTTCCCTGGTTGGAACCTAGTTTGAAAGTTGCTTGGCAACACTGTGAAGAGCTTTGAATGTGTAAATATTGTTTAACTCTATCTTCTGGCTCCTTAGAAGTGATCCTAAGAAAATAATCTGAAATGTGACAAATTCTCTCTAAGTGTAATTATTAGAACGTTATTTGTAAAGTGAAAAACTATCAATAATTTCAGTGTCAGTCATCATGGGAATGGGTAAGCAAACTGGCATACCTACTTAAGGGAACTTTAAACATGTTATTGAATAATGTATAATGACATGAATAAATGCAAATACTTTTACTCAAATTTAAAAGAATACAATTATGTAAATAGGCATAGGATTTTTTTTTTCAGGGAGAAAACACTGAAATATAACAAGTGGTTTCTTTAGGTTGCAAAATTATGGCTGCTTTTACTACTTTATAGTTTCCATATTTAAAACAAATTCTTAGAAGATAAAGAATTACTTTAGCTGAAAAAAAACTAGACTAAAAGAAATACAGATATATTTAAATACATTTGCTATGTTTAAAAATTTTAAATCAATTCCATAACATTTTCCATAATTTTATTGAAAGTTACCATTATTTCCTGTATCAAATGTGAAACAATTTTCTGAGGTTAGGTTAGAGTAGAGTTAAAATTACTATGATTTCAATGGGAAAATGACTAGCAGAATCAACACAGGAAATTAAATGCTCCTATTATTTTTTCCTACACCTCCACTTTAAGACATCTATCTAAAAGAAATAATTCTGCAAGTATTGAATATGTAAAGCCATCTATACAAGAATTTTCTTTCAGAATTTTTTATACTAGGTTATTTGGAAATAAACTCAAGGTTCATCAAAATGGGAGCAGCTGGATACAATGGGATGTGATACACCCTTTACACAAAAGGAGAATCTATGTATACAGACAGAGCTACCATCCATAATACGTCGCTGAGCTAAATAATGTTACATCACATGTGCTTTTCATGATTATTGCAAGACAAGCATTTCCCAGGTAATTAATAACCTTCAAAATTATTTTAATGAAAAGTAATTAAATGTTTTCTATTGTATGAATACACTGCAATTTATTTAAACATTCTCCAGTTGTTGGCCAGTTAGAAGAAAACAAGCCACACAAAAAAGTCTCTGCATATAATCTTCATTAACTCCAGTGCAGAGTTGTATAGCTAAAAATGTATTATAAAATATTTCTGTTACCAAAAGAAACCCTTAGATTATTAAGCACAGGAAAAAGAAATCACATATTTATCACTGGGCATATAAAAGATTGGCAACATTATTTTTGATATAAGATAAGAAGGCTTTTTAATTATGCAGAAGGTTCTAAAATCTAAAATTCTTTCTTCCCATCTTGTATAACAATTTTTTACCATGTATTAGAAGGATATTATGACGTTGATCACAGAAGGAAAAGTAGAATTAATGTTTTTACAAAGTCACTTTAAATATTATTTTAAACAATATAAATAAGATAAATGTACAAACTTCCAGTTAAAAAATAAGTTCTGGGGATGCAATGTGCAGCGTGCTGAATATAAAAAATATATATTTTATTTATTCATTATTTACCAAATGTAACATTCAAAAAGTGATATTTGAAGTGTGTAGATTTTCTGCTATATAGTCATACACCAGATATGGAATAATTACATAATAATTGTAATTATATTTAATTATGTAATTTGACATTAATGTAAATTTACACTTTTAATATATGATTATACAATATCAGAGTTTAGAGTTTTAATTTATTAACATAAAGTATCATTTTTAATTATATCTTATCACCACAAAGGTAGAAGCCAAAATCCGAAAACTGATATTTTTCTTAACCTGACAGTAATAAAAACATATTTTTCTAAATAAATTATGTATAAATGATATAATGTTTTAATTGTCAAATTAAAAGTTTGTCACATCTAAAAAACTTTGTTCATCTTATTGGCAATTACTACTTAGGAATAGAACCTAAAGATAGAGATATCATTAAAATTTATTCACATTTAAAGAATTAAGGGTATATTTTCTTATCACTTTCCTGCCGATTTCTTAATCCATTATAGGCTTTAAGTATTAGCAAGATTCAACATGTAAATGAACAAATTGAATATTGAAGAGACATCTAACTGTGTCAAATCATGGAAAAACTTATAAACATGAGATCTAAATTACTGATGGAAAATATTCTAAATCCTTTTGGTTTTAAAGATGCTTCTCGAAAAATGTCTGATTCTGTCTTATAGATTGTACTTTATTAATCACAGATGTTTATTTTTTTTAATAGGACTCAGAATCAGAGTGGGGGGAAAAACAGTAAATAAAGAATGAAAATACTATTTGCATATTTCTGCCTAAAATTAACTAGAATATATTACCTATGTGTGTCTCAAGAATTTCCATTTCCTAACTGTGTCCCATGAAGAACGTTATAGGCTTATCATTTTCTATAAGTTTTCTTAATGACGGCACCATTAGGTTCCATTGTGAGACCTGACTTAGCAATGGCTCAATATGCATACACTTTCTCTTGCTTCCAGCTGCTTGAGATTCTTTTGGAAACTAAAGTACAAATGGGAGGTAAAAAGGTAGGCCCCGAGGTCTTCACAGAGATTCGAATCCTCATGCCGGTTTGCCCCCTAGTGACCCAGAAACTGCTACTAAAACAGAAGCACTCATTAGGTACCCTTTAACCCAATTCATGTGTGGAGATGTCCTGTAGTCCAGGGGTGGCAGACGCCAAGAAGACTCCATGGAGTGGCCACAGAACAGAAAGCCATCCCTTAAGCCCATCACAGCTCAAGCTGAAAGATAACTGAAAGTGCCCTTCTAGGAAGACAAGGTGACAGCTTAGGGTTCAGAAAGTAGAATGAAGACAATTGTAAGTCACAAGGAGCTCTGAGGGCTAGTCTATTTATCAGTCAAATAATTTAAACTAAGTCACCTATGGTTAATATTTCTTTGAATTTGCTTTTCATTTTTTTGTTTTTCAAATAGGAATGTTTTATTTCAGTATAATGTTGTTATAGAAATAAATGGATTTTGGTAAGTACTTTGAAGGTTAAAACCATCTATAGTTGCAGTGTCAAAAATCTAAAATTAAAAGAGCTTAACATTTAGAATCAATAAAATACAATTGTTGCTAAAAGAAAAGTGTCAATTTTCTATAAGGATATTTTCAGAGTTGGAGGAAATCACACAATACTTACATATTTATATGGTGACACTACGGTGGGGTAGAAATATCACAGGATTGGAAAGAGGTAAGTAATATGTTAAATTAGTAAGATTTTCAAAGAAGTAATTCCACTAGTGAGAATTGGAAGTCTTTTAAAAGTGTGTATTTTACCTAAAAGAAGAATCTGAAGGCATCAATTATTACTGACACCTTAAGGGCATCTGACCTTTCATTTTTTTCTTACCATTGTTTCCCTTAAAGTGGGAGGCAGCTGGTAGTCTTTGGAATTCGAAATTGAATATTTTCATGACGCAATTTTGTGGAACTTAGCCTCTCTGAACCTTGGTTTCCTAAACTGTAGAAAAAAACACAGCAATGTCTACACTCTTTCATGGACATTAACATAATAGTGTTTTATTGTAAACACCTGATTACACTCGGTGTTTATTACTATGAAAATAAAAAAAGATGAAATTTTTAAATTAAGCCTTTTAAACTAAATACAGTGATTCACATTCCATACTGTACTCCCCTCTCAAAAAAAAGTTATAGTTTAATGAATTCTTTCTCTATTAGGTGACTGATTTTCAACATTCTCCAGTGTCCCTATGATAGAGACCAGGGTTCTCGGCCTTCCTCAATCAATAGAAATTGACTAGAGGACAGACAAGAAATTCAGGCAAGGTTTTATTGGGCTCCCTGCTGCAGCAGTGGGGAGTGAGAACAAACAAGAGATTCCCTTGCTTGCTCGCTCCCAGAGGGGAGGCCAGCTTGTTCTTTATATAGGGTGAGGGTAGGGGTGTGTCCAGGGGTCCGGCCGGAAGGGTAGCTTAGGTGGTTTGCCCACCCCTCTGGTGGTACTGAGTGCAGGGTGCATGTGCAGTACTCTGCTTTTGCTCCCAGCTCCCTGTTTTTGCTCCAGGCTCTTCAAAAGTGGCAGTTGGGTTTTTTGGTCTCTTTGTATCTTTTGTCTGGAATTTACCCCAACTGCGCATGTGTACAGTTATTTTTAGTCCCATATAGTTTCTTTGTATTTTGTAGCTTGAAGAGAGGTGTATCCAGGCGCAAGCATTGCAGCATTGCAGCAAAAGGTCCCAGGTCCCAGCCTGTCTCACCTAGAAATTCAAATTGCTTTAGAAAAACTAAGGGTTGCCTTTTAAAAGATTCATTTTAGTGTAGCATTCATTAGACTATAATAATTGTGCTGTAGCTTGTCATTTGTAGAATAATGTGGGACGTTTTAATTTCAGCCATTGCCATTATAAAATAAAGTTCTTATAATTTGTGTGTATAAGGAAGCCAAGAGCTAGCTAGTGCCCTAATGTTTACAATGGTATTTGTATGCTCCTGGCCGTAGTTAGATCCTAAAGGTCAAAGACTAAGGTGCTAAGCATCAATAAATTAAGGGGTATGAATAGGTACAATGGAGAGTAATTTGCTTCAACTTCACTCTATATTTATATACTGGACCTTAGGAAACCCAAACCTGGTTGCTGTTTCCAAGCCCATGAGGATGGGGGCTTGGATACAGACTCAGGAATATAAGTGCGAATAAAAGAGGCTGGAGTGCAGGGAGAGAGGGATTTCTTAGCATGACAGGGTCTCTATTCCATCTGTGTGTTCAGATACTGGAATATCTAAGACAACAAGAAATAGTTTCTGTTGTTTCCAGTAGTAGGGAATGACTGCCCGGCAGGGCTTTTCAGGTAGTTGAAAAGTCTGCTGTATCCAGACCGCCTGCTCCATAAAATAACCACATCGTTTGAGAGCTCTGTGAAAATCTGAGAGATGTGATCTTTCTTTTCCAAAACAGCCTTTTTAGCAGCAGCCCTTGACATCCAAAGAAAACAAAGCTGTATTTTCAATACTAATAGAAATGACAACACATGGCAGAAGCAACAAAAAGAGGAGTCTAGCTCTTCTAACTTAATAACTTGGACTTTGCCCTCCACGTTTTGCATATTTAGTGATAATATATCCCCCCAAAAAAGCGTATAACAAGCATTTACAATATCATATACCCTTTATAACGTTTACAAAATGTATGCAGCATTATGGTAGGAGTTAAGCTTAAATATTAGGGAAAAGTAAAACATTTCAAAAATGCTGCTCTGATATAGTAACTACAATGTCATTGCTGTGAGATATTGGTATTTATTGAATTAACCACAGTTAAAACAATCATTTACTGAAAGTTAATACGTAAGAAAAAATTTTCAACCCTTGTGTATAAATAAAAACCCTTCTTGATATATAGGTCCTTACTATTACACTCAAAAGATCATAACTGTCTCTAACATCTTGGCGAAGTTAATTTCTTTTAACTATCGTGTAGATACTCCTCTATTTACCACTAGGTCAAATTATATTAGAAAAAGACTAGGGAAACCGTAAGCAATGCACTTGGGCTGTGTCTGCATTGAAAAATTATTTAGACTATGTTATGTGCTTTCAAGTCCGGGAGTAGAAAGCCTGGATATGAGGACTAGATGTTATATTCAGGAGTATGAATTCAAATTCATAAAACTAAAATTGTGCCGTGAATATATTTAGTTTCACAAAACCCTCAAATGACAACATACTTAATTCTTATAAAATATAAGATTCCATCATTCCTCCATTGATAAAATATAGGAAAGCAGAAACTGGAGAAAAATTTCATCATCACCATGTCAAAGGCACCATTGTTTGCCAAACATAAAAGCTGTCCCCTGCCAGAACTTCTTCAGAGGGATGAACACTCTTAGGAAGTGTAGGTATCCTGCTCTCAGAATATACAAGGAGCTCTAATGTCAGTACAAGTTAGTTTGCTAGTTCCTTTCATGTTGAGCTCTACAAGATTTTAATAAAACAAGCATAAGATTGACCATGTATACAGTAGCTCATTTCTCAAATGTGAAGCTACAAAACTCTAACAAGGACCAGAGGCAGCATCAGCAGCAAGTGTGCGTGGTGACCTCAAAATGAGCATTACATCTTAGGATGCTCCCCACACAGTTCTCTGTACCACTATGCTGCTGCTTGCTGAGAAGGATGGGGAACCAAGGATGCACCATTCCATTGACACTTGGGTATGTCATGGCCTTAGACAAGCGGTCCCTCCAGAAAACTTTCATAGATAATTCAGTCTCCATTATTGGCTTCTCCTGGTATGGATGAGGGGCTCTGAATTATAGATTTAATGTTTCCATAGCTCTTTGTGTGAAATCACACTCTAAAATGTTTATCTTTCTGAGTTATTAATGAAAGATTGCCCACACACATGTTTGGCTTTTTTTCCCTAGAGCCCACTTTTCCAGTAGTGAACTGGAGATTTCCCCAAATCATCCAGTTATGGTTCCTTTTTGTTTAACAGTTCTTCCCCCAGTCTATTTCTTTCAACTTGCACTTTAAATATCAAAAAGAAACTAAGATACATCTTCTACCCTTTATTTGTATATCTTCTCAGCTAATGTCCAGTTTTTTCACTTATAAATTCTACTTTCCACATAACTGCAGGACACAATTGTGCTAAGATTCTGCCCCTGGATAACAAGGATGTCCTTTCCTCCAGTTTCCGATAACATAATCTCATTTCCTTTTGAGACTTCACAGGAACACCTTTGACATCATTTACCAACAATCAATCAGACAACCTAGATGTTCTATAAGCCAACAAATGTTTTTTCTACCATACTCTTCAATTTCTTCTCAGTCCTTACTAGCAAAGTCATTTACATCCATATTTCTACAAACAGTCTGTTCAAGGCAATCTGAGCTTTTGCTCTATGGGAAATTGGTAGGCAGCTAGGACTATGGGGACGATGACCAGATCCTTGGTAAACCCTGATAACACTTCTGTCATGACCTTTCCATGAGCTTGAACTTGGGCAGCTTGTTTGGACAGCAGACTGTCATTTCTCGGGCTGCTTCTTAGGTAGAGCATGTTCACCCCATTCTGGTCAAGTTCCCACCATTGTAGAATGCACCAGAACAAATATCAATTGGGTAATTTAGTGAAATATATTACAACCCTCACAGTTCTTGATGCTATAGACCATGGAGAGATTTTTACCTATAGCCCACTTGACCCTTAATCCAGTTGATGAAGTAGGTAAGAAGATGGGTTCTGTTGGTTATTTCATTTTCTGTTATTGTTTTGTTTAACTAAATAGAGAATAATAAAAATCTATTTTTTTACAGAGTTCTCTGAAACTTCTCGCACGGATTTTCCTCAACTGCAAATGAAAGTAATACACTTAAATGTTATAAACTGGGAAGCTGACAAGAAGAGTGCGTGGCAGGAATCAAAATGCTGTTTCTATTTGGTAATGTCAGTTATAGCTGTTCATTTGAACAGATTTAACTAAAGCTCTTAAGCATAATTATTAAATTAATAATAGAAATTTTAGGTTTTTTGACAGCCTAATTCCTTATCATAAAGTAATTTAATTCCTTTTTACCAGTAGATACTCCTTTTATTCTTGGATAATCAGTTGGTCAGGAAAACATAAGAGAATATATGTATATAAATTGCTGACTTTGTAATTGGTGCATGGAATCTATTTATAGATGATAGTGATTTTTTCAAGGAAAATATGGTTCATGCCATTACTTATAAGGACTCCATGAGGATAGATGCAACTTAGCAGCATATTGCCCTCAGAATGATAAATTTTTTACTTACTTGCTATTTTCTATTGTATTTATGATGGTGAAAACTCTAAAGCTGACATTAATTTCAGTTGGTAAATAAATAAATTGATGATGCAATATCAAATATTTTAACCAAAACAAATAAGTTGAGATCAGGATTCTTAGCTGTCTTCTTCAGGGTCAAGTTTAAAATTTAAAGTTCTTTTAGATCAGCTTTACAAAAGGCCTGAAAATTAGTTTAAAACATTCAAGCATAAAGAGAGTCAAAATGAGGAGATGGGACTAAATTCTTTAGATCTTCCTTATGATCAACAGAAATTCAAGAAAGAGAAATGGACAAGAACAGTCAAATTTCACACACATTGCTACACATTGCCATGGATTCATTAGATAGCCAGATATCTTCATATTAGAACACTCATTCTTTTTTTAAATTTGTTGAAATATAGGTGATTTACAATGTGTTAATTTCTATGGTATAGCAAAGTGATTCCGGTATACATATACATATATTCTTTTTCATATTCTTTTCCATTATGATTTATCACAGGATATTGAATATAGTTCCCTGTACTATACAGTAAGACCTTGTTATTTATCCATCCTATATATATATATATATATAATAGTTTGCATTTGCTAACCCCAAACTCCCAGTCCATCCTTCTCCCAACCCCCTCCTCCTTTGGCAGACACAAGTCTGTTCTCTATGTCTGTGAGTCTCTTTCTGTTTCATAGATAGGTTCATTTGAGAACACTCATTCTTATTCAATATGTTCATACCATTATGTTTGAGGGTTCACTCAATTCTTTTGTATTCAGTTGAAGTTGTGTATTCTGCACTTAAATTACTTAGGGTAGATACAATCTAAACTTTGCTTTAGACTAAGGTTTATGATATTCTGTAGTACCTGGAGATTGGAAATCTTGATTTAATCTCCTTACATATGTCAGCTGTGTCATATAAATACTCTTAAAATCTATATTGTAATAAGTATAGGAAGAGCTCAAAGGCATACTCACCACATCTAAATCGTGAGTTTTACTTTATTATCTTCCTTATAAAAATTCTAAAACACTGTATCTTTTTATCTGTTTAAAAAAATTTATTGAATTATAGTTGATTTACAATGTTGTATTAATTTCTGTACAGCAGAAACTAATTTTATTATACAGCAAATTGACTCAGTTATACATACATATATTATTTTTCATTATATGAGAATTATCTTACTTCATACTAAAACCCTGTATTTTTTTAATCTTTTTTTTAACATCATTATTGGAGTATAATTTCTTTACAGTTGTGTGTTAGTTTCTGCTTTATAACAAAGTGAATCAGTTATACATATACATATGTCCCCATATCTCTTCCCTCTTGCATCTCGCTCCCTCCCACCCTCCCTAGCCCACCCCTCTAGATGGTCACAATGCACCGAGCTGATCTCCCTGTGCTATGCGGCTGCCTCCCACTAGCTATCTATTTTACTTTTGGTAGTGTATATATGTCCATGCCGCTCTCTCACTTTGCCCAAGCTTAGCCTTCCCCCTCCGCATATCCTCAAGTCCATTCTCTAGTAGGTCTGTGTCTTTATTCCCGTCTTGCCCCTAGGTTCTTCATGACGGTTATTTATTTATTTATTTATTTATTTATTTATTTATTTATTTATTTTAGATTCCATATATATGTGTTAGCATACAATATTTGTTTTTCTCTTTCTGACTTACTTCATTCAGTATGACAGGCTCTAGGTCCATCCACCTCACTACAAATATCTCAGTTTCATTTCTTTTTATGGCTGAGTAATATCCCACTGTATATATGTGTCACATCTTCCTTATCCATTCATCTGTTGATGGACACTTATGTTGCTTCCATGTCCTGTCTATTGTAAATAGAGCTGCAATGAACACTTTGGTACATGACTTTTTTTGAATTATAGTTTTCTCAGGGTATATGCCCAGTAGTGGGATTGCTGGGTTGTATGGTAGTTCTATTTTTAGTTTTTTTAAGGAACCTCCATACTGTTCTCCATAGTTGCTGTATCAATTTACATTACTACCAACAGTGTATGAGGGTTCCCTTTTCTCCACACCCTCTCCAACATTTATTGTTTATAGATTTTTTGATGATGGCCATTCTGACTAGTGTGAGATGATATCTCATTGTAGTTTTGAGTTGCATTTCTCTAATGATTAATGATGCTGAGCATTCCTTCATGTGTTTGATGGCAATCTGTTTATCTTCTTTGGAGAAATGTCTATTTAGGTCTTCTGCCTATTTTTGGATTGGGTTGTTTGTTTTTTTTTTTGATATTGAGCTGCTTGTAAATTTTGGAGATTAATCCTTTGTCAGTTGATTCATTTGCAAATATTTTCTACCATTCTGAGGGTTGTCTTTTCATCTTGTTTATGCTTTCCTTTGCTGTGCAAAAAGCTTTTAAGTTTCACTAGGTCCCATTTGTTTATTTTTGTTTTTATTTCAATTTCTCTAGAAGGTGTGTCAAAAAGGATCTTGCTGTGATTTTTGTCATGGAGTGTTCTTATGTTTTCCTCTAAGAGTTTGATGGTGTCTGGCCTTACATTTAGATCTTTAATCCATTTTGAGCTTATTTTTGTGTATGGTGTTAAGGAGTGTTGTAATTTCATTCTTTTTTTTTTTTTTTTTTTTTATTTATTTATTTATTTTTTTACTGTACGCGGGCCTCTCACTGCTGTGGCCTCTCCCGTTGCGGAGCACAGGCTCCGGACACACAGGCTCCGCGGCCATGGCTCGCGGGCCCAGCCGCTCCGCGGCATGTGGGATCTTCCGGGATCGGGGCACGAACCCGTGTCCCCTGCATCGGCAGGCGGACTCTCAACCACTGCGCCACCAGGGAAGCCCTAATTTCATTCTTTAACATGTAGCTGTCCAGTTTTCCCAACACCACTTAATGAAGAGGGTGTCTTTTCTCCTCTGTATATTCTTGCCTCCTTTATCAAAGATAAGGTGACCAGGAGCTTCCCTGGTGGCGCAGTGGTTGAGAGTCCACTTGCCGATGCAGGGGACACGTGTTTGTGCCCCGGTCCGGGAAGATCCCACATGCCACAGAGGGGCTGGGCCCATGAACCATGGCCACTAAGCCTGCATGTTCAGAGCCTGTGCTCCACAATGGGAGAGACCACAACAGTGAGAGGTCCACATACCACGCCCACCAAAAAAAAAAAAAAAAAAAAACACGTGACTATATGTGTGTGGGTTTATCTCTGGGCTTTCTATACTGTTCCATTGATATATATTTCTGTTTTTTGTGCCAGTACCATATTGTCTTGATTACTGTAGCTTTGTAGTATAGTCTGAAGTCAGGGAGCCTGATTCCTCCAGCTCCGTTTTTCTTTCTCAAGATTGCTTTTGCTATTCAGGGTCTTTTGTGTTTCCATACAAATTGTGAAATATTTTGTTCTAGTTCTGTGTAAAATGCCAGTGGTAGTTTGATAGGGATTGCATTGAATCTGTAGGTCACTTTGTAAAACTGTATTTTTAATGGTAATGACTAATCTGCACTAAGCTCATTATTGTGGTAGAAACACCTGCTTGTCATTGAGATTGATGAAGAACTTTTGGTAAAGGCCCCAGACTGAGAGAATCCTATGTTAAGAAAACATTAATAAATAGAACAAAAGAATACATTTTTTTAAGATTTATGAATCCTTTGTCCTTCAAATAGTGCAGGTTTAGACTAAATACAGTCCATGAAATGTTAAAAACAGTACTAACCAATAAAGGCTTGCTTCTCTTCTCTCCATCACATGTGCCACAGAAACATACCACACTGTCATCTTATGGTTCCCAGCACATCCTCAGCATGCTAGTTCTCAGATCAAGTTTCTGCTGCATCTTCTCCTCATTCAGGCTGACAGTTTACAAGATTTTTATCAATCTCATCCTGGTGTACCACCCACTGACAAAATATATATGTTCCTGAGACATTTATAAAACACACTATGTCAAAAATTTTACTTTTCCTATTGAATTATATTACCATCAAATGTTTTTATAAGGGGAATAATTTTATTTCAAGCTTAAATATTTGTTTTGCATTTTCCCTATTTCATAATAGGAGACTTTGGAAACTCCTAGTAGGCATTTGTCTTTCTCCATTCCTAAATAAAATATCTTTCACAAGCCTTTGATTATCTTGTTTGGATCTGTAAATATGTCCATGTAAACATCCCTTATTCTCTCCTACAGTAATCTGGACTTTATTACCTGTACACCAATAACTCTTGTCTATTATCCAGAAATCTTCTTATTCAGTCTTTTAAATATCTCTCAAATCCAGTCTTTTCTTTTTTCTTTCACTAACACTGCTTTGCTCAGGAACTCATGATCCCCTTTTGGAACTGGGGCAATAGCCTGGTTTCAGGCCTTCAGTCTTGCCACGTTCCCAACTTAATATAACTACTGAAACAGATTTTTGAAACACACACTGTACGTGGATTTGATGCCATATTCAGTGCTTTCTTCATTGCCTATAACAGTGTCTTCTACATTGTGCTTCACGGAGTATCAATTGAAATCCAAAATGGAGTTAGGGGAAAAGAAACAAAAGTTCCTTGGGCAAATAAGCTTAGGAAGTTGTGGATATACCTGGTTTCATTAGTGGAGATTTCTCAGGATATTTTGATGTTACAGACATTTTTAATATCCAAGAAGATGGACTAGTATTCACCATTTATTTAACCTATTCATTCACAAAATCTGGGCAGAGAGGGGAGGGGTGTAAATGTCATGAACATAATTTGATAAGTATTATTTTATGGAATAATTTCAAATAATTTTTGAGGGAATATAAGACTGCTTTTAATCTTACCCACTTCCAAAACCTGCCTGTATCAATTCTTCTCTCTCTCATAATTCCTGTCACAATGAAACCCTTACTGTGTTTCCTTGGGTGACTGTACCTGCTATTTTCCTGATAGGCTGTCTTCTGAGAAAACTACCCCACTCTCAAAAATCAGCATATATATATATTTTTCATCTCTGAAGTTGATTCTGAGATAGTGTGAGTATTGAGATCCATTGCTTTGATTCTTCCAAACAGAGATCTTTCTGGCATTGTACCAGTGTTTTAGCCGATGGTCCTATTATAGCAATTACAGTCCTCATCACACTGCATTGTGTTTATTGGCTTAAATGTGTTGTCATTAAGTCAGGACTATTAGTATTGATATTTGTATGTCTGCACAGTATTACTACTCTGAAACAATAGGTGTTCAGTAAGTATATACTAATAAATACTTATATAAGCTGGTCTAAAATTGGATTTTAAATTCCCATAGAGATGGACGTTTTTATAAGTGTTTATTATCTTAATCTAATAGATAGGCAAAAGAATCACACCCTCATAGAATTGCTATTATTATGAACACAAGATTATCTAAAACAGGAAAATTATAAAGAAAACATCATTTCTAGATTTGTATAAGTAGAAATTTTATCTTCTTACATTTGGAAAATTATCATAGAAAAACAAACCTAGGAGGGGCATATTAATAATCATAATTGTTGAATATAAATCATTTGAACTTTGTAAAAATGGATTACACAGAAACTCAACTAATTTATTGTGGTGCTTAGCATAATGAGATGAAAATCACTACATGGAAAACTACATACAAAATAAATGATTTATTTTGCCAGAAACACAGTATAAGTTTACGGGAACAGTTATTAACAGAATAGGCCTGGAAAAATAATTGTCAAAGCAATAAAGAAGAAAATCAACTCTCTATATAAACAATGTGTCTAAAGATCAGCCATCAATATTTGGAGCAACACTCTTAAATCTAGTTAAATACAGAAGTGACAGAAACAAATCAAGAACATTTAAGCAAAGATAAAACCTCAGGCATAACAACTGAAATAAAATTAAAGCATTGAAATACACAGACTGTCAGCTTTCTAAACAATACTGGAGTTAGCATTTTAGAGCACTCACAATTGAGTCCAACTGTAGGAAATGTTTATTGTCTATCCCAAATCTATTATTTCCTTCTTCCTTAGTAACCAAACCCTGGTTCTCTTGGGATGGCACTGTGCCCAGCTACAAAATTGTATGTTTCCTCCTTTCTTGCCATGAACAAGTTGTGACGGAAGACATGTGAATGGGAGATTTGTGTGAGGCTTCTGGAAGGCTGAATTCAGTTGGCAAGATTCTGAAGCCCTTCTATCTTTCACAGAGACGCGACGGCTGGAACTGCAGTGACTACCAATGACAATGAGGTGGACTTGAGGATGGGCGGCCCTTGCAAAGAATAAATGATGGAGGAGATAAAGAGCCTGTGATTTTATTGAATCATGGAGCCGATGATGGAGTCTAGGGTACCACATCTACCCTATACTATGCACTTCGGGACTTCTAAAATTTATTTTGCTAAGCTCCTTTTTTATCAGATCTCTAGCTGATAATCAGATACAGTAACAAATTAATAAACCATGCTACTTCTTGGAGGAATATCATCTAACAGGTACCATTTAGTACTACTTCCCCAGGAGCACAAACCTAAATATGTGCTGTAGACATATAAAACGGGAGGATAGTGATATGGAAATTATTGGTCTCTGGCTTTTCTTAATGTCTGTTATCCCCTGGATGAGGAACATCCAGAATGGCCATACTTTTAAAGTGAAGAATGCAACCACTACCCATGAGCACATAGAAAATATACACAAAGTTCTTCCAGTGCTATAGTGAAAGTTACCCTGTGATAGATTAACTGGGGAGTTTCAAAATGTAGAATAAGCTTAATATCACCACATGTGTCTGAATCACTTGATTTGAGACACTCTTTATGAACCTGCAATCTGATCAAAGTGAGCTAAGAGTGCTCTCAGGGAGGCATGACTGAGTTTGAGTGTAACTAAGGAAACACACATTAAAATAATTATGTTGAACTGTGTTCAAACAGCTTGAAGAATATACAAAGTGAAGGGAGATAGACTAAAAAAGGAAGAGACTGAAAGACGAAATGTGCTCATCTCTCTAGGATTAGTCAGAAGAGAATGTGCCCAATTTAAATAAATAAATTTGGATTCCCGGTAAGCTTCACTAGCATGAATCCAGTTCTGACAGTTTGGCTGTAATGAATTCACCAAAATAGTGCCACCCCATAGGGATGTGTTTGGTCAGCTGGTGTTCTTCAAGCAAATTTTCTAATAGTCACTAGAAGGCAGGTTCCTCAAACACACCACCCTCCAGAGCACAACTTTATCCAATACTCTCTATAACCTAGTTGTTCCAAACCATATAAGGGATGTATCATACTAGAAGGAGAGAGGTGTTTTGGCGTTCTCATTCTTGACTTTTATAAAATTTCTTCTCTGACTGCTCCTTTTCTTTCATTTAGCAGTACTTTCATATATATATATATATATACAAATATCTATCTATCTATCTGAGAAAATACAGCCTATATATAGGCTTAGATAGATAGATAGATAGATAGAGAGATAATTTCTCCCTAAGAGCTACAGATTCATGTTACTACTTCTCTTTGTAGTAAAATCCCTCCAGAGTTGGTATCCTTGATGTCTTCAAGGATTCTTCTCCCAATCTCTGCTTAATCCACACCAATGTAACTTTTACACTCATCTCTCCATGAAACTAAGGAAATGTCACCAAAGCCCTACATATTGCTAAATCCTAAGGTCAATGTTCTGTCTTCATTTCACTCAGTCTATCAGCAGAATTCCACTTCATTGATCATTCCCTCCTCATGAATACTCATTGGTCTCTTGTTTCCCGGAACTTCATATTCTTTTGATGTCACTTATAACTCACTGATTGTTCTTTCTTAGGTTCTTCTGCTGATTTCTCCTCTTTTCAACTCTTCACACTGGTGTGTGGGGCTGTGTCTTGATCCTCTCTTGTTCTGTAGCAATGCACATTCCCTTGGTATCTCAAGTTTTCCCATGTCATCTACAGAACCAAAACACTTCCAAATTTTGCATCTCCAACTTAGAGCTCTCTCTGTCACATCTCAACTGCATACTTGACATCTCCACTTGGAAGTCTAATATTCATCTCAAAATCATCTATAAAAACTGAACTAGTCATCTTTCTCCAAAAGCATGTGGCAGTAGAAATTTCTTTCTCTAAGTTGATAACAAATCAATTGTCCCACTTGCTCAAGCCAAAAAAAAAAAAAAGGATCCATCATTGATTCCATCTTTTCTCTCAAGTCCTTGCATAATTTTTTCAGGAAATTTTTCTGTCACCAACATCAAATTATATTAGGAAGTTGACCTCTTCTGATTATCTCTACTGCTCCTCCCCTAGTAGAAGTCAGCATGATCTCTCATTGACATGGTTTCTACAGCCTCCTGACTTCTGTCTCAGACTCCACCCTACCTTGCTGCAGTTTTCTCAATGCACAGATCAGAATGAACTTTCAAAAATGCAAACTGACTCATCCCCAAAGCTAACCTTGGCTCCCCTTTTCTCCTAGAACAAAAGCCCAGCAGAGCTTTGCCTGATTACTTGCCTGATCTAATCTCCAACTACACTTCTCATCACACTATTCCAACCATGCTGGGCTTCTTGCTGTACCTGAACACACTAGATAGCACTCCTGTCATAGGGAAATTTACACTTAGTTGTCCCTCTTTGACTCCAAATACCTCCATCTCTGTCTTAAAATTTTTGCTCAAATGCCAGCTTTTCAAGCAAATCTACTCTTTTCTATATAAATGCCAACTACCAATGCCTTCTCGATTTCATCCAAATCCCAATACCCCCTTTTTCTTTTCAACATAACGCACTACTTCCTAACAAAATATGAATTCACTTATTTATTATCGTTTTTATTGTTGTTCTTTGAATGTCTTCTCTCACTGGAAAGTAAGCTCCATCAGTAGAAAGAATCTTTGTGATTTTGTTCACCACAAAAGCCACATGCCTAGAACAGACTATAATGTAGAATAGCTGCTTAGTAAATATTTCCTGAATAAATGAATCAATGATATTGCCAATGCTTCTGTTTTAGTTATCATTTCTGTGATTATGACATGTACATATTTTCTGTTGTGTCTTCTGTATAAGTCTAGTCTAAAGAGGTGAATTATAATCTCTTAAAAAGCAGTGTCCACAGCTCATAATTATTGTTGCAAGTGTACAATGCAGGACAAAGAAGGCATACAGCATTTTTCCTTTCTATACACACCTTACATCCTCTGAAAATATTTTTCTTCTAGCCAAGACACAAGTATATTCCAGCAACCTAGATTAAGAGCAAAAGCATTTCTCAAAAAGAATGCAAGCGGAGACGACCTGTGATAAAACATGGCTGGTGCAAATTTAAGGCAGGGAGATAAGTTCAATGGCTAACAGTATAGACCCATAACCTAGAATTCCTAAAGCATTATCTCACTTCTGCTGCTCAATGCCTGTGAAAACATGCATAAGTTAACAAGCCTCTCTGTTCACCACTTCCTTATCTGTAAAACAGAAATAATAGTAAATACCACATAAGATGGCTATGAAAAATGAAATATTAATTTGTCAAACTACATGTTAATTTAATGTCAAGTACATTGAATTTAGTTTGGCACCTAGTAGGCACTCTATAAGTGTTATATGTTAGCCCTTCATGTGTGACTCAATGCTTTTACATAAATTTATCTGAGAACTTTGTTCCTGCTGCTTCCATGAAAAATCTCTGTGACCCTTAGGAGGTCACTTAAGTGTTCTGGCCTTGGTTTATTTACCAACAAAAGCAAGAGATTGATCTTGTTGACTGCCCAGATCCCTAAAAGCACTAACGATGTGTGCTTCTCGGAATGTTCAGAGAAATGCAAACATTTTCACACCAAAATCCCTTCCTGACCATACAGCATAACAGCTCTGGGATGATCTTTCTTTTCACATTGATGTCAATGCTTACATTTGGGGAAAGGATGAGATTTGTAGCTCTGTATTAAGAGATGGAAACATAGCTGATGTTCATCTTTATCCCCTTTATCGTCCTCATTTCTGGATTGTGAGAATTCTTGAAATAAAGTCAGAGGACAATCAGTGAGTAAAACAAGGACAATGGTAGTGGTATCAGTGGGGGTCAAAATCACAGGAATGGCCCAGACATCAAGGATGAGGATACCTGTCAGGTTAGCAGGTGCATTCCTGCTGAATGCTAGACCTGAGGGTAGGAAACTTTTGATGGATCAAGAAAGGTCAACAGGAACTAGATGAAGGAAGAAATAAGGAGAAATTAATATTAGATCATTCTGATAATAATCAGAATTTTAAAATGAAATACCATCTAGAAAGGAGAAATACAAAATCCTCTGGTTTAGTGTTCCATTAAAAATATCTTGTGATTCACAAAGCAGCCTGTCTTAGCCTGTTCACGTTGCTGCAACAAAATACCAGACAGAGTTTAAGCAAAATAAATTCATTTCTCTCAGTTCTGGAGGATGAAAATCCAAGATCAGGGTGCCAGCATGGTTGGGTAAGGGCCCTCTTCCAGGACATGGATTTCAAGTGTGTCCTCAAGTGGTGGAAGGTAAGGGATCTCTCTGAATCCTTCTTTATTTTATAAGGCATTAATCCCATTCATGACATTCTACTCTCAGGACTCTAGAACCTCCCAGAGCCCCAGCTGCCAAGGCCATTCTATCACCCAGAGCCCCACCTACCAAGACCATTCCATCTCCTAGTTCCTCACCTACCAAGGTCATCACATCTTCCAAACCACACCTACTAAGTCCACTCCTTCATCATTAGCATTTCAACATAAGAAATTTGGGAAGACACAAACATTCGAACCACAACACAGTCTGCCACATATTCTGCCCCTCCGAGTCACCAAGATGGGGGCCTAAATTCTTCAAAGACGATTGTGCTTAAAAATATCCTCTGACAGGAAACACTGTAGATACTTCAACAGAAGGGTTTGTTTTCATCACTCAGTATTAGAAGTGCTACTTTGATCTCAGCAGAAATGAATTTACCCTGACAACTCCGTAACATTCTGCACGTTTGTGTTTCTGGTCCTCTCTTGTTTCTACTCCTTTGCACTGTAAATTAGCAGCAGCTCAAGTACTTGTGAGCCCCCTCAACAGCTGATGCTCCTGCAGTCTCTCTGCCACTTGGCTTCTGGCTTCTGGCAGCTCACACTGGCAAGCATGGCTCCCACTGTTTCAAGGCTCAGAGGAGCAAATGCACACAGAACCGCAGTTAGGACATAGGTTCTAGCCCAGGCTGCTGGGCTTCAAAGAATTACTCTGACACTTACTAAGTGTACAACTGGGCAAGACACTTAAATCTCCATGCCTCCGTTTCCTTATCTGTAAAATCAGGGTAATAATAGTACCTAATTCATACGACTGCCTGAGGATGAAATGAGTTAACATATGTAAGGTATTGAGATCAGCCCATGTCACTTAGCAAGCACTCAGCAGGTGTAGCGTGATTTATTATTAGTCTTCAGTTAATTTATTAATGCTAAAAATATTTCATAGAAACCTGGGTTAGCTTTTGCAGTTTTATTTTTTTATTCTAGAAACAATTTCTTTTTCAAAGAATCAACAATATACTCTGAATAAAGATGAGATCAGCATTCAAAAAATACATATTTTTTTCCTTATTATTCAATGTACCACTCTTTTAACTAGAAGCCTCCATATTTTCAATGATTCTTATGATTTTGCATTATTTTGGTTGCAAACACATACATGCAATTGGAACTTAGCCCCTATATATAACATTTAAAATTGTAAAACTGCTTAAATATAATGATACTTTAGTTTTCTATATACATTTTAAAAATAAACCCGTTTTCAATGATTGGCATTAATAATATTCAAGTGCAACTATTGTGCTAATGCTTAATAAATACTTAAAAATGGGTTTTAAGCATGTACTGGTTATCATGAAAGTATGCCAAGGTGACCCAACTGTTTTTTGATGACACAAAGGCAATTTCTGACCCCTGGGCCTGTGATGAGATGAAAGAGAAGACCAACTAACTTTGACTCTCTCTGGGACATTCATCACCATTGCAACAAGGGAGGAAGGACAAGGTGGTAACCCCAGAAGCTCACTTTCTTCTTCTAATCACGACACATAATTCTAGTGGCTGCCAATCCAGAGTTAGTTTTGCCAGTTTAAGGATATGGACAATGCTTCTTAAAGTCCTTTGTTATATATGCAACTCTTAGGGGTTAGAATAAGAAAGTAAAGCAGTGAGAAATTTGCATGGTCAGAGTATTGGTTTTTTTTTTTTCTCCTTGAAAACTGAGGCTTAAGATCAGACTGTGAATATGTTTAGCCCAAAATGTATTATGAATCAAAGTTCTTTTTATACTGGCCAGCAAAATCAAGAAGCCAGAGAAATGTTTTAATCTAATCTATTAGGTACAGGTCTCTAAGTTAAATGTTTTAATCTAATCTATTAGGTACAGGTCTCTAAGTTAAATGTTTTAATCTAATCTATTACATACAGGTCTCTAAGTTAAAGTAGTGAATCAATATTAACTAACCCTGCCTCACCACACACATTTCTTTGGCAGAGGTTTCTGAGTTAAAAGCCAATGAGCTGGAGGCTCTGCTTTGATACCACAGCCTTTGGGGAAAAGAAATGGTGAAGGTGGTTCTACTCTGATGGGTAGAGGCTGAGGAACTCTTTTAAACTACCTGAGCCCCGGTCGCAAACGACTACTGGAGCTAGACCATCTCTGTGGTAGGTTGCACTAAGACCCAACCTTCAGCATCCAGCTCTCCCTGGCTGAGGACAGGTAGTTTGGTACCTTCGTAGACAACACATCATCCGGAAGAAGCCATTTAACACCTCTTCCACCAGAGGGCGCAGTCCCCTGAGACAAAGGAAGTCAGAAGTACAATACAAACCGCCCCCTCCCACCCTGCCTTGTAGAACCAGTGACACAGGAGTGCAGGGGCGGGGTGTACAATTCACGTGACATATATCCTTTCATTTTTGTTCATGAGCCCAATTAGTGGCTTCTGCCCTTGAAGTATTGATGCATGTTGTTAAAATGTGCTTAATTTAGTTGAACATAAGTGGGTCAGGAAGATGTGAGACACTATTATAAACTGAGATAGTCCAAAAGACATTCTATAAAAGCATTACCTGGTCTCGGTAAACAGACCTTCTCCGGGTATGGATAATTGATGCCGTATATACATCATACATCATATATATCTAATGCTTTGCTCTGTAAATTATATTATGATTATTAAGATAACTTCAAGGATTTCCACTGCCAGTGTCTTAGTAAATGTTTCCTTACTTCTCGTTAGATTACTTCAATACTATTGCAATTGGCTTATTTTCTTTGCTGTCTCTCCAGTCTTCACCTGTACATCTGAGTAACTTCCATGGTAGTTTTCGTGTGTTTTCTTCAGCATCAGCCACAGTGATTGGAACAGAAGAGATGCTCAGAAAGCAGGTAATGAAGTAATCAGTGAACCCCACACTAGAGCTCTGAAAATGCCAATTCCCTGCTCAAAAATTTCAGTGGACCCTCATGACCTACGACATAGAGTTTATGTTTCTAAGCATAATATTCATATCCTCTACAACCTGGCTCCCAATTTTTATTCCAAAAATATCTAAATCAACACCTGAAAAAGTATACATTCCCGTCAGATTAGACTCTCAATCCAGTTAAAATAGATCATCCTCACAGCACACCTTCATCTTGGGCATCTTTCCACAACACTTCTACTTCAGCCTAGAATTCCTTTTCCTCCTTCTCTACCCTTTCCAATCATATTCATATTTCAAATAGCAGTTCAAGTTTCACTTAATCCATGAGTTATTCTCCAAGTGGAATAAATGTCTCTGAGTTTACAGACTCTTTAGTTATCATTATTTCATCAAGTATTTATTCTTTGATTCATCAAATAGTTACTGCAAACTTTTATGTATGCAGCACTGATCTAAGTTAGATCAAAGCGCTGAAGATCTAACAGTCAGTGAAACATGGTCCCTGCCCATGAGACGTGTAGGCTGGTAGGAAATCCAGACATGCTAGCAGATCACTGCAGTAGAGATCCTTCAGAAGTTATAAGTACAGGGTCCTAGGCAACCGGTGAGGGAGGCATTCAGTGCAGGTTCTTGGGGTGTCAGCAAGGATTGTCTGGAAGATGGAAGTCCATTGTGACTGGGACTCAGTCAATCATTGTTTGAAATAATGGAGAGCCTGAAATTACAAGTCTGATTAAGCCAATTCCCTCATCAAAAACCTATAAAGTCTCACTGTCCACAAATAGAGCCTATGCTATTAAGCACTTACAGCCTGCATAGGGGTTAGTCAAGAGAACGGAGGCCCAACACAGGGGAGGGGGGATTATGTGCAGCACACAATAGGCCAGAAGGAGAGAGAGCATCACAATCTGGGTAACTGCCATACTTTCTCACCCTCCTGACCTCCACGTTTTTCCTCAATGAACTGCAAAACAGGCCTTCCTATTTACCTTTGTTTAAAAATACTGGAGCATCTTTTTTGTTGCTGTTAATCTGCAGCACCAGATGCTAAGGCCTTTATTTGAGAGAACTTGTCCTATATCCTCCAGAGTATCAGACACACAGTCCAGGACACTGATCCACTAATTGTGTTCAATGCAATTAAATATGATAGTAATATTCAAAGAAAGAAAGATCGGTGCAGAGGAAAATAGGGTATTTTCTCTTTATACACTGTCCACTGTTATTAATTATCGACTAATGTTGAACTTCGCTCTTCTTCAGAAATTGTTTTAACTTACTCTCCACTCTGATGCTTCCCTCTTATTCACAGCCAACAACAATTGAGTTTTCTTCTCTCTGTCAGGGCTCTAAACTTAACATGTCAGAAGTTGATGTAAAGCTTTGTGCCTCAAGCATCAAACTTCTTTCATCTTTCTTGACTATACTGAGCTAGAGCTTTATCTCTCCTGTTTTTCCCTAGGGTTCTGTTTTGTCTATATTCCTAGAAATCTTTCAAAGTTAGAGCAAGAAAGTGATTCCATCTATATTCACTTTTCCTATTCTTTGAAACATGAACTAAAGCCAGAAGAACATGTGTTCGACACTTTCTAAATACTGCCACTGCCTCGTCCCTTTCCTCAGAATGACATTGATGCTTCTTCCATAATGCTACTCACAAACTTCACTTTCTTACTGTTCCTACTTAAAAAAAAAAAAGTAGCATAAATAACTTGTTTTCTCCTGAACCAGTTGAGGGTAAGTTGAGAAACTGATGTCTAGTCACCTCCAGATTCCTTAGTGTGCAATCCTAAAAACAAGGACATTCCCCAAAATAACCACAATATGACCATCAAAATAAGGAAATTAACACTGATTTCTTAATACCATCTGTTATGGGCTAAATTGTGTCCCCCCCAAATTCATATGTTGAAGTACTGACAGCCAGTACCTCAGAATATGACTATAATTGGAGAGCCTTTAAAGAGGTTATCAAGTTATAATGAGGCCAGTAGTTTGGGTCCCAAACAAATCTCATCAGTCTCTTCAAGAAGTGGCAATTTGGGGCTTCCCTGGTGGTGCAGTGGTTGAGAGTCCGCCTGCCGATGCAGGGGACACGGGTTCGTGCCCCAGTCCAGGAAGATCCCACATGCTGCAGAGCAGCTGGGCCCGTGAGACATGGCCGCTGAACCTGCGTGTCTGGAGCCTGTTCTCCACAACAGGAGAGGCCACAGCAGTGAGAGGCCTGCGTACCACAAAAAAAAAAAAAAAAGCAAGTGGCAATTTGGACACACAAAGGGACACCAGGGGCACATGTACACCATGGGGACAATGATGCAAACAGGAGCAAGGAACCAAACCTGCCTATACCTTGATCTTGGACTTCCAGCCTCCAGAACTGTGAAAAAATAAAACTCAGTTACTTAAGCCACCCATTCTATTATAGCAGCCCTAGCAAACTAATATACTATGTAATCCACAAACTCCATTTAAGTTTCCCAGTCATATAATAATATGCAACGTATAAAATGTCCAAACAAAGATGTCCAGTTGAATTTAGCTGTCATGTCTTTTCATTCTCCTTCAATCTGGAATAGTTCAACCTTGATGCTTGAACATACACTTCTGCAGGTTATTTTATAGAAAAACCTTCAATTTGTCTTGTATTTCCTCATGATTAGATTCAGACAATGCAAGCTGTGCTTAATCTCACTGAATCCAATTTTGTACTTCGTCCCAATGCTAGTAATGCTAATTCAACCACTTGATTAGGGTCACGTCTGCTGTCAGTTTCCACTTAAAACGTAGTCTTTCTTCCTTTTGCAATTAATTGTTTGTTGCTATTGTTTTGTTGACACAGGGAGAAAGTTTGAGATTATGTAAATATCCTGGTTCTCGCCAAATGTTCACCCAGTATTTTGAGGATCCACAGAAAATTCTTGTGTGTAACAATTTATATGATAATACCAAATGGTGAAGTTTTTAATTATTTCTACATATATTACATGACTTTCTGCTATAAGGAAAGATATGTTTTCTCTCCATTTATTTATTAATTTATTTTGATGCTTAAATCATTTCTGATTTCAACAGTAGGAGCCTCTTCAGGGTCACTTATGTTCTGCTAACATGTCTCCAATATTGCTTGAAGACTTTCTTCACAAGATGTTCCAGGCTTATCTTTTTTTTTTTTTCTTTCTTTCCCTGCTCCCCATCTCTTTCTGTTTTTTTTTTTTTTTTTTTTTTTTTGGTGTGTGTGTGTGTGTGTGTGTGTGTGTTGCTTTCTGCTTTATAACAAAGTGAATCAGTTATACATATACATATGTTCCCATATCTCCTCCCTCTTGCGTCTCCCTCCCTCCCACCCTCCCTATCCCACCCCTCTAAGTGGTCACAAAGCACCGAGCTGATCTCCCTGTGCTATGCGGCTGCTTCCCACTAGCTATCTACCTGATGTTTGGTAGTGTATATATGTCCATGCCTCTCTCTCGCTTTGTCACAGTTTACATATCCCCCTCCCCATATCCTCAAGTCCATTCTCTAGTAGGTCTGTGTCATTATTACTGTCTTATCCCTAGGTTCTTCATGACATTTTTTTTTCTTAAATTTCATATATATGTGTTAGCATACGGTCAGGCTCATCTTATACATTTATGGCTCCACTCCTGGAACCAGCCACATCTTTTAAGAAGACATGGTTCCCCTTAGAGACAGTGGTGTTTAGAAGCCAAGATCCAGGCACTAAATGAGCTCATTGCTACTGGTGTATCACTGATCCCAGACTCACTCAGTGGACAGAATAGACACACACAAATGTGAGTTCACACCGATACTCCCATTGCAATACAACATCATTGCTGGATTTATTGTACTTTTCTTTCCTTTTTAAATGTGTGTCTCTACCCGAAGCTGAAATTTTCAGGAAGGAATGAAGGAAGAAAGTGAACTATTTTTTTAGGCTAAACATTTTATCTTATTCAATACTAAAGAATAAAATCCTAGATATCTCATGTCTCACCAAAATGTGAGTAAAAATGACTCCCAAGTTACAATAGCCCCTTCTGCAGGTGTTCAATTAGACAATCTTACCTTACTTCGGGTCTTCCAATGAGATTACAAACAGGTGGGCTGTTGGTTAAGCATTTTAGTTATTTCCTTCTGTTTTCCAAGTATTGAAAGCAGTTGCATTCACCTAATTAAACAAAGAATCACTTGGGAGCATTTAAAACCTACTGAAGCACTAATCCTACTCCAAACAATTAAATCGTAAACTCTGGTGTAAAGCCCAGTCATGAGTGTATTCTAAGACTGTCCATGTTTTCTCCCTTTCATTAACCACTGATTTAAACTGCTTTTTCTCCTCATCACAAATTTACTTGTCAATAAAATAACATGTGATCTGAACTTACTGTGAAAGACAAATGCTAAGATGGAATCTATGCTGTCTACATGCTGATGAACCAGCCCCTATACTCTTCCCCCTGTGAGTGTGTGTGGGACATGCCTTTAGCCAACAGAATATGGTAGAGGTAAGAGGATTTTGCAGGAGTAACATACGTTCCAAATCAGTTGATTTGAACTAATCAAAAAGAGGTCACCTTGGGAGGGCCTGACTTGATTAGCTGAAAATCCTTAGAAGAACTGGACCCTCCCTGAAGAGAAGGATTCTCTCTCCTCCTCTAGCTTTGAGAATGTGAGCTGTCATGCTGTAAGAAGGCAATGGAGAGGGCCATGTAGCAAGGGACTGAGCAGCTCCCAGGAATGGAGGTGACAGCCAAGAAGAAAACCATGACCTCAGCTTCACAACCGCAGGGAGACGAATTTTCCCAACAACTGCAGAGATCGTGGAAGATAATCTTGCCCCAGTTGATCCTCTAGCTGAGAATTTCAGTCTGACCAACACCTAGGTTGCAGCCTTGTAAGATCCTGAGCAGAGAACCCAGGGAGCTGTGTGCAGATTCCTGATCCAAGAAATGTGGGATGGTAGGTGTGAGTTGTTTTAATCTGCTATTTGTGTGACAATTCGTTTGGTGGCAATACAAAACTAACAGTTACCAACCACTTTTTGACTGCCAGGCAATGTTTCCATTCATTACAAGTTATTGATCTTATTTGGATCTGAAGATGGAAAAAAATGAAGCACTGGACACAGGGTTGGTGAGTAGTAAAAAATTTTGACTGATTGTAATATCCGGCAAAAAATAATCTGTGGTATAATGAGTATGTCTGTTCTATTTCATCCTCTCAAAGAATATTTACACTTTGAAGGACACTTTTGATGTCATTGCCCTGTTTCTCTATAGTGGAAGTAAAGTTAGGCATTTGGCATCCTTTTCCTAAAGAGTCATATTCCCCTACATTGAGATGTTGGTGGATAAGTGTTGTAAAAATAAGTTAGCGAGGGTAGAATATAACACTAAGAGATTTGTGAAATTGATTGTAATTAACTTTAATGAAAATAACTTGGATTAAATTAAGCCTGACTCCACCCCAACTGTTCATACTTCAACCCTCTAATATACATACCCTTCAGTCAGAAAATCCATGAAAGTTCTTTTTTTTCTTCCAAACAACTTGATTATATTTCTCATACAATGTCTACAAAAATTCTTTACAAACATATTCCTAGAATAAAAACAACGACTTTCAGGAAATTAACCTGAGAGGTGTGGTACATGATGTATAGTAGGCCAGAGCTGGAAATTATGACAAACTTTGAGCAGCTTTTGAAGCTTCTTGAAAGCACTAGGTCAGCCTTTGGTTAAGTACTGACCATGACAATGTGCAAAAGGCTGATTTTGTCTGAGATTGTGTCACTCCATTTATCCTGGCTCCATACTGGAGCCAAACTTTCCCTCGCGTCTGATGTTCTTTGAGCCTGGTTTTCTAATTCAAAATGGCCCACGTGCTTTCACAGTCATGTCTAACTATGATTCTATTAAGAAATAAAGTCAAGTTCTACCTTCTCCATGAGGAAGACTAGTGCTCCCTTGAACTTTCAATATATAATACATCAAAATATATTCTTGTAAAATGAAGAAGAGGAAAAGTGTGAACAATGCAGTCCCACAAGACAACATGCTAGAAGGCTTTCATAGCGAAGTCTTGAAAGCAATTTTCTTAACTCTATAATTAAGAAGATGTCAATTACCCATGGGGGAAAAGGGGGTTTTGTAAGAAACTATTTGGAGAAATACTGAAAAGAAATTAAACAAAAATTTTTCTTAAGTTTAAGGCCTCTTAAGACATTTGCTGTAAATCTCCAAGAAACAGAATCATACTTATTGAATCTGCAGCAGCCCCATAAGTTTTTCAATTCTTGAACACTTTTCAAACTAGGAAGACAATTGGGTAAACTTATATTCAACACCAGTGGTTCTTACAGTATGTCTCCCAGATCAGCGGCTTCAGTGTCCACATCTCCTTGATACATGTTAGTGATGAGAATTCTGTACTGTACCCCAGACCAGATGAATCTGATTCACAATGAAGTTTGAGATTCATTGCTTTATTCCACATGTGACTCGTGGAATCCCAATCCACTCCTCTTTTAGGAACAGATACTTACTGTAAGGGATATATATATATATATATATATATATATAATATTTTACATATATATTTTTAATATCTTTATTGGAGTATAATTGCTTTACAATAATGTGATAGTTTCTGCTTTATAACAAAGTGAATCAGTTACACATATACATATATCCCCATATCTCTTCCCTCTTGCATCTCCCTCCCTATCCCATCCCTCTAGGTGGTCACAAAGCACTGAGCTGATCTCCCTGTCTATGCAGCTTCTTCCCACTAGCTATCTATTTCACATTTGGTACTGTATATATGTCCATGCCACTCTCTCACTTCGTCCCAGCTTACATTTCCCCCTCCCTGTGTCCTTGAGTCCATTCTCTATGTCTGAGTCTTTATTCCTGCCCTGCTCCTAGGTTCTTCAGAACCATTTATATATATATATATATATATATATATATATATATATATATATTCCATATATATGTGTTAGCATACGGTATTTGTTTTTCTCTTTCTGACTTACTTCACTCGCTATGACAGACTCTAGGTCCATCCACCTCACTACAAATAACTCAAGTTCTTTTCTTTTATAGCTGAGTAATATTCCATTGTATATATGTACCACATCTTCTTTATTCATTCATCTGTCGATGGACACTTAGGTTGCCTCCATGTCCTGGCTATTGTAAATAGTGCTGCAATGAACATTGTGGTACATGACTCTTTTTGAATTATGGTTTTCTCAGGGTATAGGCCCAGTAGTGGGACTGCTGGGTCATATGGTAGTTCTATTTTTAGTTTTTTAAGGAACCTCCATACTGTTCTCCATAGTTGCTGTATCAATTTACATTCCCACCAACAGTGAAAGAGGGTTTGTAAGAGATTTTTTTTTTTTTTAAGTAAAGGATTTACATTGGGAACTCTGTAACCAGAGAGTGGGAACACAATTTCTACCTGTGGAGTTTTTGAATGCTCAGTGAGAGTAATTGAAGAGACATGAACAATGTTTAACAGTCCTAAAAGACTTTGCTGCAGCCATTGCCTCTAAAATCAAAGGTGTATAATTGAAAGGAAAATATAGATATTTATTCTCTCACCAGTCTGTCAGTCTGATAATTTACAGCCTGAAAGATTTCTTTTTCAAATGAGCATCCAAGAAGTAAATGTGTTAAATGTTAACATCTGTTCTGAAATAATTCATCAGCTTTGCCATACACAGATGACGTGAAACTTTCTTAAAAGCCCATTTAAGACACCTAAGCCTGCATGTGTTATTATTGACTGCTAGGTATTTAACTTCTAAAATCCCAGCAAACATGGTGGTATATCACAGCTTTATAGTTAGTAATAAACATAGCTATGTAACACCAAAAGGCAATAAAATTGGAGGAGGAGATTAGTTTCTACCTGTACTGCATGAGGGAATAAACAACATCAAAGTCTGGGCTGGCTGATTGTAGCTTATCTGGACGGCCTAAAGATCAGAGTGGCTATTTGCTCTCACTTAAATTTTTAGGTCAAGAAATAGCTCATATGATGTTGCTTAAAATATTACATTTTTTAAATTGAATTTAGTTTATTTACAATATTGTGTTATTTTCAGGTGTAGAACAAAGTGATTTGGTTATACATATATGTGTGTGTGTGTCTGTATATATATATATATATATATATATATATATATATATATATATATATTCTTTTTTGATCCTTTTCCATTATAGTTTATTACAAGATATTGAATATAGTTCCGTGTACTATACAGTATATCCTTGTTTTTATCTATTTTATATATAGTAGTTTGTATCTGTTAATCCCATATTCCCAATTTATCCCTCCCTCCCCTTCCCCTTTGGTAATCATAAGTTTGTTTGCTATGTCTGAGTCCGTTTCTGTTTTGTAAATAAGTCCATTTGCACTATGTTTTACTTTCTGCATATAAGTGACATCATATAATGCTTGTCTTTCTCTGTCTGACTTACTTCCCTTAGTATGATAATCTCTAGGTCCATCCATGTTGCTGCAAATGGCACTATTTCATTCTTTTTTATGGCTGAGTCATTTTCCTTTGTGTGTGTGTGTGTATGTACACACACAGCACATCTTCCTGATCCATTCATCTGCCAATGGCCATTTAGGTTGTTTTCATATCTTGGCTATTGTAAATAGTGCTGCTATGAACGTTGGGGTGCATGTATCTTTTGTGCTAGGGCTTTTGTATTTTCTGCATATATGGTCAGGAGTGGGATTGCTGGATCGTATGGTAACTCTATTTTTAGTTTTTAAGGAGCCTCCATACTGTTTTCCATGGTAGGTTCAAGATGCTACATTTTTAAAATTTCCCTTATGTAATAATTTGTATTTTTTTCTTCAAATTTGAAGGCATTTTTCCCTCTGTGTCTCATGGAATTCATCTTAGTTCTCGTTCGAGATTCTTTGCCTAGGAAATTGAAATAGGTGGAGACAGTGGTTGATAGTTAAAGACTTAAGCTTTTTTGAAACTGTGATGAGGTGACAGTAGAATTTGCAGGCATCTAGAAGTTATCTTCACCAAGATTTTGGTGGGGCAAAAAAGCTTGAGCAGAGAGAAGCAGAAACGGGCCACTAGGAAGGGTGAGATCCCTTTGGTGTGGACTTGGGAAGGTCCTCTGTACATGATGGAGACAAAGTCCCCATCAGTAAGTGTGCAGGGTATCAGAGCTTGCTGTGGGAGATCGTTAGAGGCTGTACAATATGTTTTGCAAACTAAAGAACAGATTGAAAACCCACCTTGGGCAAGTTTGTGGGAAGCGGAGTGTGACTGGCATCTTTCAAATATACCAAGTCCTGTTCTTAGGTACATGGTGGGGTTTTATTTTGTTTCCCTTTGAGATTTAGGTGTGCCCTTATGACTTGCTTTGACCAATGTCAAGTATGAAATGAAGTAACATGTCACTTTCTGGTAGAAGCTTTAAGAATCAGTTAGGGATCCATGATGCTTTTTCTTCCCCTCAGCCACTGTGCCCAGAAACAGTCTATTATCCTGGATCCCAGAGTGTTCACGATGCAGAGGAGAGCCCTCCAGCTGACTTGGAATGGACATATAGCATAATAAGAAAAAAGTTACCAAGTTTCTGGGGTCCATTGCTACCACAACAAATAGCCTTGAGTCCATTGAGCAGTGTCCTGAACAGCAGACAAGAGTCTGAAGACTCTCTCTGATCATAGGACTGGGTAGCAGAAGAACTCAAGGAAATCATGGCATCACTATGAATTAAGAGCCTGGCACTTCCCTTAGATTCTTGGTGACCTATGGGACCCTGTGGGGGAGAGGAAGCCCCAATTGTACCTGAAGTTGAAACTCTTGCATCAGGAGAAGACTTGTCTCAGTTTTGGTATGAAATATATGTTAAGTTTTCACACAAAGATTGCCACCTGCTACATATGCTTTGTGTCTAGAAATTTCTGCAGTCCAGTGGACTAGGCCTGCTCCATTGGCTGCAATATTTAACCCTGACTTCTAAGACCAAAACGTGAGCTAATGCTCAATGTCCTACTCCCCAAAAGGGCAATTAGCATTGATTTTTCAAGTAAATATAACATCAGTAATAATAATGTCACTGGTTTGTTGAAGACTTAAAATGTGCCAAGCAATTTGCTAAGTAGCTTACATGGATTATCACATATATTCCTTTCAACAAATCTGTGAAAGAATTGTTACGCTTATTTGCCATCTTAGGGACTTGGAAATTACAAAAGTTAAAATCAGCCCCCAGTCACCCAGCTGGTAGGTGGCAGAGCCAGAATGACAGTGCAGGTCTGCTGGAAGCAAATGCCATTTCTTTGTAGAGCCCCCATTAATCACCTATCACCTGGATTATTGGAAGAATTGTCTATTTCTTCTTCTTGTCTGGTTCTCTTCTTTAACCCTCTCCCATTCTAGGTAGAGTCATGAATAAGTCATGAATAAATCTGACCTTGGAAATTATTAAAGTTGTATTGACTCCCTGTGCTTCTTATATAAAATCTAAATTCCTCATTTTGCCAAAGGAGGTCTTCAAGGACAAAGTGCCAGCCTACTTCTCAGCATAATCTGCCACCACTCCTATTTTTCTACCCTTTGCTCTTGTAATACTAGACTACTTTGCTCTATTGATGCTACTGATAGTCACGTTGTTGTGTGCAGCCTTTTCTACATGTAATGCCCTCCAGGGGGAGACCCATATGCCCTTTCACCTAAATCCAACTGTCACTTAGTAAGACAATATGGGTATAACCTGCTCCATGGGGACTTTTGCAATATTCCAATCGGGCTTAGATGTTCCTATTCTCCCATAGTACATTGGGCAGCCCATTATTATGTAAATAATATGATACTTTAAGCAGAGAAACCCTGGAGTCAAAAAGTCAAGGGTTTAAATATCAACTCTGCCACTCTCAAAATATGCTTTGACAAGTTACATAACCTTGCAAAATGTCAGTCTCAGAGTAGGTAAAAATGATAGAAACATAGAACTTTCTTGAACTAATTTTTCTTTTATCATGGATTGTTTTAAAATTATATTAAATAATGAATTTAATACCATACCTGGCTATAGTGAGAGTTCCGTATTTGTTGGCATGCTTATTTCCCTCACCACATTATAGAATGATTATCTAAATATCAGCTTGTGAACTCCTTAATAAACAGCCCCAGTCCTGAGTAAATATTTGCTAATTGAATGAATAGATTAAAAAAAAGGAGGATACCATTTAAAATGCTTAAACTCAAAGGGACTAGCATGCATTCAGGGTTCCTCTGGATGCCAAAAAGTGGTTTCAAAAATTGGGGCAAGACGGGAATAAAGACACAGACCTACTAGAGAGTAGACTTGAGAATACAGGGAGGAGGAAGGGTAAACTGGGACAAAATGAGAGAGTGGCATGGACATTTATACACTACCAAACGTAAAATAGAAATCTAGTGGGAAACAGCCGCATAGCACAGGGAGATCAGCTCGGTGCATTGTGACCACCTAGAGGGGTGGGATAGGGAGGGTGGGAGGGAGGGAGATGCAAGAGGGAAGAATTATGGGGATATATGTATATGTATAACTGATTCACTTTGTTATAAAACAGAAACTAACACACCATTGTAAAGGAATTATTATCTAATAAAGATGTTAAAAATAAATAAATAAATAAGGTAAAAAATACAGTTATGTATTTTGGACAATCCCACCCTATTCTACTCTAGAGACTATGGAAGAATGAAGAAAAAATTTAGGAGGGCTGAGATAACAAAAGGGCTCCTTCTGAATTGTACCAAAATGCCCGGCAAAGTAAGAGATCTGCTCTCACTGATACTGAGGAGGAGAAATTGGAAGCTTTATGGGCTGAAGAGATTTGGAACATTTCTGAGAGAATTGAGCCAAGGAGTCAATGAGGGAGAAATATTGGGCATGCTGGGATGTGGTCAGAGCCAGGATGCAGCTGGTTGGTATAAACACTGAGAAGGCCAGGTCTGCTTGGTTATCATCCTTTCTCCAGCATGGATGGGAGGCAAGAAGAAAGAAGGTACCCTCATGCTGGATCCCACGGAGGGATCAAGGGCAACACAAAGGTTAAATAGGCAGAGTATACAACTTTAATCTTTTGCAGTGGAAAAACTGGGTCCAAAAGGGTTAGCACATATGAAGTTTTTCATAAATATTTGTTGAAAAACTTTTAAAGATATGAATGATCAGATATGTTTTTTTTCTGGGGCTTATATTTCATGGATAAAGCCCCAAAGAAGTAACAGTATTACTTTCAAAGTATAATACTCCTCCTGGAGAGAAGGTATTTTGTGTTTGAGTTACAAAATTCCTAGATTTCATTTCTCAAAGTATACTCAGAACAAGATTAATAGAAATAAGTAAATGTCTCTGCAAATAGTGTCAAAGAGCCTTCCCTTGCTTGGCTCTTTAGAGGATTAAATTTAGAGGCTAGAGAATAGTTCATGATAAAATGAATCATCACTTGAATTTTTCTTTAGAATCACAATAAGCACAATACAGGTAGTAAATACAACATAATTTATAGAATTAACCTATATAAACATAATCTACTTTGATATGATTAAAACTGACAAGCTCTACAATAAATTAATGCAGACAATTTTTTTTCTCCTTCATTTTTACTTTAATATGCCTTTAGTGGCATAATGGGAAAAGGAGGTGACAACGAGATGATTAAGAAAAGGGATTATGGGAGTGAAGCAGTATAAGCAAAACCTTGTAGTTGGAGCATTTGTATTTAGAGATGGAAGGAGGGAATGAACTGTTTTTTTGACTGTTAATTTTGAGTCTTCCAAACTCATAAGCACCTCTAGAATTACCTTTAGTGGTGCCGTAGGACAGTGTGACACACAGGCCATGGGAAGAAGCAACAGGGTGAATGGGTGGCCAGGCTTGGGGAATTAAACACCTACAAGCATTCAACTCTTACTTTACTTGAATTTTCACACACAAGAAAAGTAAATTTAATTCCCATATGGCTCCAGAACTTTGAGTGCATTAAAAAAAATTACAGAGCTCATTGGTTTCAATAACAGGACTATAAATATATTTTAAAGTGATACAATACGTAGGGGGTTTTGGTGCCCTAAAATAAATCTCATTTCATATATCTGCATTTTATACAAAAGTGAGATCTGATTTTTCTCTCACAATAAGAAAAGTTGCCAAGGTTAGAGCTGTTGCCCCCACCGGGCTCTGTCTTGACTGTGACTCTCTGGTGGACCAAGAAACAAGTATAACCACTTTTCTAAGCACTATTGTACCTGCTTATGCCAGGGAAGAAGACCATGAGCAACACCACTGGACGTTCCAGCATTTTTGAAAAGAAAAGGTATCTATCTTCCCAGAGGAATCAAAAGTAAGGAATCAAATGACCCCATTTAAGTCATTCATTTGTGTCAAGTAAGGGAGAGATGGATCAAGATTCTTATATTAGGTATGGAAGGACCTGCTCCATACCTTGTTACACATCTCCAGGCTTCACCATTCTTTCCACATCCCCTCCCGCCCTGCCCATTTGGTGCATTTTCACCACCCAGGTGAGAAACTGCACTCCACCTCCAGTGCAGAATGCATATGGTTCTTTGTGGTTTGCACTTCTGGTACCTGTGGACTCAGGAAGATCTTAATAGAGATTTTGCTTTTCCCAGGAAAATAATTATATTGGGCTCTGGCATAAATGATGTTTTAGAGTTTCTGAAGGCAAAGGAGGAGTTGCATTTAGAGCATACTTGAGACAGACTCATCTATTCTGAGGTGTCGGGGATACTTTACTGAAAACATTTTGTTGAGCTGAGATGTGAGAATAATGCTACAACCATGGCAGACAATGAGGACAAAGGGGTAGCAAGAAGGGAGAAAGCAGGGGCACATTAAATAGTACTTTGCCTTCATGGTGCTGTGCAAATATTATATCTCTTTAGTTAAGATATACAGGGGATATTACCATTTTTATTTGCTGGATATTATTATATATTGAGAAAAATGATACTCTGAGAATTTTCATATTATTATCTTTCAAGAAGTATTCTACATGTCTTCATAATTTATACTAAAATTTGACTTTGCCTTTCTTCGAGACAAATATAATTTAGGAACAGTAAATAGATATTAAAGGAATATGCAATGTTCTAAGATATAGTAACAAAGAAAATATTCTCTTGCATATATTGAGGATGAGCTAAATAATAATAAATTGGCCTTGAATTATAACATATTGCCGCAAATGTCATGAATATTATAGTAGATATAATTGTATTTGTTAATATAATACAAATTATATTTCTTTTGGCTGAGAGATGGTAGAGGGGATATATACTAAAATTCATGCAACTGGTCCATCATGAAGGAGTAGGGTGGTGAGGGGAATGCTTCATTGTAACTAGTTTGGTCAGATGTATTGTAGTAGAAAATACCCAAAAGGAGGATTCACAGCTTTTGCACCTAAATATCAGATACACACACACACACACACACACACACAGAGAATTATCCAATAACCTATGTGGTTCTCATTGGAAAGGAACCATCCATGTTTCAATTGCCTCAAAGTGAAGAAAACTACAAAGTCCAATCAGGTAACACGTCCCTGCTTTGGACTGCCATTGTTCTTGCGTTGGTGACAGTATTGTTTGATACTAGTCCCATGTGCCCTGTTGTGAACTCCATGCCTTTCTGTAACATGAACTTGGTCACTCAGATCCCTAGGCAGGCCACAGTGTCTGTTCATGGAAGGGCAGTCCTACATTTCTTTCTCCAGTTACAGTCACTCCACTCTGCATAAAATGATGGATTGCAAAGACAAGGCAATTTCAAGCCACAAAAAGCTGCATATATATTGCAGATTATGTTTAATATATTGTCTATTGCAAGTAATCAGTATATGATAAACTAATGGGAAATACACAATTCATGCAAAACCCACATGGCCTTGAAATATAGGAAAGCAAAGAAGTAAGGTGGAAATTTGTAGAAGGAAACTTGGATGGGGCACACATACTCTGTTTATCTGGAACATTTTCAGTCTAGCTAATTTTTTCACATGTCAAACTTCTCAAACTGTCCGATCCCATTTTCTCCATGTTTTCCCACTCCTATCAATTGAAGATACTACTGTCACCTTTAAAAATTGGTGCTTTTGGGGCTTCCCTGGTGGCGCAGTGGTTGAGAGTCCGCCTGCCGATGCGGGGGACACAGGTTCGTGCCCCAGTCTGGGAAGATCCCACATGCCGTGGAGTGGCTGGGCCCGTGAGCCATGGCCGCTGAGCCTGAACGTCTGGAGCCTGTGCTCCATAACGGGAGAGTCCACAACAGTGAGAGGCCCACGTACTGCAAAAAAAAAAAAAAAAAAAAAAAAAAAAAAAATTGGTGCTTTTAACTGTTTGTCGGTAATTTATAAGAAAGACTGGATAACTAGCATCACATTGCCAATAGTACCAATATTTGTGTCTTTTTAAAATGATGATGGTGCTAGGGAAGAAAATATCAATACATAGAATGGAGATGTTCAATTTCTTTTCCTGGTAGTGTTTCATTCATTTTTTTTTTTTTCGGTACATGGGCCTCCCACTGTTGTGGCCTCTCCTGTTGTGGAGCACAGGCTGCAGATGCGCAGGCTCAGCAGCCATGGCTCACGGGCCCAGCCACTCCGCGGCATGTGGGATCTTCCTGGACCGGGGCACGAACCCATGTCCCCTGCATCAGCAGGCGGACTCTCAACCACTGCACCACCAGGGAAGCCCCATTAATTCTTAATACTTCCAGAAATGCTTATTGTGTGGCTATTGTGTCAATTCTCTAGATCCAGGAAAAAATATTAATATGCTATAGATCTGGTCTTGAAAAACACTTTATCTGATATGTCAATTGCATACAACTTTTTAGGTGCTTTAAAAGACAGTGATAAAGTATTAAAGGAGCACAGAGATCAAAACAACTAACTCAAAAGTCTACCTGGTGGCCTTCAACCAAAAGATACCATTTCATTTGCACCTTGAATGATAATGCTAAAGAAGTAGGAAAAAGAAAATTATCCTGAGGATAGGGGCTGCACTGTGATAAGACCTGCATCCAGAAAATAGGAGACATATGGAAGCTACTTTTAGGCTGGAAATGTACAAGAATTGATCAGTTATATGGAGGAGGTGAGGAGGAGGAATAAGGCAGTTTGAGGTATTCTCAGGAATTCCACAAGAGCAGAGTTGATATGTAACAAGTAAAATTTGTAAAACATTCATATCATGTGCTCTTTTTACTTTTCCCCATAATTGACCTTTGATCTAGTCCATAGATATCTTGTTAGCATGGAGGAGACTCAGCTTTGTTTCTGAAGGGGTGGAAATGAATTACTGTTCAGATAATGCCCTCAGGGCTCTATTAGTTCAAGACTTTCCAAATTTATTTCCAGCGGTATCCAATCTGATCATTTGAATAGTTCATTTAGGCAGCATTTGGTGTCTTTTTGATAAAAAAAAATTTGTTTACTGCTGGATTTCTATCATCTGGTTAGTGAATTGCACAGGGTGACATTTAATAATTACTTTTGCATGAATGAATAAAGAATGTATGTGCCATTAAAAGGAAATATTAAGTCAAAGGCTCTAAAGGGGAGGACCAATCTTGGTAAGAAAACCAGTATGTCTACAGTAGAATGAGTTCTGGGAAACTGTAAGAAGATGAGGTTGACTTTCTCAATGGTCAGATCTTGAAGGGTCTCTCAGGACATGGCAAAAACTTTTTAATTGTATTCTACAAGGGATGGAAGGCTTTTACAGGATTTTTATTGAGTGGTGCGTGAGTGTGTCAGATTATTATTTTTCTTTTTCTTTTTCTTTTTCTTTTTTTTTTTTTACTGTTGGGTAGAAGTTATATCAAATGTGTGAGAGAGTATAAATAAGAAGACAAATTAGAGGCCTTTAATTATCCTGGCTTAGCTGAAGGTGGTATGGTAGAAGTCTTAAGCAGTGGTTACATTTTGAAGGTAAACCAAACAGGAATTATGGACAAATTGGTTGTGATAGGTCCAGGAAAAAAAAGAAGAATAAAAACTGGCTGTTCGTTAACAAATTACCATAAACATGATGGCTGAAAGCAACACATTCATCGACTCAAAGTTCCTCTGGTTCCGGAGTCACGGTGCAGCCTAACTGGGGCCTCTACTTAGACTCTTCTGAGGCTGCAATCAAGGTGTTAAGCTGTGTCCACACCTGGAGACTCTGCTTTGTAAGATTATGTTTCCAGCCTCACTCAGTTTGTACCCTGAATTCATTTCCTTCTGGTTGTAGGACTGCGGAAGGGAGTTTCTTCCTGCCTCTTGGCCAGAGTTGACCCTCAGCTCCTAGAGGCCACCTTAAGCTTCTTGCCACGGGGGCATCCACAATGTGGCTCCTTACTTCCTCAGAGCTAACAAGGAGAATCTCCAAAGTCAGTCCATGAGCAAGGTTACATACCACAATCAAAGGAGCCACATCTTGTCAAATTTGCCATATTCTACTGATTAGAGCAAGTCACATGTCCTACCCACACCCCAGAGAAGGAGATTATACAGAGGCATGAGGACTAGAATTCAGGAATCATGAGGGCTCATGCTTGAAGCTGTTCACCAAAATGGCCTCTAATGACAATATTATGCAGCTAAACTAACACTGGAGTCACCTACTTTAGAGCTTTTTCTTAAGTAAGACAATAACAGTCCTTACTCTTCAAAGTCACTTTTGGTAAGGAGTTGTGCTAGTCCCATCAAAATATCTGAGGAAAAAGAAATATTAAGAACTTCTCAGTTTAATCCTCTATTTTCTCTTTGAAGTAAAGGGGGGATGATGTGTTCGGGTCTCACCATGAATGAAGGTTGAACACGGCACCTGTAGTGAGAGATTAGTATCACATACAGAAATCTTGGGCAGTTTTTAGGGCCAAGATGAAATTAGAAAGTCTGAGTTTTTAATCACAAAAATCTTCAAAGTGTGAGTTTTTCCTCTCTCTGCTCAACAGCCTAGATACGAATGGAGAAAATAGATCGTTAACTGGCCAGATGAGAGCTGGTGAAGAAAGGAGGCTTGGGAGGTGAGACAATTGACAAGAGAATGGATGAGCAGATGAGTAACAGGATCTGGCTGGGTGGAAAATTAGCTTCCTGGTAAGCTGGGGAAAATAAGCTAGTCAAATATAAGCTTTCTCACTGTAGTCAGAAAACAGATACTAAAGGAGTGAGCAACTTGAAGAAACAGAGAGTAGAATATCAGACTCCATATGTAAATATATTGTCACAAAAAAAACCCACCCCAGACTGTGAAATGTGTGGAGTGACTGCTCTGGAAAAGGAAAAAGAATCTTAGAAGTTGAAGGCAAAGAGATGAGAATCAGAATGCTCTAAGGTTACCCATGAGAAAGCCAGAATAATGGTAAGGCTTAAGACACAGGGTAAAACAGTTAACCAGGGTCAGAGACATGGACGAGGATGGTTCTGGGAGTGAGGTATTGACAAGTGGTGGGTAGATGACAGAGGTGAGAGAAAGATCCATGTGATAAAGCCTGATTAAGCGTCAAAGCACAGTATGCCTATTAACATGAACTTTGGGTTTTAATGGCCTAGAAATATCAAAAATGAAGCAAGAGATTGTCAAAGGAGCCTCCACATCCTGCATTACATAAACCCTAAGAAACTAAAGGTGCAACCATCTTCTTAGGAAAGATCCAGGTTGTAGTGAAAGTCAACATGGAAGAGAGCATCTGTAGCCTGAGCTGTTTGCATACATGAGATTGGGGTTCCTGGATGGAGGTGCACAGGTCTGAGTGGGGTAGGAGGATGAGTCTGTGTGGGAGAACGCTGAGACTTATGTGGATGATATTACTGAGGAGAACACATTATCCACCACTACTGAATTCATCAGATTTGTTGCTTTTAGCAAAATATGACTTCCACCAGATGTCGAGACATTTGAAGTTCTACATTACTGCTATATCTTGTTTCTGCTATATCAGTTTCACAATCTGTATTTTGGAAGCATCTGTGGGTCTGAGACAGTTTTCATCTACTTCCATAGTGACATCAGTTATGGTTTTCTTTCCATTTATTCAAATGTTCTGTCCTGTGATCCACCCACAGATCCATGGATTCCCATCCAGTCGTACACCTCCTTGGTATGCAGGTATACTCCTCCATCATGTCTGCTCCATCTCTTTTAATTAAGAAAACAATTTGAATAATCCAGTTCTAGACTCCTTCCTTTAAAAGTTTCCATGCTATGTATGAAGTGATATTAGCTGACTTATGCTAAAATGTTTCTTTCATATTATGTATTATGTGTTTTCAGTATTTTTATACATATACCTAAGGCCCTTTGTATATTTATTAAGTAGATTTTTAGTTACTTTATATGACATACTGGAATTTAGTTCTTATACCATTGTTTTCTTTATTTCTCTATTTATTGCCTTTTTAAATTGAAATAGAGTTGACCTATCTACTTCTTGTTTTTTACTTTCTATAATATTCCACTTTTCAAGTCCTTTTTCAAGAGTAGTAACCATTCAAAAATTTTAAGTGACTTTTGTACAGATTGGTTTAACTCCTGACAAATTTATTTCTCCTAGTCCTCAGGAGATGCCCTCTTTTATGCTTCCAAACAACACTTACTGTCATTAAAGGTGTTTTACTCAAATCCCCTTTAGCATATACTGGAGAAGAGTTTATATATTATAGCATGTCTTTGATCATGAGAACTACAGTTGTGGGTCCTGGGAACATAACAAATCTTCCTACTCTGGATACAGTCCCAAACACCTGAGCCTGCCCTCTGAAACTGACTGAGTCAAACCATTGTGGGCTAGATTCAAGGTGGGCCAGTGAGATTTACCCACAGTCCAAGAATTCTGATCATAGACAGAAATATACAGATTGGAATTTCAGGAGAAATGAGTCAACCTGACGTAATGCTTTCTTTATAACGTTAGGAATTCCTTGTCCCTGGAGCCATTTTTTATCACCTGCCCTTGCAGAGGCTTTGCTTATCTGCTTTTTCATTGCCTTTTGAGTACCATGAAAACTCATAAAAATCTCCTTATACTTAATTAAGTAGGCCAAGGTCTATTGCTTTCTATTGCATGCACCCAAAATAGCCTTAACAGGTACAATAAACTTGTTAGTGCTACATTGAAAACTGTGCTGTGTTCAAGGACAGCACATTTAAATTTAACCAGATATTATTTAAAAGTATGTGCCATGGAGAAAATTTGAGTCTGCAACAAAAACAAATATAGGTGAATCAGTGAAAATCCATTATCTCTTCTGGAAAATAAAAGACCATGTACAAATTATTCTAAAGGTAAATTATAACATAAAAGCGTATGTCAGGTATGTTATATGTATAAGTTTTGATTATAAAGAGTTATGCCTCAATACGTATAAAATGGATAACTAATAAGAACCTGTTGTATAAAATAATAAATAAAATTAAAAAGTTATGCCTCAATTCTTAAGTGATTTTATTAATAGTTATGTGATATATTTATCATTTATGAACAAAAATTGTGTATGCTACATTTCTGTAACAATTCTTTTTTGTTCAATTTACCGAGAAAAAAATGAAGGGAGATAAGATTAATCCATCTCTTATATGTACTCCAGTTCACTCTATAAAATAAAATGAAGGTGGTTGAAGAAGGCAATTATAAGATTTAGTTTTCTCTCTAAGAAGCTCAAAGTACTTATCTGTTGTTATTCAATTGATTTTGTAGGATCCCCTTGAGAGTTGTAGGAAACAGCTATTTTATAACCAGAGAAATTAATGCAGAAACACCACATGCTGTGTTAACTGTAAAAGCAGGATTAAGAATCACAACTTTGGAGTTTATGAAATGTTGTTACCCCATTAAATTATGCTGGGTCTGTCCCAGCTCTTGTACAATGTCCTTCTCCTAAATGTGCTTTGAACACGGCAATGAACTAAATGGCTAAACATATTATGAACCTTCTGGTTTAAGGTGAAATAAATCATTTAGTGTCAATTAGCTTCATTCATGGATTAACCCGTCTTTACAATTCTCTATGAAAGCATGTGGATCCGTGTTAAAATGTCACATGCATAATGTTTAGGCAAAACCATTTTAGAAGTCAAAGTCCCTTTTTTTAGTCTTCTATTATTTGTCTTAGCCTGGTATTCTATGTATATCTGTCGTGTCTTCCAATGTCCTCTGCCTTTGATTGTCTACACTTAGCATCCACTTCAGCCAAATTCTTTTATTCTTCATGAGGTGGGCATTGTTGGTCTTTCCTACTTCTTTTCTTTTCACGTGATTACATGTTTTAGTAGCTATTTCTCCTGACAAGGCCATTTTCTTCCACTGGCTTAACCTAAATCCTGCTTATCCCACCTTCCCTATGGAGTCTTCCCTGGAACTTCAAATTAGGCTATCCTTCTCCCTTTCGAATTCAGGCTGCATTTCTGTCTCTGTTGTAGGGATGCTAATACTGTTTACTTCAATGCTTTCTCTTTTCTTAAACATTTATTTTGTTATTTCCAATGTTCTTATTAGCAGCAGGGTACTGGACTAGCTTTTGCCAATGAATCTCCTGCTGTGTCAAAATATTGAATGTCATAAAATGTTAATTGTTTGATCAAGCTATTCTACTCTAGATTTTATGCCAAGGAAACAATCAGAATTAGGCAATAACATTCATGTGCAAAGATGTTCATTATAGCATTATTTGGAAATGTCCAAATATTGAAATCAAAGAAAGGAATATGCTACATTTTCATAAACAATAAATAACATATCAATATTAAAGAATATTGGAAAATGATATTTAATGACAAGCATAAATGTATACCACATATTGTGATATGACATTATTTATTAAATAATTTAGCCAAGCATATTTATGATCACATGCAATATGTCACACATAATTCAAGGCTCTGGTTACATAGCTATAAACAAACATATAAGCCCCGACCCATGTGAATCTCATATTCTCACAGTAAAAGTAGATAATAAAATTATAAGCAAATATAGCTATATTATAAAGAATCAGATAGTGGCAAACAGAATAATGGGGATCATGATTCAGTTACTATTTTTAAGGATGGTCAAGGAAGATAAAATCAGTCAAGTGAATATCTGAGAAAAAACACTTCAGACAAAGCAAATATTAAAGCTTTGATATTGGAATGTGTTTGACATTGAATGTAGTTGGCATTCAAGATGAATAAATGAAAGAAAAAAGAAATCTTTGTTCACTTTTGGTGGGATATAAATTGGTACAACCACAATGGGACAAAGTATGGAAGTTCTTCAAAAAATTAAAAATAGAACCATCATACAATCCAGCAACTCCACTTCTGGGTATTTATGTGAAGAAAACAAAGACACTAATTCAAAAAGATGTATGCACCCCAATGTTCATTGCAACATTATTTACAATAGCCTAGATATGAAAGCAACCTAAGTGTCCATCAACAGAAGAATGGATAAAGAAGACTTGGTACATATATACAATGGAATATTAATCAACCATATAAAAGAATGAAATAGAGTCATCTGTAAAAACATGGATGGACTTGGAGGGTGTTATGCTAAGTGTTGTAAGTCAGACAGAGAAAGACCAATACCATATTATTTCACTTATATGTGAGGTATAAAAAGAAAAATTTAAAAAACCCAAAGTAATAGAAAAAGAGAACAGATTTGTGGTTACCAGCGGCAGGGGGTGGGGAGAAGGGAAGTTCAAGGAAAGTGGTCCAAAGGCACAAATTTCCAGTTATAAGTACTTGGGATGTAATGTACATCATAATGACTATAGTTAACACTACTATATGTGTTAACTATAAAAGAAAATTTAAGAAAATAAATCCTGAGTCCTCATTCCAAAGGGAAAAAAGAAATCTCTTTTTGCTATTTCTTTGTACTTTATCTATAAGGGATACTGTATACTAACCAAACATACTGCAGTAATCCTTTCATCATATATATGTCAAACCATTGTGCCATAGACCTTAATCTTATACAGAGATTTATGTCAATTGTATCTCAATGAAACTGAAAAAAAAGTGAATCATAATTTTTGAAATTTTATTTTTAAAAGTAGAAAGAAATTCATTCTGCCCAACTTGTTTTCCAGCTATCCAGTTCCTTTACCTAAAGGCAAACACTGTTACTGAGTTTTTTAATATCCTCCTAATGAAAATCGGTGTGTGTGTGTGTATGTGTGTTTGTGTGTGTGATGCCTAGTATATGACTCTTGATTTAAATATACTATTTTATTTAATCATCATAAATACTCATGATATGCTTATTGCATTACTCTCATTTTAGAGAGGAAGAGACAGAGGTTCATAGAGATTTAACACTTTACCAGAGGGGCACAGCTAAATAAGATAAAATCCAAAACTGACTTCAAATCTAAATAAGTGACTTCTGATTATTAACAATGTGTCAATGTAGTTTTATCAATGTTTTGTGTTATAGTTCGTTATGCCAAAATAATAACAGGAAAAACTCCTTATGTATGTTTGATCACATATATACAGCACAACAGAAATAGTTGCAGGTACAAATATTCTCTGAAACTCCAATTTTAATTAATCATGTTTCAGTTTGTTGAAATACATATTTAAGTATTTTCAGGAAAAAAATGCTGCTAGCATCTTTACAGATAACCAAACTCGAAATAGCTGTCTGAAAGTGGTTTATAATAATAGCAATTACTATTTCTTCTCTGTTAACTATGCCATGTTTTCTTAAGCACTTTAGTTTTTTAAAAAGTCACATCTTACACAGCCTTGTGTGGTAAGAAATATGATTATCCACATTTAACAGTTGAGAATCAAAGGCTTAGAAAATTAAGTAACATATAATGAAAGCAAAAGCTGGTAATTCTGCCCATGTCTCCACACCAACATTTACTTTTCTTGTCTTTTTGATAATAACTATTAGAAAGGTGTGAGGTGATACCTCACTGTAGTTTTGATTTTATTTCCCTGATTATTAGTGATGTTGAGAATCTTTTCTTGTGCTTGGTAGCCACCTGGATGTCTTCTTTGGAAAAATTTCTACTCAGTTCCTCTGCCTACAGTAAGTCCCCTACATACAAACGAGTTCCATTCTGAGAGTGCATTCATAAGTCTAATTTGTTCGTAAGTCCAACAAAGTTAGCCTAGGTACCCAACTAACACAATTGACTATATAATACTGTACTGTAATAGGCTTATAATACTTTTCACACAAATAATACATAACAAACAAACACAAAAATGAAGAAACATTTTTAATCTTACAGTACAGTATCTTGAAAAGTACAGTAGTACAGTAACAACAGCTGGCATACAGGGGCTGGCATTGAGTGGACAGGCAAGAAGAGTTACTGATTGGAGGAGGGAGAGGAGGTGGGAGATGGTAGAGCTGAAGAATCATCAGCAGAGATGGAGGGCAAGCTGAAATTTCACTCAAGCCTGACGTTGATGACACAGGTTCTGGTTCCTTGCTGGATTCAATTCTATCTACCCTCTTGGAAAAAAAAATCCAGTGATATCTGGGTAGTAGCTCTATTTTTCTCATCGTAGATGACACAGTAGCACTGGATTGCATTCTGAATGGCTGCTGCAAACTTCATGTACCATCCTACATTCAGGTCCTGTGCCTCAAAAACTAACAGTGCCTCCTCAAATAAAGAAAATCCACCCTGCCATTTCCTGCACTATGAATCTCTTCGGTTCTGCAGTTACTTCTTCTTCTTCTTTTATTTCTTTGTCCTTTCTCTGGGCCTCCAATTCCATCAGGTCTTCATTAGTAAGCTCCTTGTGTTGCACAACAAGGAGTTCAATGAAGTCGTCCTCTTGCAGATCTAGCTCCAGCTTCTTGCTGAGGGTCATTAAGTTGCTGAAGACATATTTGGATTCCTCATCCACCTTCTCAAATCCACAAAAATTGGAACAAACTGCAGGTAAAGGTTCTTCCAAACCCCATTCATGGTGATGGCCATAACTTCAGGCTAAGCAAAATCAAAAATTTTTACAGCCTTGTAGATGCTATAGTCCTTCCAAAATTGTTGCAAGGTTGTTCCTGACTTGTCATTCACCTTTACTGCCTGAGAAAAAGTATGATGTAAATAATATTTCTTGAAAGTTGCTATAACTCCTTCATCCATATGTTGGGTGAGTGACGCAGTTTTCAGTGGCAGATGCACTACTTTGATTTTGGGATGAAAGTCGTCCATGAATGGGGGGTGGCCCAAAGCACTATCAAGCAGCAAAATAACATTGACTGGGACATCCTTCTCCAAGCAATATTTCTCTACATCTGGGATGAAGTGGTGGAAAACTGGTCCTGGAAAATGGCCTGTGTAACCCAGGCTTTGAGTTTACTCTTCCACACAATAGGAAGAGAGCCTTTAGCTATCTTTTTAAGGGCTCTTGGGTTCTCTGAGTGATAAACTAAGAGACTTCAGTTTCATATTGCCAGAAGCCTTGCCACCATACAACAGATTTAGTCTGTCCTTTGCTGCTTGCCATCAACTTTTCCTCCTTACTGATGTAACTTCAGTCTGACATCCTCTTCCAGTACAGTCCTGTCTCATCCACATTAAAAACCTGCTCGGGGGCTTCCCTGGTGGTTCAGTGGTTAAGAATCTGCCTGCCAATGCGGGGGACATAGGTTCAAGCCCTGGTCTGGGAAGATTCCACATGCCATGGAGCAACAAAGCCCACGAGACACAACTACTGAGCCCATGTACTACACCTACTGAAGCCCACACTGCTAGAGCCCGTGCTCCACAATGAGAAGCCACTGCAATGAGAAGCCCACACACCACAACAAAGAGTAGCCCCTGCTCACCACAATTAGAGAAGACCCAATGCAGCCAAAAATAAATAAATAAATAAATTTATTTAAAAACTTGCTCTGGTAAATACATGTCTTCATCAACAATTTCTCCAAGTGTTTCAGGAAATTCCTGGACAGCTACCATATCTGCACTTGCTGCCTCTTCACTTACTTTTACGTTGTGAAGTTTGGCTCTAGCCTTTAACTGATGAAACCAGCCATGGCTGACATTAAAAGATGATCTCTCTGATTCTTTGCCGTGTTACTTCTACAAGTGTTCATAAAGATCTTTAGCTTCCTCTTGAATCAGCAGTAAGCTGAGGTGGGACTTGATGCCGATGTTGATCCTGCATCCACACAATGAGCAGTTTCTCCATATTCTCCATCACTTTTCCACACTTTTTCAATATTATTGTCAACATCATCAGCACAGCACACTTCACATATTCCATAACCTTGTCCTTGTTCTTTAGAATCTTGCCGATGGTTGAATGATTCATGTTATAAGAATGAGAGATGTGGACGACCTTTTTGCCTCACTCCGCTCACTCAATTATTTTCACTTTATTTTCCCCAACGTTATTGTTTGGTGCTTTTTAGCAGTACCAGCTACATCACTGCTGCTTTTACATTTACTTCCAGACATCCTGGGCTTGAAATAAGGATAGAGTACTACTGTACTCAATACAGTACTGTACAGTAAAGTACACAAAAGCACAACCACTTGCAGAGGATGCAAAGAGACAATGTATGCCAGACACATGAACTAACTTACATGTTTGGACATGTGAAAGCACATTCGCATCTCTGAAAGGTTGCAACTTGAAGGTTCATATGTCGGGTCCTTACTGTATTTTTAAATCAGATTCTTTGTTTCATTGATATTGAGATGTATGAGTTCTTTATATATTTTGGATATAAACCCCTTATGAAATATATTATTTGCAAATATTTTCTCCCATTTAATACGTTGCCTTTTCATTTTGTGGATGGTTTCCCTTGTTGAGCAAAAGCTTTTAGTTTGATGTGGTCCCATATGTTTATGTTTACTTTTGTTGCCCTTGCCTGAGGAGATGAATCCAAAAAACTACTGATAAGACCAATGTCAAGGAGTGTAATGTTTAAGTTTTCTTCGGGAGTTCCATGGTTTCTGGCATTACATTTATGTCTTTAATAAATGTTGAGTTTATTTCTGTGTCTGGTGTGAGAAAATGGTCTAGTTTCATTGTGTTAATGTATGTCTCTAGTTTTCCCAACACCGTTTATTGAAGAGACTGTCTTTTCCCCATTACATATTCTTGCCTCCTTTGTCATAGATTAATTGACCATATAAGTATGGGTTTATTTCTGGACTCTCTATTCTATTCCATTGATCTATGTGTCTGTTTTTTATGCCAATATCATACTACTGTGATTACTGCACCCTTGTAGTATAATTTGAATCAGGGAGTGTTATACCTCCAGCTTTATTCTTCTTTCTCAAAATTATTTTGGGTATTCAGAGATTTTTGTGTTTGTATACAAATTTTAAAATTATTTGTTCTAGTTCTATGTAAAATGCTATTATTATTTTGATAGGGATTCTGTTGAATCTGCAGATTGCCTTGAATAGTATGGTCATTTAAAAATGTTCTTTCAATTCATGAGCACAGTATATCTTTCCATTTATTTGTGTCACTTCAGTGTCTTTCATCAATATCTTATAGTTTTCAGAGTACAGGTCTTTCACCTTCTTGGTTAGCTTTAGTCCTAGGTATTTTACTCTTATTGATACAATTTTAAATGATATATTTTTCTTAATTTTCTTTGTGATAGTTTATTAGTATATAGAAACACAACATAGTTTTTTATACTAATTTTGTATCCTGAAAATTTACTGAATTCATTTATTTGTTCTAATAATTTTTTGGTGGAGTTCATGGGGTTTCTATACACAGAATCATGTCATCTGCAAAGTGACAGTTTTACTTCTTCCTTTCCAATTTGTATTCCTGTTGTTTCTTTTTCTTCTCTGATTTTTGTGGCTAGGACTTCCAATACCACGTTGAATAAAAGTGGCAAGAGTGGATATCTTTTTCTTGTTACTGATCTTAGAGGAAATGTTTCATCTTTCCCCACTGAGTGTGATATTAGCTGTGATTTTGTTATATATGGCCTTTATTATGTTGAGGTATGTTTCCTCTATACCCACTTTGTTGAGAGTTTTTATCATGACTTGATGTTGAATTATATCAAATGCTTTTTCTACATCCATTAAGATGATGATGTAATTTTTATTCTTTGTTTTGTTGTCCTTTGTTGTGGTGTATCATATCATTGATTTGCAAATATTGAATCATTCTTCATTCTCTAGGATAAGCCCTGCTTGAATACATTGTATGATCTTTTTAAGATACTGTTGAATTCAGTTTGTTCATATTTTGTTGAGAATTTTTGCATCTATGTTAATCATGGATATTGGCCTATAATTTTTATTATTTATTATGCAGTATCTTTTTCTGGTTTTGGTATCATGGTACTACTGACCTTGTATGAGTTTGGAGGCATTCATTCCTCTTCAATTTTTTGAATAGTTTGAGAAGAAAAGGTATTAAAATTTTCTTTTTTTATTTTATTCTTTAATTTTTTTATTAAAGTATTATTGATGTACAATATTATATATTACAGGTGTATAGTATAATGATTCACAATTTTTATAGGTTATATTCCATTTATAATTATTATAAAATATTAGCTATATTTCCTGTGCTCTACAATATATTCCTATAGCTTATTTTATTTTTAGGTTTTTTTTTTTATTGGCGTATAATTGATTTACAATGTTGTATGAGTTTCAGTTGTACAGCAAAGGGAATCTGTTATACATAGACATATATCCACTCATTTTTAGATTATTTTCCCATATAGGCCAATATAGAGTATTGAGTAGAGTTCTCTATGTTATATAGTAGGTCTTTATTAGTTATTTATTTTATACATAGTAATGTGTCCATGTCAATCACAGTCTTACAATTTATGCCTCCCCCCCTTACCCCTGGTAACCATAAATTTGTTTTCTACATCTGTAACTCTATTTCATGAAAAGATGCTCAACATACTAATTATTAGAGAGAAACAAATCAAAACTAAAATGAGGTATCACCTCACACTGGTCAGAATGTCTGTCACCAAAAAAAAAAAAAAAAAAAAAACTATAAACAATAAATGCTGGAGAGGGTGTGGAGAAAAGGGAACCATCCTACACTTTTGGTGAGAAAGTAAACTGCTACAGCCACAGTATGGAGAACAGTATGGAGGTTCTTTAAAAAACTAAAAATAGAGATACCATATGATTCAGCAATACTGCTCCTAGGCATATATCTGGAGAAAAGAGTAATGCAAAAAGATACATGCACTCCAATGTTCATTGCAACACTATTTACAATAGCCAGGACATGGAAGCAACCTAAATGTTCATTAACAGAGAAATGGATAAAGAAGATGTGGTGTATATATACAGTGGAATATTAGCCATAAAAAAAGAATGAAATAATGCAATTTGCAGCAACATGGATGGACCTAGAGATTGTCATACTGAGTGAAGTAAGTCAGACAGAGAAAGACAAATATCATATGATATCACTTATATGTGGAATCTAAAAAATGGGGGTACAAATGAACTTATCTACAAAACAGATATAGAATTACAGGGGTATTAACTCTCCTTTCAATGTTTGGTAGAAGTTACCTGTGAAGCCATATAGTCTTGGACTTATGTTTGTTGGGAGATTTTTAATTACAGATACAATTTCATTAGTAGAAATCAGTCTGCTCAGATTTTCTATTTCTTTCTGATTCAGTCTTAGAAGACTGTATGTTTCTACTCATTTGACCATTTCCTCTAAGTTGTCCGATTTGTTAGTATATAATTGTTTGTAGTAGTCTCTTATGATTGTTATGATTATTTGTTTTTTTCTGTGATATTGATTGTGACTTCTTTTCCATTTCTAATTTTATTTATTTGGGCCATCTTTTCCTTGATGACCCTGGTTAAACGTTTGTCAAGTTTGCTTATTTTTTCAGAGAATCATCTCTTAGTTTAATTGATAATTTCATGGCTATTTTTTAAATCTCTATTTTATTTGTTTCCATTCAGATCTTTATACTTTATTTCCTTCTACTAAATTTGGCACTTGTTTGGTTTTTGTTTAACTTTCTTTAGGTATAAAATTAAGCTATTTACTTGAGATTTTTCTTATTTCTTGAGGTAGGTTTGCATCACTAGGAACTTCCCTCTTAAAAATACTTTTGCTGTATCTCATAGACTTTAAAAAGTTGGGTTTTCATTCATGTCAAGGTATCTTTTAATTTCCTCTGTCTCCCCATTCACTGTTTAGTAACATGTTGCTTAATCTCCACATGTTTATATATTTTTTCAGTATTTTTCCAGTAATTGATTTCTAGTTTCATACCATTGTGGTCAAAAAATATGCTTGATATGACTTCTGTCTTCTTAAATTTTTTTTACTTGTTTTATGGCATAGCATGTGATCTATCCTGGCAAATACTCCTTATGCACTTGAAAAGAATGTGTATTCTGCTGCTAGTTGATGGAACGTTCAGTATACATCTACTAAGTTCAGCTGACTAAGGTGTTGTTTAAGGCCAAAATTTCCTTATCGACTTTCTGTCTATATGATACATTAATTGATGTAAGTGAGATATTAAAGTCCCCAAATGTTATTGTATTACTGTTAATTTCTTCCTTTATGTAAGTTAATATTTGCTCTATGTAGGTGTCCTGTGTCTGGTGCATAACTATTTATGAATGTTATGTACCCTCCTTGAATTGACCAATTTGTCATTATGTAATGCCCTTCTTTTGCTATAGTTTTGTTTTAAAGTCTATTTTTTCTGATATGAGTATTGTTACCCTAGCTTTCTTTTCATTTCTATTTGCATGGAATATCTTATTTCATAATTTCAAGTTCAGTCTCTGTGTGTCTTTAGCTCTAAAATGAAATGTAAGCAGAATATAGAGGTGTTTGGGGCTTTTTTTATTCATTTAGCTGACTGTTGTCTTTTGATGGGAACATTTAGTCCATTTACATTTAAAGTGATTATTGACAGGTATGTAATTTTTGCCATTTTGTTATGTGTTTTCTAGCTGTTCATGCAGCTTTTCTCTCTCTATTTTTCCTCTTCACTTGTAGTTTGATAAATTGCTTTAGTGTTATGCTTGGATTCCTTTCTCTTTATTTTTTGTACAACTTACAGATTTTTGGGTTTTGGTTATCATGAGGTTCATATATATCAACATATATGGAGAGTTATTTGTTTTAAGCTGATAATCACTTAAGTTCAAACACATTCTAAAAGCCCTATATTTTTTTAGTCCCCCACATACCATTTGTTTTAGACATCATATTTTACATATTTTATTTTGTGTATTGCTTAACTACTTACTGTAGTCGATTTTATGACTTTTGTATCTTAACCTTCACACTAGCTTTTAAAGTAGTTAATCCACTGCATTTCCTATATGTTTTCCTCTACCAGTGAGATTATTTTTCATGCTTTTTTTCCTAGTTATGGCATTTACTTTTTCAATTTAAGAAACTCTTTTAAATTTCTTGTAAGGCTGGTTTAGTGGGGATGACATATTTAAGTTGCTGCTTGTCTGGAAAACACTTAATCTCTGCAATTCTGAATGATAATCTTGCCAGGGCCAGGTATTCTTGGCAAGTGTGTGTGTGTATATATATATATATATATATATATATACACACACACACACTTTATATACTGTATATATATATATATATATATATATATATATTATCCTTGGCTGTAGTGTAGCTGTTTTGTTTCATGTTTTTCCTTTCTGGACTTAAAATATAACATGCCACTCCCTTCTGGCTTGGAAAGTTTCTGCTGAAAAGTCACTTGATAACCTAATGTGGGTTCCCATGTATGTGATAACAGTATTTTTCTCTTGTTCCTTTAAAACTCTCCATTAACTTTTGCATTGTAATTATATTATGTCTTGGTGTTAATATCTGTGTGTTCATCTTGTTTGGGAATTGGTGCTTCCTGGACCTGGATAACTTTTTTCTTCCCCAGGATCAGTAACTTTTCAGCCATTATTTTATCAGTTTTCCATCTTTCCTCTTTTAATTCTCCTTCTGGGACCCCTATCATATGAATGTTAGGATGCTTGATGTTGTCTCAAAGGTCCCTTAAACTATACTCATTTAAAAATTTCTCCTTGGAGGAGCTTCAAGATGGTGGAAGAGTAAGATGTGAAGATCACCTTCCTCTCCACAAATACATCAGAAAATCTACATTTGGAAAAGCTCCTATAGAACATCTACTGAATGCGGGAAGAAGACCTCAGAACTCCCAAAAGGTAAGAAATTCCCCACATACCTGGGTAGGGCAACATAAAAAAAGTAAAAACAGAGATAAAAGAATAGGGATGGGACCTGCACCAGCAGGAGGGAGCTGTGAAGGAGGAAAGATTTCTAGATACTAGGAGCCCCTTCGAGGGTGGAGACTGTGTGTGGCGGAGGGGGCAAACTTTGGAGCCACGGAGGAGAGTGCAACCACAGGGGTGCAGAGGGCAAAGCGGAGAGATTCCCGCACAGAGGATTGGTGCCAACTGGCACTCACCAGCCCGAGAGGTTTGTCTTTTCACCCACCGGAGCGGGCGGGACTGGGAGCTGAGTCTCGGGCTTCAGTTCGAGCACAGGGAGAGGACTGGGGTTGCCCCTGAAGGGGCTAGTGTGCCACAGCAGGCTGCGAGGGAGTTCAGGAAAGAGTCCGGACATGCCAAAGAGGCAAGAGACTTTTTCTTGCCTCTTTGTTTCCTGGTGCACAAGGAGAGGGGATTAAGAGTGCTGGTTAAAAGACCTCCAGAGATGGGCGCAAGCCGCGGCTAACAGCGCAGACCACAGAGACAGGCATGAGATGCTAAGGCTGCTGCTGCCGCCAACAAGAAGCCTGTGTGCAAGCACAGGTCACTATCCACAACCCCCTCCCAGGTGCCTGTGCAGCCCACCACTTCCAGGGTCCCATTATCCAGGGACAACTTCCCCAGGAGAACACACAGTGCGCCTCAGGCTGGCGCAACATCACACCGGCCTCTGCCACAGCAGGGTCACCCCACATCCGAATCCCTCCATCCCCCCCGGCCTGAGTGAGCCAGAGCCCCTGAATCGGCTGCTCCTTTAACCCCATCTTGTCTGAGCAAAGAACAGATGTCCTCATGCGGCCTACCTGCAGAGGCGGAGCAAAATCCAAAGCTGAACCCTGGGAGCTGTGCAAACAAAGAAGAGAAAGGGAAATGTCTCCCAGCAGCCTCAGGAGCAGTGGATTAAATCTCCACAATCAACTTGATGTACCCTGCATTTGTGGAACCCCTGAATAGATAATGAATCATCTCAAATTGAGGAGGTGAATTTTGGGAGCAAAGAGATTATATATATATATTTTTTTTTTTCCCTTTTTCTCTTTTTGTGAGTGTGTATGTGTATGCTTCTGTGTGTGATTTTGTCTGTATAGCCTTGCTTTTACCATATCCCCTAGGTTTCTGTCCGTCCATTTTTTTGTTTGTTTGTTTTTCCTTTTTACAATTTTTTTCTTAATAATAATATTTTATTTTCTAATTTAATAACTTTATTTTATGTTATTTTATCTTCTTTCTTTCTTTCACTTTTTCTCTCTTTTATACTGAGCCATGTGGATGAAAGGCTCTTTGTGCTCCAGCCAAGCATCAGGCCTGTGCCTCTGAAGTCAGAGAGCCAACCTAAGGACACTGGTCCACAATACCTCATGGCACCATGTAATATCAAATGGCGAAAATCTCCCCGAGATCTCCATCTCAACACCAAGACGCAACTTCATTCAATGACCATCAAGCTACAGTGCTGGACACCCTATGCCAAACAACTAGCAAGACAGGAAAAACACCACATCCATTAGCAGAGAGGCTGCCTAAAATCATGATAAGGCCACAGACACCACCAAAACACACCACCAGACGTTAACCTGCCCACCAGAAAGACAAGATCCAGCCTCATCCACCAGAACACTGCCAATACTCCCCGCCAACAGGAAGCCTACCCAATAAACTGAACCAAACTTAGCCATTCAGGACAGGTACCAAAAACAATGGGAACAATGAACGTGTAGCCTGAAAAACGGAAACCCCAAACACAGTAAGTTAAGCAAAATGAGAAGACAGAAAAACACAAAGCAGATGAAGGAGCTAGGCAAAAATCCACCAGACTTAACAAATGAAGAGGAAATAGGCAGTCTACCTGTAGAAGAATTCAGAATAATGATAGTAAAGATGATCCAAAATCTTAGAAATAGAATAAAGAAAATACAAGAAACATTTACCAAGGACCTAGAAGAACTAAAAAACAAAAAATGATGACCAACAAAATAAGTGAAATTAAAACTTCTCTAGAAGGGATCTAAAGCAGAATAACTGAGGCAAAAGAATGGATAACTGACCTGGAAGATAAAATAGTGGAAATAACTACTGCAGAGATAAATAAAGAAAAAAGAATGGAAAGAACAGAGAACAGTCTCAGAGACTGCTAGGACAACATTAAATGTGCCAAAATTCAAATAATGGGGTCCTAGAAGAAGAGAAAAAGAAAGGGACTGAGAAAATATTTGAATAGATTATAGTTGTAAACTTCCCTAATACAGGAACGGAAATAGTTAATCAAGTGCAGGAAGCACAGAGAGTCCCATACAGGATAAATCCAAGGAGAAACATGACAAGCCACATATCTGATCAAACTATCAAAAATTAAATACAAAGAAAAAAATACTGAAAGCAACAAAGCAAAAACAACAAATTACACACAGGGGAATCCCCATAAGGTTAACAGCTGATTTTTCAGCAGAAACTCTGCAAGCCAGAAGGGAGTGGCAGGATATATTTAAAGTGATGAAGGAGAAAAACCTACAACCAAGATTACTCTACCCAGCAAGGCTCTAATTCAGATTTGATGGAGAAATTAAAATCTTTACAGACAAGCAAAAGCTAAGAGAACTCAGCACCACCAAACCAGCTTTACAACAAATGCTAAAGGAACTTCTCTAGGCAAGAAACACAAGAGAAGGAAATAACCTACAATAAAAAACCCAAAACAATTAAGAAAATGGTAATAGAAACATACAGATTGATAATTACCTTAAATGTAAATGTATTAAATGCTCCAACCAAAAGATATAGACTAGCTGAATGGACACAAAAACAAGACCTGTATATATGCTGTCTACAAGAGACCCACTTCAGACCTAGGGACACATACAGGCTTAACATGAGGGGATGGAAAAGGATATTCCATGCAAATGGAAATCAAAAGAAAGCTGGAGTAGCAATTCTCATATCAGACAAAATAGACTCTAAAATAAAGATTATTACAAGAGACAACGAAGGACCTACATAATGATCAAGGGATCAATCCAAGAAGAACATATAACAATTGTAAATATTTATGCACCCAACATAGGAGCAACTCAATGCATAAGGCAAACACTAACAACCATAGAACGGGAAATTGAGAGTAACACAATCATAGCAGGGGATTTAACGCCCCACTTTCACCAATGGATGGATCATCCAAAATGAAAATAAATAAGGAAACACAATCTTTAAATGAAACATTAAACAAGATGGACTTAATTGCTATTTATAGGACATTCTATCCAAAAACAACAGAATACACATTCTTCTCAAGTGCTCAGAGAACATTGTCCAAAATAGATCATATCTTGCATCACAAGTCAAGCCTTGGTAAATTTAAGAAAAATGAAATTGTATCAAGTATCTTTTCCCACCACAATGCTATGAGACTAGATATCAATTACAGGAAAAAAAGCTGTAAAAAATACAAGCACACGAAGGCTAAACAGTACACTATTTAATAACCAAGAGATCACTGAATAAATCAAAGAGGGAATCAAAAAATACCTAGAAACAAATGACAATGAAAACAGGACGACCTAAAGCCTATGGGATGCAGCAAAAGGAGTTCTAAGAGGGAAGTTTATACCTATACAATCCTACCTTAAGAAACAAGAAACATCTCAAATAAGCAACCTAACCTTACACCTAAAGCAATTAGAGAAAGAAGAACAAAAAAATAACCCAAAAGTTAGCAGAAGGAATGAAATCATAAAGATCAGATCAGAAATAAATGAAAAAGAAATGAAGGAAATGATAGCAAAGATCAATAAAGCTAAAAGCTGTTTTTTTGAGAAATAAACAATATTAACAAACCATTAACCAGACTTATCAAAAAAAATATGGAGAAGACTCAAATCAATAGAATTAGAAATGAAACAGAAGTAAAACTGACACTGCCGAAATACTAAGGATCATGAGAGATTACTACAAGCAACTCTATGCCAATAAAATGGAGAGCCTGGAGGAAGTGGACAAATTCTTAGGAATGCACAACATTCCAAGACTGAACCAGGAAGAAATTGAAAATATGAACAGACCAATCACAAGCATTGAAATTGAAACTGCAATTAAAAATCTTCCAACAAAAAAAAAGCCCAGGACCAGATGGCTTCACAGGCGAATTCTATCAAACATTTAGAGAAGAGCTAACACCTATCCTTCTCAAAATCTTCCAAAATATAGTAGAGGGAGGAACACTCCCAAACTCACTGTATGAGGCCACCATCAACGTGATACCAAAACCAGACAAAGATGTCACAAAGAAAGAAAACTACAGGCCAATATCACTGATGAACATAGATGCAAAAATTCTCAACAAAATACTAGAAAACAGAATCCAACAGCACATTAAAAGGATTATACACCATGATCAAGTGGGGATTATCCCAGGAATGCAAGGATTCTTCAATATATGCAAATCAATCAATGTGATACACCATATTAACAAATTGAAGGAGGAAAACCATATGATCATCTCAATCAATGCAGAGAAAGCTTTTGACAAAATTCAACACCAATTTATGATAAAAACTCTCCAGAAAGTTGGCATAGAGGGAAATTTCCTCTACATAATGAAGGCCATATATGAGAAACCCAGAGGCAACCCTGTCCTCAATGGTGAAAAACTGAAACCATTTCCACTAAGATCAGGAACAAGACAAGGTTACCCACTCTCGCCAGTATTATTCAACATAGTTTTGGAAGTTTTAGCCACAACAATAAGAGAAGAAAAAGAAATAAAATTAATCCAAATCGGAAAAGAAGAAGTAAAACTGTCACTCTTTTCAGATGACATAATACTATACATAGAGAATCATAAAAATGCTACCAGAAAACTACTAGAGCTAATCAATACCCTGAGAAAACCGTAATTCATAAATGGTTATGTACCAAAATGTTCATTGCAGCTCTATTTACAATAGCCAGGACATGGAAGCAACCTAAGTGTCCATCAACAGATGAATGGATAAAGAAGATGTGGTACATATACACAATGGAATATTAGTCATCCATATAAAGAAACGAAATTGAGTTATTTGCAGTGAGGTGGATGGACCTAGAGTCTGTCATACTGAGTGAAGTAAGTCAGAAAGAGAAAAACAAATACCATATGCTAACACATATATATGGAATCTAAGGGGAAAAAAATGGCCATGAACAACCTAGGGGCAAGACGGGAATAAAGACACAGACCTACTAGAGAATGGGCTTGAAAATATGGGGAGAGGGAAGGGTAAACTAAGACAAAATGAGAGAGTGGCATGGACATATACACACTACCAAACGTAAAATAGATAGCTAGTGGGAAGCAGCCGCATAGCACAGGGAGAACAGCTTGGTGCTTTGTGACCATCTAGAGGGGTGGGATAGGGAGAGTGGGAGAGAGGGAGACACAATAGGGAAGAGATATGGGAACATATGTATATGTATAACTGATTCACTTTATTATAAAGCAGAAACTAGCACACCATTGTAAAGCAGTTATACTCCAATAAATATGTTTAAAAAATTACAAAATAAAAATTTTCCTTACTTTTACTCTTCTTTTGAGTGATTTCCATAATTCTGTCTTCCATGTTACTTATGTATTCTCCTGTATCATGTAATCTGCTGTTGATTCCATCTTTCTAATTTTTTTTTCATTTTTGTTATTGTATTCTTCAGCTGTGACTGGTTCTTTTTTATATTTACTAACTTTTTATTGAAGTTCTCACTATGTTCCTCTATTCTTCTCATGAATTCAGTGAGCATCTTTATGGCCATTGTTTTAAGTTTTTATCATGTAAATTACATATATCTATTTTATTAGGTTTCTTTCTGGGGTTTATCTTGTTCTTTCATTTGAAATAAATTCCTCTCTATTCTCATTTTGTTTGACTTTCGGTGTTTGGTTCTATGAATAAAGCAAAACCATAACCTCTCTCAGTCTTGAAGGCATGGCCTTGTGTAGGAACATCCTGATGTAGACTGTGTCTGACAGCTTTGGTGGGAGGGATCGAGCTGGAGTGGGCATGGGCCAGGCCTTCTCCCAGTGTACATCAGGAGCCACTATCTTGGCAGGAGGGCTTGAACCAGTACTTGGTATGGACCAGCGTTTTTCCCAGGGCAGACCAGGGATTGCTGCCTTGGTTAGTGGGGGAGAGATTTAGCTGGAGCCCAGAGATGGCTGGGGGTTTTCCCAGGGTGCAACAGGATCCAATGACTTGTTGGGAAGGCTGGAAACTGGTGCATGCCTGACTTTTCCCAGGGAATACTAGGGCTTCCATCTTGGTAGAGGGTCCTCTCTCTTTTATCCATGGTTCATCTGGCTAATGGCTTCCAATTTTGCTTATCATTTCAAAGAACCAGCTGTTAATTTGTTTTATCTTTTCTATTGTTTTCCTATTTTCTATTTTATTTTTATCTGCTCTAATCATTAATTTTTACTTCCTTCTCACTTTGGGCTCAATTTGTTTTTCTTTTCCTATTTTCTTAAAACATAGAGTTATGTTCTTCATTTGGGAGCTTTCTTGATTCTTAATGTAGGGGTTTATTGCTATAAACTTCCCTCTTATAAGTGTTTTTCTAACATCCCCCAAATGTTGTTATGTGTGTTTCCATATTTGTTTATTTCAAGATACTTTTCAATTTCCCCTTTAATTTATTCATTGATTTATTCATTGTTCAGAAGAATATTGTTCAATTTCCATTTTCCTCTTGTTGACTTCTAGTGTCATACCATTGAGGTCAGAGAATTCACTTGGTATGATACAATATTCTTGAATTTCCTAAGACTTGTTTTGTGTCCTAACATATAGTCTAACCTATAAAGTGTTTCATGTGCACTTGAGAAAATTGTATATTCTACTATTGTCAGGTAGGATATTCTGTGTCTGTTCAGTACATTTTTTCTATACTGTTGTCCAAATCTGTTTCCTTATTGAATTATTGTGTGGATGGTCTATTCATTTTTGAAAGTGGGATTAAAGAGTCACCAACAATTATTATATTGCTGTTTATTTCTCCTTTTAGTTCTGTTACTTTGTGCTTTATATGTTTAGGTGCTTTGATTCTGGAAGCATAAATATTTAAAACTGTTTTATCTTCTTGATATATTGACCCCTTTATATTATATAGTGATCTTCTTTGTCTCTTTTTACCATTTTTAAAGACTATTTTGTCTAAGAATAGCTAACCTGCTTACTTTTGGGGGGGTGTACCATTTTCTTGAATCTGTAGATTGCTTTGGCAAGTATGGATATTTTAACAGTATTAACCCTTACAATTAATTATTACAGAATATCTTTCCATTTTTTTGTATAATCTTCAATTTCCTTCACTGATGTTTTATAGTTTTCAGATTATAGGTTTTTACCTCCTTGGTTAAGTTTATTCCTAAGTATTTTATTCTTTTGCTACTATTTTAAATTAGATTATTTTTCTTGATTTCTCTTCCTGATAGTTCATTATTAATATACACAAAGCAACAGATTTCTATATATTAACTTTGTATCCTGAAACTTTACTGAATTCATTTATTAGTTCTAATAGGTTTTAGGTGGAGTCTTTAGGGTTTTCTAGATATAGTATCATGTCATCTGCAAATAGTGACAGTTTTATTTCTTCCCTTCAACTTGGATGCCTTTTATTTCTTTTTCTTGTCTGATTGCTATGGCTAGGGCTACCATTACTATGTTAAATAGAAATGGTGAGAATGGGCATCCTTGTCTTATTCCTGATTTTAGAGGAAAGATTTTCAGCTTTTCACCATTGAGCATGAAGTTAACTGTGGGTTTGTCATAAATGGCTTATATTATTGTGAGATATGTTTTCTCTATACCAAATTTGATGAGAGTTTTATCATGAATGGATGTTGAATTGAGTCAAATTCTTCTTCTGTGTCTACTGAGATGGTAATGTGATTTTTATCCTTCCTTTGTTAATGTGGTGTAACATATTGATTGATTGAGGGATATTTAACCATTCTTGCTTCCTTAAAATAAATCCTCCTTAAACATGTTGTATGATCCTTTTCATTTATTGTTTAATTTGGTTTCATAATATTTTGTTGAGATTTTACTTCTGTATCCATCAGATATATTGACCTGTAATTTTGTGTGTATGTGTGTGCTTTGGTCTGGTTTTGTTTTCAGGGTAATAATGTTCTCAAAGAATGAATTTAGGAGAACTCCCTCTTCTTCAATTTTTTGCAATAGTTTGAGAAGGATAGGTATTAACTCTGCTTTATATGTTTGGAAAAATTCCCCTGTAAAAACATCTGAACCTGGACTTTTGCTTGCTGGGAGTTTTGTTTTTGGTTTTTAATAAATTTAATTTCATTACTAATAAACCGTCTCATCAGACTGTTTGTGTCTTTCTGATTCAACCTTGGAAGATTGTTTTTTTCTAGAAATGTGTCCATTTCTTCTAGGTTGTTCAACTTCTTGGCATATAACTCTTCATAATATTCTCATAGAACTTTTTGTATCTCTGTGGTATCAGTTCTAATTTTTCCTCTTTCATTTCTATTCTGTTTATTTGAGTCCTTTCTCTTTTTTTCTTCATGAGCCTGACTGCAGTTTTATCAATATTGCTTATCTTTTTGAAGAAACAACTCTTGTTTTCATTGATTTTTTTCTTTTTTCTTCCCCTTCAGTCTCTACAATATTTATTTCCTCCCTGATATTTGTTATTTCCTTCCTTTGGCTGACTTTGGTCTTTGTTTCATCTTCTTTTTCTAGTTCCTTTATATGGTAGTTAGCTTATTTATTTGAGATTTTTCTTGTTTCTTGAGGTAGGCCTGTATTGCTAAAAATTTCCTTCTTAGAACAGCTTTTGTTTCAACCCACAAATTTGGAAAGATATGTTTCCAATTTGATTTATTTCAAGCTATTTTCTGATTTTCTTATATTTATTCATTTTTAGTAGCAAATGTTTAGTCCCCATGTATCTGTAATTTTTCTTTCTGTAATTGATTTATAGTTTTATATCACTGATGTTGTAAAATGTTTAATATATTTTCTATTCTCTTAAATTTGTTGAGACTTGTTTGGTGGCATAGCATTAAATCTATTCTGGAGACTGTTCCATGTGCACATGAAAAGAATGTGCATTCTGCTGTTTTTGGATGGAATGTCCTGTAGATATCTATTAAGTCCAGCTGGTGTATGTCATTTAAGGATATATTTCCTATTAATTTTATCTGGATGATATGTTCATTGATGTAAATGTGGTATTCAAAGCCCCTACTGGTACTGTATAGTTGTTAATTGCTCCCTTTATTTCTGTTAATATTTGTTTTATATATTTAGGAGCTCCTATAATAAGTCCATATATGTTAGCAAATATTATATGTTCTTCTTATATTCATCCCTTTAATATTATATAATGTACTTCTTTGTCTTTTTTTATATACTTGATTTTAAAGTCTACTGCAATAAATATTGCTACCCCCATTTTCTTGTTGTTTGAACTTTCATGAAATATCTTTTTCCATTCTTTCACTTTAATCTCTGTGTGTCTTCAGCTCTAAGTGAGTCTCTTATAAGCACCATATTCATGGATCTTGTTTTCTTTTTTTAGTCCTCTCAGCCACCTTATAACTTTTGACTGGAGAGTTAATCCTTTGACATTTAAAGTGATTATTGATAAGCATGTGCTTATTGCCATTTTGTTACTTGTTTACTTTTCTTGAATTTTATTTTATTTATTTTTTTATAGAACAGGTACTTATTAGTTATTCATTTCATACATATTATATATATTATATATACATATATATATAATATATATAATACACATATATATTATATATAATATATAATATTATATAATATATATATTATATATATATAATATATATATTATATATATATATATTATATACATATATACATATATATATATATCAAACCCAATCTCCCAATTCATCACACAACAACCTTCCCATGCCACTTTCCCCCCTTGGTGTCCATACATTTGTTCTCTACATCTGTGTCTCAATTTCTGCCCTGAAAACTAGTTCATCTGTACCATTTTTCTAGGTTCCACATATATGCGTTAATATACAATATTTGTTTTTCCCTTTCCGACTTACTTCACTCTCTATGACAGTCTCTAGATCCACCCACGTCTCTGCAAATGACCCAATTTGGTTCCTTTTTATGGCTGAGTAATATTCCATTGCATATATGTACCACACTTTCTTTATCCATTCATCTGTCGATGGGCATTTAGGTTGCTTCCAGGCCCTGGCTATTGTAATTAGTGCTGCAATGAACATTGTGGTATATGACTCTTTTTGAATTATGGTTTTCTCAGGGTATATTCCCAGTAGTGGGATTGTTGGGTCATTTGGCAATATTTTTTTTTAGTTTTTTAAGGGACCTCCATACTGTTCTCCATAGTGGCTGTATCAATTTACATTCCCACTAGCCGTGCAAGAGGGTTCCCTTTTCTCTACACCCTCTCCAGCAATTGTTGTTTGTAGATTTTCTGATGATGTACATTCTAACTGGTGTGAAGTGATATATCATTGTAGTTTTAATTTTCATTTCTCTAATTATTAGTGATATTGAACAGATTTTCATGAGATTCTTAGCCAGCTGTATGTCTCCTTTGGAGAAATGTCTATTTAGGTGCTCTGGCCATTTTTGGATTGCATTGTTTGTGTTTTTGATATTCAGTTACATGAGCTGTTTATCTATTTTGGAGATTAATCCTTTGTCCGTTGATTCATTTGCAGTCTCCCATTCTGAGGGTTGTCTTTTCATCTTGTTTGTAGTTTCCTTTCCTGTGCAAAATCTTTTAAGTTTCATTAGGTCCCATTAGTTTATTTTTGTATTTATTTCCATTACTCAAGGAGGTGGATCAAAAAAGATCTTTCTGTGATTTATGTCAAAGAGGGATCTTCCTATGTTTCCCTCTAAGAGTTTTATAGTGTCCAGTCTTACATTTAGGTCTCTAATCCATTTTGAGTTTATTTTTGAGTATGGTGTTAAGGAGTGTTCTAATTTCATTCCTTTACATGTAGCTGTCCAGTTTTCCCAGCACCACTTACTGAAGAGTCGGTCTTTTCTCCATTGTATATCCTTGCCTCCTTTCTCATAGATTAGTTAACCATATGTGTGTGGATTTACCTCTGGACTTTCTATCCTGTTGCATTGATCTATATTTTCGTTTTTGTGCCACTTGCATATTGTCTTGATTTCTGTAGCTTTGTAGTATAGTCTGAAGTCAGGGAGTCTGATTCCTCCAGTTTCATTTTTTTTTCCCTCAAGACCACTTTGGCTACTTGGGGTCTTTTGTGTCTCCATAGAAATTTTAAGATTTTTTGTTCTAGTTCTGTAAAAAATTCCATTGGTAATTTGATAAGGATTGCATTGGATCTGTAGATTGCTTTGGGTAATATAGTCATTTTCACAATATTGATTTTTCCAATAAAAGAACATGGTATATCTCTCCATCTGTTGGTATCATCTTTAATTTCTTTCATCGGTGTCTTATAGTTTTCTGCATACAGGTCTTTTGTCTCCCTAGGTAGATTTATTGCTAGGTATTTTATTCTTTTTGTTGCAAAGGTAAATGGGAGTGTTTCCTTAATTTCTCTTTCATATTTTTCATCATTAGTGTATAGTAATGCAAGAAATGTCTGTGTGTTAATTTTGTATACTGCAACTTTACCAAATTCATTGATTAGCTCTAGTAGTTTTCTGATGGCATCTTTAGGATTCTCCATGTATAGTCTCATGTCATCTTCAAACAGTGACAGTTTTGCTTCTTTTCCAATTTGTATTCCTTTTATTTCTTTTTCTTCTCTGATTGCCATTGCTAGGACTTCCAAAATTATGTTGAATAATAGTGGTGAGAGTGGACATCATTGTCTTTTTCCTAATCTTACAGGAAATGCTTTTGGTTTTTTACCATTGAGAATGATGTTTTCTGTGGGTTTGTTGTATATGGCCTTTATTATGTTGAGGTCGGTTCCCTCTCTGTCCACTTTCTGGAGAGTTTTATCATAAATCAGTGTTGAATTTTGTCAGTAGCTTTTTCTGCATCTATTGAGATGATCATATGTATTTTATTCTTCAGTTTGTTAATATGATATATCACTTTGATTGATTTGTGTATATTGAGGAATCCTTGCATCCCTGGGATAAATCCCCCTTGATCATGTTGTATGACCCTTTTAATGTGTTGTTGGATTCTGTTTGCTAGTATTTTGTTGAGGATTTTTGCATCTATATTCATCAGTAATATTGGTCTGTGATTTTCTCTTTTTTTTGATATCTTTGTCTGGTTTTGGTATCAGGTGACGGTGGCCTCATGGATTGAGTGTGAGAGGGTTCCTTCCTCTGAAATTTTTTGGAAGAGTTTAAGAAATATGGGTGTTAACTGTTCTCTAAATGTTTGATAGAATTCAGCTGTGAAGCCATCTGGTCCTGGATTTTTGTTTGTTGGAAGATTTTTAGTCACACTTTCAATTTCATTACTTGTGAATGATCTGTTCATATTTTCTATTTCTTCCTGATTCAGTCTTGGAAGGTTATACCTTTCTAAGAATTTGTCCAGTTTTTCCAAGTTGTCCATTTTATTGGCATAGAGTTGCTTGTAGTAGTCTCTTAGGATGCTTTGTATTTCTGCAGTGTCTGTTGTAACTTCTCCTTTTTCATTTCTAATTTTATTGATTTGAGTCCTCTCCCTCTTTTTTTGATGAGTTTGCCTAATGGTTTATCAATTTTGTTTATCTTCTCAATGAAACAGCTTCTAGTTTTATTGATCTTTGCTATTCTTTTCTTTGGTTCTATTTCATTTATTTCTGCTGTGATCTTTATGATTTCTTTCCTTCTGCTAACTTTGGGTTTTGTTTGTTCTTCTTTCTCTAGTTCCTTTAGGTGTAAGGTTAGAGTGTTTGAGATTTTTCTTGTTTCTTGAGGTAGGCTTGTATAGCTGTAAACTTCCATAGTAGAACTGCTTTTGCTGCATCCCATGGGTTTTGGATCCTCGTGTTTTCATTGTCATTTGTCTCTAGGTATTTTTTGATTTCCTCTTGGATTTCTTCCGTGATCTCTTAGTTAGTTAGGAACATATTGTTTAGCCTCCATATGTTTGTGTTTTATGTTATTTTCCCTGTAACTGACTTCTAATCACATACCGTTGTGGTCAGAAAAGATGCTTGATATGAATTCAATTTTCTTAAGTTTACTGAAGCTTGATTTGTGACCCAGGATGTGATCTATCCTGGAGAATGTTTCATGCCCACTTGAGAAGAAAGTGTAATCTGCTGTTTTTGGATGGAATGTCCTAGAAACACCAATGAAATCTATCTGGTATATTGTGTCATTTAAAGCTTATGATTCCTTATTTATTTTCATTTTGGATGATCTGTCCATTGGTGTAAGTGATGTGTTAAAATCCCCCACTATTATTGTGTTATTGTCGATTTCTGCTTTTATAGCTATTAGTAGTTGCCTTATATATTGAGGTGCTCCTATGTTGGGTGCATTTATATTTATAATTTTTTTTTCTTCTTCTTGGATTGATCCCTTGATCATTATGTAGTGTCCTTCATTGTCTCTTGTAATAGTCTTTATTTTTAAGTCTATTTTTTTCTGATATAACTATTGCTACTCCAGCTTTCTTTTCATTTCCATTTGTATGGTATATCTTTTTGCATATCCTCACTTTCAGTCTGTATGTGTCCCTAGGTCTGAAGTGGGTCTCTTTTAGACAGCACATATATGGGTCTTGTTTTTGTATCCATTCAGTGAGCCTAGGTCTTTTGGTTGGAGCATTTAATCCATTCACGTTTAAGGTAATTATCAATATGTATGTTCCTATGACCATTTTCTTAATTGTTTTGGGTTTATTTTTGTAGGTCTTTTCTTCTCTTGTGTTTCCCACTTAGAGAAGTTCTTTTAGCATTTCTTGTAGAACTGGTTTGATCGTGCTGAATTCTCTTAGCTTTTGCTGGTATGTAAAGCTTTTGATTTCTCCATCGAATCTGAATGAGATCCTTTCCGGGTAGAGTAATATTGGTTGTAGGTTCTCCGCTTTCATCACTTTAAATATGTCCTCCCACCCCCTTCTGGCTTGTAGAGTTTCTGCTTAGAAATCAGCTGTTAAGCTTTTGGGAGTTCCCTTGAATATTTTTTGTCATTTTTCCCTTGCTGCTTTCAATAATATTTCCTTTCTTAAATGTTTGCCAGTTTGATTACTATGTGTCTCAGCATGTTTCTCCTTGGGTTTATCCTGTATGGCACTCTCTGCGCTCCTGGACTTGAGTGGCTATTTCCTTTCCCATGTTAGGGAAATTTTCGACTATAATCTCTTCAAATATTTTGTTGGGTCCTTTCTCCCTCTCTTCTACTTCTGGGACCCCTATAATGCTAATGTTGTTGTGTTTAATGTTATCCCAGAGGTTTCTTAGGGTGTCTTCATTACTTTTTTTTCTTTTTTTCTTTTTTCTGTTCCACTGCAGTGAATTCCACCATTCTGTCTTCCAGGTCACTTACTCATTCTTCTGCCTCAGTTATTGTTATTGATTCCTTCTAGTGTATTTTTCATTTCAGTTACTGTATTGTTCATCTCTGTTTTTTCTTTAATTCTTCTAGGTCTTTGTTAAAAATTTATTACATCTTCTCCATCTTTGTCTCCATTCTTTTTCCGAGGTCCTGGATCATCTTCACTATCATTATTCTGAATTATTTTTCTGGAAGTTTGCCTATCTCCACTTCGTCTAGTTGTTTTTCTGGGGTTTTATCTTGTTCCTTCATCCAGTATGTACCCCTCTGCCTTTTCATCTTGTGTATCTTTCTGTGAATGTGGTTTTTGTTCCACAAGCTGCTGGATTTTAGTTCTTGCTTCTGCTGTCTACCCTCTGGTGGATGAGGCTATCTAAGCTACCTGTTTTCTTGTTTTTCTAGATCATCTTTGTACTTTTCTTCTTCTTGCAGTTTCTTCCTTTCTGGTTTGATGATTTTATTTTTTGGTATGCTTGTGTTTCTCTCACTCTATTTCTTAGGTATCTATTGTAGATTTTAGGTATGTGGTTACCATTGGGTTCATATTTGTTGACCTATAACTACATATTATTGTTTTAAACTGATAGTCATTTAAGCTCAAATACATTCTAAAAGATTTACATTTTTTTACTCCCTTTCCCCACATTTTGTGTTTTTGATGACATATTTTATGTCTTCATGTTTTTATCTTAACTGTTTATAGTAGTTACAGTTTATTTTATATTTTTTGTCTTTTAATCTTTTACTAGCTTCTTTATGTACTTGGTCCTTAGCATTTACTATATATTTACCTTTACTATGGGGATTTTCTTTTCCTTTACATTTTTATTTATTTAGTTTTTTTCTTTTTCTCTTAGAAAAGACCCTTTAACACTTCCTCTAGGATTGTTTTAGTATTGATGAACACTTTTAGATTTTTGCTTGTCCAAGAAATTATTTCTCTCTCCTGCAATTCTGAATAATAACTTCTTTGGGTAGAGTACCCTAGGTTGTAACTTTTTCCCTTTCAGCACATTGAATATATCATGCCACTCCCTTCTGGTCTGCAAAGTGTCTGTAGAAAAATGAGCTGATAACCTTGTGTGGGTTCTTTTTATGTGACTCTTTGTTTTTTCTCTTGCTGCCATTAGAATGTTCTCTTTATTTATTTATTTATTTATTTATTTATTTATTTATTTATTTATTTATTTTATGGTACACGGTCCTCTCACTGTTGTGGCCTCTCCCATTGTGGAGCACAGGCTCTGGATGCGCAGGGTCAGCAGCCATGTCTCACGGGCCTAGGCACTCCACAGCACGTGGGATCTTCCTGGACCGGGGCACGAACCCGTGTCCCCTGCATCGGCAGGCGGACTCTCAACCACTGCGCCACCAGGGAAGCCCTATCATTTTTAAATTAATTAACTTATTTATTTATTTTTGGCTGCATTGGGTCTTCATTGCTGTGCATGGGCTTTCTCTAGTTTCAGTGAGCAGGAGCTACCCTTCTTTGTGGTGCTCATCCTTCTCACTGTGGTGGCTTCTCCTGTTTCAGAGCACAGGTTCTAGGTGCATGGGCTTCAGTAATTATGGCACGCAAGCTCAGTAGTTGTGGCTTGTGGGCTAAGAGTGTAGGCTCAGTAGTTGTGGCACATGGGCTTTGTTGCTCCATGGCATATTGGATCTTCCTGGACCAGGGCTCAAGCTTGTATCCCCTGCATTGGCAGGCAGATTCTTGACAACTGTGCCACCAGGGAAGTCCATTCTCTTTATCTTTATGTTTTGCCATTTTAATTACAATATGTCTCGGTGTGCTTCTCTTTGAGTTCAGCTTATTTTGGACTCTTTCTGCCTCCTGTATCTGGATATCTGTTTCTTTCTTCAGGTTTGGGAAATTTTCAGTCATAATTTCATCAAATACATTTTTGTCCCCTTTCTTTTTCTTTTCTCTTTCTGTGACCCCTATAATGTGAATGTTAGTATGCTTGAAGTTGTGCCAGAAGTCCCTTAAACTGTTCTCATTTTTTAATTTTGTTTTTCTTTTTCTTCTTCTGATTGTGTGATTTCCATTATTCTATCTTTCAGATCATTTATGTGTTCTTCTGCATCACCTAGTCTGCTCTTCATTCCTCTAATGTGTTTTTCATTTCAGTTATTATATTCTTCAGCCCTGACTGGTTCTTTTTTTATATATGTATTCTAGTTCATTGTAAAAATTCTCACTGTGTTCCTGTGTTCTTTTTCCAAGTCTAGTAATCATTCTTATTGCTATTGCTATTGCTGGTTAATTATTTATCTCTCTTTCTTATTTTCATGAAATTGTTGTTGTTCTTTTGTTTGAAACAAATTTTACTCTCTTTTCGTTTTGTTTAACTTTCTTTGTTTCTATGAAATAAAGTGAAATAATCACCTATCCTGATCTTTATGTTGTGTCCTTATAAGGGAGTTTCCCTGTGTATTCTTTATGTGCCTAGTGGCTTTTGTTGGAAAGCTGGATCTGAAGTGAGACTGGGTCACAAATTCCCCCAGGGTTTGCTGGCAGCTATCACTTTGGTGGGAGGAGGTGCTAGAGATGGAGGGACTATAGTCAGTCCAAGGGTTTCTATTGTCAGTGACTCTCATCATCTTATTGGGGGGCAGTTGTGGATCTCACAATGCTGTAGCAGAAGCCCTGGTGTTTGGGTCTAAGCTGGTTTCTTGTCCTCTAAGTGTATGTTGCACCCCATCTCAGAAACTTCACCTCAAAAAGAATAGCACTGAAGCAAGAGGGGCCAGATTGGTTTCCTGGTGCTGGCTGGAGCATGCACTAGTGTGGTCCTGGCATGCCAGTCAGAGTCCCAGGTAGTTCCTGATCAAAATCCACTGTGAGCACCAGCAGGGGTTGCCCTCACCCTAATCAGATGAAGTGCTAGATCCAAACCAGCTCCATGCCCTCCAAGTGTGTGCTGTCGTAGGAAACAGCTGCATTTGCCCTTGTAGGGAGTTATGCCAGAGCTAGAGGGGCTAAAGCAGTCACTGAGCACAGGCTGGGACAAAAGCTGGGGTAGCTGTGGAAAACAAGACAGAGCCCCAGGCAGCTTCAATCTGCTGCCTCTGCCTTGCTCCATGGAGTAAGCCAGCATGTGTATATTATTCAATAGCAGAGTCTTCATTTTACAGCTCTCCTGTAAGTCTCACTGCTCCCAAATCAACTAAGGGAACTCTTATTCCTGGTGTCAGATCCCAAGGTTTGGGTGATCAATGTGTCATTCAAACCCCTCACTCACCAGGAAGGATCTATGAGCCCATAATATCCCCTCCTCTTCTGTGTCCTCTCCAAGTGGCATGGGTCCTGACTTAATTGATTCTTCTCCCTTCCTACCCAACTCCGTTTTTGGAGTGCTGTTTGATGATAGCCAATGCTGATTACGATGTTAAAAGCTACCAGGATAAAAACTTCAAACAATAAGATGGGCCAGTGAGAGGTGCTGCCACAGTGGATCAGGAAAGCCAGAAACAGCCAATATGACATGGGAAATGTGATAGGGGATCAGACTCCAGCACCATTAGAAGGCAAACCTGATCATCTCTTTATGTTCATCAGAATTCCAGAAAAAAACAGCACACACGCATATTAGGATAATTTGAGGACAATGTGATAGAGAAAATGTGTGTGAAAATATAGACAGAGAGTATGGAATCCATAAAGAATGGTGCAACACCTACAGCTAGGAAAAGAGACTATTACCACTCCAAGACCCGAATAGGTAAGAGAAGAATCTCATGTAAGGGTCATCTCTGGAGAAGCTAGGACTAACCTCAAGGAATGCAGCACAGCTGAGTTAACTGTGCAAGAATGTAGATGAGGATAAATAACCTGATAAACTTCTTTACCCCTCAGATATCTTGGAGTTCTCCTTTAGTGAAAGCCAAATGGAAGCCCAAGAACATGGAGGTGTGTTGAAATAGATAAGCTAACAACTCAGGCCAAGAGCAGGGTGCAGAAGTGTGGAAAGCAAATCTGGAAGGGAAAATGAATGAGAACCAACTTTCACTACCCACCAGCCACATTAAAGAACCAAGGAAGCATCTGTCAGTAGTCATGGAGTCCCCAGGAGTCTAGGTTACAGAATACTGCTTTAATTTTCCAGGATTAATCAATATAATAATGGTGTTTTCCTAGATGCTAAAACTAAGAAAGAACTTGTTTTTCTAGTTTCTTTTCTTCTCATAATCTAAATATATTCTAAAATGTATGTGAGTCCCCACCTTTCTTTATAAATAGTTATAGTAGTTATCTACTGTGGATTTATCTGCCATTTCAGCAATGCTATTCCATAGAGAACAAAGATGTATGTTCGTGTAATCGTATATATTTATATCGAAGAGAGTTGCTCTTGCTGTGTGCATGTTAGCTATTTTTGTGCTTAGAAAGTAAGACAATGAGGATTAATGGATGTGTATAACTGTATATATATATATATATATATATATATATATATATATATATATATATATATTCTTTTTCAGATTATTTTCCCATATAGGTTATTACAGAATATTAAGTATAGTTCCCTTTGCTACACAGTAGGTCCTTATTGTTTATCTATTTTGTATATAGTAGTGTGTACGTGTTACTCCCAAATTCCTAATTTATCCCTCCCCCCAACATTTCCCCTTTGATAACCAAAAGTTTGTTTTCTATGTCTGTAAGTCTGTTTTTGTTTTGTAAATGAGTTCATTTGTATCATTTTTTTAGATTCTATATGTAAGTGATATCATATATTTGTCTTTCTCTCTCTGATTTAATTCACTTAGTATGATAATCTCTAGATCCATCCATGTCACTATGAATGGCATTATTTCATTCTTTTTATGGTTGAGTAATATTCCATTATATATACATATTATATATAATACATATATATGCCACATCTTCTTTATCCATTCATCTGTCGATGGACATTTATGTTGCTTCCATGTTTTGGCTATTATAAATAGTGTTGCAATGAACATTGGGGTCATGTTTCTTTTCCCAAACTTCTTTATCCTAAATTTAACTTAAAAACCCAGTTGTAGGCTGAGCAGCTGGATAATTGTCACATTCCTTATATAGACACAGGTCCACTTTCAGTCATTTTTCTAGATCAATGACAGTAGAACACATTCAGATTGTTATCGATAGTACAGCCCCCAAAGAGAATCCAAAACTGACTGAACTATACATGCTCAACCCAGCATCCCCAATATCTCCAACCAAAATAAGACGGTCCTCTTCTACTAGAAAAGAGTAAGAGGAGGAAACACAAGTGCTGATTTTTCAGTGTTTATAGAAAGTATAGTTACCTTTCTTATGGGATTAAATAGAACAATGGAAAAGGGTTACAATAATTATCCCTACAGTTATGTCTTCTTTTATATTTATGTTTCAATTTGCTAACTTTCTTTCTCCCTGATCATATTTTAAGGTTTCTCTATTTTAGTAATCTTTTTAAACTTTTTTTTCATTGCTGATACTGATAGTGGCCCATATGGTAGCCTATCTAAGAACTTGAAAACTACTTCTCAGACTACCACATGCTCAGCTTTTATAAATATTCCATGTTTATTTGGAAAGGATATGTATTCTCTATTTTCAGATCTGTATATGTTTGTAAATATTCTAGACGGTTATTTTGCATTCAAATTTTCCATATCCCAACTTACATTTTGTTACTGAATCTGGTTTTCAACAGGGTTAACTTAAACTCTTACATTTTGATTATCGATTCATCAATTTTTCTTTGTTCTTTTACTACATTTGCTGTATATGATTTGAAATAATATGAAATGATATTATTAGGAGCACAAAGGATTTTGAATGTCATATCTTCTTTGTGAGTATTTTTAAATTAAGTATTATCTCTCTTTGCTCATTTGGATGTATTTTGCATGATTAAATCCTTTTTAAAATCTGTTCAGAATGAGTCTAGAGCATTTTTTAAATCATAGTAATTGTTTTATTTTGTTATGATGATGAATTATATGAATCAATTTTTAAATTTAAAACTATCTTTGCATTTCTAGAATAAACCCAACTTATTCTTGATCAAACTCTTTAAAAATAGACTTAGTTTGCTAATATTTAACTTAAAATATTTGTAATAATATTGATAGTAATAATGACCTATATTTCCCATATCTTGTAATAGCCTTTTTCTATTAAAATTCTCTGATTACAGTCCTCATAAAATGAGTTGAAAACACCTCTTCTTTCACCAGTTCTAGAATAGTTTCTGCTTAAAAATATTTCATCTTCAATGCTTTTCAGAACGTGGTTCTAAAACTATCTGGGTCTACTGGCTTGTTGGTTGATATTTGAGAAGCAATTTTATTATTAAAATGTATAAACCTATTCACATTTCCTGTTTCTTCTTGACTCTAATTAAGTAATAGAGAACTGGTAAATTGTTTAGAATGTCTAAGTTTTTTTATCTGGTGGCACATTTTTAATTTTTTTTATTATTCTCTTTTAATTTTTTAATTTCTATTTTTATTTTTAATATAAAACATATATTACATAAACTTCACCATTTTGACCATTTTTTTGTGTACAGTTCTGTGGTGTTCAGTACATTCACATTGTTGTACAGCCAATCTCCAGAACTATTTTTTTAATTGAAGTATAGCTGTAAATATTATATGTTGAAGGTATGCAATATAGTGAGTCACAATTTTAAAGGTTATACTTCATTTATAGCTGTTATAAAATATTGGCTATATTCCCCATGTTGTACAATATATATAACAGCTCATACAACTCAACACCAAACAAACAACACAATTAAAAAATGGGCAGAAGACTTCAATATATATTTTTCCAAAGAGGACATTCAGATGGCCAGTAGGCACATGAAAAGATGCTCAACACCAATACTCATCAGGGAAAAGAAAATCTTAAGATCCTTTGTATTTATTTATACCTAGGTCCACATTTTTGTTCATTTTTCTAAAATTTTACCATCTATAACTTTTCTTTATTCATTTCACCAAAGGTTTGTTTATTTTGTTGTAATTTTAATGAAAATTTTTGGCTTTGTTAATTTTATCTACTGTATCTTTGATTATTATTCCTTAACTTTTTTTCTCTTCGTCACTCACTTTCTTCTACTTTCTGTTTATTCTGTACCTCTTTTTCTAGATCTTGGCCTTATTTTTATTTCATTAATTATTAGTGTGTTTTCAAATACAATCATGAATAACTAAAAATATCTAACTACTGCCTTACCTGTCATTTGTGTGTGTTTATGATTTTAATAGATTTCAATTTCCATTGCATTGAAGCAAAAGACTGAGGTTTTCAAGACAGAAAGTCTTTAAAAGTTCTTGAGGTTTTCTATACAATCTATCACATGAGTAAACTTTATAACTAGTCCCTATATGTTCATAAAGGTTATATATTAATCATTTTGTTCATGAGCTCAAACATATTAATTTTATAGCAAATGTTATCTTCCCTCATTAATTCTTCCAGTTGATCTATAAATTTCTAAGAGATGTGTTTAAATTTCCTTTTATGATTAGGAGTTATCAAATAGAACCTGTAATTCTATTTATTTGTCTATATTATTTTGAGTACTTAATTTAATTTTACTTTATTGTAGTATAATTGATTTACAGTATTATATTAGTTGCAAGTGTACAACATAGTGATTCAATGCTTTTACAGACTGCACCGCTTTTAAAGTTTTTACAAAATAATGGCTATATTCCCCTGACCTGTACACTCTTATTTATTTTATATCTCATAGTTTGTGTCTCTTAATCCCATACCCTTATTTTACCTACCCCTTCTCTCTCCCCACTATTAACCACAAGTTGGTCCTCTATATATGTGAGTCTCTTTCTGTTTTAATATATACATTCATTAGTTGCATTTTTTAGATTTCACATGTAAGTGATAACATAGAGTACTTGGTTTTCTCTGTCTGATCTTACTCACTATGCATCATACTTCCTAGGTCCATCCATGTTTGTTGCAAATGGCAGAATTTATTTTTTATGACAGAGTAGTATTCCATTGTGTGTGTGATATATATATATATATATAGATAGATAGATAGATATAGATATAGATATAGATGATATAGATATATAGATATAGATATAGATATCACACCTTTTTATCCATTCATTTGTTAATGGGAACTTAGGTTGCTTCCATATCTTGGCTATTGTAAACAATGGTACTATGAACATTGGGGTGCATGTATCTATTCAAATTAGTATTTTCATTTTTTTTCAATATATACCTAGTGGTGGAATTGCTGGATCACATGGTAGTATTATGTTTAAGTTTTTAGGAATCTCTATAATGTTTTCAATACTGGCTGCACCAATTTATAATCCCATCAACAGTATACTAGGGTTCCCTTTTCCCTACATTATTGCCAACATTTGGTATTGGTAAACTTTTTGTTGATAAGTATTTTGACAGGTGTGAGGTAATATCTCACTGTGGTTTTGATTTGCATTTCTCTGAAGACTAGTGAAGTTGAGCATGTTTCTCATGTGCTGGGTGTCCACCTGTACGTCCTCCTTGGAAAAATGTCTATTTAGTCTGCCCATTTTTGCTTAGGTCCTTTGGGTTTTATTTTATACTGAGTTGTATAAACTGTTTATAAACTTTGGATATTAAACCCTTATTGATCAAATCTTTCACAAATATTTTTGATCATTCAGTAAATTAACTTTTCATTCTGTTGATGGTTTCCTTTTTTGTGCAAAAGATTTTAAGTTTAATTATGTCCCATTTGTTTATTTTTGCTTCTATTTCTTTTCCCTAGGAGACAGATGCAAAACAGTGTTGCCATGATTTATGTAAAAGAGTGCTCTCCTATATTCTCTTCTAGTTTTATAGTTTCAGGTCTTACATTTAGGACTTTAATCCATTCTTAGTTAATTGTATATGTTGTGAGAAATTTTTCTTATCCCATTCTTTACATGTAGCTGTCCAGTTTTCTCAGCACCACTTATTGAAAAGACTTTTATCCGTTGTATATTCTTGCTTCCTTTGTTTTAGATTAGTTGAACAGAGGTGTGTGGGTTTATTTCTGGGCTGTCTCTTCTGTTCCATTGATTTATATGTCTGTTTTTGTGGCAGTGCCATGCTGTTTTGAATACTATAACTTTGTAGTATAGTCTAAAGTCAGGGAACATAATACCTCTAGCTTTATTATCTTTTTTCTGTGAAGAACATCCCAAGAATTTTGATAGGATTGCATTAAATCAGTAGATTGCTTTGGGTATTATGGCCATTTTAACAACATTAATTCTTATAATCCATTAACACAGGATATCTTTTCATTTCTTTGCATAATCAATTTCCTTCACTATTTTATAGTTTTCAGAATGTAGCTTTTTCACCTCCTTTGTTAAGTTTATTGCTAGTTATTCTTTTGATGCTATTTTAATTGAGATTATTTTCTTGCATTCTCTTTCTGATATTTTGTTATTAGTGTATAGAAAGCAACACATTTCTGTATAGTATCTTGCATCCTGCAAATTTACTGAATTCATTTATTAGATTTAATAGATTTGCTGGTTGAGACATTAGGGTTTTCTCTACATAGTATCATGTCATCTGCAAAGAGTGACAGTTCTAGCCTCCCTTCCAATTAGGATGACGTTTATTTCTTCTTCTTGTCTGATTGCTCTAGCTAAGACTTACAACACAATATTAAATAGAAGTGGTGAGAGGGGAATCCTTGTCTTGTTCCTGATTTTAGAGGAAAAGTTTCCAGCTTTTCTCCATTGAGTATAATGTTAGCTGTGGATTTGTCATAAATGGCCTATATTATGGTAAATTGTTCTCTCCATACCAACTTTAAAGAGAATTTTTATCATAAATGCATGTTTATTTTTTTAATGTTTTTTTTTCTGTTTCTATTGAGCTATGTTTCCTTTTGTTAATGTGGTGTATGACATTGATTTATTTGTGAATAGTGAACCATCCTTGCATCCCTAGAATAAATTCAACTTGATCATGGTGTATGACCTTTTTATATATTTTTATGTTTGGTTTGCTAATATTTTGTTTAGGATTTTTGCATCTGCATTGACCAGAGATATTGGCCTGTATATTTTTTGTTCTGTTTTGGTATTAAGGTAATGGTGGTCTCATAGAATGAATTTGGGGGTTTTTCTTCTTCTGCAGTTTTTTGGAATAGTTTGAAAAATATAGGTATTAGCTTTTCTTTACATGTTTGGTGGAATTCTCCTGTGAAGCTGTCTGGTCCTGGACTTTAGTTTGCTGGGAATTTTTTTATTATATATTCAATTTCACTACTAGTGATTGGTCTCTTTAGATTATCTATTGCTTCTTGATTCAGTCTTGGAATGTTTTATGTTTCTAGAAATTTATCCAATTTTTTAGGCTGTCCAAATTGTTAACATATAAATTTTCATAGTATTTGCTTATGATTTTTTTGTATCTCTGTGGTATTGGTTGTTATTTCTCCTCCTTGAATTTGTATTTTATTGAGCTCCTTTTGCTTTTCTTCTTAATGAGCCTAGCTTAAATTTTATCATTTTTTTTATCTTATGAAGAAACAGTAATTGGTTTCATTGATCTTTCTATTGTTTTCTTGGTCACTGTTTTATTTTCCCTACAGGTTGCCTTTTTGATGTCATATTTTAATTTTCATATTTATCCTTTTACTGATTATTGTAATTATACTTGATTTTATATTTTTTTTCTTTTAATCTTCATACGAACTTATTTAAGGGGTTGACCCTCAGCCTTCACTATATATTTTCCTTTACTAGTGGGATATTTTCCTTTCCTATTGATACTTACTTCTTATAGTTTTTTTTTTCCACTTAAGAGAAGACCATTTTAACCTTTATAAGGATCAGTTTACTATTAATGAACTCTTTTAGTGTTTTCTTGTCTGAGATGTTCTTTATTTCTTCTTCAATTCTAAATGATAATAAAAAAAAAAACTATAAGAAGTAAGTATCAATAGGAAAGGAAAATATCCCACTAGTAAAGGAAAATATATAGTGAAGGCTGAGGGTCAACCCCTTAAATAAGTTCATATGAAGATTAAAAGACAAAAAAATATAAAATCAAGTATAAATACAATTTTTTGACCCCTTTCTGTCTCCCTGTCCTTCTGTGACCTCTATAATATGAAACTTTGTACACTTGTTATCCCACCAAGATACTTATACTGTTGTGTTTTTTATATTGTTTTTCTTTTTTCTGTTGTGATTTGGTATTCTCTATTATTCTATCTTCTAGATTACTATGCTTTCTTCTGTTTTACTTAGTCTTCTATTTATTCTTTCTACTGTGTTTTTTATTTCAGTTATTTTTTTCTTCAGTTCTGACTAGTTATTTTTTATATTTTCTAGTTCTTTGTTAAAATTCTTACTGTATTCTTCTATTATTTCCCCAAATTCAGTTAGCATTCTTATTACTAATGCTTTGAGTTCTTTATGTGGTCAATTGCTTAATTCTGTTTTATTATTTTTTCAGGGGTTTTCTTTTGATCTTTCAATTGAGACAAATTTCTCTACCTTCTCATTTTGCTTACATTTCTCTGTCTCTATGAAACTAGCTGAAAGAGTTCCCTATGGCAGTCTTGAAGGAGGTGCTTAATTTGGAGCATCCCAGTACAGTCTGCATGTCCTCAATTTCTTTGATGGGAGAGCTGGATTGACATAAACACAAGTCATATCTTTCCTCAGAGTGTGCTAACAAATATCACATTCATAGTAGGCTGGGCTGGAAATGGAGCTGATAGGGCTAGAGCCAGGTATCAGGCAGGGCTTTCCCTCTGCTCAGTGGCCATCAATACCCTGTCAGGGGTAGGATCAGATCTCAAGTTGTTGCAGCAGAATCTCTGATGTTTGAGTCTGAGCTGGCTCAGCTCTCTTTAAGTGTGTGTTCTTCCCATCCCTGTGCCAGCACCCTCACCACAGATGGGAGAAGGATTGGAGCAAGAGAGTCAGGTGTGGTCCTTCTACGATGATCCAAGTGCAGGCTGTGGCAGTCTGGCTGTGGTCAGAGATCCTGATCCTTCCCAAAGAGTCTGCTACTCATGTGCCATTTGTGCAATTGTCAGTAATGGCTACCCCCTCCCTGTTCAGATGCTGCTTACGGTTTGAGCTGACATAGTATCTCTCAGCCAGCCTTTTCACTCAGTCATGGCAGCCCTCATTACACTGATTAGCTGTGATGTGAGTCAAGTGGTGCTGGAGCAGTCACATGGCTCAGACTGGGTTGTGCACCAGGGCTAGCCACACAGTTTCAGTCTGCCCTGTGTGCCCTGCTTCAGGAGTAAGCAAGCACCCGTGTGCTCCTCACAAGTGGAGCATAGGCTTCCAAGAGCCCTCCTATTAGTCCCACTGGCTGTCCAAACAGCCAAGGGATCTTGTCTTCCCTTCATGGGACACCAGGACTGGGGCAGTCAGTCTACAGCTCTCACCACTCACTCCCCAGAGAGGGTCTCTGCCCTGTAATTTTCCTTTTCCACTGAGTCCCTCCCAGGAACACTTGTCCCAATCTGATGGCTTATCCTCCTTTCCTAATGTATTCTGTGTGAATCTTTCTTACAGCCTTGGTTGTACAGGGGTCTTTCTGCCAGTCTCCAGTTAGTTTTCAGTGAGAACTGTTCCACATGTAGATGTAGTTTTGATGTGTTCATAAGAAGTGAGTTCCACATCATCTTACTCCATCTTGATTCAACTCCCTTTACTTTGATTATTTTAGTTCAGAATTGTTGTTTCCTATTTTTCATAAAAAAAGAAAATTTAGAAGTTGCATCACAACTATAAAAGAAGAGATAACTATATGGGCAATTTCCAATCCCTGATCCATTGTTCTTCTTTAATCTCATAAAAAATATATATTTTTCTTCTTCCTTGTATGATTATATAGTGATTATTTTATCACCAATATTGTCTTTTATGTAATTACAGCTTTTTTTTTCTGATGGCTATATTTCTCCACATTACATTAAGGTATAATTGCCTCATCTTGCTTGAATTCAATATTTCTGTGTTCTTGTATTTTAGTTATGACCATTTTAAATAACATGTGGTGATTTTGTTTCTAGAACCAACTTGACAATCTTAGATCCTACTAGTGACTTAGTACACTTGAACATATACTAACATATTCATGTTTGTTTCTGTAATCTTTGGAGTTTCTACTTTCCAACATTTTACTATGCTTTTGTGTTTTCTATTCTTTATGCCTTTGGGGGATGATTAAGATTTTTTAAAGTCAGTTGCTTCCCAACTATTACTCTGAAAACTGTGTATTCAATTTCTACTCTTTTACGGAGGATAAAGTGTGGTTGTATCTTTTTTTTTTTCCTTAATAATGCAAGGATCTCAGAATGTTTTAATTCTATCCACTACCCTTCATTAGGTAGATGCTACATGTTATTGTGGCCCTTGTGCTATATCTTTAACTAAATAATTGTGTTATCACTGTTTTACATTTTTCTAAAAGTATAACAGTTTCTTTACTCACCACTCCTTCTTACATTGACGCTTTTGTCCAAGTTTGTTTTCTTCTTCTTGAATAACATAGGTTAGTGGTTTAGTAGTATGTTCATCAGGGGTGTACAAGTGTTATGCTCTTTTAGTCGTTGACAAAAGAAAAACAATTCATTGATATTTTTGGAAGATAATATTTTTTTCTATTTTTATTTTTTTTTATTAGTTTCTGCTTTATATCTAAGTGAATCAGTTATACATATACATCTGTTCCCATATCCCTTCCCTCTTGCCTCTCCCTCCCTCCCACCCTCTCTATCCCACCCCTCCAGGCAGTCACAAAGCACCGAGCTGATCTCCCTGTGCTATGCAGCTGCTTCCCACTATCTATCTACCTTACGTTTGGTAGTGTATATATATGGAAGATAATTTAATTGGGTATCATATTCAGTGCTGACAACTATTTTTTCTCAGCTTTTGAAGATAGTATTTCTTTTAGAGTTTACATTACATCTTTACATTATGTCTTGTACATTTTACAGTTTACATTGTTGCTGGTAAAATCAGTACAAGAATTATTTCTTTAGAGGTGATTTCTTTTGCTCTTTTTGAGAACTTCACTTTGATTTTTGTAGCTCTAAGATTGTACCATACCTCTGCAAGTGGATTTCCTGACTGCCTCCCTGCTTCTTTTCTTCCTTCCTTCCTTCCTTCCTTCACTTTTATCTTGCTTGATACTTGTCAATTCTAGATGAGAAAATTAATATCTTTTAAAAACCTTGGAAATTTTCAGATATTGTTTCTCCACTTATTCACTCTGCTCTCATTTTCTGGAATTCCTGTTAGACATGTGCTAAATCTTTTATTCTACTTTCTATTATTCTTAAAACATCAGTCATATTTTCCATCTATGTATCTTCCTTTATTCCTTTCTGATGCTCTCAATGTAGTGTTTAATTTCTGGTTTTACTTACCTATTAAAAAGTTAATTTGTGGAATTTCTATTAGGTGCTATTGAATTTTTTAAAATAATTTTTTAATAAATTAATTTATTTTTGGCTGTGTTGGGTCTTCATTCCTGTGTGTGGGCTTTCTCTAGTTGCAGTGAGCAGGGGCTACTCTTCGTTTTGGTGTGTAGGCTTCTCATTGCACTGGCTTCTCTTGTTGAGGGGCATGGGCTCTAGGCGCCCAGGCTTCAGTAGTTGCAGCACTCAGGCTCAGAAGTTGTGGCTCACAGGCTGTAGAGCACAGGCTCAGTAGTTGTGGTGCATGGGCTTAGTTGCTCTGCGGCATGTGGGATCTTCCTGGACCAGGGATCAAACATGTGTCCCCTGCATTGGCAGGAGGATTCTTAACCACTGTGCCACCAGGGAAGCTTGGTGTTATTGAATTTTAAGATAATTTTTGTCACTTCTCCTGGATTTTATTCCTCTTTTATGCCTAATCATCTTCAAAAAATGCATTATATAATCTATATCTAATAGTTCAATTAGATAAAATTCTTGGGCTCAAATAGTGCTATTTGTCATGTCTTGCTGTCATTCATGGTAACTTGTGCCCTAGTGTATTTTGTAATTTTACAATAAAAATGTTTAGTAATGCTTTGTCTGTTGACATCTATTGCAGCCTGGATGGAAATGCTTTCCATTCCAAAAGGTTTTGCACCTTTTTCTGCAGGCACCTCAGTTGTATCTCCAATTTAGGACAATTTTTTTGGTTGTTGTTTGTTTGTTTGTTTGTTTGCTAATTTATCAGACAGAAACTTCCTGGACCATTAACTTGTAAACTTGTGCCACAAAGCGAGATGTAATATATTTAAATTTTATAAACCTTATATTTTTAAAAACCATCTTAGTGATAAGGTCAAGATAGGAGACCTTGTATTACTTACTGTGCTTTTGAGATTTATTTTCCTACTGCTTACATTTGACTGAAACCTCTTGAGCATTCTGTATTTATGCAATAGAATCACTTCTAACACCACACTCTGCAAAGGTCCAAGCCCTTACCTCCTGTACCCACATATTAATGCCTACTGGCAACTCTGCAGCATCAGCTCATATGCTTTCTATTTTGGTTTTCAATCATGTCTTTGTTTTAGATTCTTAAGCATTTCCCAAATTTTCTTATTAGTTCAGCTATGTAGTATTTAACTGTGATTTTATTATTTAATTATTTCTAGGTGTTTTGAAACAGGAAGTTATTTAGGTTGTATAATCCATCATACTATTGAAAAAATGTCATCCTTTTTGATTTTACAAAAGTTAGCCTTGAAGGATGATATGTGACTCCATGCTTGGAATTACATTCTAAGCACATTTGCATGGTCTGGTTGTAAGGTTTCTGTTGTTTTATGTATTAGAAACTCCCCTTTTTAATAAACGTATCCTTTATGTTATTTAGGAACCAGGTACATTAAGAGATAAAGACCATGTTTTATATTTATTTGTCCTTTTTTTCTTAATTGAAGTATAATTAACATAACACTGTACTAGTTTCAGGTGTACAGCATAATAATTTAATATTTGTATACATTGCAAAATGAATACCACAATGAATCTAATTAACATCTGTCACCATAAATAGCTACAATTTTTTTCTTGTGATGTGAATTTTTAAGACCTATTCTCTGAACAACTTTCAAATATGCAATACAGCATAATTTATTATAGTCATCATGCTGTATATTACATCCCAATGAATTACTTATTTTATAACTAGAAGTTTCTAACTTTTGACCTTCTTTCCCCCATTTCCCCCATTCCCAACTCTCAACTCTGACAACCACCAATCTCTTCACTATATCTATGAAATTTGTTGTTTTTTGTTGTTGTTTTCCTTAGATTACACATGCAAGTGAGATCAAATGATATTTCTCTTTGTCTGTCTGACTTACTGAACTTAGCTTAATGCCCTCAAGATCTATCTATGACTTAACAATCGCAACACTTCATTTTTTTATGGCTGAATAAATTCCATGGTGTAAATATGCCACGTTCCCATTATTCATGCTTCCATCATTAGATTATTTCTACATATTAGATATTGTAAATAATACTGCAATGATCTGGAGATTCAAATATCTTTTGACGTAGTGTTTTCTCTTTCTTTGGATAAATACCAAGTAGTAGAATTGCTGGATCATATGGTAGTTCATTTTTCGTTTTCTAATGAACCTCCCTACTGTTTTCCATAGTGGCTGCACCAATTTATATTCCTATGGAGAGGGTACAAGTGTTCCCTTTTCTCCACTTTTTCACAAATATTTGTCATTTATAGACTTTTTGATGATAGTCATTTTGACAGCTGTGAGGTGATATCTTATTTTGGTTTTGATTTGCATTTCTCTGAATATTAGTGATGTTGAGCATGTTTTCATGTGCCTATAGGCCATCTGTATATCTTCTTAGGAAAAATGTCTACTCAGATCTTCTGCCCGTGTTTTAATTGGTTATTTATGTTTTGATGTTAAATTATATGAGCTCTTTGTATATTTTGGTAATTAATCCTTTATCATTCATATCATTTGCAAATATTTTTCCCATTCAGTAGGCTGTCTTTTTGTCTCCACCCACAATTAAAAAGAAAGTGCATTGCTCTGCATTTGGATGGAATGTCCTACAGATATCTACTAAGTCCAACCCATCTGTTGTGTCATTTAAGACCACTGTTGCCTTAATAATTTTCTGTATAGAAGATCTGTCCATTGATGTAAATGGAATGTTGTCTAATATTATTGTATTATTGTAATTTCTCCCTTTATATCTGTTAATATTTGCTTTATACATTTAGGTGCTCCTATATTTGTTGCAGATATGTTGAGAGTATTATCCTCTTCTTGTACTGATCTTTTTATCAGTATGTAATGTCCCTCTTTGTCTTGGTATTAGCCTTTCTTTAAAGTCTATTTTGTCTGATGTGAGTATTACTACTTTATTTTTCTTTTCATTTCCATTTGAATGACATATCTTTTTTTCCATCCCCTCACTTTCAATCTGTGTGTGTCTTTAGCTTTGAATTGAGTCTCTTGTAAGCAGCATATAGATGGGACTTGTTTTTTTATCCAATCAGCCACCCTGCGTATTTTTATAGAAATATAGTTGATTTACAATACTGTGTTAGTTTTAGGTGTACAACATAGTTATTCAGTATTTTTTCAGATTCTTCTCCATTATAGGTTATTATAAGATAATGGATATAATTCCCTGTGTTGCACACAAGGAATATCCTTGCTTTTTTGCTTACCTATTTTATATTTAGTAGTTTGTATTTGTTAATCCCATACCCCCAATTTTTCCCTTCTCCTTTCTCCCCTTTGATAATCGCAAGTTTGTTTTCTATATCTGTGAGTCCATTTCTGTTTTGCATATACATTCATTTGTATTATTTTTTTAGATTCCACATATAAGAGATATTATACAGTATTTGTCAAGCTCTGACTGACTTATTTCACTGAGCATAATATTCTCTAAGTTCAGACACACTGCTGCAAGTGGCAGTATTTCATTCTTTTTTTATGGCTGAGTAATATTCCATTGTATATATATATAACATATACTCTTATTTCAGTCACCTGTTGACTGGCATTTTGGTTCCTTTCATGTCTTGGCTATTGTAAATAGTGATGCTGTGGACATGGGAGTGCATGAATCTTTTTGAATTAATGTTTTTGTTTTTTAAGATATATATCCAACTCTGGACGATGTGGAAGTTCTATTTTTAGTATTTTATTTTTTAAATGAACCTCCATACAGTTTCCATAGTGGCTTACCAGTTTACATTATCATCAACAGTGTATGAGGGTTATATTTTCTCCATATCCTCACCAACATTTGTTGTTTGTAGACTTGTTGATAATAGCCATTGACATGTGTGGGGTGATAGATTTTTGTGGTTTTGATTTACATTTCTCTAATAATTAGCAATGTTGAGCATCTTCATGTACCTGTTATCCATTGGCATGTCTTCTTTGGAAAGGTCTTATGCCCATTTTGGATTGCATCGTTTGCTCTTTTTGATATTTGAGTTTGAGTTATAAGAGATGTTTGTTTATTTTGGATATTAACACCTTGTCTGTCACATCATTTGCAAATATTTTCTCCCCTTCTATAGTAGGTTGTTTTTTTTTTTCATTTTGTCAATCATCTCCTTTGCTGTGCAAAACTTTTCAGTTTAATTAGGTCCTATTTATTTATTTTTGCTTTTATTACTTTCACCTTAGGAGACAGATCCAAAAAGAATATTGGTATGATTTATGTCAAAGAATATTCTGCCTATTTTCTTTTCTAGGAGTTTTATGGTTTCAGGTCTCACACTTAGGTCTTTAATCCAATTCGAGTTTATTCTTGTATGTGGTATGGGAGAGTGTTCTAATATCCTTTTTTACATGTGGCTGTCCAGTTTTCCCAGCACTGTTTATTAAAGAGACTGTATATTCTCCACTGCATATTCTTGCTTCCTTTGTTGTAGATTAGTTGACCACAGGTACGTGTGTTAATTTCTGGGCTCTCCATTTTGTTGTATTGATCTATGTGTCCTTTTTTTGTGCCAAGACCATTCTGTTTTGATTACCATAGCTTTGTCACATAGTTGGAAGTCCAGGAGAGTGATACCTCCAGATTTGTTCTTACTTCTCAAATTGCTTTGGCAATTGTGGCTCTTTTGTTGTTCCATATAATTTTTTAAAAATTTTTGTTCTATTTCTGTGAAAAAATGTCATGGCTGTTTTCATAGAAATTGAATTAAATCTGTAAATTGATTTGGGTATTATGGCCATTTTAACAATATTAATTATTCCAATACAAGAGCACAGAGTATCTTTCTATTTCTTTGTCTTACAGTTTTCAGAGTATAGGTCTTTCACCTCCTTGGTTAACTCATTCTTAGTGTTTTTTTCTTTTTTTATGCAATTTTAAAAGGGAATGATTTTTACTTTCTCTTTTTGATAGTTCATTATTAGCATTTGGAAATGCAATAGATTTCTGTATATTAGTATTTTATCCTGTAACCTTGCTGAATTTATTTATTAATTCTAACAGTTTTAGGGTGGGACTTCAAGGTTCTGTATATAGAGTATCATGTCATCTGCAAATAGTGACAGTTTTACTTCTTGCCTTTCAATTTGGATATTTTTTTCTTGTCTGATTTTTGTTGCTAGGACATTGAAAACTATGTTGTATAGAAGCAGCTAGAGTGGGGAACTTTGTCTTGTTTCTGAATTTAGTGGGAAGGCTTTCAGCTTTTCACTATTGAGTGCTATGTTGACTGTGGGTATGTCATAAATGGCTTTTATTATGTCGAGATATTTCCTGTTATACCCACTTGTTTGAGAGATTTACTTGAATGTATGTTGAATTTTATGAAATGCTTTTCCTGCCTCTATTGAGACAATTATATGATTTTTACCTTTCCTTTTGTTAATGTGTTGTACATTGATTGACTTGCATATATTGAATCAGGCTTTTGATAGGAGAGTTTAGTTCACTGACATTTAAGTATTGATAGGTACATAATTATTGCCATCTTTTACTTGAAGTTTGTTTTGTAGTTTTTCTCTGTTCATTTCTTTTTTTGTTTCTTCCCTTGTGGTTGATAGTTTTCTTTAGTAGTATGTTTTTGCTCCTTCCTTTTTAGTTTTTGTGTGTCTATTGTACATTTTTTATTTGTGTTTACTATGGGGTTCATATATGACAATCCTTAGTTATATCTACTCTTGTTTTTGACAAGTAGTTATTTAAGTTCAAACCCATTTTAAAATATCTACCCTTTTTACTCCTCTTCCCCACATTTTGTGTTTTAGATGTCATATTTTACATTTTCATGTTTATACTTTAAATATTTATTATAGTTATTGCTGCTTTAAAATTTTTTTGTATTTTAATCTTTGTACTAACTTATTTAAGTGGTTGATTCACAGTGCTTACTACATATTTGCCTTTCTTAGTGGGATTTTACATTTCTCATAGATTATTACTTATTTTCCCCATAGCAATAAGCCTATAACATTTCTTTTAGGGTAGGTTAAGTATTGAAGAACTCTTTCAGTTTTTGTTTGTCTGAGAAGTTCTCTATCTCCCCTTTTATTTCTAAATAGTAATATTACTGGGTAGAGTGTCCTAGGGTTTAGGTTTTTCCCTTCTGACACTTTGAATATATCACACTACTTCCCTCTGGCCTGCAAAGTTTCTGCAGAAAATCAGCTGATAACCTTATGGGGATTCCCGTGATTATCACTCTTTGTTTTTCTCTTGCACCCTTTAGAATTATCTATTTATCTTCAACTTTTGCCATTTTAATTGTATGTCCTGGTATTGGACTGTTTGTGTTCATTTTGTTTTGGACCTTTCATGCTTCCTGTACCTGGATATCTGTTTCCTTCTTCGGGTTTGGAAAGTTTTAGCCATAATTTTATCAACTATATTTTCTTTTTTAAAAATAAATTTATTTATTTTAGTTACTTATTTTTTACTGCACTGAGTCTTTATTGCTCTGTGCAGGCTTTCTCTCATTGTGGTGACTGGGGCTACTCTTCATTGCAGTGCATGGGCTTCTCATTGTGGTGACTTCTTTTGTTGTGGAGCATGGGCCTTAGGCACACAGGCTTCAGTAGTTGTGGCATATGGCCTCAGTAGTTGTGGCTCATGGGCTCTATAGCACAGGCTCAGTAGTTGTGGCACAGGGGCTTAGTTGCTCTGTGGCATGTGAGATCTTCCTGGACCAGGGTTCGAACCCATGTCCCCTGAACTGACAGGTGGATTCTTAACCACTGTGCCACTAGGGAAGCCCAATCAACTACATTTTCTAACCCCTTCTCTCTCTCATCCTTTGAGGACCTCTATAATGTGAATGTTGGGACACTTTGCCGCATACCAGATATCCCAGATATCACTTAAAATGTTCTCATTTTTTAAATTTTTTGTTTGTTTTTTTGTTTGTTTTTTGTTTTTGTGTTTTGCTCTTCTGATTGGGTGATTTTCACTATTCAGTCTTCTAGAACACATTTTTTCCCCTTTATGACTTAGTCTGCTATTTATTCCTTCTAGTTTGTTTATTATTTTAGTTATTGAATTCTTCATTTCTGATTGAGTTTTTAAAATATATTTTGTTCTTTGTTAAAATTCTCACTGTTTTCTTGTATTCTTTTCCCTAATTCAGTTAACATTCTTATTACTAATGTTTTGAATTCTTTACCCAATAAATTGTTTATTTATGTTTCATTATTATTATTTCAGGGGCTTTCTCTTCCCATTGAGACCAGTTCTTCTAACTTTTTATTTTGTTTAACTTTGTCTGCCTATGATATTAGGTAAAACAGTTACCTATGGTGGTCTTCTAGGTGTGTCCTTATCCCTGTACAGACTGCGTGTGCCCAGAGGCTTTGGTGGAAGAAGTGGATCTGATGTGAACACAAATCATGTCTTTCCTCAGGGTATCCTGATAGCTATTTCCTTGATTGGGAGTGGGGAGGCAGATGAAGGGGCTAGAGTTAGAGTTATTTATGAGGCAGGACTTCCCCTCTGCTCAGTAGGCAACACTGTCCTATTGTTGGTGGTCTGATCCCAAGTTGCTGGAGCAGAAGCCCTGAGGGTCAGGCCCAAGTTGGCTTCTGTTCCCCTTAAGTGTGTGTTTTCACCCTCTCCCTGCAGTGGGACCCCTGCCCCAGAGACAGGTAGTGCTGAAACAAGGCCATGCCTGTGTGGGCTCTTGGCTCATGTCAGCTGCATACAGAGATCTAAGATGTCTCCAATGCCCTACCTGTGCAGGCACCAGCAATTGTTTCCTTCTCACTGCTCAGAGGCAGACTCAAGTACAATCCTCTTTGTCTCTCATAGCCAATCCCTCACCCCAGCCCCTGTTGTCCCTACCCTGCTTCAGAGTCACACCACAGAGCAAGCAGGGCCCACATGGACTCTCACAGTGTTTCAGGACAGTAGCTGTGGTGGATTGGCTGCTGTCATTGTTCTGGGCTGCTTCTGATGTGCTGATTGAGTACATGCCAACCAAGGCCACCACCACCCCATGGCAGGTACCACCCTTTGTATCCCACAGCCAAGCTTTCTCCCCAGCCATGACAGCCTTAGATCCAGTGTCATGCTGCAACTTGGAATAAACAGGTCTGGAAAGTTTGCTTAGCTCAGGCTGGGGTGCAAACCAAGGCAGTTGCAGGAAACTCAGCAAGTACTAAAGGAGTCTGCAGTCCACCCTCTCCACACTGCCTTGGGGGAAAGCCAGCGTGCATGCCCTCCTCACAAACAGAGTCTGTGCTTCCCCCAGCCCTCCTGTTGGTCCCAGAGGTCCTCCAAGTAGCCAAGAGGATTTGTTTCTCCTGTGTAGGACCCCAGGACAGGGACACACAATCTGTGGCTTGAACTATTCACTCCTCAGGGCAGGTCTCTGCCCATGTAGTCTCCCTTTTCCTCTGAGTCCCTTGCCAGGGACAGAGGTCCTAAGCTGATCATTTATCTTCCCTTTACCAATGTATGTGTGGATCTTTCCTACAGCATTGGTTGTAGAGGAGTCTTTCTGCCAGTTTCCAATTAGATTTCAGTGTGAATTGTTCCACATGTGTATGTATTTTTGATGTGCTGTGGGGAGGGTTGGGGGATGGGGAGTTGCATTCCATGTCCTCTTACTCTGCCATGTTGATCAGTCTCCCTAGGACTGTTGCAGTTTCAGGTCTTACATTTAGATATTTAATTTGTTTTGAGTTAACTTTTGTGCATGGTGTAAGACAGTGGTCTAGTTTCATTCTTTTGCATAAGGCTGTCTGGTTTCCCAATGTCATTTATTGAAGAGACTGTTCTTTACCCATTGTATATTCTTGAATCCTTTGTTGTAAATTGACCATATATGCACGGGTATATTTGAGCACTCTCTCACCTGTTCCATTGATCTGTGAGTTTTTATGCCAATGCCATATTGTTTTGATTACTATAATTTTTTTAATATAATTTATAGTCAAAGAGGCTGATTCTTCCAGCTTTGTTTTTCTTTCTCAAAATTGCTTTGAATATTTAGGTTTTTTTGTGATTCCATACAAATTTTAAGACTGTTATATTTCTGTAAAAAATTTAAATTTTGGAATTTTGATAGAGAATGCATTGAATCTGTTCATTGCTTTGGGTAGTATGGACATTTTAATGATATTGAATCCTTCAATCCATGAATACTGACTATCTTTCCACGTTTGTGTCTTCTTTAATTTCACTCATTAATGTCTTACAGTTTTCAGTGTATAGGTCTTTCATCTCCTTGGTTAAATTTATGTTTAGGTATTTTATTATTTTTGATGCAATTGTAGATGAGATTGTTTCCTCAATTTTCCTTTCAGAGAATTTCTTATTGATGTATAGAAGCTCAACAGATTTTATATATTTATTTTGTATTCTGCAATTTTTCTGATTTTGTTTATTAGTGCTAAAAGTTTTGTGGTGGAGTCTTCAGGGTTTTCTCCATATTATATTATGTTATTTGAAAATAGTGACAGTTTTACTTTTTTTCTGATTTGGATGTTTTATTTTTCTCATCTAGTTGCTGTGGCAAGGACTAGCAATTCTATTCTGAATAAAAGTGGTGAGAGTGGGCATTCTTGTCTTGTTCCTGAGTCTTAGAGAAAAAGTTTCCAGCATTTCACCATTGGGTATAATGTTAGCTGTGGGCTTGTCATATATGGCCTTTATTATGTTGAGGTATATTCCCTTTATATCCAGTTTGTTGAGAGTTTTTAATCATAAATGGATGTTAATTTTTATCAAAAGCATTTTCTGCATTTATTGAGATAATAATATAATTTTATCCTTTATTTTGCTAATGTGGTGTATCATTTTTTTTTTAATTTCCAAATAGTGAAACATCCTTGCATCCCTGGAATAAATCCCACTTGATAATGGTGTATGATCCTTTTAATGTATTGTATTTGGTTTGCTAAAATTTTGGGGGAGATTTTTGCTTCTATGTTGATCCAGGACATTGGCCTGCAATTTTCTCTTCTTGAGGCATCTTTGTCTGGTTTTGGTGTCAGTGTAAATTTAGCTTTGTAAAATGAGTCTGCAAGCATTCCTTCCTCTTCCTTTCTTCAGAAGAGTTTGAGAAGGATTGATAATCATTCTTATCTGAAAGTTTTATATAATTCACCAAAGAAGGCATCTGTTCCTGGATTTTGGGTTTTGGGGAGGTTATTGATTATTGATTCAATCTCCTTTCTAATAAAAATTCTGTTCAGATTTTCTATTTCTTCATGATTCAGTCTTTGTAGATTGTATGGTTCTAGGAATTTATCCACTTCTTCTGGGTTTCCAGTATGTTGGCATACATTGTTAAAAGCAGTCTTTTATCACCCTTTGCATTTCTTTGATATCAGCAGTAATGTTTCCTCTTTTATTTCTGATTTAATTCATTTGCATTCTCTTTTTTTGGTGAGCCTAGCTAAAATTGTTTTTGTTTATCTTTCCAAGAACCAGATCTTAGTTTCATTTATCTTTTCTATTGTCTTTTTAGTCCCGATTTCATTTATTTCTGATCTGATCTTTGTTATTTCCTTCATACTACTAACTTGAGCTTCTTTGCACTTCTTTTTGTATTTCCTTAAGGTATAAAGTTAAACTTTACTTTTTACTAGAGATTTTTCTTGTTTCTTGAGGTAGGTATTTATCTTTCATCTTGGAACTGCTTTTGCAGCATCACATAAGTTTTGGTGTGTATTTCCATTTTCATTTGCCTCAAGTTTTTCTTTTTCTTCTTTGACCTATTGGTTGTTAAGCAGCCTATTGTTTAATCTCCACATATTTATGAACTTTCCACTTTTCTAATTGCTTTCTAGTTTCATGTCATTTTGGTGGGAAAATATTCTTGATATGATTTCAGTCTTCTTTAATTTGTTAAGACTTGTTTTGTGGCCTAACATATGATCTCTCCTGGATAATGTTTCATGTGCTTTTATTTTTTTTAATTTTTTTTATTTTTTTGTTTTTTTTTTAGAAGCTGTTTTTTTTTTTTAACCCCACATTTGTTTATTTATTTATTTTTGGCTGTGATGGGTCTTTGTTTCTGTGCGAGGGCTTTCTCTAGTTGTGGCAAGCGGGGGCCACTCTTCATCGTGGTGTGCGGGCCTCTCACTATCGCGGCCTCTCTTGTTGCAGAGCACAGGCTCCAGACGCACAGGCTCAGTAGTTGTGGCTCACGAGCCTAGTTGCTCCGTGGCATGTGGGATCTTCCCAGACCAGGGCTCGAACCCGTGTCCCCTGCATTAGCAGGCAGATTCTCAACCTCTGCACCACCAGGGAAGCCCTCATGTGCTTTTAATAATAAATTTTATTTGTTTTGGGATGAAATGTTTTATCTAGTAAGTTAATGTGTTCTAACATTTCTTTAAAGACACTGATTCCTTATGAATTTTCTGTCTGGATAATGTATCCATTGTTGTTATTGGGGTATTATATTCACCTACCATTAATGTGTTGCTGCCTATATTTCCCTTTAATTCTGTTAATATTTGATTTGTATAATTAGCTAATTCTACGATGGGTGCATGAATATTTACAAATGTTATAACTTCTTGTTGTTTTTTTAAATAATAATATTTAATTTTTAACTATAATGTACAAATAAATAGCAAATGAAAGCTATATTCATTAAGAATACAATTTAGCCTGAAAGTCTCTTTGATTCTCAAGGACCTATGGCTTCTCCTGTGGGGATTTCTTTTCCATCCATTGAGAGCTCATATCCAGTAGGAGACATGTCTGGGTTTAAAACAATATTTTATAGGGAAGACTGGTAGGTCTAAATGACATTGACATAGACATCTAGACTTCCTTGTTTGGGTCCAGGCTGTTTTCCATGTTGTCTTCTTTGATTTAGCAATTCCTATTTTTCATAATCTTTTAGAATGGAAATAATACAATTTTGGTGCCTGAACAGGTTGTGAAAGTTCAAGCAAAGGATAATAATGTATCATCAGAGAGTAATGTTGCTAAACTGGCAATGTAGGAGACCCCAGCATCCATCATCCCTCTCCCACCAAAGATTAAAAATTAAACAGCTATCTACAAACAAAATATGCTCAGGAAGAGCTCTAGAATCCAGTTAAGAAACTTCAGCAACACAGTGAAACAAAAATTCTAGAGAATAACCACTCAATAAAAGAAAACAGCTTTTTTCCTGTATCATCCCATCCCCCAATCCAGCATGCTCAGTGCTGAGAAGGAACTTCCCAGGTAAAAACAGTTCACCTCACCAGGAAAAAAGATCAGGGTGAGTGATTGCCTTCCCCTGCCCTTCAGGGAGTGCACAAATGTACATTTTGGTTTCGCCTCACCAAGACCAGCAAAGCTGAGATGTACAGAGATGCTTGGAACAAAGAAAAAGCAGGGGCCACCATAGCAGCCATGCAGCAGGAGCAGTTGTGCTTTGCAGTGACTTTATCTCCAGACAAATGCAGCAGATTTTGCCCCTGAAGAAACTAAGGACCAAAGTCGCTGTCATGGAGTCCCTAAAGATTTCATGAGCTTTCACACCACAGGTATTTGCAATCACTGACACAGCCACCTTGGGTATCTGTGACTATGTGAGTGCAAGATACCAGCCTGTATGCCTGTGGCTAACCATCACTGCTGTGATGCACTCAGAGCTATCTCCTTCTGTGTTCCCTTGCAATGTCACAAGATCCACTGTAGTAAGCACCTCCAGGAAGAGATTGTGAAGCAATAAGAAGGCACACTGACAGCCAGGGGCCCCAGAGCTACTTATGAGTGCATAGTTAGCCTCATCCCTTGCTGCTTTCCCTGGCACATAAAACTAAGTGTGTGACTGTAACTGGACCCTGCCACTACATACTGCTATATCATAAGTTATTTTACATAAGCTTTATGATAACCACAAAGCAATAATTTACAGTAGATACACAAAAGATAAACAGAAGGAAACTGAATCGTACTACTGTGAAAAATCAGTTCACAAAGGAAGGAAGCGAGAGAGGTAGCAAGGAACTACAAAACAGCCAAAAATATTAAGATAACATTAGTAAGTCCTCACCTATTAATAATTACACTAAATATAAATGAATTGAATTCTCCAATTAAATGACATAAAGTGACTTGACTGGAAAAAAAAAAGACCAATAACAAAGGAGATTGAATAAGAAATCAAACACCTCCCAACACAGAAAACCCCAGGACCAGAAGACTTCACTGGTAAATTCTAACAATAATATAAAGAAGAATGTACTCCATTTCTTCTCAAACTCTTCCAACAGTTCCAAACTCATTTTACAATGCCAGCATTACCCTGATACCAAAACCAGATAAGGATACTACAAAAGAAGAAAACTATGGATCACTATCCCCATTGAATATAGATACAAAAATTCTTAACAAAATATTAGCAAACTGAGTTTAGCAACACGTTAAAAAGGTCATGACCAAGCAGGATTTCTCCGTTGGGTGCAAGGGTATTTCAACATTTGTAAATCAATAAATGTGATATACCACATTAATAGAATGAAAGTTAAAGATCATATTATCATCTCAATAGATGCAGAAAAGGCATTTGATAAAATACATCCTTTTGTGATAAAACCCTCATCAAAATGGATGTAGAAGAAACATACCTTATCAAAATAAAGGCTATATACAAAAACCCCACAGCTAACATTACACTCAATGATTAAGTATTGAAAGATTTTTTTCTTAAATCAGGAATAAGACAAGTGTGCCCACTCTTATGACTCTTTCTCAAAACAGTACTTGAAGTTCTAGTTAGAGCAGTTAGACAATACAAAGAAGTAAAAACATACAAATCAGAAAGGAAGAATTAAAATTGTTATTTGCAGATGATGTAAAATTACATATAGAAAACCCTAGACTCAACCAAAACACCGTAGGCACATACCCACAAATTCAGTAAAGTTGCAGTAAAGTTGATTTAAAACTAACATACAGAAAACAGTTATGTTTCTATACAGTAACAATGAAACAATTGAAAAATAATGAGTATCCCATTCACAATAAAATTTAAAATAATACAATCCTTAAGAAATCAATTTAACCAAGGAAGTAAAATATCTGTAAAATGAAACCTTCAAGACTTTGATGAAAGAAATTGAAGAAGACACACACAAATTAAAATATATCTGGATCAGAAGAATTAATATTACTAAAAGTACACAAAGCCATCTACAGATTCAATACAATCCCTACTGAAATTCTAATGGCATTTTTCACCAAAATAGAACAAAAAATTCTAAAATGTGTATGGTACCACAAAGACCCTGCTAGACCAAAGGAATCATGAGAAAAATAGAACAACACTGAATGCAGCATACGTCCTGATTTCAAATTATACTAAAAAGGTACAGTAGTTGAAACAGTATGGTACTGGCATAAAAATAGACACATAGACAAATGGAAGAGAATAGTGAGCCAGAAATAAACCCTTGCATTTATGGTCAACTAATATTTGACAGGGAGCCAGAAATACTCAATGGGGAAACGATAGCCTCCTCAATAAATGGTCTTGGGAAAACTGGAAAACCACCTGCAATAACATGAAATTTGATAACTATCTTACATCTCTCACAGAAATTAACCTCAAATGGATTAAGGACTTAAGCATAAGACCTGCTACTGTAAAACTCCTGGAAGGAAATGTATGGAAGAAGCTCATTAACATTGGTCTTGGAGATGAATTTTTGGATATGAAACCAAAAGCATAAGCAACAAAAGCAAAAACCATTAAGTGGACTACTTCAAAATAAAAGCTTCTGCATAGCAAAGAAGCAATAAGAGAAATGTAAATGAAAACTACAAAATGGGAGAAAATATATGCAAGCTATATATTGAATGAGAGGTTAGTGTACAAAATACATAAATAACTCAAAACCTAGCAAAAACACATAATCCAATTAAAAGTGAGCAGATCAACTAAATAGACACTTTTCCAAAGAAATCATCTGAATGGCCAACAGATACATGAAAAGATGTTCAACATCACTAATAATCAGGGAAATTCAAAACAAAACCACAATGAGACATCACCTCACATCTGTTTGAATGGCTATCATCAAGAAGACAAACAATAACAAGTGTAGGTAAGGTTGGGGAGAAATGTAAAGCCTTGTCCACTGTTGTTGGGAATGCAAATTGATTCAGCCACTATGTAGAATGGTAGGAGGTTCCTCAAAAAATTAAAAATAGAATTTCATATGACCCAGGAACTCTACTCCTGGGTATACAGCCAAAAGAAATGAAAATAGGATATTGAAGAGATATTTAAGAACTAATAACTTGCCATGCACTACCTTAGACAATAGTGATACAACCACACATATGATTATCTGTATAGTCAAGAGTTTTGCAAACTCATGGAGAGAAATCTTTCAGAGTGGTCATATCTACCCATCATATTATTTGACTATTTAGGCCCTCTCAAATGCTATTCCCTTGGGAGCAAAAATGTGATCAATATTAAAAGAACCTGTTAAAAAGTGACAGTTTTCTTAACGGCCATATCATAGATTAGGTGTTGTTGAATTAAACAAAGCTAGGTTATTCAGAAAATCTATGGAGTATAAACATGAAAGCAATGGATCTGGAATATGACTCCTCAAGACTGAGTAACTCAGTAAGTTAAGCAAGTTGCAGCTGAATGCTGCCCAGAGGATAGATGTGCTATTGGTGACCTGACTTGAATGTGATAGTAGGTAAAATTAAGGGCAACTAAAGAGGTGTCAGTAGGTAGGAGCCATGGAGTCATGTACCTGATTATCTAGAGTGGTATTGAAACATTTTGTTTGTTTTGTTTTGTTTATTATTTTTACTGAGAATTTCAAATATTTTCTTATCCAGATGTTTGATAACTTTACTATTGATAGTTGGATTTAGATATTGATCTATCCCATAAAATGTTTTCACAAATAGCAGTAAGTATGTATAAATACACTTCTGTTCTGCAACCTTGTAGGCTCTATCTTTGAATAGTTTTATAATCACATTGGCTTTGAAAATGAAATGTCAAACTACAAATTTAATTATATCCTTGTGAATGAAGAAGTGAAATAATGAGTTATGATGTCAATGAAAATTATGATTAACTTACTGATATTCAAAACAGTTCTTAGAATTCCTAATAGTTCACATAGGTCATTTACAACTCATAAATATATATTGGGTAAATCTGTATCATCTTAAATTCCCCTTTATAAAATATCAGTATTTAAAGTTGTAATTGTTATATTTTGTTTATTTTAGAGAAATAGAGCCTTGGAATAAACATGTATATATTCATATGTGTAAAACAAAAGAAAATATAATTATAAATAGAAAGGTTTTAATTTATTTGTATATTTTTTATGAATAAAATAGGGTTACCTTACAAATTAAATTTAAAAACAGAAGAAACAAAGATAGTTAAACACTTAAACGTTATCTTGATTAAGTTTTTCACTTAATAGGTGAGAATCACACATTTAAGTAAAAGATTATATGTTGATTCTCAGTTGTTTAGAATATTGTTAATTACACAAGGTTATAGATCTAATTGTATGAAACAATTAACTATGTATATAAAAAAGTCAACATCAACAACAACAAAACTGTTCTACCAACACAAATCACTCCATTATGTTCAGTCAGCCATTCCAGGAAAGTAAGACAACGGTCCCAATGGGATGAGTGCAACATATTTTCTCTCCTGGGAAAACAATTAAATACACATTTCCAGCTGTTGTCAGTTCAGCAATAGCATCTTAATTTAGGAAGACATCTTTGAAATAGAGGTAACTAAAGGGGAATAATCTGTGATGAAACAGCAGACACAGAAGCCAAATTGAACTTCACTAAAAGGTACAGGGTCATAATGGTCCGCCCCTTAAAACCTCAAGCCATGTGAAAATTTTGGAATTCCTATTAATTTCAGAGCTTTGCTGACTCTCAGCAGCCTCTTGGAATTCAGAAATCATTGAGTCAGTTCAGTCCTACAGCTTGTAGCAAGCAAACCAATAAGCATACCAGGAAATGCCACCGTGTTTATTTGTAATAGTAGGTATACCAAGAGTTTTAGCAACAGAGTATTTCACTAGTTGTCTAATTCACCACCTGTGATTATTTTTTATTTGTCCATCCAGATCTATTATCTGTCCTTGCCTTATACCTGAAAGACTGACCCCTATGTACTGTGTCACTCTAGTTCCTTTTCCAAATGGCTTCCATTTGGGTATGGCAAATGGGTGACAAAGGAGATCAGAGGGCAGAAGGAGAGCTGGGTTTTACTATTTCTGCTCTTCCCTCTGTGCTCTGAGCCACAAAATATGTATGAATAACAAGCAAGCTTGCCACACCCTGCGGACTTTGCCTTGACCCTGAAGATGAGTAAATTTGCTGTTTCCCTTCTTCCATAATACATTGATCTAATGCCAGGCTCATTTTCCTCCTTTTCTTGCCTTGAACTTTCAACATATGTCCATTCATGTTTTTTTTCCTCCCTGCTAAACTTATTAGACAAACATGATTTTAAAAAATCATTTCAGTAAAATTTACATTGAAGAATAACACATATAGAAAATTGTGCAAATCATAAGTATTCAACTATACAACTTTTTATTGAAATATTATATTAGTTTCAAGTGTACTGCATAGTGATTCAACATCTACATACATTATGAAATGATCACCATGATAAGTCTGTCCCTATACAAAGTTATTAAAATTTACTGACCATATTCCTTATGATGTATATGACATCCCTGTGGCTCATTTATTTATAACTGGAAGTGGTTTGTACCTCTTAATCCCCTTCACCTATTTTGCTCACCCTTCTCCCCTCCGGCAACCATCTGTTTCTTCTCTGAATCTATGAATATGTTTTACTTTTGGTTTCTCTCTTTGTTTTTCTTTAATTCCACATATATGTGAGATCATAATGTATTTGTCTTCTCAGTTTGATTTATTTCACGTAGCATAATACCCTCTATATCCATCCATGTTTTTACAAATGGCAGGATATTATATTTTTAATGACTGATAATATTTCATTGTATATATACCACATCTTCTTCATCCATTCATTTATAGATGGATACTTAGGTTACTTTCATACCTTGGCTATTGTAAATAATGCTGCAATGAACATTGCATTTGCATATGGGATGCATATATATTTGTGGATTACTGTTTTTGTTTTCTTCTCATAAACACCTAGAAGTAAAATTGCTGGATCATGAACCAGTTCTATTTTTAATTTTTGAGGAGTCTCCATACTGTTTTCAATGGTGGCCAAACCAATTTACAATCCTACCAACAGTGCACGAGGGTTCCCTTTTTTCCACATCCTCACCATCACTTATTTGTTGTCTTTTTTTTGGCCATGCCACATGGCTTGCAGTATCTTAGTTCTCAGACCAGGGATTGAACCCATGCCCTTATCAGTGAAAGTGCAGAGTCCTAACCACTGGACTGCCAGGGAATTCCTTATTTGTTGTCTTTTTGATAATAACCATTCTTATAGGTATGAGGTGATATCTCATTGTGGTTTTGATTTGCATTTCCCTGGTGATTAGTGATGTGGAGAATGTTTTCATGCACCTGCTGGCAATCTGTATGTCTATTCAGGTCCTCTGCCCACTTTTAAGTTATGTTGTTTGTTTTTATGATGTTGAGTTGTATGAGTTTTTTTTTTATATTTTGGATATTAACTCCTTAATATATATATATATATATATATATATATATATATATATATATAATTTGCAAATTCCACTCCCATTCATCAGGGTGCCTTTCTGTTTTATTGGATAGTTTTTTTCTGCTGTGCAAATGCTTTTTAGTTTTATATAGTCTCCTTAGTTTATTTGTTTTGTTTCCCTTGCTTCAGAGACAGATCCCCCCAAAATATTGTTAAGACTGATGTCAAAGAGCTTATTGCCTGTTTTTCTTATAGGAGTTTTATGGCTTCTGTTCTTACATTTGAAGCTTTAACCTATTTTGAGTTTAATTTTACATATTCTGTGGGAAAATAGTTCATATTGAATCTTTTGCATATAATGTCCAATGTTCCCAACATTGTTTATTAAAGAGGATTTTCCACTGTTGTATATTTTGCCTACTTGTTGTAGATTAATTGACCATATAAGTGGAGATTTATTTCTGGGGTCTCTATTCTTTTCCATTGATCTATGTGTCTGTTTCTGTGCCAGTAGCATACTGTTTTGGTTACTGTAGCTTTGTAGTATGGTTTGAAATCAGGGAGGGTGATACCTCCAGCTTTTCTCTTCTTTCTCAATATTGCTTTAGCTATTCAGGGTGTCTTGTGATTCCATAAAACTTTCAAATTCTTTGTTCTAATTCTGTAAAAAATGCCATTGGTATTTTGAAAGGGATTGAATTGAAGCTGTACATTGCTTTGGGTAGTATGGACACTTAACAATATTAATTCTTCCAATCCATGAGCATGATGTATCTTTCCATTTGTCTGTGCTATCTTCAATTTCTTCCTCAATGTCTTATAGTTTTCAGTGTATAAGTCTTTTTCCCCCTTGGTTAAGTTTAGTCCTAGGTATTTTATTATTTTTCAAACAATTTTAAATGGAACTGTTTTCTTAATTTATGTTTCTGATAGTTTCTCTATAGTATCATGTCATCTGCAAACAGTAACATTTTTACTTATTCATTTCCAATTTGAATTCCTTTTATATCTTTTTGCTACCTAATTGCTGTGACTAGGACTTCCAACACTGTTGAATAAAAGTGGGAGAATAAATATCCTTGTCTTGTTCCTGATCTTAAAAGAAATATTTTCAGCTGTTCATGATTGAGAATAATATCGGCTGTGGTTTTCTCATATATTTCCTTTATTTTGTTCCCTCTATATCCACTTTGTTGTGAGTTTTTATCATAAATGGATGATATCAAAGGCTTTTGATATTGAAAAGTTGAATTTTATCAAAATCTTTTTCTGCATCTATCAAGATGATCATATGAATTTTACTCTTCAATTTGTTAACAAGGTGTATCACATTGATTGATTTGTAGATATTAAACCATCCTTGCATCCCTGAGTTAAACCCCACTTGATTATGGTGTATGATACTTTTAATGTACTGTTGAATTTGATTTGCACATGTTTTGTTGAGGAGTATTTCACTTATGTTCTCTCATGATATTAACCTGTAATTTTTCTTTTTTCTTTTAGGGTCTGTGTCTAGTTTTGGTATCAGTGTGAAGCTAGCTCCATAGGTAGAGGTCAGGAGTGTTCCATCCTCTAAACTTTTTGTAATAGTTTGAGAAGAATAAGTGTTAACTATTTAAGTGTTTGTTGGAATTCACCAGTGAAGCCATTTGTTTCTGGACTTTTGTTTGTTGGAAGTTTTTTGATTACTAGTTCAATTTCATTACTGGTAATCAGTCTATTCATATTTACTATTTCCTCTTGCTTTAGTCTTGGAAGATTGTATGTTTCTAGGAATTTATTTATGTCTTCTAAGTTCTCCTTTTATTGATGGATAATTATTTACAGTAATCTTTTATGATCCTTTGTATTTCTACAGTGTGCATTGTAACTTCTCCTCTTTCATTTCTGATTTTATTTTTTGAGGTCCACTCTCTTTTATTTTTTGAGGTCCACTATCTTAATGACTCTTGCTAAAAGTTTATCAATTTTATTTTTCTTTTCAAACAACCAGTTCTTAGTTTTCATGGATATTTTACAATACTTTTTGAGTATCTACCATTTATTTCTGCTCCAATCTTTATTATTCTTTTTCTTATTTCTTCTTTTCCTAGTTCATTTAGTGTAAGGTTAATTGCTTATTTTAGATTTTTCTAGTTTCCTGATTATGCTCGTATCACTATGAACTTCCTTCTTAGAACTGCATTTGGTGCATCTCATAGATTTTGGATTGCTGTTTTTCTATTTTCATTTGTCTCAAAGTATTCTTTTTTACTTCCTTTTTGATTTTTTTTGTTGACACATCGGTTGTTTAGTAGCATATTGTTTAGACTCTGCCTGTTTGTGGGTTTTTCTTTTTTTTTTTTTTCTTGTAGTTGATTTCTAATCTCATACCATTGTGGTCAGAAAAGATGCTTGATATTTCAATATTCTTAAATTTACTGAGATTTGTTTTGTGGCCTAGCATGTGACCAATCCTGGAGAATGTTTCATATGCACTTGAAAAGAATGTGTATTCTGCTGTTTTTGGATGAAAGGTTCTGTATATATCTATTAATTTCATGTGATCTCATGTGTCATTTAAGGCCAGTGTTTTCTTATGGATTTTCTGTCTGAATATGTCCATTGATGTAAGCAGGGAATTAAATTCATTACTATTGCTGTGTTATGGTCAACGTCTCCCTTTATGTTTTTAATATTTTCTTTGTGTATTTTGATTCTCCTATGTTGGGTGCATATATTTACAGTTATTATCTCTTCTTGTTTGACTGATCCCTTTATCAGTATGTAAAGTTCTTTTTTTTATCTTGTTATAGTCTTTGTTTTACTTTGTTTTAATGTCTATTATTTTGTCTATTATAACGATTGCTATCTCACCTTTTTTTTGTGTGTGTGTGTGTGTGAATAACATTTTCCATCCCCTCACTTTCAGTATTTTTGTGTCTTTAGGTATGAAGTGAGTCTCTTTTAGGCAGCATATATATGGGATTTTAAAAAATCCATTCAGCCACACATTGTCTTTTTTTTTTTTTTTTTTTTTTTTCTGTACGCGGGCCTCTCACTGCCGTGGCCTCTCCCGTTGCGGAGCACAGGCTCCAGACACACAGGCTCCGCGGCCATGGCTCGCGGGCCCAGCCGCTCCGCGGCATGTGGGATCTTCCGGGATCGGGGCACGAACCCGTGTCCCCTGCATCGGCAGGCGGACTCTCAACCACTGCGCCACCAGGGAAGCCCCACACATTGTCTTTTGATCAGAGTATTTAGTCCATGTACATTTAAAGTAATTATTGCCATTTTGTTAATGGTATTCTTTTGCTTTTGTAGTTCTTTGTTTCTTTTTCTTTTGCTCTCTTCCTTTAAGATTTGATGACTATCTTTAGTGTTAGGTTTGGGTTCCTTTCCCTTTTTTGTTTGTATATTTATTATAGGTTTTTGGTTTGTGGTTACCATGAGATTCATACATAACAACATATAGGTATGATGATCCCTTAATTTTGAACACATTCTAACAACACTAAAATCCCCCATATTTTCTTCCTCCTCTTTGTTTAACGTTTTTGACACTTTAGTTCTTGTGTTCTTCAGTTCTATTTGGTTCTTCTTTATATTCTTTGTTGCAATTCTCACTGTACTCATCCATTATTCTCTGAGTTAAGTAAGCATCTTTATAATCACTATATTGAACTCTTTATTGGGTAGATGGCTTATCTCCACTTAATTAGTTATTTTTTGTCTTCATTATTCATTTGGAACACACTCATTTGTCTTCTAATTTTGCATAATTCTGTACTTCTGTGTGTTAGGTAGGTTGTTTATGTTTCCCAAACTTGGTGAAGTGGTCTTATGTAGTAGATGTTCTGTGGGACCCAGCAGCACACTCCCTCTGGTCACCAGATCTACACACTCTGGAGGTGCCCACTTTGTGGACCATGTGCCCCCTTCAGTTGTGGTGGTATTGACTAAGGTATGTGTGCTAGCATGCTGGGCTGACCCCTAGCCCAATTGGCTTTGAGGCCCTGCTTTTTGCAGTCACTCTAGGACTGCTAACATGGTAGTAGTTTTCCTTCATTGTTGGCTGTATGTCTTGGGGGCACAGGGCTGTTGCTGGCCTACCAGTATGTGGGGTCAAGTCCCTGCACATCTGACTGTGTGACTCTGGGGATGAGGGCCTGGTGCTGGCCTGTTGGTGGACAGTTATGTTCCCAGTTCTATTAGGCTAGAAGGGGGATTCCAAAGTGGCACTTGCCAGCACCAGTATTATTGTGGTAGAATGAGCTCTAAAAAAGTACTGCTGCCAGTGTCTCTATCACCAAGGGAAATCTCAGTTGCCTGCTGCCTCTCTAGGAGGCTCTTTAAGATCAGCAAGGGGTATGATCCAGGCTCCTTTCAAACTACTGCCTATACACTGGGACTCAGAGTGTGTATCATTTTGCATGTGCCCTTAAGAGTGGAGTCCTTGTTTCCTATATCTCTCTAACTTTCCCAAATGTAAGCTCCACTGGTTTTCCAAGTCAGATATTCTGCAGCTTATCTTCATGTTGCAATGCCTCTGGGCTGGAAACGCCAATGTGGGACTTGGACCCCTTGCCTCTTGGGGAGGACCTCTCATTTTTGGGTCATCAACCTGGGGGTATGAGTCCTAACTGTATCATGTTTCCTCCCCTCCTACCAATCCCATTGTCATTCCTTCTTTATATCTTTAGTTGTGGAAAATCTTTTCTGCTGGTCTTCAGGTCATTCTCATAGATAGTTTGCTCTGAAAGTAGTCATAGTTTTGATGTGCCCATGGGAGCATGTGAGCTCAGGGTCTTCCTACTCTTGGCCACACCCCTTAACTACACGAATTTTTACAAAGTGAACACATTCATGTAACCATTCCCAAGAGCAAGAAATAGAATATCTCCCAGCATCACAGAGGACTCCTTGGGTCCCCATAATGAAACTACCCCCATGAGTAAAGAATATCTTAGCTTCTAACACCAGAGATTGATTTTATTCTTTTAGAATTTATATAAAAAGCATCATGCCATATGTGTTCCTTTGTATCTGGCTTCTTGCACCCAATCTTCATTCCCCTCTCCTCATCCTATTTCATTGTCTTCTTCCCCTTGTAAAAAGAAAACACATCATTAAAAATCTAGAATTAAAAAAAAATAATTATCTCTCTCCTGGGCAGTCACAAGCCTTGAATACTCTTGCTTGTTAGACTTTTGTTAAAGACTTTTCCAAAACTTTTAACCAGTCACTTGTAGACACAGATGCCCATTCTTCTTTCACTCTAGATACCACCTCAAGGCAGCTTCCCCTAAGCTGTGAATTGTATCTGAGCCATTTCATTATTATGGCATTTCCAGTGTGTGTTCAATGCAGAGTTCAAAATTTTCCTCCTTGGCACAAATTTTGTACTTCTCCTCCTCACTCAACTCCACCCAAAAATGCAATGTTTTAATATATTTTGGCATCAGCACAAGCTAAAGTTTCCTCTCTATTAGTTGCCATGACCTTTCATTCCAGAGTCACAAGGTGGTGCTCTTTTTGTGTCCACCTACCATCTCTTCCATACTGAACATTTTTACTCACATTTCAGAAAGAATACAACTTTCTTTAAAAATCTCTTGTTTGCAGTATATGAATCACTCTCCATTGGTCCTTTCCTGGATAACTATTGTAAAACATTTGTTGCAATGATGAGTATAAAAAACGAACATGAGAGTATAGCTCTGGCTTTCTTGTTGAACTATCCACTTTTGGACTTTACACTCCCCAGAGGTGGTACTGTTACAGTGCTAGTCATCACCTCATCACTCTCCACTCTTACTGCTCATGTGAGGTTCAGGCCCATTTCTCACACCACAGTGGTGCTTTCCTAGTCAAAGTGTGATTCATATTGATATTGGCAGACATAGGACTGCAGTTAAAATTTCCCACACTAAAGTCTCCACTCCTCATGAAATCCTTTAGGGAAACATAAGGATATAGAGAATGAGATTTGCCATTAAGATACAGAGTATTATGATGACCCAAAATATTACTCATAAAGTCAATTATGAGGTCATTTGAAGTCAACCTCAAACCAGTATTTAGATTTTTCCAATATCCTCTCCTCTTTTCTCTTATCCTCATATAACCCCTGTATCTGTTTTTACCCTCAGTGTTCCTCACATAGCCCTAGATATAGCTTGGTGTTTTAATCAGTTCCTCCAGATTCCATTTACTTTCCAAGTCCATCCATAAAGAGGACTATCAACTTCCTAATTTGAATACTGAATAAGACCCTTTATAATCTTCAGAAAGAATGATATATAACAAAAATATGTACTTTGCTAAGTTAAGCTGCCTATAATGTCCTAACACTGTAGATTTATTACACTAACAAAGTTTATTTTTCTTTACTTAGTTTAGCCAAGAATAAGGAGAACTGAAGGAGACAAAGTGCAATACTGCCATATCTATAAGCATTAAGACAAAGGAAATGTTTTCAAAAATGATACTTATTACAATCATACTCCAATAAAAATATTAAAAAAATGACATTTAGGGCTTTCCTGGTGGTGTAGTGGTTGAGACTCCGCCTGCCGATGCAGGGGACATGGGTTCGTGCTCCAGTCTGGGAAGATCCCACAGGCTGCGGAGTGGCTGGGCCCGTGAGCCATGGCTGCTGGGCCTGTGCGTCCAGAGCCTGTGCTCCATAATGGGAGAGGCCACAACAGTGAGAGTCCCGCATACTGCAAAAAAAAAAAAAAAGAAAAAAAAAATGACATTTAGTAATTCCAATGCCTTTCAAACCAAATTTTCAGAATAGAAATGTTAAGATCATTTTTCTCTAATGTTTTCCATGTGCCAGTTTAGAGGCCTAGTTATGAGATCAAAGATGGTAAAACTAGATTAATCACTTAAGAATTGACTAGAGGAGGGTAAGTATGCTTGAGTGAACTATTAAAAGTTATCAACAATCACAAGTTGTTACAAACAATACACACTTATTTAATAGTATTGTCAATCATATATTTGCTCAGCCTGCAGACAAAGTAAGCAACAGAATAAAGAAAAGCACTATTCTGGATAAACAAAGATATTATAAATAAGGTTATGTAATCTGTATATTATGTAATTCAAGAAGGAATTGTGGTCAAATTGCAAAGAGTAATGAAGAGTAGTTTATAGTCAAGTGGTGGGAGGAATAAGGACCAGCACACAGAGTGAATGGAAAGAAGATATAGAGAAAGTAGCAATAAAATAACAGTCAAATGCATGGTTGTATTTGAAAAGGTGTTTGTGTTTATTTCAATGCTTCCTTTCTGAACATATGTAAAAATATGTGAACAATAATTTCCTAAAAACAACATGAAAAAAATATATTTATATATAGAGAGGACCTCTGCTTAAAACAGACACATTAATTATGTAATGTTTTTTTAAGATAAAATAACCCTGTGTACATGAAGACACTACTATTTGATTTGAAAATCCACCTAACAAATACATGGAAATTCCTGGATATATTTCATTCTCTCTCAAGTAACATTCATTTATTATTTTAAAATTTATACAGCAGTAGGAGAAAAACTTCCATGTTTTTTCAGCCCAATGAAAAATCCACGGTGAACTCAGTGGTATTACAATCAGAAGGTCAATGTATGCATATATATTTTGTGGCCATATAATGCTTCCAAGTTCTACATTGTGTGTACCCACTTTTCAACCACTACCAAAGTAATTGTTATTTTAAAACTCTATTAAGGAAACATCACTATCAACCTTACAAAAATAAAAAGCTTTATAAAGGAGTACCATAAATAAATGAATGGCAACAAATTAGGTAACTTAGAAGAAATGGGAAAATTCCTGGCAAGACTCAAGCTATACCAAAACTAACACAAGTAGAAATAGAAAATCTGATTAGACGTATAACAAGTAAGGAAATTTGTAGAAGTAATTTTTAAAGGCTTCAAATGAAGAAAAAAGCTCAGGGTCAGATAGCTTCACTGGCAAATTATATGAAAAATGTAAAGAATAATTGATGTTAATTTTTCATAAAGTCTCCTAAAAAATAGAAGAGGAAGGAATACTTTTCTACTCATTCTATGAGGGCAGTGTCATGATAATACTAAAACCAGAAAAAGCACCACAAGAAAACTGCAGGTTGATATCTCTTCTGAATACAGATACAAAACTCCTCAACAAAACACTGACAAACTGAATCCAGCAATATATTAAAAGGATCACACACCATAACCAAGTGGGATTTATCCCAGAAATGTAAGGTTGGTCTAACATCCAAAAATCAATTAATGTAATAAGCCATATTAATAGATAAAATACCAAAAATCACAAGATCATCTGTATATCTACATAAAAAGAAATTGACAGAATCTAACACCCTTTCATGATAAAAACACTCAACAAACTAGAAATGGAAAGGAACTTCTTCAACCTGAAAAGGGGCATCTATATAAAAAACCCACAGCTAATATTATACTTAATGTGTATAAGATTAGTAACTTTCCTCTAAGATCAGGAAAAAAAAGATATGCATTCTTATTTCTATTCCACATTGTACTGGATGTTCTAACCATAGTAGTTACAGATCAGTCATCATACCAATATCTCTTAAGAAGATGGAGTCGTACTAGAATAAACATGATTAGAATGGTGGGGGGCATTTCCCAGAAGACAGAGAAGGGAGAAAAAAGGGAGTAAGAAGTAACTCAGAAACATCCACTACAATGGATGGTTCCCATTTAAAATGACTTGTGTTATGTACAGGGAAACAAGGCAGTAACATATCTGAGATTTGACTTTGTAAGGTCAGGAGAATCATTAAATAATGTTAATACAAACTTATGTACTCCACACAATGTTTGGGAATATGATATGAGGACAGAATATCAATAAATTATAGAAAAAGAGAGACTGAATAAAGAATATTAGGAAAAATATATATTTTGATCATTCATCTGTGAGGACCTCACCTCAGGCAAAGTCAATAAGAATATAAAGAAAGGGCTAAATTAAAGACTTATTTTGAAAGAAGAATCAATAAAAGTTGATGGATGATTGATTTAAGTTTTTGAAAATGATTTCAAAGCTGACATCAAATATATTTGTATTACTGACCAAAAACTGCTAATAGAAATAGGGAATTTATTTGTGTGTATGTATGTTTGAGAGGTCCACCTGGTGGGAGTGAGGGAAGCAAATGAAAAATATTTTTTAATGAATTTCTCAAGAATTTATTCTATATTAATACAAAGATTTTCCTTCATTTACTTTTGTATTCATTTATATTTCTCCAAAAATAAGTAAATGGAAATATCAATAAATGAATGAATCTATAAATATATGGCAACATTTCTATTTTACTGACTTTTCTGATAGAGCAAGTGAATGTAACCCATAATTTAGAGAATGCTGCACTAATGCAACAAAATATATTTGAAATAGAATGCATTCATTCTTCCACTGAGCAAGCTGCTACCTGCAAGCAAATAGGCACTTTTCAATATTGCATCAAACAATAATTTAAGGCCATGAGAGTAAAATAATGCTTCTGATACTAAATGTATTCTCACATTCTGTAAGAATTGATTTGACTTTCAAAAGCAGCTGACACCTTGGGAATGGCTTACTTCCTCTAAAAATCAGGTTCTGGGTGTATCTCCACACTTTCTACCTTCTATTCAAGACCCCTACCTTCTTTGATATTCTTATTAGCACTGTTTAGAAATCAGAAATATGTAGAGAAATTTTATCTTTTTCTACTGAAACACATAGATATAGAGACTACTTCATGTGTTTGTTCCCTTTAAGGAAAACTTAACTAAAATGACTGCACATGGTAGCTCAAATAGATTTTGGTTTAATACATAATGTCTTTGTAATTATCTGGTTTTAAAATCACTTAACAGAAATAAATTTGTCATATTAGTTGGTGGTGTCTCCAGTGAGCCGGACTCAGTGACTTGTTTCCAAGGAACAGAACATAGAAAAGGAAAAGTAGTAACTACACAGTGAAGACACCTGGCAAATACTACTTTATTCAAGTACCTGAAACAAGTACCTTAATACTACTAGTAATAAATTTTGTCAGTGTTTTTCATACCCTAATATAATTTCATGAAAGTCACTTCACCCCAATGGAATACATCAAAATCCATAATCCCAGTCTAATCATGAGAAAACGTCAAATCCAAATTGAGATACATTCTACAAAATACTTGATCAGTTCCCTTCAAAAGTGCAATGATCTTGAGAAACAAGGAAAAACTGAAAAAAAAATCACAGACTAGAAAAATTAAGGAGAATGATAACTAAATGCAACATGCCATTCTGGATGGGATTCTGGAACATAAAAACGAATATTAGTAGAAAAAATGTAAATCTGAGAAACTATAGATGAGTTAATAGCACTGTGCCAATTTTAATTTCTTAATTTTGAAAATTATAAACTGGTTATTTAAGATGATAGCTTTGGGAGAAAGCTTTCCTTTTCCTGTTTCTGGCAAGTGGCATGTCTAGATGACCTGCTTGGAAATGTTGCAATCATTTTGCCATCTGTTTGAGGTAGAAGTATGAGCAAGTAACACCACCTTTTGGATTAAAAGCCAACGTTCAATCATCGTTCACTGTTGCTTGCAGCCAAAGGCTTCTAATCTGAAGTACTTAACTCATTCAGGCAAAAATCAACAGTCAGTATAGTTTGGCTTGTGCTGACTACTTGTACTAAAGTAGACAGACTTTTTATATTGCATAAAAACTACAACTAAATAAAAAATCAGGGCATTATTTAGCTTGGTATGTTTAACAAACTGAAATGAGAACAAACAATAAACAAGATGCAGTTTTATTAAATTATCTAAATAAGTCCCTCAAAGAATGACTGATCTAAAATATGTGCCTTCCAAAGACGTTCTGCCTTTGTTTAGGATTGCTCTGAGGATTAAATAATGGGCAAAATACCCAGCACACAGCTTAGTATATGTTATTTGTGCAATACCTTTCATTCAGCTTATTCCTATCCATCCTTTGAATACTAATGCTATATTCAGTCTCATTCATTTTACTTTCTTTAAAAGTAACATTCAAGAAATATATATTTTAAACTATTAATGGAAAATATTTAATTACATGGTTTTTGATGATGTTGCTCATCAACGAAATGAAATACATTATGTGTTTTATATATTATAGCAATAATTCAAGGGTACAAATATTAATGAAAGTTACAAATAAATATCCCTGAACACCAAAAGGAATGTTTTAAAAATGGTAAAATTTCCTTTGCTGAGAAAAATGAATTATTTGCATAACAATTGTTATTGTTCACAGAAGTTGCCTACTGAAATCTTTGTTCAATGATCTGAAAATAAGTTCTACACTCTGAATCTGATAAATTGATAGTAACTATTATAGTCTATCTTGAAAAGTATCTCTTTGGATGGTAAGAAGATGTACATTGAGTACAGAACACAAGAAAAATCAAGTATTTTTTCTAATTTTATCAATATGTACCTCCACCTGTGCAGACTCCACTACATAAGCATAAACCATTAGTGTTCTAAACTTCACTTTATTCTTTAAAATTGCATATGTTGAGTGTTTTTCTATTAGAAAACATTACAGAGATGATAAATCTAGTTCTTCAGGAAAGAACCCATAGACAACAAAATGTCTCATGTAAACATATTGAGAACTTTTACTGAGCCACATTTTTTAATATGAAGAAACTGTCGCTAACTTAGTCAGAATAGAAATTTATTACAAAGCCTCTTATGCATTCTTAGAATCAATGAGAAAGTTAGAGAAAAGGCTTAGATATTGGTAGGAGCAAAAACTTATAAAATAGAAACTACAGAATTGGCATATATGCAAGAACAGTTTTGTCAGGGAACTATTACCCAGACAAACTCCAGTCTTCTTCTTTTCATACTCCTTTCTGAGAATGTCAAAAATCCAGCATCAACTATTTACAGTTTGTTCTGATAAGTTCTCTGAACAGAGCACTTACAGAGAACAATTATAAGACAGTCCTTACTCTCAAAACACAATCTAACAAAGACCATTTCTTGCAGGGGAAATAGCTAGTGAAGAATTAACATCAGCCAAATTTACTAAACCCATACTCTATAATTAACCTGTATTTTCATTTATTGATATTTTAATCCACAACCTAGATCTTACCATTAGCATTTTATTATACACATGTATCCATCTCTTAACATTTTGTTACCATATGTCCATCTATCTATTGACATTCCTCTAATCTATTAATCCATCTTAGTTTTTATTCATTTTAAAGTAAATTAATTGCCAGGGCTTATGGAGAATAAGTAATGAAGAGTTATTGCTTAATGGCTACAGAGCTTCTGTTTAGGATGATGAAAAAGTTTTAGAAATAGATAGTGGTGGTGGTTACATAGCATTGTGAATGTGATTAATGCCCTTGAATTGTACACTTAAAAATGGTTATAATGGTAAATTTTATTATACACACACATATATGTATGCATAGATATTTTTAAAGCATAAAACATGTAAAAAGTAAGTTGCAGATAATGATGTATTACTCCCTGAGCCTGAATAGCATGTATGTATTTCTTTTTTATTATTCTTTATACTGTACACATGTTGTAGATATTGCTGAGTAGAAAGACTTTTTAAAACAATGAGCAGTATTCTTTACCTGCAGGAAAGTACTTAAGTGGTTACTTATGTCAGGAGCACCTACACTCTTTACTTTCAGAAATTCTACTTCTCTTTATTAATCATCATAACTTCAATTTTCTGAGAAGCCTCTCCCTTGATGCTGCAGCCACCATTAATCTCCCTTTCTTTGAACTTGTTTAATAGTTTTGCCCTTCTTTGTAGCTCCCACATTAACACTATTTCATTTCATAGTGCTTTTCATTTCAGGTAAAGAGAGAGCGTGCTTGCACCGGCCTCAGACCCATCCCCACTGTTCCCATGCCCTGCTCTCCCAGGCTCTCTTGGCTGTTGATAGGTTAAAACAATGGGAAGCAGTATGCACAGTTTGGAAGCAGAGGAAGGGAAAAGCTTTCCCAGCTTGCTGTGCAATCTGGCAGGGTCCCATCCCTTCCTGGATGCAGCTCTCCCTTGGGCAGCTCCTCCAGTGGTAGAGCTTCCTCCGCGTCGCAGCCTGGGCTTCTGGGCTCTGGTAACACAATCTTATCCCAGTGTCAACCAGTCTACAAGGGTGGCAACCTCCTAATTTTGCTAAATCTCCGGGTTACCTCACTATTCCTTTATTGGCCTCTTCACTCTTCCATTCATCTGTGCAACCAGCCCTCTGTAAAAAAATGTTCCTTCTTCTGAAAGACCTATTCATTTTCTCATCTAGATCCCAATTGGTATAATGTGTAGTAAAAAGAGTACAGACTTGGAAATTGGAGAAACATAAGCCTGTTTACTTGTTTTGCTTTGTTTTTAAGTGTAATTGAAATATGATATTATATTAGTTTCAGGTATTCCACCTAGTGATTCCATATTTTTATACATTATGAAGTCATCACCACCATAAGTATAATTACTATCTGTCACCAAAGTTATTACAATATTATTGACTATATTTCCTATGTTGTCCATTACATTCCTGTGACTTATTTACTCTAAAACTGGAAATCTGTACCACTTAATCCCCTTCACCTATTTCCCGCACCCAGACACCAACCCCTCTCTGGCAGCCACATATTTTTCTCTGTATCTATGAGTCTGTTTTTGTTTGTCATGTTTGTTCATTTGCTTTGTTTTTTAGTTTCCACATATAAGTGATATCATACAGTATTTGTCTTTCCCTGTCTGACTTATTTTACTTTGTAGAATACCCGATAGATCCATCCATGTTGTCTCAAATGGCAACATTTCATTCACTTTTACAGCTGAGAAATATTCCATTGTATACAAAAATCACATCTTCTTTGTTTAATCATCTGTTGATGGACAAAGGTTGTTCTGATATCTTGGTTATTGTAAATAATGCTGCAATGAACATGGGGCTGTATATATCTTTTTGAATTAGTGTTTTTGTTTTCTTTGAATAAACACCGAGAGGTGGACTTGCTGAATTGTATGGTAGTTCTAGTTTTAGTTTTTTAAGGAAACTCCAAACTGTTTGTCATAGTGGCTGCACGAATTTACATTCCCACTAACAGTGCATGATAATTCCCTTTTCTTCACATCCTCACCACACTTATTTCTTGTCTGCTTGATAATAGACGTTTAAACAGGTGTGAGATGATACGTCATTGTGGTTTTGATTTGCTTTTCCCTGATGATTAGCGATGTTGAGCATCTTTTCATGTGCCTGTTGGCCATCTATACGTCTCATTTGGAAAAATGTCTTTTCAGGTCCTCTGCTCACTTTTTAATCAGGTTGTTTTTTTGATGTTGAGTTGTATGATTTCTTTGTATATTTTGGATATTAATCCCTTGCTGAACATATAATTTGCAAGTATATATCTTCTAGTCAGTAGGATGCATTTTATTTTGTGCATGGCTTCCTTTGCTATGCAAAAGGTTTATAGTTTGATGTAATCCATTTATTTATTTTAACTTTTGTTGTCCTTGCCTGAGGAGAAAGATCCAAAAAATATATTGCTAAGACAGATGACAAAGTGCTTACTGCCTATGCTTTCTTCTTGGAGCTTATGGTTTCAGGTTTTACATTTATGTCTTTAATCTATTTGGAGAGGGTTTTTGTTTTTTCTTGTTTTTGTTTTTTTGGGTTTTTTTGGTGGATCGTGCAAGAAAGTGGTCTAGTTTCATTATTTTTTTTTTTTTTTGCATATAGCCATCCAGTTTTCCCAGCATCGTTTATTGAAAAGTCTTTTTCCCATTGTATATTCTTGGCTCCTTTGTCATAGGTTAATTGACCATATATGTTTGGGTTTATTTCTGGGCTGTATATTCTGTTCTATTGATCTATGTCTCTATTTTTGTGCCAGGACCATACTATTTTGATTACTGTAGCTTTGAAGGAAAGTTAATAAGAAACATGATACCTCCAACTTTGATCATTTTTTATCAAAACTCCTTTGGTTCTTCTAGATCTTTTCTACATCCATATGAATTTTCAGATTATTTGTTCTATTTCTGTGAAAAATGCCATTAGAATTTTGGTAGGGATTAGATTGGATCTGTATATTGCTTTGGACAGTATAGATATTTTGATAATATTCTTAGTATCTTACAAACACAGTATATCTTTTCATTTATTTGTGTTGTCTTTGACTGTTTTCATCAATGTCTTAGATTTTTCAGAGTACAGATATTTCACCTAATTGGATTCATTTATTCCTAGGTATTTATTTGATGCAATTGTAAAAGGAAATTATTTCCTTAATTTCTCTTTCTGATGATAGAGTATTATTAGCATATAGAAATGCAAGTGATATGTATGTTAATTTTGTATCCTGAAACATTACTGACTTTATTAGCTATAACAGTTTTTTGGTGGAGTATTTAGGGTTTTCTATATATGGTATCATGTCATCTGCAAATAGTAACAGTTTTACTTCTTCCTTTCCAATTTAGGTGCATTTTATATCTTTTTCTTTTCTGATTGCTGTGGCTAGGATTTGCAATACCAATTTGAATAAAACTAGCTAGAGTGATCATCCTTGTCTTTTTCCTGATCTTAGAAAAAAAGATGTTAGGTTTTCACAACTAGATGTTATGTTAGCTGTGGGCTTGTCATATATGCCTTTATTATTTTGAGACATGTTCCCTCTATACTCACTTCACTGAGAGTTTTTATCATAAATATGTTGAATTTTGTCAAATGATTTTTCTGCATCTATTGAGATGATCATATAATTTTTCTTTCATTTTATTAATGTGATGTATCACATTGTTTGATTAGCGGATATTAAACCATCCCTGGAATAAATCCCACTTGGTAATTGTGTATGATCCTTTTAATGTATTGTTGAATTTAGTTTGCAAGTATTTCATTGATGATTTTTGCCTCTATGTTAATCAGAGATGTTGGCCTGTAATTTTTCGTATTATTTTTGTCTGATTTTGGTATCAGGGTAATACTGGCCTAGTAGAATAAGTTTGGAAGCATTTTGCTCTCTTCAGTTTTTTGAATAGCTTGAGAAATATAGGTATTAACTCTTCTTTAAATGTTTGGTAGAATTAACCTGTGAAGCTGACTGCTCCAGGACTTTTATTTGTTGACAGTTTTTTGATCACTGATCCAATTTCATTACTAGTAATTGATCTGTTTAATTCTGATTCAGTCTTCGAAGATTGTATGTTTCTAGGAATTTATCCATTTCTTCCTGGTTGTGCCATTTGTTGGCATATAATTGTTAGGAGTAGTCCCTTATGATTGTTTGTATTTCTGTGCTATCAGTAGTAACTATTTATTTATTTCTGATTTTATTTATTTGAGTCATCTCTCTTCTTTTTTCTTGATGAGTACAGCCAAATCTTTGTCAATCTTCTTAATTTTGTTGTAAAACAGCTCTTGGTTTCATTGATATTTTCTTTTATTCTTGTAGTCCCTATTTTATTTCCACTGTGATATTTATTATTACCTTCCTTCTACTAACTTTGGACATTGTTCTTCTTTATCTAGTTACTTAAAGGTAAAGTTACATTATTTATTTGAGAATTTTCTAGTATATGCAGTAGGTCTGTATTGCTATGAACTTCCCTCTTAAGACTGCTTTTGCTATATCCTGTAGATTTTGGAAGGTTGTGTGTCCATTTTCATTCATCTCAAGGTATTTTTTAAAATTTCATCTTTGAGTACTTTGTTAACTCACTGGTTGTTTAGTTGCATACTGTTTAGACTCCAGGTGTTTGTGTTTTTTGCAGTTTACTTCCTGTAATTGATTTCATAACTTTGGGGGTGATATGATTTCAATATTCTTAAATTTATTGAGACTTGTTTTCTGACCTAATATGTGATCTAGCCTGGAGAATATTTCATGTATATTTGAAAAAAAGGTGTATTCTGCAGTTTGGGGATGGAATATTCTGTATGTATCTACTAATACAGTCTGGTATAATATGTCATTTAAGGCCAGTTTCCATTATTGAATTACTGTCTAGATGATATATCCATTGATAAGTGGGATATTAAAATCCCCTACTATTTTTGTACTACTTGCAATTTCTTCCTTTATGTCTGCTAATATTTGCTTTATGTATTTAGATGATTCTCTGTTGAGTGCAAAAATATTTATCAATGTAATATCATCTAAATAGATTGACTCCTTTAGCATTATGTAATGCCTTTCTTTGTCTTTTGTTTCAGTCTTTGTTTGAAAGTCTGTTTTTTTCTTATATGTGTATTACTATCCCAGATTTCTTTTCATTTCCATTTGCATGAAATATCTTTTTCAGTCTTTTCACTCTCAGTCTATGTGTGTCTTTAGATATAAAATAAGTATCTTGTAGGCAGCATATAAATGGATCTTGTTTTTAATCCATTCAGCTACTGTATGTCTTTTTAATTGGAGCATTTAGTCTATTTACATTTAAAGTGATTCTTGATAGATATCTACTTATTGCCATTTTGTTAATCGCTTCCTGGTTGTTTCTGTAGTTCTTCTCTGTTCCTTTCTTCCTTTAGTCTCTTGTTGTTTGTTAAATTTATTTTCTGTTATGTTTGGATTTCTTTTTTGTGTATGTATTGAAGCTTTTTGTTTGTGGTTACCATAAGTTTAATATCTATATACCTACATATATTAGCAATTTATTTTAAGCTTATAATCCCTAAATTCAAACATGTTCTAAAAGCACATTGAACTCCTCCTGCCCATGTTTTATGTTTTAGATATTATATTTTACATCTTTTTATTTTGTGTATCCTTTAACTATTCATTGTAGTTATACTTGATTGTATTACTTTTGTCTTTTAAGTTTCATACTAGCTTTTTGAGTGGCTGATTCACTGCCTTTACTATACTTACCTTTACCAGTTTGATGATGAGACTTACCTTTATCAGTTATGACCTTTCTTTTCCAGTTAAAAAAAGACTCTTTAATATGTCTTATATGGCAGGCTTAGTGGTGGAGAAATACTTTAATATTTGTTTGTCTGGGGAAATGTTTATCTCTTCTTCCATTCTGAATGAATACCATGTCAGGTAGTATATTCTTTTTTTTTTTTGCGGTACACGGGCCTCTCACTGCTGTGGCCTCTCCCACTGCGGAGCACAGGCTCCGGACGCACAAGCCCAGCCACCATGGCTCACGGGCCCAGCCGCTCCGTGGCACGTGGTATCTTCGTGGAGTGAGGCACGAACCGGCGTCCCCTGCATCGGCAGGCGGACTCTCAACCACTGCGCCACCAGGGAAGCCCAGGTAGTATATTCTTGATTGTAAGATTTTTCCTATGAGCAGTTTAAATATATCATGCCATTCCCTTTTAGCCTGCAAAGTTCCTGTTGAACAATCAACTGATAGTCTAATAGTAGTTTCCTAGTATGTGACTAGTTGTATTCTCTTGCTCCCTTTAATATTCTCTATGATTAGCCTTTGCCATTTTAATTGTGTCTGGCTGTAGATTTTTGGGGGTTCATCTTATTTGTGACTCTGTGGTTCCTGGGACTGGGTATGTTTCCTTTTCCAGACTAGAAAAGTTTTCAGCTATTTCCTCAATAAGTTTTTTGCCCTTTCCTCTCTCTCTTCCCATCTGGGTTTGCTATAGTAAGAATGTTAATATGTTTGAAGTTTTGCCATAGGTCCCTGAAATAACCTCATTTTAAAAATTATTTTTTTCACTGTTCTGATTGAGCAGTTTCCACTATTGTATCTTCCAGATTGCTGATCTATTCTTCTGTGTCATCTAATCTGCTATTGACTCTTTCTAGTTTATTTTTCATTCCAGTTATTGTATTGTACATCTCTGATTGTTTCTTATATTTTGTAACTATTTGTTGAAGTTCTCCCTGTGCTCCTCCATTATTCCCCAGTGTTAGGTGAGCATCTTTATGACCATTACTTAGAACTGTTTATCACTGAAACTACTTATATCTGTTTCATTAGAGGTTTTTATTCCCCCTGGGATTTTATTGTGTTCTTTTATTTTGTACATGTTCATCTGTCTCCACATTTTTTTGGCTTTCTCTGTCTATGTCTATAAATCAGGTGAAACAGCTACCTCACACAGTCTTGACCTTGTGACCTTATGTAAGAGCAAAACCTGTGTAGATTTATTGAGGTATAATTGGCTTAAAATATTATTAGTTTCAGATGTACAACATGGAGAGTCAATGGTTTTATATATTATACTCCATTTAAAATTATTACAAAATAATGGCTATGTTTCCTGTGCTATACAATATATCTCTGTTGATTTTTTATTTTATACATAGTAGTTTGTAACTCTTAGTCTCATACTACTATCTTGTCCATCCCACCTTTCCCCTCCCCACTGGCAACCAGCAGTTTCTTCTCTATATCCATGAGTTTCTTTCTGTTTTGTTATATACATTAGTCTGTTTTATTTTTTAGACTCTACATACAAGTAATAACAGAGAATATTTGTCTATCTCTGTCTGGCTTATTTCACTGAACATAATACTCTCTAGGTCCATTCACATTGCTGAAAATGGCAGAATTTCATTCTTTTTTATGGCTGAGTAACACTCCATTATATATAATGGAATATTACACACACACACACACACACACACACACACACCCCACATCTTCCTTATCCATTTTTTTTTTTGACGTTACCTTTCTTTCACATCTTGGCTATTGTACATAGTGCTGTTGTGAATATTAGAGTGCATGTATCTTTTCAAATTAGTGCTTTTTTTTTTCAGATGTATACCCAGCAGTGGAATTTCTGGATCATATAATAGTTCTATTTTTAGCTTTTTGTGGCACCTCCATACTCTTTTCCATAGTGGCTGCACCAATTTACATTGTCACTAACAGTGTAGTAGGGTTACAGGTTTTCAACATCCTCACCAATATTTGTAGACATTTTGTAGACATTTGTTATTTGTAGACATTTTGATGATAGCCATTCTGGCAGTTGTGAAGTGATATCTCAATGTGGTTTGGATATGCACTTCTCTAGTGATTACTAATGTTGAGCATTTTTCTGTTGGCCATTTGTATATCTTCTTTTAAAAATATCCATTCAGGTATTCTGCCCATGTTTTGTTCAGGTTGTTTTTTTGATATTGAGTTGTATGTGTTGTTTATATATTTTGAATATTAATACATTATTGGTCATATCATTTGCAAATTTTTCTCTCATTTCTTTTCATTTTGTTAGTGGTTTACTTTGCTGTGCCAAAGCTTTTAAGTTTAATTAGATTCCATTTATTTATTTTTGCTTTTACTTATTTTGCCTTAGGAGACTGATCCAAAAAAGCTATTGCTATGATTTATGTCAAAGAGTGTTCTACAGATGTTCTCTTCTAGAAGTTTTATGTTTTCATGTCTTATATTTAGGTCTTAAATCAATTTTGAGTTTATTTTTGTATATGGTGGGAGAAAGTGATCTCATTTTTACATGTAACTCTACTTTCCAAGCACCACCTATTGAAATGATTTTCTTTTATTCATTGTATATTCTTGTCTCCTTTGTCATAGATTAACTGACCATAGGTGCGTTGTTTTATTTTTGCTTGCTCTATTTTGTTCCATTGATTCTGAAGTCTGAGAGGGTGATACTACAGTCTTTGTTCTTTTTTCTCAAGATTGCTTTGGAAATTTGGGGTCTTTTATGGTTCTATATATGTTTTAGGGTTATTTGTTCTAGTTCTTTGAAAAATATCATGGACATTTTGATAGAGATTGCATTAAACATATAGATTGTTTTGTAGTATGACCATTTTAAAAATATTAATTTTTCCAATCCAAGAGCACTGGATATTTTCCTATTTTCTTGTATCATTTTCAAATTCATTCATAACTGTTTTATAGGTTTAATAGTATAAGTTTTTCACCTCTTTGGTTAAATTTATTCATAGGTATTATTTTTTTGATGCAATTTAAATGAGATTGTTTTTTGCTTTCTATTTCTGATAGTTCATTATTAGTGGATAGAAAAGCAATGGATTTCTGTATATTAATCATGTATCCTGCAACTTTACTGAGTTCATTTATTAATTCTAATAGTTTTTTGGTGGAGACGTTTTGGTTTTCTATATAGAGTATTATGTCACCTGCAAATAGTAAATTTTATTTTTTCCCTTCCAATTTGGATGAATTTTATCTCTTTTCCTTGTCTGATTGTTGTGGCTAGGACTTCCAATAATTTGTTAAATAGAAGTGGCAAGAGTGGGCATCCTTGTCTTCTTCTTGACTTTAGAGGAAAGCTTTCAGGTTTTCACCATTGTGTATAATGTTACTCTGTGTTTGTCATAAGTGGCCTTTATTATGATGAGATATATTCCCTCTATATGAACTTTGAAGAGAGTTTTTGTGATGGATGGAAGTTGAATTTTCTTAAATGCTTTTTCTGTGTCTATTGAGATGATCATTTCATTTTTATCCTTCCTTTGTTTAATATGGTGTATCACATTGCTTGAATTTTGAATATTGAAACATCCTTGCATCCCTGTAATAAATTCCACTTGATAATGTTGTATGATCCTTTTTTATATATTGCTGGATTCAGTTTCTAATATTTTCCTTAACATTGTTTCATCTGTATTCATCAGAGGTACTGTCCTATGGTGTCTGTCTGGTTTTGGTATCAAGGTAATGGTAGCTCCATAGAATGAATTTGGGAGTGTTTCCATTTTCTTCAATTTTTTAAAATAGTTTGAGAATGAGAGGTATTAACTCTTCTTTCTTTCTTTGGTAGAATTCCTCTGTGAAGCTGTCCTGTCCTGGGCACTTTTGCTGGAAGTTTTTTTTTTTTTTAATTACAAGTTCAATTTCACTATTATTGATTGGTCTGTTTAGATTATCTATTTCTTCCTGATTCAGTCTTGGAAGGTTGTATGTTTCTAGAAATTTGTCCATTTCTTCTAGGGTCCAATTTGTTGACATATAACTATTCTAGTATTCTCTTGTGATTTTTTTGTATCTCTGTCATATTGATTGTTGTTTCTTTTTCATTTCTTATTGTATTTCTTTGAGTCCTTTCTCTTTTTTTTTTAATGAGCCTTGTTAAAGGTTTGTCAATTTTGTTTATGTTTTCAAAAATCATTCTTCATTTCATTGATCTATTTTATCATTTTTTTCATTCTCAATTTTATTTATTTCTTCTATGATCTGTATTGTTTCCATCCTTCTGCTGAATTTGGGTTTTGTTTTCTGTTTCTTTTCTAATTCCATTAGATGACAGCTTAGGTTGTTTATTTGAGATTTTTCTCATTTCTTGAAGTAGGCCTCTATTGTTATAAACTTTCCTCTTTCAATAGCTTTTATGTACCCCTTAGGTTTTGGAAATTTTTGTTTCCATTTTCATGTGACTTAAGATATTTTCTAACTTTCTCTTTGATTTCTTCATTGACCCATTGTTTTTTTTTAGTACCCTGTCATTTAGTCTCTAAGTGTTGTGATTTTCCGATTTTCACTCTTTAATTGGTTTCTAGTTTCATACTGTTATGTTTGGAAAGAAAGGCTTGATATAATTTCTATACATTTAAATTTATTGAGACTTATTTGTGGCCTAACACATGATCTATCCTGGAGAATGTTTCATGTGCACTTGAAAAGAATGTGTATTATACTGTTTTTGGATGGAATGTCCTGTAAATATCTATGAAGACCAACTGATCTAATGTGTTATTGAAAACCACTGTTTCCTTACTGATTTATTTTTGTCTGGTTAATCTGTCCATTGATGTAAGTGGGGTGTTAAAGTCTCCTACTATTATTGTATTTTACTGTCAATTTCTTCCTTTATGTCTCTTAGTATTCACTTTATATACTTAGGTGTCCCCTTAGTATGTGCATATTCATTAAGAAGTGTTAAATCATCCTCTTTTATGGATCCCTTTATCAATATATATTGCCCTTTATTATTTTTTGTTATAGAATTTCTTTTAAAATCTATATTGTCTGATATGACTACTGCTACCCCATTTTCTTATTGTTCCATTTGAGTGAAATTTCTTCTTTCATCCCCACGCTTTCAGGCTGTGTGAGTCCTTAACTCGGAAATGTGTTTCTTGTAAGCAGCATATAGATTGGTCTTGATTTTTTATTCAATCAACCACCCTATGTCTTTGATTGAAGCATTTTGTCCATTGACATTTAAAGTGATTATTGATAGGTATATATTTATTGCCAAGTTTTTACTTGTTTTCTGATTGTTTTGTAGTTCTTCTATGCTATTTTCATCTTCTTTTATTTCTTCCCTGTAGTTTGATGATTTTATTAAGTGGTATGCTTGCATTCATTTCTCTCACATTTTTGTATATCCACTGAGGCTTTTAATTTGTTGTTTTTATGGGGTTCATATATGTTGTCTTATAACTCTATATACTTGTTTTAAGCAGGTAGTCATTTAAGTTCAGTCTCATTCTAAGAGATCAACATTTAAAATTTCTTCCCCCATGGATCATGTTTTTGATGTCATATTTTAAATCTTCATCTGTTTTCTGATTGTTGTATTTATAGTTGATTTTATAATATTTTGTCTTTTACTCTTTGTACAAGCTTATGTAAGAGGTTTATTATTTGTGGTTTTCATGTGGTTCTGGGTCTGAGCCACCTTTGCTCCTCACATCTGAGCTCTCCCTTCGGCCATGGCAGCCTTTTTCTCTCTGTAGAGCTGCATCCTAAAGCACACAGGGCCAAAGTGTTTGCTCATCTCAGCCTGGGGCTTGTCAGGTTGGTTGTGGGGAAATAGGCCAGCCTCCCATGCAGTTTCAATCCATCCTTTCATCCCTGTTTCAGGAGTGAGCAAGCATGTGCACCCTCCTCACAAGCAGAGTCCAGGCTTCCCACTGCCCTCCTATTAGTCCCACCAGGCCCTCCAACCGGCCAAGGAAATTCATCCCAGGACTAGGGCACCCAATATGGAGCTTGAATCACTCACTCTGCAGGAGGATCTCTGCCCATGTAATCCCCTTCCTCTTCTGAGTCTACCCCTCCCAGGGACACAGGTCCCAACCTGATCAGTTCTCTTTTCTTCCTACTTGATTCCATGTGGATCTTTCTTACAGCCTTCATTGTACAGGAGTATTTCTAACAGTCTCCAGTTAGTTTTCAGTGAGAACTGTTCCACATATAAATGTATTTTTGATGTGTTCATGGGGAAAGGTGAATTCCACATCCTCCTACTCTGTTATCTTGATCTCCTCCTCCCTTTTTTACTCTTTTCTTTTACTTTTCCAGCTGAATTTTCTCCCTACTTTCTTTACATATTAAAGCTCTAAGTAACCATTTACACCAAGCTCAAATCAAACCACTTCCATTAAGGAATCTGAGCCATACAGCCATAAGTAATCTCTTCTTTTCATGAACAGGTCTAACTCATTTGAATATACCATGCTCTTGGCACTGATGTCATGCTGAACTGCACTGTTATTATTCATTCTTTTTTGTCTGCATATGCATTTTTCCTCAACCAAATTGCATTCTTTCAGAGAGCCAATTCATTCTCAATTCTTTTTTACTCCCCTTCTCTCTACTCCATACCCCAACTCTTATCATCATGCCATATTCACCCCCAGTCACATCTATCTATTATAGAGTACCAAAGTGCTTTGTAATAAACTTAGTAAATTTCATGCAAACATATAATTTTATGCATAGCCCTTAGTATTGACAAGAATGGGAATCATTCAGCCAGCACCCTTCACTTACATAAAATATAACTCTTAACTTTTTATTTTTCTTGACCATTTTTGATTCCTCCTCTTGGGAAGGACATCAAAATGGATTAATGCATTAAAACTAATTTCTCCTTCCTTCCCTACCTGATTCAAAGCTCTAGAAATCTAAATACCCTTAGACAGTCCTTAAATATCTTATAACATTCCATTTAATGCCATGTTCTCTACCCCATAAAAGCCCAATTAACTTTCTGCTTTGCAACTCCCAACACACTATTGTTCTATGAGCAGTATCTTTGTACATTAAATGAACAATATGCCAATGTGAGTAAGGCAATTATTCCTTATTTTACTGATGTAATATTTAGTTTGCCTCATGGAAATAGGCATAAGAAGTCTGAGTATTTCAGCCTAGTCAATTGGTATGTTAAGACAATTGCCTTGGGTGTATAAAATTTATTTCTTTGGGTGACATTTAATTGCTGGGAATCTATAGTATTTGTTTATATCTAGTGGCTTGTGTATCCATAAGAGATTGTTTTCCCTGTTGAAAATTCCTTTAATTTATTATTATTTTCATTTACAGTATTTTATTAAAATAATCATTTTGTTCATAGTATAATACAATTATCCATTCTTCTGTGGATTTTTGATGCATTTTATTGCTCAAAAGTTTGTGTTTTAGACATTTCTGATAGAAATTACAGATAATTATTAAACTATCAAACTGTTGAGGATGTCTAAATCTTCTATGTAAGTAGTTTCTCTTTTAACATCTCAAATACACTACAAAATAAACATAGTTTTCCCTGACTTCACTGATTATTTTCTTAATGGGTTAAAAGCAATTTACATGTCTGTGTTCTTACACTTAACCTATTAATTCCATTTATTGACTGTGTATTTTCTAGGAGAACATTTATTTTTATGCTTCAGCTTTCTCTTTATAATATTCCTTTGGCTTCATTGTTCATGTGTATGTGCAGAGAAAATGCATACATACAACTTGGAATACATTCAACAAGTTTCTATGTAAATATTTCTTTTCAAATTAAATCTCAAAAGGGAAATCTAAGGAGACTATTAACATATTTGTGTAAAATATAGGACAGTCTTATATTTTTCATCTTTTTTATCTTTATATAATCTTTTTATATACAAATCATATAATGATTGGAAAGGAACCTTCATTCTATATATATATATATATATATATTTTGGTAAGTAGATGTCGACTGTCTTATTGCCCTTTTTCAGTGGAAAAATATTAGTATGTTTAGAATTTACTTCCATTTTTTTCTCTAGGAAAGAAAATTTACATACACAAGGTTAACCAGTAGTTGAATTTTTTTTTTGAAAAATCTCTTACTGAGATAATATATAACTCTTCCAAAATAGCAGTAGTAAAATATTTGAATCTTTGAAATAGAGTGAAAATATCTCCTGAGGTCATTTAGTTTCTCTGATACCAAAACTTGAATTTATTTTCATAACATTTATTTTATATTGCTTTCATAGATACCATTGTAACCTGATGAACTGTAATTATTAAAGCTGTCCTATTTTTAATATCACAGTATTGGAATTCAGTCAAGAAATAAGTTATAAAATAAAAAAGTTATGTAATAGAAATGTCTCTCTATTCAAGATCAGAAAAAAGGGAAAAATAACAATAACAACAAAAATACATACTACAGACTTCCAGACAATAGGATCCTAAATTCTAATGGAATATGTTTCTGTATATTGCAGAAAGATTGCCTTTAAAAATACACAATTCCAAAGGGTAAAATCATATTATAGAAAGGTTAAAGAGGTTCATTTCAAAATCTTCCCCATGGAATTCTAGTTTAACGAGGGTGACCTGCACAGGAAAACAATCTGTCAACATACATAATAAACATGACAAATCTGATAGAAACAAGGTTACACTACCCTGACTTTGAAAATAATTTTTTTAATGAACTTACTCAACAAATTAAAGATTCTTTACTATATTTGTATAAATTACCATTATCAATATATTGTATTATGTAAATATAATTATGAATATGCTTTAGCTGTATATTTTCACTAAGCATAGGAAATATTTATTTCCAAGAAATAATCAGGCAGAAAATGATACAGAACTTTTGGGAAAAATGGATAAGCAAGCATTTGCATTTACTAGTTCTTCTTCTGATAATCTCATTAAAATTAAAAATATTCTAGAAAAAATAAGAATAATTTCACAGCCATTTTAGAAAGCTCCAGCTAAACCCCACCCCCAAAAAAACCATTATCAGACTTAAAATTGTGAAGAATTTTAGAAGATATAAATTAGATGGGACCAGAGGTAGTACGAAATGAAATAGAAATAAGGATTCACAACCTCATTTATCAAAGAAGAGAAGTTTTAAAATATGAGTATTACTTGAAAAACTATTTTAAAAGTCTAAGTTCACAGGTGTTCATAGGTGTTAGTTGATGGTAGGAGAAAGTCTAAGGCAGGTGGAAGCGTAATTAGATTTTATTTAAAGCGTTGCAGAAACTGGTACTTTCTTGTGGGACAAAACAACAGATAAAACATTTAAGCCACTGTTGCAAGAAATTTACCACTATATAGAGCTGAACGCAAGGTGAACTGATAAACCTAGGCATTTACACACTTATCTCAACTTTTCTCTTTGCATCAAATTACTTGATCCAGGGTGCCTGAAATTAGAAATGTCACCAACTGGAGACACTTCAACAGTAGATACAGAGAGGTAAAATTACCCTCTACAAGCCAGGCAAACTGAAGAACAAATCAGCATCTGCTATCAACATATAGATAAATTATACTGTGGGGGAGACACCCTAAAATATAAAATATGAATTCAAAGAAAATAAATTTACACTGGGATTTAAAAACAGAACAACCACAAATTATTAGAAACCAGAAAGACTGAGTTACATTCCTCTCCATACTCTCCTTAAGAGAAAATGGAGAGGTGTTCTGTAAGGACATGTTGTCTGCTATTGAAAATAAAGACTTTCTTTTTTACTATTTTGCACATTTGCAGTGGACATTGCTGGAACCCCGCCCAAATTTCTTTACCTGACTAGTACACAGATCTCCCAGTTTCTCTGTCTTTGTTAGTTTCTGGTGTATAGCAAAATGATTCATATACATATATGAATATATATAGTATATGTACTTTTTCATATTGTATCTCATTACGGTTTATTACAGGATATTGAATATAGTTCCAAGTGCTATACAATAGAACCTTGTTGTTTATCTATTCTATATATAATAGTTTTTATCTGCTAGTCCCAAACTCCCAATACAACTCTTCCCCCACCCTTTCCCCTTGGCAATCACTGGTCTGTTCTCTGTGTCTATGAGTCTGTTTCTGTTTTATAGATAAGTTCATTTGTTTTATATTTTAGATTCCACATATAAGTGATATCACATGGAGTTTGTCTTCCTCTTTCTGACTTCATTTAATATGATAATCTCTAGGTACATCCATGTTGCTGCAAATGGCATTATTCATTGTTTTTTATGGCTGAATAGTATTTTATATTTATATATATATATATATATATATACACACACACACATATATATATACATATATATATATATACATACACACACACACACACACACACACACACACTACATCTTCTTTATCCATTCATCTGTTGATGGACATTTAGGTTGTTTCCATGGCTTGGCTGTTGTAAATAGTGCTGCTCTGAACATAGGGGTTCATGTATCTTTTGAATTATAGTTTTGTCCAGATATATATCCAGAAGTGGGATTGCTGGATCATATGGCAACTCTATTTTTAGTTTCTTGAGGAACCTCCATACTACTTTCCATAGTTACTGCACCAATTTACATTCTCACCAACAATGTAGCAGGGTTCCCTTTTCTCCATATCCTGTCTAGCATTTTAAACAATATTATTTTTCCCCCACACCCTAGAAACCACCATTTTACACTCTTTTTTACAGGCTTAACTGTTTAAATATTCTACCTATATGTTATATCACAAAGTATTTGTCTTTCTCTGTCTGACTTATCTTACATAGCATACTGTTTTCAAGGTCGGTCCATGGCATTGCAAATCGAAGGATATCTTCCTTTCTCATGGCTGAATAATATTTCATGTATATGTACCACATCTTTTTTATTCATTCATTCATTGATGAGCATCTGGGTTGTTTCCATATCTTGGCTATTGTAAATAATGCTGCAATAAACATGCAAGTGAATGTATCTCTTTGAAATCCTGTTTTAAATTTCTTTTGAGTATATACACAGAAGTGGAATTGCTGGATAAAAGTGTAGTCATATTTATACTTTTTTGAGGAACCTCTATACTGTTTTCCATAACAGTTGGACCAATTTGCCTTGCCACTGTAAATGTATGAGGGTTCACTTTTCACCACATCCTCACCAACACCGTTTGTCTCTTGTCTTCTTGGTAACAGCTATAATAACAGGCATAAGGTGATATCTCATTGTGGTTTTGATTTTCATTTCCCTGATTATTAGTGATGTTGAAAATATTTTCGTGTGTCTATTGGCCATTTTGATGTCCTCTTTTGAGAAATGATTTTTGAGTTATTCTGCCCATTTTTAAATTAGATTAATTTTCTTTTTATTTTTTTTTTATATTTTTGGATATTAACCACTTATCCAACATATGGTTTGCAAAGAGTTTGTCACATTCTTTAGGTTGTGTTTTCATTTTGTTAATGTTTCTTTTGCTTTGCAGAAACTTTTGGGTTTAACATAGTCTTATTTTTTGATTGTTTTATTTTGTTGTGTATGCTTTGGGCTTCATGTCCCCCACATTTTTTCCAAGACAAGTATTGATAAGATTCTTACCTATGTTTTCTTCTAGGAGTTTTATGGTATATGGTTTCATGTTTAAGTAAAACATAAATCAATTTCACTTTAATTTTTTGAATAGTGTGCAATATGTTTTTGATTTCATGGTCTGCATGTGTTTCTTCAGTTTTCCCAGAACAATTTGTTGAAGAGAATATTCTTTTCCAATTGGGTATTCTTGGATCCCTTGTCAAATATTAGATGACTGTATATGCCAGGGTTTAATTCTGGGCTCTCTATTCTGTTCCATTAGTTGATGTCTCTATTTTTGTGCCACTACCATACTGTTTTTATTACTATGGATTTGTAGTATGTTTTGAAATCTGGTAGTGGGGATTGCATTAACTCTATAGATGACTTTGAGTAGTATGGCCATTTTACAATATTAATTCTTCCAATTTATGAACACATTATGCCTTTTCATTTGTGTCTTCTTTGATTTCTTTCAGCAAAGTTTTGTAGTTTTCATTGTATAGCTATTTCACTTCCTTGGTTAATATTATTCCTAAGTATTTTATATTTTATGCTATTGTGAATGAGATGGTTTATTTCTTTTTCAGATGCTTCATCATTAGTGTAAAGGAATGCAGCTTATTTCTGAATGTTGATTTTGTATTTTGCCACTTCACTGAAGTCACTGAGTAATTCCAACAGTTTTTTGACTGATTCTTTAGTATTTTCTATATACAGGATTATATTATCAGCAAATACTGACAGTTTTGCTCTTCCTTTCTAATCTGGATTCCTTTTATTTCTCTGTCTTGCCTAAATGCTCTAGTATTCATCCCAGTATTGAATAGAAGTGGTGGGCATCCTTGCCTTATTCCTGATCATAGGGGTAATGTTTTCAATTTATCTCCATTGAGTTTAATGTTAGCTGTGAGTCCGTCATATATGAACTTTATTATTTTGAATTATGTTTCTTTCATACCCAGTCTATCATGAAAGCTATATGTACCCTGTCAAATGCTTTTTATACATCTATTATATGATCATGTGATTTTTATATTTCATTACATTGATGTGATTTTATTGATTTACATATGTTGAACCATCCTTGAATCTCAGGAATAAATCTCTCTTGGTTGTGATGTATAATCTTTTTAACGTGTTCTTGAATTCAGTTTGCTAATACTTTGCTGGGAATTTTGGCACGTATATTCATCAGGGATGTTGGTCTCTCTATATATGTTTTTCTTGTGGTAACCATATCTAGTGTTGGTATCAAAGTAATGCTGGCCTCACAAAATGAGTTTGGACATGTTCCCTCTTCCTCCTCAATATTATGGAAGTATTTGAGAGGAATTGGTATTAATTCTTTAAATATTTGGTAGAATTCTCCAGTGAAGTCATCTGGTCCTGGTGCTTCTATGTTGGGTTTTTTTGTTTGTTTGGCAGGGAGGGGGTTGTTTGTTTTATTACTGTTTCAGTCTCTATCCATTATTGGTCTGTTTGGATTTTCTATTTATTCCTGATTTAGTCTTAGTAGGTTGTGTGTTTCTAGAAATGCACCCATTTCTTCTAGGTTATATAATTTGTTATCATATATTTGTTCATAGTCTCTTACCATTCTATATATTTCTGTAGTAGCATCAGTTGTAATGTCTCCTTTTTCATTTCTGTCTTTATTCATTTGAATGTTTTCTCTTTTTTTCTCATTTAGTCTAGCTAAAGGCTTGTCAAATTGTTTATCTTTTTGAAGAACTGGCTCTTTGTTTCATTGATTATTCCTGTTCCTTTTCTGGTTTCTATTTCATTTATTTCTGCTCTGATCCTTATTATTTTCTTCTTTCTGCTAACTTTGGGCTTTATATGTTTTTCTTTTTCTAGTTCCTTGAGGTTTAAAATTAGGTTGTTTGTTTAAGATCTTACTAATTTAATAATATATGTGTTTATTGCTATAAAGTTTCCTCTCAGAACTGTTTTTTGCTACATCCCACAATATTTGGTATGTTGTGTTTTCATTTTCATTTTGAGGGGATAATTTTTCTCCTTTTTGAATTCTTCTCTGACTCAGTGGTTGTTTAGAAGTTTGTTGTTTACCTTCCAAATATTTCTAGATGTTTTCACTTTCCTCTTGTTTTGATTTCCAGTTTCATATCATTGTGGTCAAGAGAAGATAGTTGGTATGATTTAAATCTTCTTTTATTTGCTAAGTTATGTTTTGTGACCAATATGATCAGTCCTGGAGAATGTTCCATGTTTGCTTGAGAAGATTATACATTCTGCTGCTGTTGGATAGAATGTTCTGTATATGTCAATTAATTCCAATTGTTTTTAATTGTGGTTCAATTCCAAAACTTCTTACTGATTTTCTGTCTAGACAACCTACCCATTGCTGATAGTGGAGTATTCATGCCCCCTACAATTGTTGTATTGTTGTCTATTACTTCCTTAAGATCTGTTATTAATTGTTTAATATATTTCAGTGCTCATGTTGGGAGTATGCATATTTATGATTGTTATATCTTCTTGAGGTATTGATCCTTTTATCATTATATAATGACTTTTTTGTCTCTTGTTATCTTTAGGCTTGACATCTATTTTGTCTAAGTATGGCTACACCTGCCTTCTTTTTGTTTTCATGTGTTGAATATAATCTTCCAACCTTTCACTTTGAGGCTATGTGTGTTTTTAGAGCTGAAACAGGTATCCTATATATAGCATATGGTTGTATCTTGTTTTTTGATCCATCCAGCCAATATGTGCCTTTTGATTGGTGAGTACAATTCATTTATATTTAGGGTAATTATTGATATGTAAGGATTTACTACCACCATTTTATATTTTATCTTTCCTCTTCTTTTGTCTTCTGGTTATTCTGACTCTACACTATATCTCTCTCCTCTCTTTCTCTCTACCTTTGTAATTTGATGATTTGTGCATTATCCTACCCTCTGTGTGTGTGTGTGTTTGTGTGCGCACATGCATGTGTCTGTATGCTTTAAATTTTTACCTTGTGGTTACCGTGAGGTTTACAAAAAAATCTTACAAATAAAATAGTCATTTTTCTTCTGTTAGAAATTTATCTTCATTAGTCTATTAAAGAATCTATCATTTTACTCTTACCCTTTTATAACTTTTGTGACACAAAGTATCTTTCTTTATGCTGTAATTTTGTTACCAAGTTGTGGTAGCTATGGTTATATTTCATGCTCTTTTCATTTAAACTTTATGCTAAGAGTTTAACATATTATTTTAAAAATTAGTTACAGTATTCTGAGTACATATTAACTTAATCAGAGTTTTGTGTACATTTTTCTTTCCATTTTAGGTAGAAGATATTCTTGTAAATATTTCCTGTGTAAAGGGGCAGGTTTAGTGGTGGTGAACTCCCTCAACTTTTGTTTGTCTGGGAAAGCCTTTATTTCTCCCTCATATCTGAGGGAAGGTATGGCAGCAGAGGAGGGCAGGTGTGTACTTAACACTTGGAGCTTTGTGTATTCCCATGGCTCAGTAGAGGAATCCACAGTGGGGACATCCCAGAGTTCTTTGAGTGGTCTTCATGCCTCATGGGGCAGAGAGCAGGAGATGCTTTCTTTCAGTTCTCTTCGTCTGCCTACTTCCCTTTTCTTTCATTCCTCCAGTTATTGAAGTCTCTCTTCAAAGTACACAGCTTATCTTTCCAGCTGCAGTGTGAGCAGCTGAGCAGATCCCCATCCACCACCTTCACCCTTCACCTCCTCTACCAGAAAGGCCTTGCTGGCTTGCTCTCGGACCAGCTGTCACCTTCTCTGCTGCTGTTGACTCTGACACCACTTCCATTGCTATGCTGCCTCCTCACCTCCTCTGTGGTTCAATCCACCCCCTTTCTGGTCCATGGATGGATGGACTTGTGGGTGTTCTGGTATGCTGTGAAGAGCCACTTTTTTTCAGTTGTGGATGTCAAAGTATTGTAAATCAAAGAGGAGATAAAAGAGAAAAGACTCACATCTCCATGATGCGGACATCACTCCTCTTTGGCTATTTTTTTTTTTTAAATTAAATCTTACAATGGGTGTGCAGAGGTGAGTATGCATAAGCATTTTTAAATATGAAAACCGTTTAGTAAAAACAAGAGGAAAAATATACTTGTTTGTACAAAAGGGCTTTGGGGGAAAAGTATAAGCCTGAGCAAAGGAAACTGACACAACACATAACAATGTATTGAAGATAATAAAAGGCAAAGAGGTACCTAAGTAACCAGAAGTAGACAATAATCAGATATAGAATACTAGCAAGAGCCAATGGGGAAAAGGGAATGTTTTTGGAAGATCAATGTAACAGTATTTTAAGTGCTATTAATAATTTTAGACTGAGGAGAGAGCTAAAGTTCCTATTTTTAATTAGTTTATGCTTTGTTTTCATTTCCTACTTTAAAATATAATTTGTAGTATTCTAGAATACATTTTTCCTAAAATAAGAATTGGTTGGAGGGGACCTTCAAGATGGCAGAGGAGTAAGATGTGGAGATCACCTTCTTCCCCACAAATACATCAAAAATAAAACTACATGTGGAACAACTCCTAAAGAACACCTACTGAATGCTGGCAGCAGACCTCAGACTTCCTAAAAGACAAGAAACTCCCCACACATCTGGGTAGGGCAATAGAAAAAAGAAAAAAAACAGAGACAAAAGAATAGGGATGGGGCCTGCACCAGTGGGAGGGAGCTGTGAAGGAGGAAAAGTTTCCACACACCGGGAGGCCCATCACTGGTGGAGACGGTGGCGGGGGGAAGCTTTGGAGCCATGGAGGACAGCACAGTAACAGAGGTGCAGAGGGCAAATCAGAGAGATTTCTGCACAGAGGATCAGTCTCAACCAGCACTCATCAATTTGAGAGGCTTGTCTGCTTACCCACAAGTGCAGGTGGGGGCTGGGAGCTGAGGCTCAGGTTTCAGAGGTCAGAACCAGGAAGAGGACTGGAGTTGGCTGCATGAACACAGCCTGAAGGGGGCTAGTGCACAACAGCTAGCCAGGAGGGAGTCTGGGAAAATGTCTGGACCTGCCTAAGAGGCAAGAGACCATTGTGTCAGGGTACGTGAGGAAAGGGAATTCAGAGCACCACCTAAACGAGCTCCAGAGATGGGCGTGAGCCACAAGCTATCAGCGTGGATCACAGAAATGGGCATGAGATGTTAAGACTGCTGCTGCAGCCACCAAGAAGCCTGTGTGCAAGCACAGGTCACTATCCACACCTCCCCTCCCAGGAACATGTGCAGCCCACCACTGCCAGGCTCCGGTGATCCAGGGACAGCTTCTCCAGGAGAAAACACAATGCTCTCAGGATGGTGCAACGTCACACCAGCCTCTGTCGCTGCACGCTTGCCCCGCATTCTATACCCATCCCACTCTCCTGCCTGAGTGAGCCACAGCTCCCTATTCAGCCTCTCCTTTAACCCCATCCTGTCTGAGCGAAGAACAGATGCCACAGGGCGACTTACATGCAGAGTCAGGGGCAAATACAAAGCTGAACCCCAGGAGTTGTGAGAACAAAGAAGTGAAAGGGAAAGTTCTCTGGTCAGCCACAGGAGCAGTGGATTAAATCTGCACAGTCAACTTGATATACCCTGCATCTGTGGAATACCTGAATAGACAACGAATCATCCCAAAATTTAAGCAGTGGACTTTGGGAGCAACTGTAGACTTGGGGTTTGTTTCTTCCTCTAATTTTTTTTCTGGTTTTATGTTTATCTTAGTTTAGTATTTAGAGCTTATTATCATTGCTAGATTGGTTTATTGATTTGGTTGTTCTCTTCATATATATATATATATATATATATATATATATATATATATATATATACATATATATATATATTCCTTTTTCTCTTTTTGTGAGTGTGTATGCGTATGTTTCTTTGTGTGATTTTGTCTCTATAGGTTTGCCTTTACCATTTGTCCTAGGATTCTGTCGGTCCGTTTTTGTTTTTTGTTTTTGTTTTTTAGTACTGTTTATAACACTTATTTTAATTTGTGGATTTGTTTATTGGTTTGGTTGCTCTCTTCTTTCTTTTTTTGTATTACTATTTTATTTCTTTATTTTAATATGTTTTTAATTTTTATTTTAATAACTTTATTCTATATATTTTTTCTTTCTTCTTTCTTTCTTCTTTCTTTCTTTCTTTCTTTCTTTCTTTCTTTCTTTCTTTTGTTAGCACTTTCCTTCTGAGTTGTGTGGCAGAAACACAGGGTCTTGGTGATCCAGCCAGGTGTCAGGTCTGAGCCTCTGAGGTGGGAGAGGTGAGTTCAGGATATTTGTCCACCAGAGACCACCCAGCTTCATGTAATATCAATTATGAGAGCTCTCCCAGAGATCTCTGTCTCAATGAAAAGACCTAACTCCACTCAACGACCAACAAGCTCCATTGCTGGACACCCCATGCCAAACAACTAGCAAGACAGGAATGCAACACCACCCATTAGCTGAGAGGCTGCCTAAAGTCATAGTAAGTCCACCGATAACCCAAAACAGACCACAGGAAATGACCAACACCATCAGAAAGACAAGATACAGCCTAGTCAACTGGAACACAGGCACTAGTCACCTCCAGCAGAAAACATACACAACCCACTGAAAAAACCTTACCCTCTGGGGCAGACACCACAAACAATGGGAACTACGAACCTGCAGCCTGTGAAGAGGAGACCCAAAACACAGTACGGTAAGCAAAATGAGAAGACAGAGAAACACATAGCAGATCAAGGAGCAAGGTAAAAACCCACCGGACCAAAAAAGGAAGAGGAAATAGGCAATCTACCCGAAAAAGAATTCAGAGTAATGATAGGACAGTTGATCCAAATTCTTGGAAATAGAATGGAGAAAACACAAGAAATGTTTAACAAGGACTTAGAAGAACTAAAGAGCAAACAAACAATGATGAAGAACAAAATGAATGAAATTTTAAAAATTCTCTAGATGGAATCAATAGCAGAATAATTGAAGCAGAAGAACAGATAACTAACCTGGCAGATAAAATAGTGGAAATAACTATCGCAGAGCAGAATAATGAAAAAAGAATGAAAATAATTGAGGACAGTCTCAGAGAACACTGGGATGACATTAACAGCATGAACATTCGAATTAAATGTGTCCCAGAAGAAGAAGAGAAAAAGAAAGGAACTGAGAAAATATTTGAAGAGATTATAGTTGAAAACTTCCCTAATATGGGAAAAGAAATAGTCAAGTCCAGGAAGTACAGAGAGTCCCATATAGGATAAATACAAGGAGAAACAAACGAAGACACATAGTAATCAAACTATCAAAAATTAAACACAAAGAAAAAATAATAAAAGCAGCAAGGGGAAAGCAACAAATAACATACAAGCGAATCCCCATAAGGTTAACAGCTGATCTATTAGCAGAAACTCTACAGGACAGAAGGGAGTGGCTGGACATTTTTAAAGTGATGTTAGGGAAAAACCTACAACCAAGATTAATCTACCCAGCAAAGATATCATTCAGATTTGACAGAAAAATTAAAAACTTTACAGACAAACAAAAGCTAAGAGAACTCAACACCACCAAACCAGCTTGACAGCAAATACTAAAGGAACTTCTCTAGGCAAGAAACACAAGAGAGGGAAAAGACCTATAATAAAAAACACGAAACAATTAAGAAACAGGTAATAGGAACATACAGAGAGTTAATTACCTTAAATGTAAATGCATTAAATGCTCCAACTAAAAAACAAAGACTGGCTGAATGGCAAAACAAACAAAAACAAGACCCATATATATGCTGTCTACAAGAGAACCACTTCAGACCTAGGGACACATACAGACTGAAAGTGAGGATATGCAAAAAGATATTCCATGCAAATGGAAATCAAAAGAAAGCTGGAGTAGCAATTCTTATATCATACAAAATAAACTTTATAATAAAGACTATTATAAGAGAAAAAGAAGGACTACATAACTATCAAGGGATCAATCCAAGAAGAAGATAAAACAATTGTAAATATTTATGCACCCAACATAGGATAACCTCAGTATGTAACACAAATGCTAACAGCTATAAAAGGGGAAATTGACAGTGAAAAAATAACAGTAGGGGATTTTAAACCCCACTTTCAACAATAGATAGATCATCCAAAATTAAAATAGAAAAGGAAACACAAGCTTTAAATGATACATTAAACAAGAAGGACTTAATTGATATTTATAGGGCATTCCATCCAAAAACAGCAGAATACACTTTCTTCTCAAGTGCCATGGAACATTCTCCATATCTTGGGTCACAAGTCAAGCTTTGGTAATTTAAGAAAATTGAAATCATATCAAATATTTTTCCCGACCACAATGCTATGAGAATAGATATCAATTTCAGGGAAAAAAATCTGTAAAAAATACAAACACATGGAAGCTAAACAATACTCTACTAAATAAGCAAGATATCACTGAAGAAATCAAAGAGGAAATTTAAAAATACCTAGAAACAAATGACAATGAAAACACGATGACCCAAAACCTATGGGAAGCAGCAAAAGCAGTTTTAAGAGAGAAGTTTATAGCAACACAATCCCACCTCAAGAAACAAGGAACATCTCAAATAAACAACTTAACCTTACATCTAAAGCAATTAGAGAAAGAAGAACAAAATAATCACAAAGTTAGCAGAAGGAAAGAAATCATAAAGATCAGATCAGAAATAAATGAAAAATAAATGAAGGAAACAATAGCAAAGATCAATAAAACTAAAAGCTTGTTCTTTGAGAAGACAACGAAAATTGATACACCATTAGTCAGACTCATCAAGAAAAAGGAGAAGACTCAAATCAACAAAATTAGAAATGAAAAAGCAGAAGTAACAACTGACACTGCAGTAATACAAATGAAAATGAGAGATTATTACAAGCAAATATATGCCAATAAAATGGACAAACTGAAAGAAATGGACAAATTCTTAGAAAAGCACAATTTTTCTAAACTGAACCAGGAAGAAATAGAAAATATAAACAGAGAAATCACAAGTACTGAAATTGGGACTGTGATTAAAAATCTTCCAACAAACAAAAGTCCAGAACCAGATGGCTTTAAAGGCAAATTCTTTCAAACATTTAGAGAAGAACTAATACCTATCCTTCTCAAAATCTTCCAAAATATAGCAGAGGGAGGAAAACATCCAAACTCATTCTACGAGGCAGCCACTGCCGAGGCAGTTTGGTATCACGCTGATACCAAAACCAGATAAAGATGTCCCAAGGAAAGAAAACTACAGGCCAATATCACTGATGAACATAGATATAAAATTCCTCACCAAAATACTAGCAAACAGAATCCAGCAACACATTAAAAGGATCATACACCATGATCAAGTGTGGTTTATCTCAGGAATTCAAGGATTCCTCAATATACACATCAATCAATGCAATATGCCATATTAACAAATTGAAGGGTAAAAACCATGTGATGATCCCAATAGATACAGGAAAAGCTTCTGACAAAATTCAACACCCATTGATGATAAAAACCCTGCAGAATGTAGGCATAGAGGGAACTTACCTCAATATAATAAAGGCCATATATGACAAACCCACAGCCAACATCGTTCTCAATGGTGAAAAACTGAAAACTTTTCCAATAAGATCAAGAAAAAGACAAGGTTGCCCACTCTCACCACTAGTATTCACCATAGTTTTGAAAGTTTTAGCCACAGCAATCAGAGAAGAAAAAGAAATAAAAGGAATCCAAATCGGAAAAGAAGAATTAAAACTGTCATGTTTGCAGATGACATACTATATGTAGAGAATCCTAAAGATGCTACCAGAAAACTCCTAGAACTAATTAATAAATTTGGTAAAGTAGCAGGGTACAAAATTAATGTACAAAATCTCTTGCATGCCTACACACTAATGATGAAAAATCTGAAAGAAAAATTAAGGAAACACTCCCATTTATCATTGAAACATAAAGAATAAAATACCTAGGAATAAACCAACTTGAGGAGAAAAGAGACCTGTATGCAGAAATCTATAAGACACTCTTGAAAGAGATTAAACATCATACAAAGAGATGGAGAGATATACCATGTTCTTGGATTGGAAGAATCAATGTTGTGAAAATGACTATACTTCCCAAAGCAATCTACATATTCAATGCAATCTTTATCAAACTACCAATGGCATTTTTCACAGAACTTGGACAAAATATTTCACGGTTTGTATGGAAGCACAAAAGACCTCGAATAGCCAAAGCAATCTTGAGAAAGAAAAATGGAGCTGGACGAATCAGGCTCCTTGAATTCAGACTATACTACAAATCTACAGTAATCAAGACAGTACAGTACTGGCACTAAAACAGAAATATAGATCAATGGAACAGGATAGAAACCCAGAGATAAACCCACGCACATATGGTCACCTTAGCTTTGATAAAGGAGGCAAGAATATACAATGGATAAAAGACATCCTCTTCAATGAGTGGTAATGGGAAAACTGGACAGCTACATGTAAAAGAATGAAATTAGAACACTCCCTAACACCATACACAAAAATAAACTCAAAATGGATAAAAGACCTAAATGTAAGGCCAGGCACTCTCAAACTCTTAGAGGAACACATAGGCAGAACACTCTATGACAAAAATCACAGCAAGATCCTTTTTGACCCATTTCCTAGAGAAATGGAAAGAAAAAAAATAAATAAATGGGATCTAATGAAACTTAAAAGCTTTTGCACAACAAAGGAAACCATAAACAAGACCAAAAGACAACCTTCAGAATGGGAAAAAATATTTGAAAATGAAGCAATGGACAGAGGATTAATCTCCAAAATATACAAGCAGCTCATGCAGCTCAATATCAAAAGAACAAACAACCTAATCCAAAAATGGGCAGAAGACCTAAATAGACATTTCTCCAAAGAAGATATACAGATTGCCAACAAACACATGAAAGGATGCTCAACATCACTAATCATTAGAGTACTGCAAATCAAAACTAAAATGTGGTATCACCCCACACTGGTCAGAATGGCCATCATCAAAATTCTAAAAACAATAAATGCTGGGGAGGGTGTGGAGAAAAGGGAACACTCTTGCACTGTTGATGGGAATATAAATTGATACAGCCACTATGGAAACAGTATGGACGTTCCTTAAAAAACTATAAATATAACCCAGCAATCCCACTACTGGGCATATACCCTGAGAAAACTGTAATTCAAAAAGAGTCATGTACCACAATGTTCCTTTCAGCTCTATTTACAATATCCAGGACATGGAAGCAATCTCAGTGTCCATTGACAGATGAATGGATAAAGAAGATGTGTCACATATATACAATGGAATACTACTCATCCATAAAAAGAAAGGAAAATGAGTTATTTGTAGTGAGTTGGATGGACTTATACTGTGTCATACAGAGTGAAGTAATTCAGAAAGAGAAAAACAAATACTATATGCTAACACATATATATGTAATCTAAAAAAAAAAAAGCCTCTTAAGAACCTAGGGACAGGACAGGAATAAAGAGGCAGATGTAGAAAATGGACTTGAGGACACGGGGAGTGGTAAGAGGAAGCTGGGCCGAAGTGAGAGAGTGGCATGGACATATATACTCCACCAAATGTAAGACAGATAGCTAGTGGGAAGCAACCGCATAGCGCAGGGAGATCAGCTCCGTGCTTTGTGACTGCCTTGATGGGTGGGATAGAGAGGGTGGGAGGGAGACACAAGAGGGAGGAGATATGGGGATATAAGTATACATATGGCTGATTCACTTTGTTATAAAGCAGAAACTAACACACCTTTATAAAGCAATTATACTCCAATAAAGATGTTAAAAACAGAAAATAATTAGTTCTACCTTCTGAAACACTGACTTGGTGATACATCATCTGAATTATTATTTAAAATCAAGCATTTTTAAACAGAAATAATAGCATTAACCCTGGTATTCTAATTCTATATGATCTCAAAATGATATATTTATTTAAATAATATTAAACCTTATTAATGACATTAATAGCAGTTGATAATCTTCTTCCTCTCCTGAGCAGGAACACTAATTTTGTTAAAGAATAGTAATGCTGTGTGTGCACTCTTTAGTTTGATAATCTTAGTCAATAGGTTAGTGGAGTTAGTATTCGTTATCTTTTTTAATCAATGGCTATTTTTGTAAGAGGTAGTATTTTGTTAGAGAAATTACTGAAGATTTTTAAAGTTAAAGAAATAAACAACCATGAAATAAAGGGAGAAATTATGACTGGGTAGGACATTTGAAATGAGAATTGAAGTAAATCAGATTGGACCTATAAGTTGTTTGTTATAAATATTAGGCAATGGAAAGGTTGAACTAGAAAGGTAGGTGGAATAACACTGAATTGAAGGACAAAATCCTATGCCCTGCCAACTGAAAAAAAAAAAAATCTGACTCAATTGCTTGTAGTATCTAATCAAAGAAGGATGGGGTAAGTAGCAATACAAACAGACATTGCACCATATCTTTTCACTGACGGGTTCTGTAAAAAGTAAAAAAGTAAAAAGCCATTGTACTATGTGGCTTAAATAAATAAAAAGAACTTTAAGACCATCATTTTAAGAGAAAATCAATGAACGAAATCATGGTGGTTTAACGTGGTAAATAAGATGTTAGTGAATATAAGTGCGGTCACAAAATTAGAGTGCTTTTAAAGAACAGTACAGGATAAAAATGATGGCAAGTGCCTATATGTTATCCTTACAGTTAAGGTCATCTAGAGAGTTTCTGCTAATACTTTTCCTTGATTGGAGCATTGGGAGAAGAAAGTGTACTTTTTCAGTTAAAATTTTCATCAAGAAACATGTTTTCTGGGCCAAGCCTCAACTCTCTACATATATAGCATAAGAAGAATATCATTTGCTATGACTTTTCTAAAGCTCCACATTTAGATTACTATGATGGATTTGGTATATGTTTTGTCTTCTAGGATTATTTTAATCTAATGTCTTCAGTAAAAGAATTTAACAATTCTAATACATAATGAAATTAAATGTCAGAAACATATAAGTATTTCTCATAACTTTTCTCAAAACATAGTACTTTTAAGTGAACACAAGAATTCATATGATTACCCACTTCCATTATATTATTAGCTAAATACTGAGTCTTTCATTTGAGAAACATATGCATATGAATAAGAGAGTAAATATACAGGCATGTGCATGTGTTAACTCAAAGCAGAAGATTTCTGTTAGCATAAGAAGAGCTATATATAACTTACAGGTCTCGAAGCAAATCTATCTCAAAATTATATTTTGCATAAACGTCATATTTATTGTTTAAATTTTGTTAACATTTGGAATGGTTCAGGAACATGAGTCACAAGGGAACTTCATTAAGAATTAAAAACCTATTGTTCTGCATAAAATACCATATACATGTGAATAACACTGTGCAGTCTGCATGACTCTGAGGAAAAGTATTGCTGAAACATCCTGTGCCACCTGCAAGATTTAGCAGTTATTCTTTTTCTAATTTGAAGGTCCAAAAATATAAAAATGGGCAGTCACTGCACAGATTCTACATATGGAACTGTAGCCATAGCAATCATATATGGCTTATAAATAATTGATCATTAAAACTTGGATAACAGCATCTATCTAGAGGGGACAAGTTGAGATAATTATGTGGCTGATATTTAGGCACTTCTGTACCCACCATAATGGTTTCCCCACTACATGCTTCTCTCCACATTCCCTTCAGTCTCCTGAGGAAGATGGAAAAGTAGTAGCTAGAGAGGGACAGTGACTCTTTAGGAGAATTTGGAAATTGACTCAGAGTTTGAAATTTGGCAGCCTGCAAATTCCAAGAGAGTCAGGTTGTTCATTACATAGTTTGCATAGTATATTGGTTTTACATAACTTGACTTTAGTAAATTCATTCATTTAATAAGACACTGTTGACCATTTACTTGCTTCAGGCTTTCTTGTCAACGCTTAGGCACCATGGGGACAAGGACAAGATACTTACTGTTACAGAGCCTAATCGTCTAGTAGGAACCTGTATATTTTTAAGAAATGATTCACCATGTAATTTCAGACAGTGATGAGTAATGAAGAAAATCAAACAAGATAGGTTAAATGGAGAGAAGGATATTAGAAGCTAATTTCAACTGGTTGGTGGGTAGTCCTTTCTGAGGAGGTGACCTCTAAATTGAGGCCTGGAGAAATGAGCCATACGAGGTAGAGTCAAGGGCAAGGCCCAAAGGCAGGAATAAAGTCAATGTGCTCTTGTGACAGAAAGGTCATGGTACTTTTGCACTGTGGTGAGATCATGGCACAGTGCTACAAAACAGAAAACAGCCAATACTGAAACATATTTTTTCTGCCTCAAAATCACCTTCAAATGCTTCATTGGTGCACTTGTGGGTCCTGTGTAAGCACTGCTTCATCAGCATATGCTTTATAATCCATATCACTGTGACTGTCAGAGCAGCTTAAATCTTGGGGCCACTAACTCATTTTCTTTTAATTTTTATTGGAGTAGAGTTGCTTTACAATGTTGTGTTAGTTTCTGCTGTACAGCAAAGAGAATCAGTCATACATATACATATATCCATTCTTTTTTAGATTTCCTTCCCATTTAGGTCGCCACAGAACACTGATTAGAGATCCTGTGCTATACAGTAGGTTCTCATTAGTTATTTTATACATAGTAATGTATATATGTCAGTCCCAATCTCCCCATTCACCCCACACACTTTTCCCCCTCCCCGCCCCCCGGTAATCATAAGTTTGTTCTCTACATTTGTGACTATATTTCTGCTTTGCAAATAAGTTCATCTCTACCATATTTTTAAATTCCAAATATAAGCATATACAATATTTGTTTTTCCTTTTCTGACTTACCTCACTCTGTATGACAATCTCTAGGTCCATCCACATCTCTGGAAATGGCACTATTTCATGTGGCTGAGTAATATTCCATTGTATATGTATACTGTATCTTCTTTATCCATTCTTCTGTTGATGGACTTTTAGGTTGCTGCTGTGTCCTGGTTATTGTAAATAGTGCTGCAATGAACACCAGGGTGCATGCATCCTTTCGAATTCTATTTTTTACGGATATACACCTAGGAGTGGGATTTCTAGGTCATATGATAGCTCTATTTTCAGTTTTTTTTTAACATACCTCCATACTGTTCTCCATAGTGGCTGCACCAATTTACATTCCCACCAACAGTGTAGGAGGGTTCCCTTTTTTCCACACCTTCTCCAGCATTTATTGTTTGTAGATTTTTTTGATGATTTGGGGCCACTCTAACTCATTTTTAAAGAGTCTCTCCTTCCATTCTCCTTTCCAAAAAAACAAGAATGTCGTGTTCTATTTAAGGGACTTTCAACAGTCTGGAAACTGCATGTGGAATAAAGACCTGATAGCACAATGATAAGGCAGGGTGAAGAGGAAGCAGCACTGCTGAAAGAACACAGCACATGGATGTAGAAATTATTAAGGTCAATAATATTTACAATTCCTATCATTTTTTAAACTGTTTTCAAGATTGTGTGAGTCTGTCTCATTTAGAATATGTGGAATATTCATTTTTCAAAGTAAAGATAGTTTATATAGAAAATAGATAAATGTAGCCACAATAAAATCACAGTAAGTCCCCTACATACGAAAGAGTTCCATTCAGAGAGTGAATTTGTTAAGTCCAATTTGTCCTTAAGTCCAACAAAGTTAGCCTAGGTATCCAACTAACACAATCAGTTGTATAGTACTGTACTGTAAAAGGTTCATAATACTTTTCACACACATAATACATAAAAAACAAACAAACACAAAAAATAAAGAAAACATTTTTAATCTTACAGTACAGTGCCTTGAAAGGTACAGTAGTACCATACAACAGCTGGCACACAGGGACTGGCATCGAGTGAACAGGTCAGAAGAGTTACTGACTGGAGGAGGGAGCGGAGGTGGGAGATGGTAGAGCTGAAGGATCATCAGCAACAGGAGACGGAGGGCAAGCTGCACTTTCACTCACGCCTGACATGGATGGCACAGGTTCTGGTTCCTTGCTGGATTCAATTCTATCTACCCTCTCAAAACAATGATCCAGTGATATCTGGGTAGCAGAACTTTTTTCTCATCATAGACGACATGGTAGCACTGGATTGCATTCTGAACGGCTGCTGCAACCTTCGTGTACCGTTCTACATACGGGTCCTGTGCCTCAAAATCTAACAGTGCCTCCTCAAATAAAGAAAATACCCTGCCATTTCCTGCGTTGTGAATCTCTTCGGTTTTTCAGTTACTTATCCTTCCTCTTGTCTCTTCATTCTTTCTCTGGTCCTCCAATTCCTGATGCTTCTTAGCAGTACCAGCTACATCACCACTGTTTTTACACTTGCTTCAAGACATCTTGGGCTTGAAATAAAGATACTGTACTACAGTATTCTATACAGTACAGTACAATAAAGTACACAAAAGCACAACCACTTGTAGAGGATGCAGGCACGTGAAAATGTACACCAGACACATGAACTAATGTACATGATTGGACATGGGAATGCACCTTCGCATCTTTGAAAGTTCGCAATTTGAAAGTTCATATGTAGGGGACTTACTGTATAGTGAATATGCACATATATTTTCCACTTGTGTCATAACATGGGTAACATAGTCTATCCACTGAGGAGATATATTAAAATCCTTAAACTTAAGTCCAAATTTATGGATCAATCTATAAATTTTGTATGTTTATTTGTGCCTTTAATTTTTAAAAATATTTTGAGGTAGTTTAAATTATTGTAAATCCCATGTTTACTGTTTTTAATTTAATTTTTGTTAATGCAAATAAAATACTTTAACAAATAACATAAAGAGTGAATCAATGTACACTAAGTGCTATGTTTTTAAACATATGTGCAGTCCTTGATATTATGGAATTGTTAATAGATTCTTATTAAACCATTCAGCTGAGAAAAAATTTAAGAAAAAGAGCAGGTGAAACTGCCACGTCAGTATGATAGGTAAATCTCTGGTGGCTCGTAGGGGAAATCTTAGTGTTTTATAATTTTCTAAGAGAGAAGAAGGAGGAGTAGTTTAAAATCATTGGAAATCCTGTACAGGGGATTCACTGGAATATATTATTGAGCTAGATAAACCCTGAAAAGGAATTCAAAATGGCAGGTCCATGTCCAAGAGTTCACCACAAAGCAACAAAATATGTCCTATTAGAACACAGCCTGTAGAACCAAATGTACTTAGAAAGGCTACTGTCACAAGAGAGCATTTGTAGATATATGTATATCTTTCATTTTGAGATGACTCTTTTTTTTTTTACTTTTTAAATGAATAATTGATATAATTTACAAACTTATATATTTAATATGAATAAGCCTATCAATCAGTAACAGGAAGAATTATTAGGAAACAGCATTATATAAGCAGATTAGAGTAAATACTGGTCATTATTTCCAGTTTGTAATACACAGACTTCTTTGTTCTAATTCGGAGGGACCATTAAGATGCCAATTGGGGAGCATTAGTGTGAGATGAAAAATGGAGCTGGAAAACAAAATATTCCAGAAATATATTTTAGAAAATACATTAATGTTGTACCTATTTAATTTAGAACAAAATCTAGTGGGAACTTGTGATTGTAGGAAAGTCAGTGATTTATTGCACAAAACTGTTAGGGCAAAGACTATGTATGTGAGTATAGATGAGGATTCTTCTATGAGGTGCCATATTTTCCATGAAATGTCTAAACTTTCATTAATAACTTCCACAACAATCGTGTCTTGTTTACATTAAGAAATAAAAAAAATAGTACATACTACCATTATTTCAAAATGAACAGAAAAACAAATACTATTTTCTTTTACTATATGTAAGTGGATTGATATTGAGCTCAACTTTAGAACAAATTGCTTGCTTGCATTTTTTTATAGATATATATTTTTCATAAAGTCATTCCACCTTTGACTGTAACTTATAAGCTGACCTAGCATGCATATCAAATTGCCAAGGGTATTTTGATCCCAGGATCTTTAATCTATGAAAAATGGGTGTTATAATAGAAAAAAAAATCTATTTTTTACTATAGTTCTGGTGGTATAATACTATTATGTTAAGATGAAAGTTCTGGGGATCTTAAGCCTTTATGGATAAGGTCCAAGAAGAAGGTAATATAATAAAACATAGTCTTTCAGCAATCTTTTTGCCATTAAGTTCAAAGTCCCAGGTGCTAAAGTCTTTAAAGTTATGTTAAAGTCATTATAATAGAAGCCCTCCCATAGGTAGCATTCTCACACACCTTAGATAAGAATTAGGAAAACAGGAAGCTCTATTCAGACTTGATATTTTTTTTTTAATTTAATTAATTAATTTATTTATTTATGGCTGTTTTGGGTCTTCTCTCTCTCTCTCTTTTTTTTAACATCTTCATTGGAGTATAATTGCTTTACAATTGTGTGTTAGTTTCTACTTGGTAACAAAGTGAATCTGATATGGAGATATAGGTGCTGGGTCTTCATTGTTGTGCAGAGGCTTTATCTAGTTGCAGCAAGTGGAGGATACTCTTCGTTGAGGTGTGTGGGCTTCTCCTTGTGGTGGCTTTTTTTGTTGAGGAGCACGGGCTCTAGAATGCAGGCTCAGTAGTTGTGCCTCGTGGGCTCTAGAGTGCAGGCTCAGTAGTTGTGGCTCACGGGCTCTAGAGTGCAGGCTCAGTAGTTGAGATGCATGGGCTTAGTTGCTTCATGGCATATGAGATCTTCCTGGACCAGGGCTCAAACCCGTGTCCCCTGCATTGGCAGGTGGATTCTTAATTACTGGACCACCAGGGAAGTACAAATAATTATTTTTGAATAAAAATATATAGTTATTAGTGCTTAACATCTGCACATATAATTTATTTTCCAACAAATATTGTTTTGTGGGTAACCAGTATAAAAAAGACAAGTTATTTTACCTTTAAAAAAAATCAGGAGAATGGCAGGGCATTGCTTTAGGTGACTTTTTTTTTTTTTTATTTCTGGAAGCCCCAGTGGAATATTTTTCCTTCCCATTTATTACTATAATTAATAATGCTTGAAGTATTTCTTCAGGGGAATTCAAAACATGTTACTATTTTTCATATCTACTCCTTGAAGCAAGAATATTTTCATAATAACTTAAAAAATTAATCTTATACAACTCCTCCTTTATTCAAGGTCACTAGGATGAATCAGGGTTAAAAACCGGGAGTATAGTTAAGATTTACCATGAAGTGTCTATTCATAATGCATACAACTGCACCACATTTTCCTCTCATTGATCACTGTAAAGGCATGTAGAGAATCTCTGGAGTGGAAGAACTGTCATTTTAATTTTGTGACCAAGAAATTATTATTTTTATCCTATTGGAAAAGGAAAGTAAAATTGAACTCTTGTTACATATAATAGGGTCATTATGAAATACAAAACGTATAATGAATTGAAAGCCCTAAATATATTAATTGAAAGCGTTTTAACCCAGTTCATCTATATCTATTCCCATTGACTTGTCAGGCTTTCAATTGGAATCAGAGTCCAGCAGGGGGACTGGAAGCCACACACAGCATCACTTTGCCTCCATGTACTCTAGTTCCAGTTAAATTTGGCAATTCTGTAATACCAAAGGGACAAAGACAGCCCACTCAGGGACTGTTCTCTGTTACCCTGTTACCTTTATTATTGGAATGAGTGCTGCAACTGAATTCGTGGGAAGGAGAAGGAAATGTTGATTCTTAAACTTAATCACCCTCAGACAGAAACCAGCTAGAGGCCAGATCCCAGGCTGAGAAGCACAAACAGTTGTTCATGGATTACCAGTCATGATCATCAACATAATTCACAAATGATATGTTCAAATACTTTTATGTCTGTTTTTGTCTTTAGCAATTTGTTAATGGAACAGTGTAAATTTTTTTACTGAAATTTCTCAAGTTACTGGATTACACAACCTGTAATGTAAAAGAAAAAAAAAAGTTTCCTTCAGACAAGTATGGTTAATTTATTACAGTGGTAACAGCATTAAAGAATTTAAAGCACTAAAGAAAGAAAGTTGAAATGGTTTTATTAGGATGACTTTATATATATATATATATATATATATATATATATATATATTTTTTTTTTTTTTTTTTTTTTTTTTTTTTTCAGTACGCAGGCCTCTCACTGCCGTGGCCCCTCCCATTGCGGAGCACAGGCTCCGGACGTGCAGGTTTATTGACCATGGCTCACGGGCCCAGCCACTCCGTGGCACGTGGGATCTTCCCGGACTGGGGCATGAACCTGTGTCCCCCACATCGGCAGGCGGACTCCCAAACACTGCGCCACCAGGGAAGCCCAGGATGACTTTATATTAACTTACGTGGAAACAATATATAAGTGATATAATTAAATAAGTTAAAAAAATACAGAGTTCTATTGAATCAAAGGAGCTGTTCCTATCACAAATGCTGGTGAAGGTACAGTTCTCAGAAGTAACTTTACAATTAAAATTCAAGGGGAGGACTTCCCTGGTTGCGCAGTGGTTAGGAGTCCACCTGCCAATGCAGGGGATACAGGTTCATGCCCTGGCCCAGAAGGATCCCACATGCCACGGAGCGTCTGGGCCCATGAGTCATGGCCACTGAGCCTGCACGTCCGGAGCCTGTGCTCCGCAACGGGAGAGTCCACAACAGTGTGAGTCCAGCGTACAGAAAAAAAAAAAAAAAAAAAAATTCAAGGGGATAATTATATTTTTATATTCACCCTAATCTGCAGGAGTTTAGACAAATAAGTGTGTTAAGAAAATGGCTTGTGGAAAAGTAAGCACAGAGGAACAGTGAAATACATCACCCAAAACAATTTAGATAATAAGGAAAACAAAAAAGACATTTGAGAGCTCCTCTGTTGATCACAAAGTTTTCATAACACCATATTTTTACAGTGCTTTTGTCAGCTGGATAATGTGTTTGCTTTTTCATTGTTGATTGAAAAAGCCATGCTCCTTCTTTCTCTCCAATACTGTCATTATGTTTTCAGAGATCAGATTCATGTGGATTTCAAACTGTAACATCAGAACCGAATAGGCTTTTACATTTCTAAACTTGTATTCCCAGCATTCAAGCAGCTGTTCACCATTTAATAAAGCATTCACAATTTATAATTATTTCACCATACATTTAATGCCAGGCAAACAGATACATAGGCTGCCTTATCACCTAACCAAACATCCTTTTTTAATGACAAAGGTGTGAATACATTGCTATAGCAAATGTCCCGAGTACACAATTTGGCTTCTATATAGGACTTGCCCTAACAGTGGCATTTACATTTTTTTCTATGTACTTAAATCAACAAAAGAGGTAATATTTTCAAAAGCAAGTCCTACTCATGGCATAGAACTAGGGAAAGAAGTATTGACTTTACAAAATTGAGGTGTCAAGACAATGTCATTATATTTTTTATACTAAATTATGAATCTTACCTAATATTTAAAGAATACTACCTAATATTATATTTTGAAACAAAAAGCAAAAATATGCTGTATGTGAACTTTTCTTCTTATAGACTGCAAAATAATTAATTGCTGACACAATATTACTGAAATTCTTATGATACTTCAAAACTCTTTTAAAACTAGATCACCTGTAAATAACACTTTCAGTGCAGTTTTAAAGAGAAGGCACAGGGGCTTCCCTAGTGGCACAGTGGTTAAGGATCTGCCTGCCAATGCAGGAGACAGGGGTTTGAGCCCTGGTCCGGGAAGATTCCACATGCCGCAGAGCAACTAAGCCTGTATGCCACAACTACTGAGCCCTTGTGTCACAACTACTGAAGCCCGTACACCTAGATCTCATGCTCTGAAACAAGAGAAGCCACTGCAGTGAGAAGCCCACACACCGCAACAAAGAGTAGCCCCTGCTCACCACAGCTAGAGAAAGTCCGCATGGAGCAAAAAGATCTAAAGCAGCCAAAAATAAATAAATAAGTAAAATTTTAAAAATAAATAAATAAGAAGCCCTTATTAGTTATAGATGCATGTAAGTGCAATGACTGATTACTGGGGTGTGCTTTAAAACACTCTGGGAAAAAGCTGGGGGTGTGTGATATTGTGATAGAAGAAATATATATTTTAAAAAATAAGAAGGGAAAGCACATATGCTACCTTCAGTATATACATATCAAAAAGTGACAAAATTATACTTATTTCTATCTTTTTTGTGTTTTAGTCTCTGTTTTCAACCTCCATTTCTATTTTCTGGTACAACTCCTCAGGTTGATCATTTACTTATTTCTATGTAATGTAGGTAGCTAACATTTATAAATTAAAACATATTCATATCCTCATGGTTATAAAAAAGATGAGTAAAGTACATGGTTAAAAGAAATAAGCAAACATATATATAATATAAAAATTATCAACTTATTTTCTAATATTAATAATAATTTACATACTGAAATATTAAATCTCTATATCTCAGAAGATTAAAGGAAATTAGATTGCATTATGTTACATGATATTATAGGAAAATTAGGTAGCCTTGTCACTGTAATGAGGTTAGACACAAATATCACTTAGCTTTTGTGAATCCCTAATGAAATTTAGAATGACATTTTTTCCAAAATGTTAATTCCACTGTTTTATTATAATGATATAAAAACTAAATATAATACATAGTTTATAGTTTAAGTTTAATAATAAAAATTACAATAAACCAAAGATTAACAGGCTTGTAGAAGTACAATTGGTACATAAAATAAATAACTCCATGTTAAACCCTTCTCATCATTTTATGATGCTGTGAGAAAGATTGGTTGATACAAAAATCATTTGTATGTCCGTTGCAAATTAAATTTTATATATACATATGTGGATTATTGAATATACCTCATAATTCCAACAAAGCAGGAGAATCGCGTATTATTTGCTCATGATTTATTACTTTCTGTATGTTTTACTTCGTTCATTTATGGCTGTTCCTCAAATTAGGAAATAACTTGGGTGACTGACTTTCAAGCATCTTGTATAACAAGCCAAATCGAGGAGTCATAATAGCTTTCAGCAAGTGGTTCTGTATAACACACTTTTGAAGTTTCACAGTTTCACAGTTTTACAGGTTCACATCAGGAAAAATTTTGTAGTCTATGTCCTCTAAGAAATCCAACATTAATTAGTTAGGATTGTTCATTGTGCAGGATGATTATTTACATCTCTCAAATTTTTAATACTTTAATTTAGAGGTTCAGCTTTTTGTAAAGTGTTTATTCTTGTATAGAGAATATATATATATTCTGCTTCTTTATTTCATTTTTATTTTACCTGATTTCTTTTTTATTTGTCTTTGCTTTGCTTAGTTTATTTTTAATAATTTCAGACAGGAATGGAGGAAGAACACAGTGTACTAATACTCTGATTGTGCATGTGGGGCAATCCTCCTCATGACCTCTCCAAACAGGGCTGAAAGCCCTGCACCTAAATGCTTTCTCAGCTTTCTGTGTAATTTCAACTAAAAATATGTTCTATAAATACAATACCCCTACCTCTAAAGATAACTGAGAAGTGCTAAGGGAAAATAACTATTTTCTCATATTCAGAACTACCATTTTAATGTTGAAAAATAAGAAGTTATATTTTCAATTTACACAATTATTTTATGCCACTTAATCTAACCATCCTGACACTTACAGTCCTAGGACTTGAGTGGACAATCATATCTAAAGAAATGGAGGTAAAGGCACACATTCCCTATAACTTAAAATTGTTCTTAAACATGCTTTCTTTTGACTAAACAACTTAATGGGCATGTGGGAGGATGCAAAAGCAAAATCAAACCTATAAGTCTTATAAACTCTTTACATGGACTATTTACTATACAAAAGAGACAAATTGCTGTCTTCATTCTTGTGAAACTATAAGTTTTCAATCTTTTAAGTGGGAAAATTTCTATAAAGTGAAATTTTCTCTTATCTACTAAGAATCTTACTGCATGTGACAAACTGCAAAATAAAAGGTGGAGATGATGAAACGATCTGCATACTTTAATGTGGGAAACATTTTATTTTTAGGAGAGAAGAGTTAGGTGTATTTTATTGTTCACTTTCTTTAGTTTGTGGAGGGTCAAGTCATGGATCTCTGCAACACATGTTTTAATTTCCACATGGTGAATTCTCTATGTCATCTAAGAAATCCAACTTTTTTTTTTTTTTTTTTTTTTTGCGGTACACGGGCCTCTCACTGTTGTGGCCTCTCCCGTTGTGGAGCACAGGCTCCAGACACACAGGCTCAGCAGCCAGGGCTCATGGGCCCAGCTGCTCCGAGGCATGTGGGATCTTCCTGGACCAGGGCACGAACCCAAGTCTCCTGCATCGGCAAGCAGACTCTCAACCACTGTGCCACCATGGAAGCCCCCAATTTTTCTTTTTTGTGTGGTGAAGGAATGTTGGCATTTATTGCAGGGCACCAAGCTGGGAGAATGGGCAGCTCATGATCAAAAACCCCAAATACCCTGATGGCCTCCAGGGAAGGAGTTTTAAAGGCAATGTAAGGGAGTGTGCTGCAGTGTGTGATCAGCTTGTGCATAGTTCTCAGGTTTGTTGGCATCAAGGTGAAGTTGCAAGCGTCATCAACCTTCTGGTTTCAACCAGTCTTGGGTCTGTGTTCTTGCAGTCAACAGTTTTCTTCCAGTGGGAGTCTGTTTAATGTAGAAACAACTTAGAAATGTGTGTCCGGCTTTTATCTACATCTTTCTGGGAATTGAGTTCAGTGATTCTATGTGGCAGATTGATTTTTTTTTATTTCCATATTTTTCTTCATCTTTATTGGAGTATAATTGCTTTACTATATTGTGTTAGTTTCTGCTGTACAACAAAGTGAATCAGCTATATGTATACATATATCCCCATATCCCCTCTCTCTTACATCTCCCTCCCACCCTCCCCATCACCCCCATCTATGTGTTCACAAAGCAATGAGCTGATCTCCCTGTGCTATGAAGCAGCTTCTCACTAGCTATTTATTTTACATCTGATAGTGTATATATGTCAGTGCTACTCTCTCACTTCATCCCAGCTTCCCCTTCCCCCGCTGTGTCCTCAAGTCCATTCTCTACTTCTGTGTCTTTATTCCTGCCCTGCCACTAGGTTCATCAAAATCTACAATTTTTCTAATTCCATATATATGCGCTAGCATACAGTATTTGTTTATCTCTTTCTGACTTACTTCACCCTGTATGATAGAATTTAGGTCCAACCATCTCACTACAAATAATTCCTCTCCTTTTTATGGCTAATATTCCATTGTATACATGTGCCACATTTTCTTTATCCATTCACCTGTTGATGGACATTTAAGCTGCTTCCATGTCTGGTTATTATAAATAGTGCTGCAATGAACATTGTAGTACCTGTATCTCTTTGAATTATGGTTTTCTCAGGGTATATTCCCAATAGTGTGATTGCTGGGTCATATTTTTAGTTTTATAAGGACCCTCCATACTGTCCTCCATAATGGCTGTATCAGTTTACATTCCCACCAAAGTGTAGGAGGATTACCTCTTCTCCATATCCTCTCCAGCATTTATTGTTTCTGGACTTTTTGATGATGGCCATTCTGACTAGTGTGAGGTGATACCTCATTGTGGTCTTGCATTTCTCTAATGCTTAGTGATGTTGAGCATCTTTTAATATGTTTGTTGGCAGTCTGTATGTCTTCTTTGGAGAAATGGCTGTTTAGGTCTTCCACCCATTTTTGGATTAGGTTGTTTGTTTTTTGATATTGAGCTGCATAAGCTGCTTGTATATTCTGGCGATTAATCCTTTGTCAGTTTCTTCATTTGCAAATATTTTCTCCCATCTGAGTGTTATCTTTTTGTCTTCTTTATAGTTTCCTTTGCTGTGCAAAAGTTTGTAAGTTTCATTAGGTCCCATTTGTTTATTTTTGTTTTTATTTCCATTGCTCTAGGAAGTGGGTCAAAAAGGATCTTGCTGTGATTTATGTCATAGAGTTTTCTGCCTATATTTTCCTCTAAGAATTTCATAGTATCTGGTCTTACATTTAGGTCTTTAATATTTTTTGAGTTTATTTTTGTGTATGGTGTTAAGAAGTGTTCTAATTTCCTTCTTTTCCATGTAGCTGTCCAGTTTTCTCAGCACCACTTATTGAATAGGCTGTCTTTTCTCCATTATATATTCTTGCCTCCTTTGTCAAAGATAAGGTGACCATATGTGCATGGGTTTATCTCTGGACTTTCTATCCTGTTCCATTGATCTACATTTTTGTTTCTGTGCCAATACCATTTCAATGACAGTTAACAAGAGCCAGTTGGTTCTATAATCATTATAAATACCATTGCTCTCATCTTGTATCTCATCCAAATTCAGCATATGTGTAAATCTTAGGAATAATGATACCATAACTCACCATGGATCAACATCACCCTGCTTACTGTTGGTAAAAGATCCTTGTAACCTTCTGGCTGGGTGCAGTGGAATTTAAATCCAATTTCCAGAATTCCATTTGCAAGGTCCAATTGCCTGGTATTAAGTACCTTATACTGGATCCAACTTTTTATCTAAGTCAGACTTTCAATTGTGTCAAAAGTTCAGAACTAACAGAGGTAAAACCAATGAATCACCAAGGTAGAAATTAGTAAAAGGTTTAATGTGTGCACACCATAAAACAGTTCCCAAACCAAGAGCACTCAAACCAAAACAGGGAATGTGACTTAGGGACATATTGTTATAAAGCAGTTTGTATAGTGGGGTAGTGATTCTTTATTTTCACAGTGGTTGGTTATAGTGTTAGAAAAAAATTTAATTATAGGGAATTAGTTAGTGATTACCTCATATCAATTATGGGAAGCAGTTTTTTTTCCTTATGATTTTCAGAGGCATAAACAAGAAATGACTTATTTAAGTTTGCCTTGCAAAATAATCTAAATTAAAATTTGATTGTATGACTGAACTGGTTTCATTTCTCCAAGGAATTTTTAAGGCTGCTTTTCATTTTTTTTAATTTTAACAATTGCAAATATTTGTTATTTATGTCTCTCAAATTGGAAATATATGTTACTTTATGTGTTCTGCTTTCTTTAAGCCTCATTAAACTTATTCCTGTTTTCTACCACAGCAGTTTCATCTGATTTTTCTTAATTTTTAAACTTTCATTTTTTTTTCTATTTTAGAAGTAAATCACACAGCAAAATGCACCAAATGTAAGGGCCCAGTTCTGTGAGTCTAAGTAAATACATAAATGAGGGAACCACTAACTCAACCAAGGCATTAAACAGCATCACTCTTGAAAGTTTCCTGTTCCAGTCAAACCCCACCCAACAAAGGCAACCAGTATCTCTGTGGATTAATCTTGTTTGCCCTAGAGCTTCATATAAATGGAATCATACAGTGTTTACTCTTTGGTTTCTGACTATTTTTTATCCCAATAGTCTATTGAGATGTAGTCATATCGTAAGGTGTATCATTCATTGTTGTGTAGAATTCCATTGTACGAATAAACTGTAATTTGATTACCCATTATTCTATTCATATATATTTGGTTTGTCTCCAGTTGGTGGGTAATTTTATTAAAGTTTTTATAAATATTTCTGTACAATTAATCTTGAGGATGTTTTTATTTCTCTTTCTTTTTTAAAAAATATCTTTTGAGTAAATAACAAAGACTGAAATCGGGTTAATTATACCTGAGTGTGTCAAATGATAGATGTATAATTACCTTTGTAAGAAACTGCCAGATTCTTCCAAAGTGGTTGCAACATTTTACCTTCCCACAAGTAATCTATGAGAGCTCCAGGTGCTGCATGTCACCACTCATATTTGGTGTTACCAGTCTGAAAATTTAGCCATTCTAGTGACTCTACAATTTTATCTCATCATGATTTTTTTAAATAAATTACATTTAAAAAATATATATATATATATTTATTTATTTATTTATTTGGCTGCACTGGGTCTTTGTTGCAACACATGGGAACTTCATTGCTGAGTGCAGGATCTTTCTTGTGGCACGCAGGATCTTTAGTTGTTACAAGGAGGATCCAGTTCACTGACCAGGGATTGAACCTGGACCCCCTGCATTGGGAGCACAGAGTCTCAACCGCTAGACCACCAGGGAAGTTCCTATCTTATTGTGATTTTCATTTGAATTTTCCTGGTGACCAATGGTATCAAGCATTATTTCACATGCTTATGGGCCATGTGAATAACTTTTCTTGTGAAGTGTCTGTTTAATTCTTTTGCCCATTATTGATATGTAAGAGTTGTTTATATATATTTAGGATACAAGTTCTTTGTCAGATACATATACAGAAAATATCTATACTGCTTTTATATTCTCAAGAGTTTTTTTCAGAAATCAAAAGTTGTTTAGTGTGAATGAATATTGAATTTTACTTCATTCTCATTCTTTATTCTGTTAATGTGGTAAATTTACTTCATTTGTTTTTAAGTGTTATATAAACTATGCTTTCCTGGGAAACACCCTAGTTGATCAATATATAATTTTCAATAGTTTTATTGATATATCCACAGTTGTTGGATGGACTGTCCTGTAAACATTAATTAAGTAAAGTTTCCTCTCTTGTTGTTGTCTTAATTGCTCAGTGAGAGGTTTGAAAATATCCTACTATGATTGTAGATTTCCAAATGTATCTATTTCTGTCAATTCTGTTTCATTAGTTAGGAAATTTTGTTATTAGTTTTGTACAATTTTGTGATTTTATATCTTATGATAAACTGTCACTTTTATCATTATAAATGTCTCTCTTTGTATCTGATAGTTTTCCTTGTCATAAAGGCTAATTTATTTGATATTAATATAGCTAATCAGCTTTCTTATGTTTATATATGATTGCATTGTATATCTTGTTTACAAACTTTTGCTTTCAACCTATACCTGCGTTTATATCTTATAGGTAACATATAGTTTGGTCTTGCTTTTCTATCTTATCTGAAAAAACACCTTCTCATTAGGGCCATTAGTCCATTTACTTTAATTTATTAACATGCTTATTATAAATAAAATATTTTAATAATAGTATTTAATGTCCTTACTTCACTTTTTAAAAAATATTTTATTTTTATTTTATATTGGAGTATATGATTTACAATGTTGTGTTAGTTTCAGGTGCACAGAAAAGTGATTCAGTTATACATATACCCATTCATTTTTAGATTTTCATCTCATATAAGTTATTACAGAATACTGAGTAGGGTTCCCTGTGCTATACAGTAGGTCCTTGTTGATTATATATATTTATATATAGTAGTGTGTATATTTTAATCCTAAACTCTTAATTTATCCCTCCCCCACACATTTCCCCTTCGGTAACTATACATTTTCTTCGAAGACTGTGAGACTGTTTCTGTTTTGTAAATAAGTTCATTTGTATAAATTTTTTAGATTCCACATATAATTTATATTATATGATATTTGTCTTTCTCTTTCTGACTTACTTCATTCTGTATGACACTCTCTAAGCCTATCCACGTCTCTGGAAATGACACAATTTTGTTCTTGTTTATGACTGAATAATATTCCATTGTATATATGTACAACATCTTCTTTATCCATTCATCTGTTGATATACATTTAGGTTGCTTCCATGTCCTGACTATTGTAAATATTACTGCAATGAACACTGGTGTGAAAGTATCTTTTCAAATTATGGTTTTCTCAGGTTATATGCCTAGAATTGTCATTGCCGGATCATGTGGTAGCTTTATTTGTAGTTTTTAAAGGAACTTCCATATTGTTCTCCATAGTGGCTGTATCAATTTATATTCCCACCAACAGTGTAGGAGAATTCTCTTTTGTCCACATCCTCTCCAGGATTTATTGCTTGTAGCCTTTTTGATGATGGCCATTCTTACTGGTATGATGTGGTACCTCATTGTAGTTTTGATTTGCACTCTCTAACAATTAGTGATGTTAAGCATCTTTTCATGTACTTTTTGGCCATCTGTATGTCTTCTTTGGAGAAATGGCTATTTAGGTCTTCTGCCAATTTTTGATTGGGTTGGGGTTTTATTTGGATATGGAACTGCATGAGTTGTTTGTATGTATTGGAGATTAATCCCTTGTCAGTTGCTTCATTTGCAAATATTTTCTCCCATTTTGTGGGTTTTCTTTTCATTTCATTTATGGTTTCCTTATTTCACTTTTTAAACTATATTTTTTCATATTATTTTTTTTGTTTCAGTGTGGTTCTTCAAACACACATCTGTATTCTTCTTTTTAATACCAGGCATTAAACAAGTTAACATTTTTTTCAGACTTACTAAGTCTCAACTTATTAAAAATGTTTTTTTAATTACAGATAATTATTTTCAATTACTATTTTTCTTTAATTACTTTATATTTGAAGACATGAGAACAAAGGAAATAAAGAAGAAACAAAACATAAAATATAAAGACAGAGGAATTGGGAGTTTCACATGCAGTTAAGTATGAACTTTTCTAGTAAAAGACAAGAAATACTGCTACTAACTTATAAATAATTAAACAACAGTTGAATTAATCAAAGCTTCATGTTGCCTTATTTAAAATAAAATAATTATTCCCCTTATCTTTGATCTAGTTAGTTACTTTTGTGTTGTCTCTGCTGCTAAATCTGAATCCTTATGGAGAGAGTGAATATCTTATTTCCCTTTAGCTCCCCACAACAGGACACACAGGACACCTGGTAGTGCTCAACACATTATTTGTTGAATTAATAAAGTAGGAAATTCAGTTTTTCCTAAGCATTGTCTTTAGGCTGTTGGAAAGAAAATGAGAAGAAAATTTATTTTGCAATATTTCTGCCTGGGGTAGTAAAAGGATTGGTGGTTCCTCTAATTTTTTGTGCATATATTGTCCCAGTTGACAGAAATTCATTACTATCCTGCATTGGAGTCACCAATGTCTCTATTTTAGGATCTCAGAGGAAAGCTATTAACTCTAACTTGACTCCTTTATGTCAGACTTGCCTTTGGAATATTTGTGTATTTTAAACTACAAAAAGTCATTTTACATTTTACAAGGCTTTATGGTATAAAGCATTTCACATATATTATTTATTTAATCATAATATCATGGCATCACTGCTGTTAAGAAAAAATATGAAAAACTTGGAAATAAGATAGAAGGATTATTACATGTGCTTTCAATATCACACTGGAGCATTGTTTAATAGCCTCACCCAAAATTATTGAAATCTTTAGTGTAATGAAACTTTTATATGCTTTTTGTTGCTGATCAGAGACGAAACTATCCAATGTTACATGTTACCTTACAGACTTTGGTAGAAATGCAAATACTTTCGATCTGGTTGAAATTATAACCAAAGGAAATGGTTTTATTGCCCTTTAAGATATTATCCAGGATTCTATACAACTTAGAAATCTAAAAAAAAATTTAGTGAATATCAATGCTCATTTCCTAAACCTCCTTTTGAATCAGTTTACCATCCTGCTTCCCTCATTAATGAGTTAAATAAATCTATCACATATACTTATTATTTGTATAAAACTGATTTTATCAAGGTTCTTGAAAATTGTTCTTTGATATTACCCTTCTCATTCTCAGCTTCCTTGAGTTGTTTACAAATATATATATATATATATATATATATATAGAGAGAGAGAGAGAGAGAGAGAGAGAGAGAGAGAGAGAGATGAGCTATTATCTTAAAAAGGGGCACATAATGATCACCTGAATCAGTGTGTCCTAATTATTAATTCATGGAGGACAACTACTCACAGGTCACAAAGTTCATAAAAATTAAAAATGAAACTATCCAACATTTGCCTATGGGAAAATACATATAGTACAGGACTCTACTAACAAAAATCTGGGGTGGGGGTAGGGAGAAAGTAATGAATAATGTCAAACATGCAGGGCCATCATTTCATCTTTCCTCTACAAGTGTAGAGTGAAACACATGTGATGTATGAACACATCAAGGCATAGACAAAGAAATGACTGCCAATTTATGAAACAGAGACGTCAGCAATTTATTTAAATAGTTACAGATCAAAAGCAAAACCTAACTCTGGTGAGAACAACGTCGCTTCACCATTATTTTGTTCTCAGCTCTGTCTTATTTTAATTGAGTTATAATTGACATATAATATCAATATAGTAGTATGTATACTATTATACTAGTTTCACATGTGCAACATACTGTTCCAATATTTTTATATATAGCAAAATAATGATCCTAATAAGTCTGGTTAACACCCATCACCATACAGCGCTACAAAATTTTTCTTGTGATGAGAATTTTTAAGATCTACACTTTCAGCAAATTTGAAGTATGCAATACAGTCTTAAAAACTATAGCAGTGTTCTCTACATTGCATCCTCCTCATTTATTTTATAGCTGGGAGGTTGTATCTTTTGATCCTCTTCATCCATTGTGCCCATCCCCAAACCCTCACCTCTGGCAACCACCAACTGCTTCTCTGTATCTATGAGTTTTGTTTTTGTGTTTTTGTTTTTGGTTAGATTCTATATATAAGTGAGTTCATATGGTATTTGTCCTTCTCTAACTTATTTCATTTATTTCACCTAGTATAATGCCTTCAAAGTCCATCCATGTTGTCACAAATTACAACATTACCTTCTTTTTCATAACAATATTCCTCTGTAACTATACTAACTTTACTTCATCCATTCATCCATCAATGGATACTTAGGTGGTTTTCATATATTTGCTACTGTAAACTGACCTGCACTGAAAATGGGGTGCCTATATCTTTTTGAGTCAATATTTTTATTTTCTTTGGATAGATATCCAGAGGTTGAATTTCTGGATCACATGGTAATTCTACTTTCAACCCTAAGAGAAACTCTCATACTGTTTTTCATAGTGGCTGCACCAATCTACATTCCCACAAACGGTACAAAAGGGAACCCCCTCCTCTTCTCCACATCTTTACCCACACTTGTTATGTCTTGTCTTTATGATGACAGTCATTCTAACAGCAGTGAGATGATATCTCATTGTGATTTTGATTTGTATTTTCCTGATGATTAGAAATGTTAAGAACATTTTCATGTACCTAACGGATATCATTTTTTGAAAAATATCTATTCAGAATCTATCTGTTTTTAAATTGGATTGTTTGGTTTTTGCTACTGAGTTGTGTGAATTCTTTATGTATTTTGGATATTAACCCCTTATCAGATATGCGATTTGCAAATAATTTTCCCATTCAGTAGGTTGTCTTTTCATTTATTTGATGGTTTTCTTTGCTGTGCAGAAGCTTTTTAGTGTGATATAGTCTCCCTTGTTTAGGCTTTTGTTGCCTTTGCTTTTGGTGTGAAATTCAAAAAATCATCCCCAGGACTGATGTCAAGGCCCTTACTGCCTGTTTTCTTTTAGGAATTTTAGGGTTTCAGGTCTTATATTCAAGTCTTTAATCTAGTTTGAGCTAAATTTTGTGTATGGTGTAATACAATGGTCCAGTTTCATTCTTTTTCATGTGCCTGTCCAGTTTCCCCAACACCTTTTATTTAAGAGACTGTCCTTTCCCTATTATATATTCCTGGTTGTTTTGTCATAAATTAAATGACTATATGTGTGTAAGTTTATTTCTGGGTTCTCTTTTCTGTTCCATCGATCTATGTGTCTGTGTTTATGACAATATCACACTTTTAATTACAGGTATACCTTGTTTTATTGCACTCCACTTTACTGTGCTTGGTGGATGTCATGTTTTTTTTGCAAATTGAAGGTTTCTGGCAACCTTGCTTTGAGCAAATCCATCTGAACTATTTTTCCAACAGCATTTGTTCACTTCATGTCTCTGTGTCATTTTATGTAATTCTCACAATACTTCAAACTTTTAAATTTATCATTACATTTGTTATGATGTAATCATATGATCAATGATCTGTGATCATTGATTTCTGATATTACTATTGTAATTATTTTGGGGGCCACAAACTGCACCCATATAAGACAGTGAACTTGATAACTATTGTGTGATTGTGTGTGCTCTGACTGTTCCACCAACAAGCCATCCCCCCATCTCTCTCTCTCTCTCTCTCTCTCTCTCTCTCTCTCTCCCCCCCCCCAGGCCTCCCTATTCTCTGAGACACAACAACATTGAAAGTTGGTCAATTAATAACCAAACAATGGCTTCAAAGCATTCAAGTGAATGGAAGAGTCACACATCTCTCATCTTAAATCAAAAGTTAGAAATGATTGGGGCCTCCCTGGTGGCGCAAGTGGTTGAGAGTCCGCCTGCCGATGCAGGGGATACGGGTTCGTGCCCCGGTCTGGGAGGATCCCATGTGCCGCGGAGCGGCTGGGCCCGTGAGCCATGGCCGCTGAGCCTGCGTGTCCGGAGCCTGTGCTCCGCAACGGGGGAGGCCACAACAGTAAGAGGCCCTCATACCGCAAAAAAAAAAAAAAAAAAGTTAGAAATGATTAAGTTTCCTGAGGAAGGTATGTTGAAAACCAATATATGCCAAAAGCTAGGCCTCTTGCACCAAACAGTTAGCCAATCTGTGAATACAAAAGAAAAGTTCCCAAAGAAAATTAAAAGTGATACTCCAATGAACAGAAAAAATGATAAGAAAGTGAAACAGCCTTGTTGCTGCCATGGAGGAGTTTTAGTGGTCTAGATAGAACATCAAACCAGCCACAACATTCCCTTAAGCCAAAGCCTAATCCAGAGCAAGGCCCTAACACCCTTCAATTTTTTGAAGGCTGACAAAGGTGAAGAAGCTGCAGCAGGAAAGTACAAAGCTAGCATAAGTTGGTTCATGAAGTTAAAGGAAAGCAGCCATACTCATAACATAAAAGTGCAAGGTGAAGCAGCAAGTGCTGATGTATTATAAAAGCCGCAACAAGTTATCCACAAGGTCTAGCTAAGATAATTCATGAAGGTGACTACACTAAAGAACAGAGTTTCAATGTAGAAAAAACAGTCTTCTATACTACAAAGCTACACTAATCAAAAGAGTATGGCACTGGCACAAAAAGAGAAATATAGATCAATGGAATGGGATAGAAAGTCCAGAGATAAACCCACACACCTATGGTCACCTAATATATGACAAAGGTGGCAAGAATATACAATGGAGAAAAGACAGCCTCTTCAATAAGCAGTGCTGGGAAAACTGGACAGCTTCATGTAAAAGAATGAAATTAGAACACTCCCTAACGCCATACACAAAAATAAACTCCAAAAGTATTAAAGACCCAAATGTAAGGCCAGATACTGTAAAACTCTTAGAATAAAACATAGGCAGAACACTCTGACATAAATCGCAGCAAGATCTTTTTCAATCCACCTCCTAGATTAATGAAAATAAAAACAAAAGTAAACAAATGGACTTAATGAAACTTAAAAACTTTTGCACAAAAAAGGAAACTGTAAACAAAACAAAAAGATATCACTCAGGATGGGACAAATATTTGCAAACAAAGCAACGGACAAGGGATTAATCTCCAAACTATACAAACAGCTCATGTGGCTCCATATCAAAAACAAACAAACAAACCAATAAAAAAATCGTGGAATATCTAGACATTTCTCCAAAGAAGACATACAGATGTCTAAAAAGCACATGAAAAGATTCTTAATGTCACTAATTATTAGAGAAATTCAAATCAAAACTACAATGAGGTATCAGCCCACACTAATAACAATGGCCATCATCAAAAACATCTGCCAACAATAAATGTTGGAGAGGATATGGAGAAAAGCTATTTTTAGCTTATATGTGGAATCTAAAAAAGAAAAAGTGTACAAATGAACTTATCTCCAAAACAGAAATAGAGTTATAGATGTAGAAAACAAACTTATGGTTACCAGGAGGTAAGGGCAGGAGGGATAAATTGGGAGATTGGGATTGACATATATACACACTACTATGTATAAAATAGATAAGTAATAAGGACTTACTGCATAGCACAGGGAACTCTACTCTGTACTCTGTAATGGCCTATATGGGAAAAGAATCTAAAAAAGAGTGGCTATATGAATATGTATAACTGATTCACTTTGTTGTACACCTGAAACTAATGCAACACTGTAAATCAACTATACTCCAATATTTTTTTTAAAGATACTATCTAGGACTTTCATAGCTAGAGAGGAGAAGCTGATGCTCAGCTTTCAAGCTTCAAAAGACAAACTGATTCTCTTGTTAGGGACTAAAGCGGCTGGTGACTTTAAGTTGAAGTCAATGCTTGTTTCCCATTCCAAAAATCCTAGGACCCTTAATAATCATGCTAAATCTGCTCTGCTTGTGCTCTATAAATGGAATAACAAAGCCCAGATGACAGCTCATCTGTTTACAACATGGTTTACTGAATATTTTAAGCCCACTGCTGAGACCTATGGCTCAGAAAAAAAAAAAATTTTTCTTCAAGTATTACTGGTCATTACCAAGAATTCTGACAGAGATGGACAAAGAGATTAATGTTTTCATGCCTGCTAACACAATATGCATTCTGCAAGCAGTGGATCAAGGAGTACTTTTTACTTCCAAGTTTTATGATTTAAGAAAAACATTTTGTAAGGCTATAGCTGTCATAAATAGTGATTCCCCTGATGGATCTTCACAAAGTCAATTGAAAATCTTTCAGAAGGATTCATGATTCTAGATGTCATTAAGAACATTTGTGATTCATGAGAAGAGGTCAAAATATTGACAGTAACAGGAGTTTGGAAGAAGTTGATTCCAACCCTCCTGGATGACTTGGAGCGGTTCAAGACTTCAGTGGAGAAAATAGCTGCAGATGTGGTGGATATAGCAACAGAACTAGAATTAGAAGTGTAGCCCAAATATGTGACTGAATACCTGCAATCTCATCATAAAACCTGAAGGGATGAGGACTTGCTTCTTATGGATGAGCAAAGAACATTTTTTCTTGAGATGGAATCTACTCCTGGTAAAGATGAAGATTGTTGAAATAACAACAAATGAATTAGAATATGACATAAAGTTGATATTTAGTTGATAAAGCAGTAGCGAGGTTTGAGAAGAATGACCCTAATTTTGAAAGAAATTCTAGTGCAGGTAAATTCTATCAAACAGTGTTACCTGCTACAGAGAAATTATTAGTGAAAGGAAGAGTAATAAATGTAGCAAATGTCATTGTTTTCTTATTTTGTGAAATTGCCTGTCACCCCAATCTTCATCAAGCACCACCCTGATCAGTCAGTAGCCATCAACATTGAGGTAAGACCCTCCACCAGAAAAAAGATTACAATTCACTGAAAGCTCACACGATGGTTAGCATTCTTTAGCAATAAATTATTTTTAAGTTATAATATTTACATTGTTTTTAGATATAATGCTATTGTACACTAATAGTCTTCTTTGATCTTTTGTATTTCTGTGTTATCAGTTGTAACATCTCCTCTTTCTTTTCTGATTTTATTTGAGTGCTCTCTCTTCTTTTTCTTGGTGAGTCTAGTTAAAGGTGTCAATTTTGTTTACCTTTTCAAAGAACCAGCTCCTATTTTCCTTGATCTTTGACGTTGTTTTTTAATCTCTATCTTATTTGTTTACACTCTGATCCTTGTTATTTCCTTTCTTCTACTAACTTCGGGCTTTATTTTTTCTTCTTTTTCTAGTTCCCTGAGGTGGAAAGTTAGGTGGTTTATTTGAGATTGTTTCTTCTTTCTTGATGTAGGCATTTATTGCTATGAACTTCCCTCCAAGTACTGATTTTGCTGCATCCTATAATTATTGGTATGTAGTATTTCCATTTTCAATTTTCTCAAGGTATTTTCTGATTTCTCTTTTGATTGTTTCCTTGACCATTAGTTGTTCAGTAGCACGTGTTTAATCTCCAAATATTTGTGAATTTTCCAGTTTTATTTTTGTAATTGTTTTTCAGTTTCATACCATAAGAAATGTGCTTAATATGGTTTCAGTCTTTTTTAATTTATTAAGACTTGTTTAGTGACCTAACATATAATGTTTCCTTGAAAATGTTCCATCTGTCCTTAAGAAGAATGTTTATTCTGTTGCTTTTGGATGAAATTTTTTAATTGAGGTGTAGTTGATGTACAATATTACATAAGTTATATGTGTTCAATATAGTGATTCACAATTTTTAAAGGTTATACCCCATTTATAGTTATTATAAAATATTGGTTATATTCCCTGTGTTGTACAATATCTTTGTAGCTTATTTTATACATAATAGTTTGTACCTCCTAACTATCAGGCCTAATGTGATGTCTAAGTCCTCTTTTACATAACATCTGGGTACCTCTTTCACATAAAGTATGAGCACCTCTCAATTGGCTGCCTCTATGCTGGTCTCTGGGGTGAGTGACTCTGAGTGTGCTGGCCCTTTAAGAGCCTTTCTCAGTTTGCTCTAGTCTTTTTGGTCTCATGGCACAAACCCCATTGTTTTTTAAAGCTAGATATTTTGGGGGACTTTTCTCTCAGGTGCAGGTCTTAACAAGTTGGGGTGCCTGATTTGGGGTTCAAACCTTCTTCTACTAAAAGAAAGACTTGGGTTTTAGCTCCCTCCTGATTGTGAATCATGGGACCTTAAGTGGGGTTAATGGTGAGATTGCATCACAGCCTCTCCTACACATTTCATTTTTTTTAAATCTAATTTGCCTGATTTGTAGGAGTCACTCATCTAGTTTTTAGGGTTTTTCCACAGGAAATTTTTCTATATGTAGCTGTAGATTTCCTGCATCTGTGAGAGGAGTTAAGTTCAGGATCTTCCTATGTCACCATCTTAAACCAGAATTTATCTTTATATTCTTAACTGTTTGCTCCAAGGATTACCATATGTTGTCACAAATTACCACACTTCTCTTATAATTAATATTATACCTCTTCAATTAAATTGTAAGAAATGACATTTTATATGAACAACTTCATGAAAGTGTAGAACAATTTCGTTTATGCCTCCATTCTTTTGTGATTTGTTTTCACATATTTAACATGTACGTGATGTTATTAACACCAACATACAATTTTGTAATTTTTCCTTTAAGTAGCCAGCTGACTTAAAGAATTAAGGAAATAAAAAGATAGCCTTTTATATTTAACCACTTATTTTCCATTTCTATTGTGCCTTATTCCTTCATGAAGGTCTGAATTTCTTTCTGATTGTTTTTCTCTTCAGCCTGAAGAACTTCTATTAGTGTTTCCTGTAGCACAGGTCCTCTGGTGATGAATTATCCCAGCTTTCATTCTTCTCAAAGATGATTTCATTTCACCATTACTTTGAATATTACTTGTGTTGGATGTGGAAGCTGGGATTGCCAGGTTTTGGTTTGTTTTGTTTTTTCTTTCTACATGTTAAAGATAATGTTCCATTGTCTCCCAGGCTTCATTGTTTCTTATGAAAAGTCCACTGAGATCTATGTCATTATTCTTCTTAATGCAATGCATTATTCTTATCTAGCTAGTTTTAAAACTTTCTCTTTACCTTTAGTTTTCATAAATTTGATGTTTTACTTATCCTGATTTCAGTTTATTCAGTTCCAGAATTTGTAACTTACTATTTTTCACCAAATTTGGGGAAAATTTAACCAATATTTCTTCAAATAATTTTTATCTTTCTCTTCTACTTTTTGGATTCAAATTGAATTCTACTTATCACAAAGGCTTTATTTATTTTGGACAATTTTGCTTAGTTTTGTTTAGGTTAGATAGCTTCTAATGGCCTTCCTCAATTTCACTGACTCTTTCTTTTGTCATCTCCAATTTGATGTTAATCCCATGCCATAAAGTTTTCATTTCCTGGGACTTCCCTCGTGTTCCAGTGGCTAAGACTCTGCACTCCCAATGCAGGAGGCTACAGCCATGACATCAGTGTAGGCAAAGAACTTTAATCTCTCAAACAAGAGCAAGACAATCCTTCAGTATTACAGGAACTAATAAACTACAACTTGTATAATTGGGAGAAATGTGCTGATGTTTGTGTTTATGACCAAAAACCATCATCCAAAAGATTAATTTATTGCATGCTCTGCAGTATTCTTTGCTGTTAATTATGCTAAAGAAACCTTGTGGATGGGACTAAGGTCTTCAGAATAAGATAGTGCAAGCTATTGTGCAATTGTATTATGGGTAAATAATAAAATTAACACTTGCTCTAAAAATTAGAAAGTCATAGCAGTCAATCTTTTCTTACTATTTACTAAAGAATATAGAACCTTACTCAAGTACTTCTGAACTGCTTGATAAGATTCAAAGCTTCTGTGTAATGGAGAATATTAGCTCAACTTAAAGTTATTTATACTGGTCTTCCTGGGTGATAAAATGTCAGGTTTCTAAAAATTGAAAACAAAGAACTTTTTACTTCATGTCTAATAGTCTAAACATCTGACTTTCTCTTACAGCAATACAATATAGAGCACTAGGTAGTGATTAAGAGTATGGACTCTGGAGCCAGATTATATGGGCTCGGATCCTGTCTCTGCCACTTCCTAGTCATCTGAAATTGGTCAAATGAATTACCCTCTCTGTGCTTCAGAGTCCTCAGTCTCTAAAATGGTGAGTATAATAGTATCTACATCATAAGGTTGATGTGAGGATTAAATGAGTTAATAAATATAAAGCATTTAGAATGATCATGGGCACATATAAAGTACTATACAAGTATTATAACTATTATAATTTTGTGAAATATTTCAAATAGTAACTGATTTAACTTCACCATCTTCCAAAGATTTAGAAGGTCATGAGACAACTGAAAGTGTCATGTCATGGCTGTTTATGGTGTTTATCCATCTAGAGCCTTTAAGCTCTTTTTAATAGTAAATATTTTCATAGCTCCTCACAAAGTGCATCTTTGCTGAGGAAAAGAAGGGTTCATACATTATTCTTTCAGTCAATATTTCTTGATTGCCAGCTCTTAAGACAATGAACAAAACAGACCCCAAATATCTGCCTCATGGAGTTTACATTCTAATAGGAATTCAGAAAATAAGTTATACAATAATGTATGCTAAGAAAAAAGGTAGAAAGAATATAAGAAGTGTTAGAATTGAGAATAATTGTAATTATAAACAGCCATGTTGATGAAGGAATGTCCAATTACTAGTGATTTTATGTCATTTGCCATTCATCCTAAGTTGTTATACACGATTCATAAAGTAAGTCATTTTGAGGGTAACAGCACAATCCTTAAATCAAATCTGGGTGGTAATAGTTGCCAGGTCTGCAAATTATTAAGCATATGATTTGTATGATTACTTAATTTCTCTAGGTTCAGTTTCTCTATCTTCCAAAGTAGGAAAAACCTACCATATACAGTTTTTGTGATAGTCAAATCAAATAGAAATGGAAAAATTGTTTGTAGGCTTCTAAGTGCACATATAACACTCCCTTTTGAAGAACCCCAACAGTTTCCTCTTGAGAAAGTGCACGTGTACATTGTATTTCATTCTCTAAATTTAAATAAACTGTTTCCAGCTGCTGTCTGCAGAAACCTCAAAAGTAGAGGTTTACAAAGTGTGTTTTAGTTATTCAAATAACAATGGGAAAATTACTATTTTGGTAGTAAAAAACCAGGTGTTAGCCTAAGGATTGCTCTAATACACAGAGGCCTTGAGAAATTTTCTTAGCATTTGTAGACCTCAGATTTTCTCATTTATAAAAAACACAAGTTGAAATTTTCCACCTTCAAGCTAGCTTAAAAATGTTCAATAAAATTATATGTAATTTAATTAATTTTTTTATTTAACAAGCTCTTATATTTTAATAACTGTTTGATGGGGACTATTCTAAGCACTTTAAAAATAATGACTCATTCAATCCTCATAACCACCCAATTAGTATTTATTGTTCTTCCCATTTTAGAGATGAGAAACTGAGACACAGAAAGGTTAACTATTTTGTCCAAGGTGACAAGTAAGTGGTAGGGAAACTATTCCATAGTCAGTTTTCTTAAACTTTACGTTATTCTGCATAGTTAGGAAAGTGAGACACCTCTCTCTGGTCGTGGCAGACCAATTAGGAAAGACATCATATCTTTCCTGCTGATGTAGTCCTGCACCAGCACAGGATCTGCTGAATGGAGCTTGAGTGGGATTTCACTGTCCTGTCAAATTGCTCCTACTTTATGTATTCTTTTGATTCTTAGGAAGAGTTTACACAGTTCTAAGCCACCCTCTCTCATCACCTGCCATGTAATGATCTTTTCTTCTTGTGAGGGACATGAAGAGTATTAAATTTGATCCTAAACAAAATATGCCAAATATTACTGCTTCCTATAATTTTTGTCATTCCTTATTTGGATCAAGAACTGCATATATACTTGAGGGAGAATGAATAACAGATGAAAATTCTATGCTTAAAGTTCCTAATGTTTAAGCATTTTTCTGGTTTATCCTTTTGAATCCGTGTCCCCTAATTAGGAAGAAGCTTACTCTTGCATTGAAGGTTAATTATCATCAACAGGATGAGAAATAATATGGCTTTGCTTAAACAATATCTACTAGAAATAAGCCCTGGGGAGCCTGAGGTGAGATTTGAACACCAGCTACTATCTCTGCCTTTTCTGCTGAAGAGAAAGTTACAAAAAAAAAAAAAAGGAAAAAAGAGAAGAGGTCACATTGCCCTTCCTTCTAAGCCAGTAGCTCTGAACTCTGCCTGCACATTATAGTAGTATGGGATACTTCTTTTGCCATGGCAAACACCAGACTAATTAAACAGAAATTCCATAAATAGGGCCTGAGCATAAGGGTATTTAAGAAGTTATCCAGGTGATTCTATAGTTCACTCAACACTCAGAACCACAGATAATCCAGAATGTAAGGGCTGGAAACTTTGTCACCAGTCCTGAACTGGGACCTCTTAAATTGAAGCCTGTCACCTTCAACCACAGGACCATAATAAGTCCAGAGAAGGACTTCCCTGGTGGTCCAGTAGCTAAGACTCCATGCTCCCCATGCAGGGGGACTGTGTTCAATCCCTGGTCAAAGAACTAGATCCCACATGCTGCAACTAAGGGTTCACAGGCCACAACTAAAAAATCCCACAAGTCGCAGCTAAAAGATCCCGCATGCCACATTTAAAAAAGATAGTGCAAGCTGCAACTAAAAAGATTCTGCCTGCCGCAACTAAGACCTGGCACAGCCAAATAAATAAATAAATAAATAAATAAATAAATAAAGTCCGGGAACATCACCATATTACTTAAGAATTGATTATTAGGGTTTAAAATATTTGCTGAAACCCTTTGAGCACTCTCTCCCGTGGTGTCCTGAAATTCCTTTTAATAGTCATTAAAAGGATCAATGTGCCATCAAGTCCAGGTAGGGGTGCCAGCTCTAATTTCTTATAACAAAGTTCTTAGTGAAATGCTTGGCACATAATATGCCTATAATTGACAGTAGTGGTTATGAGCAATTCTACAGAAAATTTCTCTCAACTGTGTATACTTTCTATTATTAAATAATAATGTCTATGTAAAGCATCTATAATTCATTTATGTTTAATGTGCCAACTAAGTCAAAGGGAAATTTCAGGGAGCCAGTTACATTTATGCCCTTTGTTCACTGTAGGATGTTCTAGTTTTGTATATGTACATATACATATTTGTTTGCTTATTTATAACATGGTTGATTTTGAGATCAGATTATATAACCTGAAATATAGATACATAAATAGAACATTAAGGTCATGCTACAAGATATTTATTGAAGTTAAAATCATGTAAGGCTAGATAAGGAGGAAGATAAGAAGGTTAGATAAGGAGGAAATTTACAAAGTAGCTTCCTATTGGTATATTTTTTTGGATGGGGTGGTTCATTGCTATAGGAAGAGTTTTGGTATTTTCTACTTTTTATAATCAAATGTTTATTAATAGGGTTTATTAAGAGGGCTAATTTATAAAGTCATAATAGCTAATGATCATACCTGGTAGCTTGGAAGATAGCATTAATATAGTTCACAAAAGCCAAAAAAATCAAAACATATCACCCTTGACTTCACATTTCATAATATAGCCTAACTTAGAAAAATATAAGTTTTATGAATGTTGCCCTTATCATAACATTTTCTTACTGGAATTAATTTTTTTCTTACTGGAATTAAATTTTAAAATATAAAATATTCTCCCACATCAGAGTGATAACAAAAATAATACACTGCATACTAAAAATAGGAAAAAGTAAACAATCATATGTGTATGAGGGTTCTCCAGAGAAACAGAACCAAGAGGTTCTGTGTATGCACACACACACATACACTCACACACACATGTCCCAAGACCTACAGGGTGACTTCTCAAACTGGAAACCCAGGAGAACCAATGGTACAGTTCTAGTCTGAGCCTGAAGGCCTAGAAACCAGAAGAGCCAGTGGTGTAGTTCTAGTCCAAAAGCTGTCAGGCTGGAGACCCAGGAGGAGCCAATGCTCTAGTTCAAAGGCAGGAAAAAACAGTTTCAGATCAAAGGCAGTCAAGTAGAAGGAATCCCCTGTCACTCAGGAGATGATCAGCCTTTTTTTTTCCATTTAATCTTTTAGCTGATTGATTGGGGCCCACACACATTAATCAGAGCAAACTCAGTCTACCAGTTTAAATATTAATCTCATCCAGAAACATCCAGAATAAGATATGAACAAATATCTGGATACCTCATGGCCCAGTCAAGTTAATACATAAAATTAACCATCACAAATATGCTTATATAATAGGCAACTGATGAGAACCTACTGTATAGCACAAGGAACTCTACTCAATGCTCTGTGTGTTAAATGGGAAGGAAATCCAAAAAAGAGGGGATATATGTATACATATAGCTAATTCATTTTCTTGTACATTAGAAACTAACACAACATTGAAAACAACTATTCTCCAATAAAAAATAATTTAAAAAATAAGCTTATATAATATGCTATAAAATATTGAAAATATGAGACTGTGGTTTATATTTGTAGAGAAGAGCATATGGCAGACGGTGGATGTCATTGTTGAACCGGACTGACTTTCTAACCCTGGGCCTCCTCCTCTCCCATTGGTGCCTTCTCTGTATTGGTGACACCACTACCTCCAATTTTCCAGGGCTTTTGTTTGGTCAGTATCAAAACCATACACTAATCCTTTAGTTAATTCTATATATATGGACATGCTGCCCATATGTTCTGGCCTGAATAGCTTCATTTGTAGGGAGATAACTGAATTCCACGAACTCTCACATCCTTTGCTCTATAATCTCTAAAAGAAGATTCAGACCTCACCTTTTATTACTATAAGAGATACTATGATATAGAAAACTCACACCAAAAAGATAATGAATTTCTACACTACCATTATTAACATCTTTTCATGAGAATGTTGTTTGGCCAAGTTCCTTAATATCTATAATCCTCAACTTTCCCCTGTGCAAAATGTGGAATAAAATAACCTACTTTACAAAGTTAACATATAGATTAATTAATGTATATAATGTTCCTAACACAGTGTCTAGTACATAGTAAAGGTATTAATTGTGTAAATATATTTTGAATAGGAAACTCTAGGAGGGCTGTCTCTTTAACTCTGGGTTCCTATCTACATAATTTTCCCATTTTAATATGGATCAGAAAATATTAATAGTGACCTCACAGTAACATTTATAATTTCTGCAACTCCTCTCCTTGGGGTTAAAGACTTTTGTTTTAATGAACCAATTAAGGAATAAAGAATCTTTTTTGTTTCCCCTCTCTTTTAGGTGCAATGGGAACTCTCACATAATCTTCTCATTCACTACCACCAATTATTGTCAAACTCAGAAGATAATGGGTGAGATTTCAAGTTATAATAATATCTCAGATCTGAGGGAATAAGGACAGGCTTTGGACATATTTCAAATTTCTTGGCTTCTTGAGAAGACAGATACTAAATCTGTCACTAGACTAAAAATCAAGTAGTCAGCCTTTGGCCCCATTCCAGTATAAAATGGAACAAATTCCAGACCTCTCCCTGAGTAATTCTTATTTGCAGTCTAGAGACATAAGTCTGCTGTAGTTAGATGTTAATAAAAGATATCAGTGCAGCGGAGCAAAGGACTGAAGGAGCAAGTCTTGGGTTGGAAGCCAAATGGGCCAGCTATCTGTCGTCTGGCAGCTGTCAGGAAGAAACAGCAGAGGATAGAAGTATAAAGCATGGCTACTTTTACAGATTTAAAAAAAAGTGTCATATTTTCAGAAAATTTTAAGAAATCCATAGAGTTAGATGCAGTTATAAAGTATAAATTACATAGAAATGAAAAGAAAAAATAGAATTCAAGAATTTAGTGAAAACTCTGTTATCTCAATCCAACTAATCCAAAAATGTTCTTCTGTAATGAAATTATAACTCCCATCATTTATTATTTCTATTAAAAGGGGAGTCTGGTCTGATTAGCTCAACATATAATTTAGAATCTAAGTCTCTAAATTGAATCCTTACATTATATGGTTACTTGGGCCAGGTGTATGTTAAAGTGAGCAATAACATGTAGATGATAATAGGCATCATTGCTTGAACTAATTCCTCCAGGGTAATTTTATTGGTGACCACATGGTTGAGGTAATGTTTGGTTGTAGTCAATTAAATTAACTAAATGCAATTCTTTTCTAATTTGAACAGGTTCATTCAGAATTAAAGATAAAAAACATTTTTTTCTATATTAAGCTACTGTATCAGGAAATTATGGGAAAATATCAACTTTCATTAAAGTAAAAAATAAATGTTAATGAGAAATCTCCAATTCTATGCACAGTTATTTAGGGGATGTTTATTCATCCTATTCTCATAATCAGTTATATAGAAAGGCAGAGTCCAGTTTTTATATCTACCAAAGAAGATTTTGTTAAAATTGTAAAAGTAAATATTATATGAGGATCTTCTTGGAGTCGTGCTAAAGTTCACAAGGTTGTATCAATGCCACTTCCACAATGCTTGAATATTTGTAAGTAATTTAAATTGGTGATTACCAATTCCAACACTGTAGATCATTGTGGAAGCAACTCATACCTTGGACTCTACACCAAGATAGTAAACCTAAATATCAATAAAGAGGAATAAAACAAGCAATCAATTATGCAAAGCATGAAGAGTATGAAGAGATTTAATGTCAAAAAGGCAAATGATATTTCATAAATGAAAATATAAAAATGTGTGTAAAAAAGAAATAGAATCATAATTGAATTTCTATTAAAGTCTAGAGTTTCATGTATGTTGATAAACATTAAACATAACATATAAACAATAAAATCATGTATAGACAAGAATATTTTCTATAGGAGTGATGTCATGGAAAATGAAAGAATAGGGAATTCAAAGGACCAGCCCTTTCACTAAAACATTTATAAACTCACAAAGACTGACAGAATCAATTTATTTTTTTTAATCTGGAAACAAATCCAAAACTTTCAGCAACCAGAGGGCTGCTTACTGAAGAAAAGGGTAGCTGATTTTTAGTAAGAGATTGCTGTGGTATTTTCACTCACCTCTCATCTCCCATTCCCCATCATGGTCATGGTAAACATGGGATACTAGCCAGTTTTCCTGGGGCAGGTTGTCGGTTCCAGAGGACTAACCTTGACCGTGTGCATTTTTATATGTTTGTAATTCCCTCAGGAATTGGCACAGAGGCTAGCCTTTGAGTTTTTTGGTTTGTTTGTTTGTTTGTTTGTGCATATTTGTTTGTTTTAAGTTTTATTGGAGTATAGTAGATTTACAATGTTATCTTAGTTTCTGCTGTACAGCAAGGTGAGTCAGTTAAAAATATACCACTATAAAATATAACCAATACTATTTAGATTCTTTTCCCATATAGGTTATTACAGAGTATTGAGTAGAGTTCCCTGTGCTATACAATAGGTTCTTATTAGTTATCTATTTTATATATAGTAGTGTGAATATGTCAATCCCAATCTTCCAATTTATCCCTCTGCCCCTTTCCCCCTCCCGGTAACCATAAGATTTTTTTCTATGTCTGTGACTCTATTCCTGTTTTGTAAATAAGTTCATTTGTTCCTTTTATTTGGATTCCACATTCAAAGTGATATCATATGATATTTGTCTTTCTCTGTCGACTTGTTTCATTCAGTATGACAATCTCTAGGTCCATCCATGTTGCTGCAAATGGCATTATTTCATTCTTTTTTAAGGACAGGTAAAATTCCATTGAGCCTGGCCTTTGTTTTGTCCCTTCCTCTCCACACTTCTCAGGCAGGCTTTCCAGGCAGCCACAGGTGTTGAAATATTTAAGTATATATACTGTCTGTGTCCACATAATTAGTGAGAGTAAGCAGGGAATGTAACACAGTGAATTAAAAGCCCAAGAAGGACAAGGTAGATTAGGAAGTCCCTTGAGGGAATAAGAGCTCACAGGGCCTCCACATACACTGGGGTAAGAGGAAACACAATGCACATGCCCAGGTCCAGATATGTTCAGAAAAGACCTGAGAGGACCCACAGCTTGTGCCTTTGGTGTGTCTGTAGTCTCCATGCAAGGGGGAGGTAAAGACAAAACTGAAAACTCTCACAAAGAGGAAAAGAGTGTAGGTGAACTGGCTTAGCATTGAATGAATGTCCAGCTCATGGCCAAATAGCCAAGGTCAGGTAAAGTAGCATTTCTCTCTCTCTCTCTCTCTATCTATCTATCTATCTATCTCTCTCTCTCTTTAGCTCAAGACATTTAAGTGAATCCCTGTCAGGTCATTGGCTGATCACTGAGATAACAGAGAATTCAGTGACCACACATAACAAGGAATGCAGGCTTTGAAAAAAGCTTAAGAAAACCATGGACAAAGAACTAAAGGAAATTAGGAAAATAATATATGAAGAAAATGAATGTCAATAAAAATATCAATAAAATGACAGCGATTATATAAAGGAAGAACATAGAAATCCTGGGGCTGAGAAGTACAATAACTGAAATAAAAATTCACCAGAAAACTTCAACAGGAGATGTAAGGAGGCAGAAAAGATAAACCAGTGAACATGAAGTTCAGACCAGAGCTTGAAGTTCAGAGCAAAAAGAAGAAAAATAAACAGGGCCAATGGCCTGTGGGAAACCATTAAATACACCAACATATGTATTATGGGACTCCCAGAAGGAACAAGTGGCAGACAGACATTGCTCCCTTTAAAATGTATAATTTTATGCTATAAATTTATGAATTCACCTATTTTTTTAAAAGAATATTTTCCACAGCTGCTATGTTTCAGGATACCTGGCCAATGACATCTAATTCTGAGAAAAATACATACAAACATAAATAATTGAGGACATCTCTACAAAATAATTGGTATGTATTTCTTTTAAAGTTTTTTTACTGAGACATTTCCAAACTAAAGTTGTAAGAACACTGAAGGGCCACCCCCAGCTCAGATAGCCCCACCAAACACCCTATTTCACCTGGAAATATTTTAGGTTGTTTCCCTAAAAAAAGCTTTTTTTAGGTGTGCGGGAATCTTCTTTATTAACAATTAATTGGTCTACTTGTTCATTAGATTGTATGATTTTTTAAATAAACATTTTATTTTAGAATAAAAAAATGCCAACATCATGCAAGTCAAGGGAAAATGGAGGAATTCTTCCAAATTGAAGGACACTAAAGAGACATGACAAATAAGCATATTGTATCATCCTGGACTGGAATCTTTGTAATAAAAGACATTATTGGGGGCTTACCTGGTGGCACAGTGGTTGAGAGTCCGTCTGTCGATGCAGGGGACATGGGTTCATGCCCTGGTCCGGGAAAATCCCACATGCTGCGGAGTGGCTGGGCCTGTGAGCCATGGCTGCTGAGCCTGTGCTCCACAGTGGGAGAGGCCACAACAGTGAGAGGTCTGCATACCACAAAAATAAAATAAAATAAATAAAATAAAATAAAATAAAAGGAAAAGACATTATTGGAACAATTGGTTATTTCTAAATGGAATCTGTGGACTAGATGATTTTAGTGTATTGATATTAATATATTGAGTTTGATTGTGGTTCTGTGTCTGTGTTCTTTTAAATGCATGCCAGTTTCCAAAGATGATGGGACATAATGTCAGCAGTTGAGTGAGTGAGAGAGAAAGAGGAGGAAGGTGTCACAAACTGCTAAGAACAGTGAAGTCTAAACTAAGGGAATGAAGTTTATTATATGTGCTATTCTTTCCCCACCCTGTTAGTGCATGTATTCCTGTGTTTCTCCTGTGTTCCATCAATCTCAATCTGCTGATCTCTGTAAACACATTTGCCTTTGCAATTCTGTTCACTTTCTTGGTTTTAACTACCACTCTGAATTTACCACTGCCACTTCCAAATCGATACATACACTCCAGGACTCATCCTTAGCATCCAACTTATCTAATTCCTTGGAGTCACAATTACTTCAAATTAAATGCAATATATTCATTCAATGATTGAAGAAATATTAACTGAATTCCTATATGGCAGGTGTAATGCCAGACACTGGGAAATATATTACAGAACTAGATACTAGACAGCTGGTGAGCTGAACTTTCACGAAGCTAACAGTTTTGTTATATTACTTTCAAGGCTTCATTTGCTAAAATCTGTAACCTATAATGTCATCCAGAAATCTGTGAGTTATCCTAGCTTTCATGCTTTATCAACCATCTACATGCATTTTATTACAAAGTTGTGCCAATTTTATTTTTTTAAGATTTCTTTATCTGACTTGCTTCCTTGCCACTGCTCTTTTCCCTATGACTTCTGCTATAATTTACCACTAACTCTCCATATGAACTTATTACTTAGCAACCTATGAATGAATTTTGTTACCTAGAATCTTGCCTAACTTAAATCGGTTTTACATGCTTCAGCCAGGCTGATCCATTTTAACTAAAACTTTATTCACATTCATCTGCTAAAATGACACATGAAGCTCCAGTTATATAAAATAAGGTTTATGATATGAATTCAAAGAATTCTTTATGCTAACCTCTTTCATAGCCTTCTTTAAATATCACTTTTTCACTTTTTAAAAGTATGACTTTCCTGGTAACTCTCTCTAAATTTCAAAAACCCACACACATTCCTTCTCTCCTCTCCATTTTTTTTCTTTTCTTATTCTTTCATTTTTTTTCTTTTTTTTTTTTTTTTTGTGGTACATGGGCCTCTAACTGTTGTGGCCTCTCCCGTTTTGGAGCACAGGCTCCAGACGTGCAGGCTCAGTGGCCATGGCTAACAGGCCCAACTGCTCTACGGCATGTGGGATCTTCCCAGACTGGGGCATGAACCCGTGTCCCCTGCAATGGCAGGTGGACTCTCAACAACTGTGACACCAGAGAAACCCTCTCCTCTCCATTTTATTGCCCAACTAAGTTCCAATTATCTTATTAAATATTTTCTAAGTTACTTATTTATCTTGATTAGTGAGAGTCTTCCTCTCCCTAAAGTATAAGCTCCATGAAGAAAGAAACTTTTGTCTACTTTGGTCATTGTTTAATCCCCCATGCTTAGAAAAGTGCAGATATATGACAGCTACTTAATAAATATTTGTTAATTAAATGAATGAATGCATTTCAAGAAAACTTTGAAGTCTAAAGCATCTAAAAGAGAATTGTTTTAGACCCATATATATGCTGTCTACAAGAGACCCACTTCAGACCGAGAGACACATACAGACTGAAAGTAAGGGGATGGAAAAATATATTCAATGCAAATGGAAATCAAAAGAAAGATGGAGTAACAATTCTCATATCAGACAAAATAGACTTGAAAATAAAGACTATTAGAAGAGACAAAGAAGGACACTACATAATGACCAAGGGATCAATCAAAGAAGAAGATATAACAATTGTAAATATTTATGCACCCAACAGAGGAGCACCTCAATACATAAGGCAAATACTAACAGCCATAAAAGGGGGCATTGACAGTAACACACTCATAGTAGGGAACTTCAACATCCCACTTTCACCAATGGACAGATCATCCAAAATGAAAATAAATAAGAAAAGACAAGCTTTAAATGATACATTAAACAAGATGGACTTAATTGATATTTATAGGACATTCCATCCAAAAACAACACAATACACATTTTTCTCAATTGCTCATGGAACATTCTCCAGGATAGATCACATCTTGGATCACAAATCAAGCCTTGATAAATTTAAGAAAATTGAAATTGTATCAAGTATCTTTTCTGAGCACAATGCTATGAGACTAGATATCAATTACACGAAAAGGTCTGTAAAAAATACAAACACATTGGGCCTCCCTGGTGGCGCAGTGGTTAAGAGTCCGCCTGCCGATGCAGGGGATATGGGTTCGTGCCCCAGTCTGGGAGGATCCCATATGCCGCGGAGCGGCTGGGCCCGTGAGCCATGGCCGCTAGGCCTGCGCATCCGGAGCCTGTGCTCCGCAACGGGAGAGGCCACAACAGTGAGAGGCCCACATACTGCAAAAAGAAAAAAAAAAAAATACAAACACATGGAGGCTAAACAATACACTACTTAATAACGAAGTGATCACTGAAGAAATCAAAGAGGAAATAAAAAAAATACCTAGAAACAAATGACAATGGAGACACGACGAACCAAAACCTATGGGATGCAGCAAAAGCAGTTCTAAGAGGGAAGTTTATAACAATAGAATCCCACCTAAAGAAACAGGAAACTCCTCGAGTAAACAACCTGACCCTGCACCTAAGGCAATTAGAGAAAGAAGAACAAAAAACACCCAAAGTTAGCAGAAGGAGAGCAATCATAAAGATCAGATCAGAAATAAATGAAAAAGAAATGAAGGAAATGATAGCAAAGATCAATAAAATTAAAAGCTGGTTCTTTGAGAAGATAAACAAAATTGACAAACCATTAGCCAGACTCATCAAGAAAAAAAGGGAGAAGACTCAAATCAATAGAATTAGAAATGAAAAAGGAGAAGTAACAACTGATACTGCAGAAATACAAAAGATCACGAGAGATTACTACAAGCAACTCTATGCCAATAAAATGGAAAACCTGGAAGAAATGGACAAATTCTTAGAAATGCACAACCTGCCAAGACTGAATCAGGAAGAAATAGAAAATATGAACAGACCAATCGCAAGCACTGAAATTGAAACTGTGATTAAAAATTTTCCAACACACAAAAGCCGAGGACCAGATTGCTTCACAGGCAAATTCTATCAAACATTTAGAGAAGAGCTCCACCTATCCTTCTCAAACTCCTCCAAAATATAGCAGAGGGAGGAACACTCCCAAACTCATTCTAAGAGGCCACCATCACCTTGATACCAAAACCAGACAAGGATGTCACAAAGAAAGAAAACTACAGGCCAATATCACTGATGAACATAGATGCAAAAATCCTCAACAAAATACTAGCAAACAGAGTCCAACAGCACATGAAAAGGATCATACACCATGATCAAGTGGGGTTTATTCCAGGAATGGAAGGATTCTTCAATATATGCAAATCAATCAACGTGATACACCATATTAACAAATTGAAGGAGAAAGACCATATGATCATCTCAATAGATGCAGAGAAAACTTTCGAGAAAATTCAACACTCATTTATGATAAAAACCCTTCAGAGAGTAGGCATAGAGGGAACATTCCTCAACATAATAAAGGCCGTATATGACAAACCCACAGCCAACATCATCCTCAATGGTGAAAAACTGAAATGAAAAACCATTTCCACTAAGATCAGGAATAAGACAAGGCTGCCCACTCTCACCACTCTTATTCAACATAGTTTTGGAAGTTTTATTCACAGCAATCAGAGAGAAAATGAAATAAAAGAATCCAAACCAGAAAAGAAGAAGTAAAGCTGTCACTGTTTGCAGAAGACATGATACTATACATAGAGAATCCTAAAGATGATACGAGAAAACTCCTAGAGCTAAGCAATGAATTTGGTAAAGTAGCAGGATACAAAACCAATGCACAGAAATCTCTGGCATTCCTGTTAACTAATGATGAAAAATCTGAAAGTGAAATCAAGAAAACACTCCCATTTACCATTGAAAAAAAAAAGAATAAAATATCTAGGAATAAACCTACCTAAGGAGAAAAAAGACCTGTATGAAGAAAATTATAAGACACTGATGAAAGAAATTAAAAATGATACATATAGATGGAGAGATATACCATGTTCCTGTATTGGAAGAATCAATATTGTGAAAATGACTCTACTACCCAAAGCAATCTACGGATTCAATGCAATCCCTATCAAACTACCAATGGCATTTTTCACAGAACTAGAACAAAAAAAATTCAAAATTTGTTTGGAAAAACAAAAGACCCCGAATAGCCAAAGCAATCTTGAGAACGAAAAACGAAGCTGGAGGAATCAAGCTCCCTGACTTCAGACTATACTACAAAGCTACAGTAATCAAGAGAGTATGGTACTACCACAAAAACAGAAAGATAGATCAATGGAACAGGATAGAAACCCCAGACATAAACCTATGCACATATGGTCACCTTATCTTTGATAAAGGAGGAAGGAATGTACAGTGGAGAAAGGACAACCTCTTCAATAAGTGGTGCTGGGAGAAATGGACAGCTACATGTAAAAGTATGAGATTAGATCACTCCCTAACACCATACACAAAAATAAGCTCAAAATAGATTAAAGACCTAAATGTAAGGTCAGAAACTATCAAACTCTTAGAGGAAAACATAGGCAGAACACTGTATGACATAAATCACAGCAAGATTCTTTTGGACCCACGTCCTAGAGAAACGGAAATACAAACAAAAATAAACAAATGGGACCTAATGAAACTTCAAAACTTTTGCACAGCAAAGGAATCCATAAACAAGACCAAAAGACAACCCTCAGAATTGGATAAAATATTTGCAAATGAAGCAACTGAAAAAGGATTAATCTCCAAAATTTATAAGTAGCTCATGCAGCTCAATAGCAAAAAAACAAACAACCAAATCCAAAAATGGGCAGAATACCTAAATAGACATTTCTCCACAGAAGCTATACAAACTGCCAACAAACACATGAAAGAATGCTCAACATCTTTAATCCTTAGAGAAATGCAAATCAGAACTACAATGAGATATCATCTCACACCAGTCAGAATGGCCATCATCAAAAAAATCTAGAAACAATAAATGCTGGAGAGGTTGTGGATAAAAGGGAACACGCTTGCACTGCTGGTGGGAATGTGTGTTGGTACAGCCACTATGGAGAACAGTATGGAGGTTCCTTAAAAAACTATAAATAGAACTACCATATGACCCAGCAATTCCACTACTGGGCATATACCCTGAGAAAATCATAATTCAAAAAGAGACATGTACCAAAATGTTCATTGCAGCTATATTTTCAGTAGCCTGGAGATGGAAACAACCTAAGTGTCAATCATTGGATGAATTGATACAGAAGATGTTGCACATATATACAATGGAATATTACTCAGCCGTAAAAAGAAACAAAATTGAGCTATTTGTTAAGAGTTGGATAGACCTAGAGTCTGTCGTACAGAGTGAAGTAAGTCAGAAAGAGAAAGACAAATACTGTATGCTAACACATATATATGGAATTTAAGAAAAAAAAATGTCTTCAAGCACCTAGGAGAAAAACAGGAATAAAGACACAGACTTACTTGATAGTGGACTTTAGGATATGGCGAGGGGGAAGGGTAAGCTGTGACAAAGCGGGAGAGAGGCATGGACATATATACATTACCAAACGTAAGGTAGTTAGCTAGTGGGAAGCAGCCGCATAATACCGGGAGATCAGCTTGGTGCTTTGTGACCGCCTGGAGGGGTGGGATAGGGAGAGTGGGAGGGTGGGAGATGCAGGAGGGAAGGGATATGGGAACAGATGTATATGTTTAACTGATTTACTTTGTTATAAAGCAGAAACTAATAAAAAATAAATAAGATAAAATAAAAGAGGATTGTTTTGAACAAAGGGTGGGGAGATACAGGGCGGTGACTATTCTCTCCCCAACCACTAAATCCTTAATGCCTCTGTTTCCGCTAAGGAACTTTAAAGCCATTGTCAGTGCTTGTTAGTATAAGACCCAAATCCCTAGTCTGCATCCCCAAAGTCTTCTTTTTAACTCATAGCTCATACTTCAATGTCTAGGAATGTAGGGTTTCTCTCTTATAGTTCCCTGAACTTGCCAGGATGCTTGTCCCATGTGCTAGCCCATGCTCAGCCTGTATCCCCTTTCCAAATACAGAATTCTTATTCTTTCATATTTCTGAGTTTCAATCCCGGCATCATCCCAAACTTCTCTGTGCTCCATACTATACTATACTATACAATCTGCTGCTGCTATGATAATGCCACTCATATCTCTATCTTGATATCATAGCACTTAAAATATAATATTGAAATATTGTCTTTGTTTTAATTACATATATAGTATTATATTCAAAATGAAGGCATAATTCTTCACTTGACATCTGATAAGTGTGAAACATATTTTTTAACAGATCTGTCTGAAACAATTGGTTTTTTCAATACACAAAGTACTATGTTGATTAGAAGTGAAGTATCATATTAGGTTGTCGTTTCTCAAAAGCTCAAAGGTTTGGACTAGAATTTTTTTTTAATTTAATTTTATTTATTATTTTTGGCTACTTTGGGTCTTTGTTTCTGCTCCCAGGCTTTCTCTAGTTGCGGTGAGTGGGGGCTCCTCTTCATTAATGTGCATGGGCTTCTCATTGTGGTGGCTTCCCTTGTTGTGGAGCATGGGCTCTAGACACAAGGGCTCCAGTAGTTGTGGCTCACAGACTCTAGAGTGCAGGCTCAGTAGTTGTGACACACGGGCTTTGTTGCTACGTGGCATGTGGGATCTTCCTGGACCAGGGCTTGAACCTGTGTTCCTTGCATTGACAGGCTGATTCTTAACCACTGCACCACCAGGGATGTCCCAAGGACAAGAAGAATTATTAACCATATTTTGGTAGAAGGATGTATAGTTTTATTTGTTTTTCATTTGAAATCACAGGTATTCACTCTGAAGCTCAGAAAGGTTAACTTAAATTATTGAAAGTGTACTATATGGCAAGCACTGCTAGGCATTTTATGTATGTTATTTTAGTCAGTACTTTTAAAAAGCCAATATTTTTACATATTTCTTAAATACAGATAAAAAAGTGAAATTCTAAGAGATTAAATATTTTGCCCAAGGTCATACAACTAGGAAAGATAAGAGCAAGATTCTGATTCCAGATTTATCATATTTCAAAGAAAAATAATGAGTGATAGCTTAAGATAACTGAATATCCACTTAATATGTACTGTTTCTTTTGCTCCTCATAAAATCTATGATGTGGTGACTAGTCTTGTAACAATATCATATCCATTTTAAGGATGAGAAATTTGAAGTAAAGATATTAAATAACTTGCCCTAGAGAACTGGAATCTGACCTGATTTGTTTGACCCCCATCATGTATTTTTATAAATATAAACATAAACAATGAACTTCAGTCTTTTTTAGAAAACAATTTGTAGGCCCAGAAATAAATGTCAAGAAGTTTGTTTTAGATAATGACTAAAACCAAATTTCAGTAAAGCAGAGATCAAGGCATTTTAATATTATTAATAAAAAATGCTCACAAAAGAAGTAAATTTGCAACATTAGAATAAGAAATTAAAATGAAATATATTAATAATTATTATTTTCTAACATAATTTATAGTTATATAATTTATAAATTTAGTATTTTTATTGAATAGAGACACCAGGTGGGCAGGGGTTGTTGTCTGTTTTAATCACTGATGTTTCTAATTGTAGAGAATGCTAATGCCTGGCACATAGTAGACACTCAATAAATATTTCCTGATTGTATAATAGTGGGAGTAGTTATTACAGTGTAGCTGGGATTGAGTTAAGATGCTACCTGCAAAAGAGCGAGCCTGGAAGGTAAAATTATAACAAGGGAAGGAGTGTTTCATTGAACAAAAGTTAGCACAAGTAAGGAATTTCAAGAAAGGTAAGAGGTGATATAATAATCAGAATAACAAGGGCACTCTTAGTTTTTACCTGGTACTCTAAGCTTGAGAAATTGTGAAAATTATTTTGAGTAAAATAAAAAGTTTAAAGACTGCACTTGCCCTGGAATATTATGTATTTTATATGCATTTGAACATCAATTATTATACACATATGCACATAAAAATCATATCAAATATTATTTATCAGATAATACTTTGTTTATTAATATTAATAAAAATAAAGATATGTAAACCTAGCAAAATTCATGAAATAAATATTTAGTGAAGGACTTCCGGGTAAGATGGTGGAAGAGTAAGACGCGGAGATCACCTTCCTCCCCACAGATACACCAGAAATACAGCTACACGTGGAACAACTCCTACAGAACACCTACTGAACGCTGGCAGAAGACCCCAGACCTCCCAAAAGGCAAGAAACTCCCCACATACCTGGGTAGGGCAAAGCAGAGAGATTCCCGCACAGAGGAGCAGTGCCGAGCGGCACTCACCAGCCCGAGAGGCTTGTCTGCTCCCCCGCCGGGGCGGGCGGCGCTGGAGCTGAGGTTCGGGCTTCGGTCAGAGCGCAGGGAGAGGACTGGGGCTGGCGGCGAGAACTCAGCCTGAAGGGGGCTGGTGTGCCGCAGCTAGCCGGGAGGGAGTCCGGGAAAACTCTGGAGCTGCCGAAGAGGCAGGAGACTTTTTCTTCCCTCTTGGTTTCCTGGTGCGCGAGGAGAGGGGATTAAGAGCGCCGCGTAAAGGGGTTCCAGAGACGGGCGCGAGTCGCGGCTGAAAGCGCAGAGCCCAGAGACGGGCGTGGGACGCTGGGGCTGCTGCTGCCGCCGCCAGGGGGCCTGTGTGCGAGCGCAGGTCACTGTCCACACCGCCCTTCCAGGAGCCTGTGCAGCCTGCCACTGCCGGGGTCCCGGGGTCCAGGGGCGGCTTCCCTGGGAGAACGCACGGCGCGCCTCGGGCTGGTGCAACGTCACGTCGACCTCTGCCGCTGCGGGCTCACCCCGCACTCCGTGCCCCTCCCTCCCGCCCAGCCTGAGTGAGCCAGAGTCCCCGAGGAGGCTGCTCCTTTGGCCCTGTCCTGTCTGAGCGAAGAACAGACGCCCTCCGGCGACCTACACGCAGAGGCGGGGCCAAATCCAAAGCTGAGACCCAGGAGCTGTGAGAACAAAGAAGAGAAAGGGAAACCTCTCCCAGCAGCCTCAGAAGCAGTGGATTAAAGCTCCACAATCAACTTCATGTACCCTGCATCTGTGGAATACATGAATAGACAACAAATCATCCCAAATTGAGGAGCCAGGAGTCAGTGCTGTGCCTCTGAGGTGGGAGAGCGAACTTCAGGACACTGGTCCACAAGAGACCTCCCAGCTCCACATAATATCAAACGGCGAAAATCTTCCAGAGATCTCCATCTCAACACCAGCACCCAGCTTCACTCAACGACCAGCAAGCTACAGTGCTGGACACCCTATGCCAAACAACTAGCAAGACAGGAACACAACGCCACCCATTAGCAGAGAGGCTGCCTCAAATCATAAAAAGTCCGCAAACACCCCAAAACACACCACCAGACGTGGACCTGCCCACCAGAAAGACAAGATCCAGCCTCATCCACCAGAACACAGGCAGTAGTCCCCTCCACCAAGAAGCCTACACAACTCACTAAACCAACCTTAGCCACTGGGGACAGACACCAAAAACAACGGGAACTACGAACCTGCAGCCTGCAAAAAGGAGACCCCAAACACAGTAACATAAGCAAAATGAGAAGACAGAAAAACACACAGCAGGAGAAGGAGCAAGATAAAAACCCACCAGACCTAACAAATGAAGAGGTAATAGGCAGTCTATCTGAAAAAGAATTCAGAATAATGATGGTAAAGATGATCCAAAACCTTGGAAATAGAATAGACAAAATGCAAGAAACAGTTAACAAGGACCTAGAAGAACTAAAGATGAATCAAGCATCGATTAAAAACACAATAAATGAAATAAAAAATACTCTAGATGGGATCAATAGCAGAATAACTGAGGCAGAAGAACGGATAAGTGAGGTGGAAGATAAAATAGTGGAAATAACTGCTGCACAGCAAAATAAAGAAAAAAGAATGAAAAGAACAGAGGACAGTCTCAGAGACCTCTGGGACAACATTAAACGCACCAACATTCGAATTATAGGGGTTCCAGAAGAAGAAGAGAAAAAGAAAGGGACTGAGAAAATATTTGAAGAGATTATAGTTGAAAACTTCCCTAATATGGGAAAGGAAATAGTTAATCAAGTCCAGGAGGCCCAGAGAGTCCCATACAGAATAAATCCAAGGAGAAATACACCAAGACACATATTAATCAAACTGTCAAAAATTAAACACAAAGAAATCATATTAAAAGCAGCAAGGCAAAAACAACAAATAACACACAAGGGAATCCCCATCAGGATAACAGCTGATCTCTCAGCAGAAACTCTACAAGCCAGAAGGGAGTGGCAGGACATACTTAAAGTGATGAAGGAGAAAAACCTGCAACCAAGATTACTCTACCCAGCAAGGATCTCATTCAGATTTGATGGAGAAATTAAAACGTTTACAGACAAGCAAAAGCTGAGAGAGTTCAGCACCACCAAACCAGCTTTACAACAAATGCTAAAGGAACTTCTCTAGGCAAGAAACACAACAGAAGGAAAAGAACTACAATAACGAACCCAAAACAATTAAGAAAATGGGAATAGGAACATACATATCAATAATTACCTTAAATGTAAATGGACTAAATGCTCCCACCAAAAGACACAGACTGGCTGAATGGATACAAAAACAAGACCCATATATATGCTGTCTACAAGAGACCCACTTCAGACCTAGAGACACATACAGACTGAAAGTAAGGGGATGGAAAAAGATATTCCATGCAAATGGAAACCAAAAGAAAGCTGGAGTAGCAATTCTCATATCAGACAAAATAGACTTTAAAATAAAGACTACTAGAAGAGACAAAGAAGGACACTACATAATGATCAAGGGATCAATCCAAGAAGAAGATATAACAATTGTAAATATTTATGCACCAAACATAGGAGCACCTCAATACATAAGGGAAATATTAACAGCCATAAAAGGAGAAATCGACAGTAACACAATCATAGTAGGGGACTTTAACACCCCACTTTCACCAATGGACAGGTCATCCAAAATGAAAATAAATAAGGAAACACAAGCTTTAAATGATACATTAAACAAGATGGACTTAATTGATATTTATAGGACATTCCATCCAAAAACAACAGAATACACATTTTTCTCAAGTGCTCATGGAACATTCTCCAGGATAGATCATATCTTGGGTCACAAATCAAGCCTTGGTAAATTTAAGAAAATTGAAATTGTATCAAGTATCTTTGCCGACCACAATGCTATGAGACTAGATATCAATTACAGGAAAAGAGCTGTAAAACATACAAACACATGGAGGCTAAACAATACACTACTTAATAACGAAGTGATCACTGAAGAAATCAAAGAGGAAATTAAAAAATACCTAGAAACAAATGACAATGGAGACACGACGACCCAAAACCTATGGGATGCAGCAAAAGCAGTTCTAAGAGGGAAGTTTATGGCAATACAATCCCACCTTAAGAAACAGGAAATATCTCGAATAAACAACCTAACCTTGCACCTAAAGCAATTAGAGAAAGAAGAACAAAAACATCCCAAAGTTAGCAGAAGGAAAGAAATCATAAAAATCAGATCAGAAATAAATGAAAAAGAAATGAAGGAAACGATAGCAAAGATCAATAAAACTAAAAGCTGGTTCTTTGAGAAGATAAACAAAATTGATAAACCATTAGCCAGACTCATCAAGAAAAAAAGGGAGAAGACTCAAATCAATAGAATTAGAAATGAAAAAGGAGAAGTAACAACTGACACTGCAGAAATACAAAAGATCCTGAGAGATTACTATAAGCAACTCTATGCCAATAAAATGGACAACCTGGAAGAAATGGACAAATTCTTAGAAATGTACAACCTGCCAAGACTGAATCAGGAAGAAATAGAAAATATGAACAGACCAATCACAAGCACTGAAATTGAAACTGTGATTAAAAATCTTCCAACAAACAAAAGCCCAGGACCAGATGGCTTCACAGGCGAATTCTATCAAGCATTTATAGAAGAGCTAACACCTATCCTTCTCAAACTCTTCCAAAATATAGCAGAGGGAGGAACACTCCCAAACTCATTCTACGAGGCCACCATCACCTTGATACCAAAACCAGACAAGGATGTCACAAAGAAAGAAAACTATAGGCCAATATCACTGATGAACATAGATGCAAAAATCCTCAACAAAATACTAGCAAACAGAATCCAACAGCACATTAAAAGGATCATACACCATGATCAAGTGGGGTTTATTCCAGGAATGCAAGGATTCTTCAATATACGCAAATCAATCAATGTGATACACCATATTAACAAACTGAAGGAGAAAAACCATATGATCATTTCAATAGATGCAGAGAAAGCTTTCGACAAAATTCAACACCCATTTATGATAAAAACCCTGCAGAAAGTAGGCATAGAGGGAACTTTCATCAACATAATAAAGGCCATATATGACAAACCCACAGCCAGCATCGTCCTCAATGGTGAAAAACTGAAACCATTTCCACTAAGATCAGGAACAAGACAAGGTTGCCCACTCTCACCACTCTTATTCAACCTAGTTTTGGAAGTTTTAGCCACAGCAATCAGAGAAGAAAAGGAAATAAAAGGAATCCAAATGGGAAAAGAAGAATAAAGCTGTCACTGTTTGCAGATGACATGATAGTATACATAGAGAATCCTAAAGATGCTACCAGAAAACTACTAGAGCTAATCAATGAATTTGGTAAAGTTGCAGGATACAAAATTAATGCACAGAAATCTCTGGCATTCCTATATACTAATGATGAAAAATCTGAAAATGAAATCAAGGAAACACTCCCATTTACCATTGCAACAAAAAGAATAAAATATCTAGGAATAAACCTACCTAAGGAGACAAAAGACCTGTATGCAGAAAATTATAAGACACTGATGAAAGAAATTAAAGATGATACAAATAGATGGAGAGATGTACCATGTTCTTGGATTGGAAGAATCAACATTGTGAAAATGACTCTACTACCCAAAGCAATCTACGGATTCAATGCAATACCTATCAAACTACCAATGGCATTTTTCACAGAACTAGAACAAAAAATTTCACAATTTGTATGGAAACACAAAAGACCCCGAATAGCCAAAGCAATCTTGAGAACGAAAAACGGAGCTGGAGGAATCAGGCTCCCTGACTTCAGACTATACTACAAAGCTACAGTAATCAAGACAGTATGGTACTGGCACAAAAACAGAAAGATAGATCAATGGAACAGGATAGAAAGCCCAGAGATAAACCCACGGACATATGGTCACCTTATCTTTGATAAAGGAGGCAGGAATGTACAGTGGAGAAAGGACAGTCTCTTCAATAAGTGGTGCTGGGAAAACTGGACAGGGACATGTAAAAGTATGAGATTAGATCACTCCCTAACACCATACACAAAAATTAGCTCAAAATGGATTAAAGACCTAAATGTAAGGCCAGACACTATCAAACTCCTAGAGGAAAACATAGGCAGAACACTCTATGACATAAATCACAGCAAGATCCTTTTTGACCCACCTCCTAGAGAAATGGAAATAAAGACAAAAATAAACACATGGGACCTAATGAAACTTCAAAGCTTTTGCACAGCAAAGGAAACCATAAACAAGATGAAAAGACAACCCTCAGAATGGGAGAAAATATTTGCAAATGAAGCAACTGACAAAGGATTAATCTCCAAAATTTATAAGCAGCTCATGCAGCTCAATAGCAAAAAAACAAACAACCCAATCCAAAAATGGGCAGAAGACCTAAATAGACATTTCTCCACAAAAGATATACAGACAGCCAACAAACACATGAAAGGATGCTCAACATCTTTACTCATTAGAATAATGCAAATCAAAACTACAATGAGATATCATCTCACACCAGTCAGAATGGCCATCATCAAAAAATCTAGAAACAATAAATGCTGGAGAGGGTGTGGAAAAAAGGGAACACTCTTGCACTGCTGGTGGGAATGTGAATTGGTACAGCCACTATGGAGAACGGTATGGAGGTTCCTTAAAAAACTACAAATAGAACTACCATATGACCCAGCAATCCCACTACTGGGCATATACCCTGAGAAAACCATAATTCAAAAAGAGACATGTACCAAAATGTTCATAGCAGCCCTATTTACAATAGCCCGGAGATGGAAACAACCTAAGTGTCCATCATCGGATGAATGGATAAAGAAGATGTGGCACATATATACAATGGAATATTACTCAGCCATAAAAAGAAATGAAATTGAGCTATTTGTAATGAGGTGGATGGACCTAGAGTCTGTCATACACAGTGAAGTAAGTCAGAAAGAGAAAGACAAATACTGTATGCTGACACATATATATGGAATTTAAGAAAAAAATGTCATCAAGAACATAGGGGTAAGACAGGAATAAAGACACAGACCTACTAGAGAATGGACTTGAGGATATGGGGAGGGGGAAGGGTAAGCTGTGACAAAGTGAAAGAGCGGCATGGACATATACACTACCAAACGTAAGTTAGATATCTAGTGGGAAGCAGCTGCATAGCACAGGGAGATCAGCTCGGTTCTTTGTGACCGCCTGGAGGGGTGGGATAGGGAGGGTGGGAGGGAGACGCAAAAGGGAGGGGATATGGGAACATATGTATATGTATAACGGATTAAATTTGTAAAATAAAAAAAAAGGCTCAGGTTCACATTGCTGCTTTTTTTTTTTAAGAAAAAATAAAATAATACACATAATTCTTGGCCCTCATGGCCATTTGAAAACAACTCCTCTACTTTTTTCCCTTTTGTTTCTTCCCTACAATTGATCACCAGCCCTACTAGTGCCTCCCAGCAAACATCTGTTATATATTTTTCAAAATCCCTAAATATAGTACCTTGATTCAGATTGGAGGGGAACTCAACCTTGTAATATGGACACTGAGATGTTACTACATCATGTTGGTTTCACTCCATTTATAAAATAATTACAGAATTAAGGCTTTTTAATGATAAAAGTACTTTTTAAAAAAGTTATAATGTGTTAAACAAGGAATAGTTTGTTAGAGAAGTATTCATTACTAAGTGAGACTAAGTTTGCAGTGAGATACTGATGTAAATCTTTATGACAATCCCCCCAGATTTTCCTCCTATTCAACATACTCTTGTCAGCAAAACCTGCCACCACTGTTACAGCTAGAGTTACCACGACCACCGCAAAAAGTCTTAATAGAAATAAAAAGCAGATCTGTCAATTAAACCCAAGGGAACATTAGGTGTATGCAGAGTTAACTCCTGGGATATTCTAACTCATTTTTCAGAATACAGCAACCAAGAGGGAGATCTGCAACCAACGTAAAATAAACTAATACGCTGGATTTGGTCTCATAGATTTATTCTAGACCTCAACAAAATAAGTTCCCTTAGACATCCAATTCTCCAAAGAGGTCCTGTTACGCACTCTTTACAGTTTCACCCCCTTCTTATGTGGTCCCACTGCACTTTTACTTGCCTCTATCACAGCATTTATGACACTAAGAAAATGGATATAAGGCTATGAATTTTAACTGTTGTCTCAACTTCTCTGAGCCTCTATATCCTCATTTACCTTGGGGATGAAACAATTTAAATCAAGATCTTTAAAGAACCGTATTGTATAAACTTAGAAAAATTTAGCAAAAAGAAAAATAATTAAAATTACACACACACACAGAGTAAGGAGAAGAAAGGAAATAATGAGGATCAGAGCAGAAAACCAAATTTTTAAAAAGAGAAATAAAGGAAACACAAGCTGGTTCTTTGAGAAGGTAAATAAATTTGATAAACCTCCAAATGGACTGATCAGGAAAAAAGAAAGACACAAATTACATACCAATATAAGGAATGATAGAAGTGATATCACTATACATCCTACAGATATGAAAAAGATAATAAGGGACTGTAATGAAAAACTTTATGGCAATAAATTCAACAACTTAGACGAAATGGCCAAAATCTTTGAAAAATACAAAATACTGGGACTTCAAAAAAAAAAATTTAGTGAATTTCTTTTTTTAAAAGATTTATTTAATGTATTTATTTTTGGCTGCCCTGGGTCTTCATTGCAGTGTGAGGCTTCTCATTGCAGTGGCTTCTCTTGTTGTGGAGCACGGGCTCTAGGCACACAGGTTACAGTAGTTGTGGCACATAGGCTTAGTTGATCCACGGCATGTGGGATCTTCCCAGACCAGGGCTCAAACCCGTGTCCCCTGCATTGGCAGGCAGATTCTTAACCATTGCACCACCAGGGGAGCCCTCAGTTAATTTCTTAATAAACATCTACAAATATATTTGGTAAAAGAATAGCTATTATAAACAATTATGGGCCAATGAATAGGCAAACTTAGAAGAAATGGTAAATTCCTAGAAACACACAAGCTACAAAGTCTGAATCATGAATAAATAGAACATCTGAACAGACTGATTAGTAGAAAAGAGATTGAATCATTAAACAAAAACCTCCCAACAAACAAAAGTCCAGGACCATGGACATATACTCAGAGAAAACCATAATTCCAAAAGACAGATGCACCCCAATGTTCATTGCAGCACTATTTACAATAGCCAGGTCATGGAAGCAACCTAAATGTCCATCAACAGATGAATGGATAAGAAGATGTGTTACATATATACAATGGAATATTACTCAGCCATAAAAGGGAACGAAATTGGGTCATTTGTAGAAACATGGATGGACCTAGAGACTGTCATATGGAGTGAAGTAAGTCAGAAAGAGAAAAACAAATATCGTATATTAACACATATATGTGGAATCTAGAAAAATGGTACAGATGAACCGGTTTGCAAGACAGAAATGGAGACACAGATGTAGAGAACAAACGTATGGACAGAAAGGGGGAAAAGTGGGGTGGTTGGGGGTGGTGGTGGTGGTATGAATTGGGAGATTGGGATTGACATATATACACTAATATGTAGAAAATAGATAACAATAAGAACCTGCTGTATTAAAAATAAAAATTAAAAAAAAATAAGTCCAAGACCAGATGGCTGCAATGGTGAATTCTATGAAATGTTCACAGAATACCAATCCTTCTTAAATGCTTCCAAAAAAAAGAAGAGAAGGAAACACTTCCAAACTAATTTTTGGAAGCCAGTATTACCCTGATACCAAAATAAGGCAAGGACACTACTAGAAAAGAAAATTACAGGCCAGCATCCCTGAAGAATATAGGTGCAAAAATCCTCAACAAGATATTAGCAAACTGAGTTCAGCAATACATTAAAAGGGTCACACACCATGGTCATGTGGAATTTATTTCAGAGCTTCAAGGATGTAAAAATATCTGCAAATCAATCAGTGTGATACACCACATTAACAAAATGAAAGATAAAAATCATATTGTCTCAATAGATGCAGAAAAAGCATTTGACAAAATTCAACATCCATTTGTAATAAAAACTCTCAACAAACTGGGTATAGAGGGAACATATCTTAACATATAAATGCCATATATAACAAGCCCACAGCTAACATCATACTCAATAGTGAAAAGCTAGAAGCTTTTCCTCTAAGAATAAAAGAAGACAAGGGTGCCCACTCTGGCCACTTTATTCAACATAGTGTTGGAAGTTCTAGCCAGAGCAACTAGGCAAGAGAAAGAAAGAAGGCATCCAAATTTGAAAGGAAGAAGTAAAACTGTCACTGTTTGAGGATGATATAATATTATATATTTAAAAAATCCTAAAGGCTGTTAGGACTAAATTCAGTAAAGCTGCAGGATACAAAATCAACACGCAACAATTTGTTGCATTCCTTTACTCTACAACAAAGTATTAGAAAGAGAAATTAATATAAAACTCCTATTTACAATTGCAGTATAAAGAATAAAATATCTCAAAATAATTTAACCACGGAGGTTAAACACCTACATACTAAAAATTATAAAGATGAAATAAATTAAAGAAGACTCAAACAGATTGAAAGATAATCCACACTCATGAATTAGAAGAATTAATATTGTTGAACTGTCCACACTATGCAATTTAAAGAGTCAATGAAATCTCTATCAGAATTCCAGTGTCATTTACACAGAAATAGAAAAGACAATTCTAAAATTTGTATGGAACTCCAAAACACCCAAATAGTCAAAGCAATCTTTAGAAAGAACAAAACTGGAAGCATCACACACCCTAAGTTTAAACTATAGTACAAAACTATAGTTATCAAAACAGTATGGTATTGTCATAAAAGAAAACATAGATTGGTGAAACAAAATAGAGAGCCCAAAAGAAACTCATTCATATATGGTCAATTAACAACAAAGGAGCCAAGAATATGTAATGGGGAAAAGACTGTATCTTCAATAAATGGCATTCAAAAACTGGACAACAACATGCAAAAGAATAAAACTGGACTCTTACACAATATATAAAAATTAACTTAAAATGGATTAAAGACTTGAACATAAGACCTGAAATCATAAAATTCCTAGAAGAAAACATAGGCAGTAACCCCGACTTTGGTCTTAGTGATGAATTTTTGGATTTGACACCAAAAGCAAGGATAAAAGTGGCAAAAATAAACAAGGGGGTTTATATCAAACTAAAAAGCTTCTGCACATCAAAGGAAACCATCAATAAAATGAAAAGGCAACTTACTGAATGGCAGATAATATTTGCAAATCATACATCTGATAAGGGGTTAATATCCAAAATAAACAGAGAGCTCATAGAAGCCAACATCAAAAAACCCCAAATAAGCTTATTTAAAAATGAGCAGTGGATTGGAGTAAAAGTTTTTACAAAGAAGACATACAGATGGCTAATAGCTATATGAAAAGATATTCAACTTCACTAGCCATCAGGGACATGTAAATCAAAGCCCAATGAAATAGCACCTCACACCTTTCTGGTGTCTATCATTAAAAAGACAACAAATAACAAGTGATAACAAGGATGTGGAATAAACCTCAAAGGGCTGAAAATAGAGCTACCATATAATCCAGCAATTCACTTCTCTGTGTTTATCCAAAGAAAATGAAAACACTGACTCGAAAAGATATATGCACTCCATGTTCATCGTGCCATTGTTTACAGTAACCAAGATAGGGAAACAGTCTTAGTGTCTATTGATGCTTGAATGGTTAAAGAGTGAATATTGTTCAGCCAAGAAAAAATGTAATCCTGCCATTTGTGACAACATAGACAGAACTTGAAGGCATTATGTTAAATGAAATATCAGAGAAATACAAATAACATAGGTTCTCACTTTTATATGGAAGAGTAAAAAAAAAGAAATACTAAGCTCATAGATACAGAGAACAGATTGGTGGTTTCCAAAGCTGTGGGGGGGGGGGACAAAATATGTGAATGATGTTAAAAGGTACACACTTTCAGTTATAAAATAAGTCATGGGGATGTAATGTACAGCATAGTGACTATCATTAATAACACTATATTACATATTTGAAAGTTGTAAAAGTTGCTAGGAGAATAAATCCTAAAATTCGCATCACAAGATAAAACAAATTTGGTATCTATGTATGGCATTGAATGTTAACTAGACTTACTGAGGTGATCATTTCACAATGTATACAAATATTGAATCACCACATTGTGTACCTGAAAAAATATTTTATATATGAATTATACATCAATTTTTACAAAGCCCCATAATCCAAGGCCATTTACTTAAAAAACTGTAAGCATTTGTTTCTGGGTAAGTTATTAGGAAAGATGTCTAATGCATTGTCAATAAAGAGTTAAAATTTGAAAAAAAAATAATTTAGTAAGGGCAGATAAGAATTATTGGGAAGTCTACTAAGGGATGTAAATTTTTCTTGATGGAGAAATAAAAATAGAATTTCAAGCAGAGAGAACAGCGGAATTGATGCCAACCAAATGTGACAATGCATAGTAAATTCAAGGAAGAAAAATATTCTATTACCTATCCAAATTAGCAATATTTAACTCATCCATTCACAGAACATTTGTAGAACACCAAGTACGTGTGACATACCAGACTGTAGTGACACAACAATTAATTAAGACAGGGCTTCCCCACTGATATCTACTGATGATTGCTGTATATTATTAATACAACTAAAAGTCAAGTTGATAATCTACTTCTATTGTATAAGAAAGTAAAATCAGTAGTTAAATATATTCTTACATTCCACTCAGGAAAAACAACAGTCTGCATAGACATTCATTCAACTATTCCTTTACATGAAAAACATTGAGCATTAAGTATTATAGATACGATGAGTCTAGTTAAAGAAAAGGCAGGGCTCTTGTTGTCATAATAAATGGTTATTTTCCATGTTGATGTGAACTATTTTTCCACCTGTAGAAGGTAAGGGCCATTCATGTTCTACTCCATATTCTTTCTAGTTCATCAGGAACAAAATGGTGGCATTATATAATGTTTTTATTTTTATCTGTACTCTTGAAAGTATCTGTCAAAAATAATTGAATATGTATTCAAAGGCTGAATTTTTGTGAAAATTTGGATACAGTTAGAGATTATAACTGAATTATTTTGATAACAGGACTGAGGTTAATTTCTCCAATATTTATTTGTTGTGTGCATTTAAACACGTTAGTTAGCCTCTCTAAGCTCAATTTACTCATTTTAAACAAGGGAAATAATATCCTCTAACTCACAGGACTGTGGTAAGATTCAGTCTGATGATCTCTGTACAGTCTTTAGATTAAAACATAATAACTAGCACTCAAAAAATGCTAAATATTATTATTAGTATCTTATTGGTCAGGTTTTAACAGAAGATATCTTACCAATAGTAGAGGTAAGATCTCAATAATTGAGACGGGGACTATATGTCATAATTGCAAAACACACTAGCTTTCAAAAAAAAAATTGGCTTCCCAAAACATTATAGAAGGCAAAACAAATCATACATGTACCCCCAACCAAGGAAACATAGAGGTTGAAGGAAACTAAGAAAATTAATTTAGGGGACAGATGTCAATAAGATAGTGAAGTAGGAGCTCCCAACCTACAACCCCTCAAAAGATCAACTAGAAAGCAATTCATGAACAAAAACAGCTCTAGGAGACATCAGGAGCCTACTCAAGAAACTTTAGCAATGCAGTGGAACAAAAAACCTGGGAGAAACTGCACAAACAAAGGGAGAAAGAACAGCTTAATTTTGCCTGCATCATCCCACTCCCAGGCCAGCACAGCTCAATGCCAAGAGGAAATTCTCCAGATAGAAAGGGTTCCTCTTTCAAGGAAAGGGAAAGTGGGGTGAGCGGCGAGCCTCCCTAGCCTTTTGAGGCAATACCAAAGGAACCACTTTTGTTTGACCCCACCCAGAGTCCAGCAAAGCTAACATGTAGAGAAACACTTAGGAAAAAGGAAGAACAGAGGCTACCAGTATCAGACACATGAGGAGAGCCACTCTAATTCCAATGACGTGTTGTGCAGAGAACCCCAACTGCTTTCACAATGAAGCAGCCAGTGGGCAGCATAGTTGCTGTGCATCCCACACAAGTTTCACTCCCCCACCCCCAGGTATCCACGTTCCAGACATCAGCCACCTGAGTCCCTCCTCACTCTCTCCACTACCTGGGACCCACACAGGTAGCTAGCCCAAGTCTCTGCAGCTGTGCGAGTGCAAGACACCAGCCTATACCTCCACAGCTACCTCCCAGCACTGGGAGTGTGCACTTGGGAACAGTCCAACCCTCCAGCTTGTCACTTGAATGCCACCAGCTTGATTTTCATCACCAGCCTCTACTGCTATGCATGCCTATGATGATATCTCAAGCCATGGACGTGTACACTGACAGCCAAGGCCACCAGAGCTGCATGTGGGCCTGGATTCAGCCCTGTCTCCAGCCACTGACCTGCACCAGTGGGCTCATCTACAACTAGCCCCTGCCCCTATGCACCTGCCCAACTGATGTGCAAACCCCAGCATACGACCTCCATTTCTCTGTGTCCATGCCAAGACATGCAGCCATGGTAGTAGATGCCAACAGCCAGAGCCCCCAGAGCTACTTTTGGACCAGGACCCACTCCTGTCTCCTGTCACTGACCTGACTTACCTGCAGCCAGCCCCTCCAGCAGTGCAGCTGAACACTCCTGGCCTGATTCCCTTTTCTCCTCCACTGTTGTTCAGGCACTCATGTAGAGAACTTACAACCACAGGAGAACATGCCAACAGACAGGGCCTCTGCAGCTGCTTGTGGGTCTGACTCTTACCCTGTCACCTGTCATTGTGAATGTAATGGCAATGTAAATGGTTAGCATTTATTTAACAATGAAGTAATTTTAATTAAGGTGTGTGCATTGTCTTTTTTAAACATAATGTTATTGGACACTTAGACTATACTATAGAGTAAACATAACTTTTATATGTGCTGGGAAACGAAAAAATTTGTGTGACTCACTTTGCAATATTAATTTTGTTGCGATGATCTGGAACCAAACCCACAGTATCTCCAAGGTGTGCCTGTATTCAAAATGCTGAAAGAAAAATACTACCAACAAAAAAATACTTTACCAGAAAAGTTTTCCTTCAGATGAAGCCAAGATAAAGACTTTTAAAAGAAACAAAAGTTGAGGGAGTTAAGTGCCACTAGATCTGCCTCACAAGAAATGCTGAGAGAAGTTCTTTAAGCTGAAAAAATATGCTAATTAGTAATGTGAAAACATATGAAAATATATAACAAACTGGTAAATCTCAGTATGTAGGCAGAGTTAGAATACTCTAATACTGTAATATGGTGTTATGTTAACCACAGGAATCTAGTATAAAGCTTAAAGAACAAAAATATTAAAAATATCTCTAGCTATAATAATTAATGAATACACAATATAAAAATGTAATTTGTGATATCAAAACATAATTTGGGTGTGGAGTAAAAGGGTAGAGTTTTTGTAGGCAACCAAAGTTAAGTAAACCTGAGCTTAATACAGACTTATATCACAAAGATGTTTCAAGTAAGCTTCAGGTTAACCACAAATCAAAAACCTATAGTAGATACAAACATGATAAAAAGATGGAAATACAACCATAGAAAATCATTAATTCACAAAGGGAAACAGCAAATGAGGAAGAAAGGTACAAAGGGACTACAAAATATCAAGAAAATAATAAGATGACATTAGTAAGTCTTACTATCAATAATTACTTTAATGTAAATGAATTAAATTCTCCAATCAAAAGACATAAAGTGGCAAATAAAAAAACAAGAACCACTATATACTACCTAAATGAGATGCACTTCACCTTTAAGAACACATAGGCTGAAAATGAGGAGATGGAAAAAGTCTATGCAAATTGTTAACAAAAGAGAGCAGGGGTAACTATACTTATATCAGAAAAAAAAAAGACTTGAAGCTAAAATTGGTAAAAAGAGACAAACAAGGGCATTGTATAATGTTAAGGGGTCAATTTATCAAAAGAATATAACAATTGTAAATATATATGTACCCAACATCAAAGCACCTAAATATATCACGCAAATACTAATAGATCAGAAGGGAGTAGTAGACAACAAAATGTAATAGTAGGGGACTTCAACATACTACTTTCAAGAATGGATAGATTGTCCAGAGAGAAAATCAATAAGGAAATATTGCACTTGAACTACATTTTAGACCATATGGACCTAACAGACATATATAGCACATGCCATCCAATAGCAGTAGAATACACATTATTTTCATGTGCACAAAGAACATTCTTCAGGATAGATTATATGTTAAGTCACAAAACAAGTTTTAGCAAATTTAAAAAGGTTGAAATCTTATCAGGTATCTTTTCTGACCACAGTGATATAAAAGTAATTATCAGTAACAGGGGAAAGCTGGAAAATTTACAAATACGTGCAAATTAAATACACTCCTGAACAACCAATGGTTCAAAGACGATATCCAAAAATAAATCAAAAATTATCTTGAAAGAAACAAAAATAGAAAGACAACATACCAAAAGACATGGAATGCAGCAAAAGCAGTACTAATAGGGAAGTTTACAGAGACAAATGCCTCTATTAAGAAAAAAGAAAATAAATAACCAACACTTACACATTAAGGAAATAGGAAGATAAAGCCCAAAGTTAGCAGAAGGAAGGAAATAATAAAGATCAGAGCAGAAATATATGAAGGAGAGAATAGAAAAACAATATACAAGATCAATAAAACTAAGAGCTGTTTTTTTTTAAAAGATAAACAAAAGTGGCAATCTTTTAACTAGACCCACAAAGGAAAAGAGAGGACTTGGATAAATAAAATTGTAAATGAAAGAGAACACATTACACACGATTCCACATGAATGCATGGTAAGAGATTACTATGTAAAATTATACTACCTAGAAACATTATACACTTCTAGGTTATTGGATAACCTAGAAGAAATGGATAAATTCCTAGAAATATACAACCTACCAAGACTAAATCATGGAGAAATAGAAAACCTGAGTAGAACAATAACAAGGAGATTAAATCAGTAATCAGAAACTCCCCACAATGAAAATCCGAGGATGGTTTCACTGGTGAATTCTACCAAACATTTAAAGACTAATTAATACAAATCCCTTTAACATTCTTCACAAAAGTTGAAGAGGAGGGAACACTCCCAAACACATTTTACAAGGCTGTTATTACCCTGTTACCAAAGCTAAATAAGGATACTACAATAAAAGGAAATACAATATCCCTTTTGAATGTAAATGCAAAAGTTCTCAACAAAACATTAGTAAACCAAATTAAACAGCATAGTAAAAGGATCATACACCATGATCAATTGAATTTTATCCCTGGAATGAAAAGTTGGTTCGACATAAAGAAATCAATAAATGTAATACACTACTTTAATAGATTGAAAGTTTAAAATCATATGATCATCTCAACAGATGCAGGAAAGCATTTTACAAACTTTACCATCCTGTCATGATAAAAACTCTCACAAATTGGATATAGAAGGAACATATCTCAACCTAATACAGTCATATGCTACAAACCCAAAGGTAACATCATACTCATCAGTGAAAGGATGAAAGTTTTCCTTTTAAGATCAGGATGAACACAAGGATGCCAAATCTAACCACTTGTATTAAAACATAGTACTGGCAGACCTAGCCAGAACAAGTAGGCAAGAAAAACATATAAAATGCATTAAATCAGAAAGGAAGAAGTAAAATTGTCTGTTTGCTAATGATATGGTCTTATATGTAGAACATCATAAAGACTACAAGAAAAAACTGCTAGAACAAGTAAACAAATTCAGTGAAGATTCAGATACAAAATCAATATAAAAAATCAGTTGTATTTCTATACACCAACAATGAACTATCTGAAAAAAATTAAAACAATTTCATTGACAATAACATCAAAACCAATAAAATATTTATGAATAAATTTAACCAAGGAAGTGAAACATCCATACACTGAGAAGGATAAGACATTGATGAGGGAAACTGAAGACATGAGTAAATGAAAAGATATACCATATTAATGAACTGGAAGTATTAATATTGTTAAAATGTCCAGATTGCAATGCCATTTATAGAATTAATGCAATCCCTATCAAAATTTTGGTGGCATTTTTCACTGAAAAATAATCCTAAATTACATACAGAACCATAAGGATCCTGAGTAGCCAAAACAATCTTGAGAAACAACAAAGCACATCACAAAGACATCACAGTTTCTGATTTCCAGCTATATTACAAAGCTATCTTAATCATGTTACTGGCATAAATATGGATGCTAGATGAAAGGAACATAACTGAGGGCCCAGAAATAAACCCATGTACATATGGTCAACTAATGTTTGACAAGGAGCCAAGAATACTCAGTTGAGAAAGGATAGTCTCTTCCATAAATGGTGTTGGTAAAAAATTCATATGCAAAAAAAAGAGAAAAGAAAAGAAACCGGACCCTATCTTTTATCACTCACAAAAAGTAACTCAAAATGAATTAAGGACATAAATTGAAGACCTGAAACTGTAAACCTCCCAGATGAAAACAGACATTGGGAAAAAGACCTTTGACATCAGTCTTGACAAGGATTTTTTGGATATTACACCAAAAGCACAAGCAACAAAAGCAAAAATCAACAGTTGGGACTACATCAAACTAAATTACTCAGCACAGCAAAAAAAACAAAACAATCAGCAACATAAAGAGGCAACCAATGGAATACAAGAAAATATTTGTGAATCTATATCTGGATAAGGGATTGATAACCAAAATACATTAGGAACACAAGCAAAAAAAAAATCTATCTTATTAAAAAATGGGCAGAGGACCTGAATTTCTCTAGAGAAGACATACAAATGGCAAACAAGTACACAACAAAGTGATCATCATCACTAATTGCCAGGAAAATGCAAATCAAAACTGCCATGAGCTATCACCTCACACTTGTTAGAGTGGCCATAATCAAAATGACAAAAACTAAAAAATTCTAGTGAGAAATATTCATCAGTGGATGAACAGATAAAGAATAAGTAAGATATATATAGATGTATATACACATACACACACACACACACACACATACAATGGGATATTTTTCAGTGATACAAAAGAAGGAAATACTGCCATTTATGACAATGTAAATGGACCTTGAGGTCATCATTATGCTAAGTGGAACAAGTCAGATGGAGAAAGGCAAATACAGGCATATTTGGAGATACTGTGGGTTTGGTTCCAAACCACCACAACAAAGCAAACATAAAATGAGTCACATGAATTTTTTGGTTTTCAGTGCATACAGAAGTTATGTTTACACTATACTATAGTCTATTAAGTGTGCAATAGCATTATGTCTAAAAAGACAATGTGAATACCTTCATTTGGAATATTTTATTAGTAGACAAATGATTACCATCATCTAGGCCTTCAGGAAGTCATATTGTTTTTGCAATAGTAACATCACAAATCACCATAACAAATATAATAAAAAGAAAAAAGTTTTAAATATTCTGAGAATTACCAAAAATGTGACACATAGACACAAAGTGAGCAAATGTTGTTGGAAAAAGACTACCAATAAACTTGTTTGACATAGGGTTGCCACCAGCCTTCAACTTTTAAAAAATGAAATATCTGTGAAGTGCAATAAAGCAAAGCACGGTAAAATGAGGTATGCCTGTATTGCATGATCTCATTTTTATGTGGAATCTAAATCACTGAACTCATAGAAACAGAGAATAGAATGGTGGTTGCCAGGGATTAGCAGTGGGGAAGATATGGAATGTTGGTCAAAGGGTAGAAACTTTCAGTTATAAAATTCTGGGGATCTAAGGTACAGCATAATGACTATAGTTAAGAAGACTGTATTGTATACTTCAAAGTTGCTACAAGAGCAGAGCTTTAATGTTCTCACCATAACAAACAACTAAATGGCAATTACGTGAGGTAAAGGATGTTTTAACTAATCTTATTTTGGTAAACATTTCACAATATATATGTGTATTAAATCATCACATTGTATATGTTAAGCTTATACAATGCTGTATGTCAATTATATCTCAATTTAAAAATTAATTTAGGGCTTACCTGGTGGCACAGTGGCTGAGAGTCCGCCTGCCGATGCAGGGGACACGGTTTCGTGCCCCGGTCTGGGAAGATCCCACATGCCGTGGAGCGGCTGGGCCCGTGAGCCATTTCCACTGAGCCTGCACATCTGGAGCCTGTGCTCCGCAACAGGAGAGGTCACAACAGTGAGAGGCCGGCATACCACAAAAATAATAATAATAATGATAATAAAATAAAATTAAATCAATTTAGTTAAGATAACTGGATATTTGTATTATTTTATGTTCCTTTTTCTTCAGAAATCTGTTAATCCAACAATCTTATATTGTTTATTGAATCTGTTTGCTTACTTTTTTCTTCTGAAAAAAAAGTGTTTTAGGCTAAATGTGGTATTGTCATCCTTCTCTTCTTCATGCATAGTCTTCAACAATCCAAGTTTAGAAGGTAGGATCACATGCCCCATGAATAGTTGGAAAAATGTAACTTCCAATAATTCACATATGGCTTTGTCAGTGAAAGGTGAAAATGCATGAGCAGTAAAATGGAAATTTTTACTTTTTCTTCTTTAAAAATATGGCAACAATGCTGTTTACTTGCACATTTATGCCCTGTAATCTTATGGGTGTTACATAATGTAATGTTAATGCAGAATGCCTCTAATATGTTAACAAGGGCAGAGTGATCAAAAGAACTTGGAGAGCTTTTTAATAAAGGATGGAGACTTTACAGTCCACTGTTGACATGAATCATCCTTTATTTCCAACAGAAAATATCACCCATAAGAGAGAGGAGCAATAACTCCTTATTTGAGAAATTCTGAATTTTGAATTACACATGGCAAGAATAAATACAAATATTTAAGTTTTATAATTCCTAATCACTTAGCATTCAGAAATACATTATGATTTCAGTAGGTGTCATATACTTATAAATTGCTTTTCATTCAGTCATCCTATACAAATATCTCTAATTTGAGTTTAAATAAATCTACAAGATAGTTTCTGATGAAAATTAAAATAAACTTAGCCACACTAAAAGTAAAACTCGAGAACAATCAGCTTAGTTGACGCAGTTCAAAACAACTTTAACGACTTTTTAAAAATAATTTAAGCTTGAATCCTCCACCAAAACATATCATGTAATTTTAGAATAAGATATGCAAGATCTGTCAGCACTATTATTTAAAATGTCACTTATAAATCTCATAATATTCTTTCTCTAATATTATGCATGCCTTTATCTTAGGAGATATACTGAAATCTACATTGATGGTGCTCATCTACTGCAAACTATTCCCTTTATAATCCTTCAATGGAGGGTACAAAATCAATGTGACATGAAAACCTAAGCAGTTGTCTCCTGTTGGGAAGTGGAAGAAAAACCTTTGCCATCTCTTTGTATTTATTTTCCTCTCATCCTTTTTTAAGTTCTGTTTTTGTTTTATATCATGAAACTTTTAGTAATATAGTACATTGAAATAATGCATAAATATGCATATTTTTAGAGAGTGTACACTGAAAAAAGTTAACTGATAGGAATGCATGACATAAAAATGTAGGAGACCCCCAGACTAGATAGTTATATACTCATTTCTAGAAGTTTCATTTCATGAAAGGGTGGGAGGTTATGTTTTGTTCCCTCTTCATCTCAGTTGTATTGCCACTCTTCTCTAGCTCCCAACTAATGTTAATACTTGAAACCACAGAGGGCTGAGCAGTCTCTTTAGTAGAGAAACAGAGCATTACTTTATTGAGCTGTGTTCTACACTCCAAACTGACTCACCAAACTTTCAACATCCCAACCTACATTTTTAGTGCATTTTTTGTTTAGAGACTTTGTCCATCCTAGGTTAGTAACTCACCTGCAGAGCTGTGTTTTGGCTCAATGACTTACTCTTTACAGGAGGCAAAGATATCAATATTTTGAGCAAGAGGAAATTCTGGAGAATCCATGCCTTTATCTTACTTTTTCCAAGTGTATGAGGAGATATTCAGCAGGTATGGTTGGGGGATGGGAGGGGCATGGCAAGGAGACACCCCTGCTTCCTACTAACATCTTCAACCAAAGCTGATCCATTTTTATCGGTTTCATTTTGGGAACTTCAAGTAAGATTTTGCTTTGAGAAATGATTCCATAGTTACAAGATTTTTATAAAACAGAACTTTATCCAAGTAAGCAACTCTAATTTGGCTCTATATTCATTTTTTCTTTCTTTCTCTCTCATCTAAGTAAAATATTTTCTAAAATTATATCAAATACCATTTTTTTCACTTTAACATTAAAAGTATTATCTTTATTATATATTCTAAAACATATATTTCCTGACATTAAAAATGTTACCAATATGTGCAAATCTAGCCCACATTTAGTATGGTTTCTATGGATTAAATATAGGCAAACATTTTATTTGTCTCCATTAAACCTAAACTACTTTCTCATATCTGTGACTGATAAACTTGTAAATAGAATAATGTATATGATCCACTTCTTCATTCCAAAAGGATTTTAGTATATAATGCTAAATGGTTTTTGAATGGCATAAATTAGCTACTATTTTCAAAGTTCTCTAGAAATTGTTGGTTCTCCTTTTTTTCTTGTAAGCATGATGTGCTTTAAGATTCAAGGCCAAAAATATATAGTGTAAATTCTCAAAACAAAAACGTCTTTTTCAGTTTTTATTTTATCATGAGAATATTAAAATAGAGCTAACTATTCTAATTATCTCAGAAGTTACCCATCCTCAGAACCCATATTTTCAATATTTACATGTATTTTCTCTGTCCCTTGTTGATGATGCTGAACCATGACCATCTCTTCCAAAAGGGAAAAACTACACAGCCTTATGGGGTTGGTCTTGTTATCCCCATTTTATAGATTAGCAAAATGAAAAAACAAGAATGAGGGAGTTTGCTAAGAATATAACTACCAGAAACTGTAAAAACTTATATTCAAACCTAGATTGTCCAGTTCAATATTAAATATAATTTTCTATTATAAAAAGTGCCTCATAAACATATCACTAGTTTCAATAAAAATTTTGTACTCCTAAATATCTTGTGGGTATTTTCCTACATAATACCTACAACTAAGTGGTCTTTTCAGACAGGAAAAAAATATTCAATAGAAATACCATCTCTGTATTTCAAAATATTAGTGACAGATAACACAACTCTGAAGTCTGAGTCACTAGAAAAGGTAACAGTATTTTACACAGTGAAGGTGTCAGCTTTCTGAAAAACTGCATTGGCTATTATGGAGGCTTATAGGTATATTCTTCATTGTTCTATTCATTGTCCTTTAAAAATTAATTTTATGAAGTATATCATAACTGCAAAGAGTATATACAAAATAAATGTATAATTAAAAGAATATCAAGTAAGGAACACCCCAGTGTCCTCCGTGGAGATTAAAAAATAGAATACTGTCAATACCTTTGAGAATCTTATGTTTCTTCCTATGAATCACCATTTCTATCTGCACAGAGTTGACTGTTATTCTAAAGTTTATTGCTACCTTGCATTTCTTTGTAGATTTACCAATTTATATATATCCCTAAATAATATTTTGTTTATTTATATATAACTTGGCACTCACAGAAATGGAATAATTCTGTATACTTTCTTTTCATATTTGTTTTATTCATTCAACATTACTAAGATTAAGACCTATTACTGTGTATTGTTTTACTTCATATCATATTCTGTTATAACCAATTTATTTAATAATTATCCTCCTAATAGATACTCACTTTTTTCATTATTTTTGTAATTCAAAAAAATACATTACTAATGCTTTTTAATATCTCCTGAGTACATCTGGAAACCTAGGTTGTAGGTATGCACATCTCCAACTTCGTTAGGTGATGTCAAATTGTTTCCAAAATACTTGTGGCAATTTATTCTCTCATTAGTAGTAATTAAGCATTCCTATTGCTATAATATTCAATTAAAATTGGTATTATCAGACTTTAAAATGTTTGCTATCTTGTGGTTTTACATTTTATCTTATTGTAAATTTAATTTGCATTTTCCCGACTATTAAAGTTGCTTAACAGATTGTCATGTATTCACTGATCATTACTCTTTCATCTACTGTGAAAGGTCTATGTAAGTAGACGTAAGTCGCAGCATTTTCTGCTAGTTTCCTAATCTAATTCTTAATAACTTTTAGGAAATCGTTTAATTTTTTGGATAATAAACTCATCATATATGTGATTTGAGAATATCTTTTCACAATTTTCCTATGGTATCCTTTGATGACAGAAATTCTTATTTTTTATGATCCTTTTGTTTTTCTATATTTTTTCTGAACTGAAGACTGTCCAGCTTACATGTTGGGCATAGGTGGGGTGATATATCCCCTCATATTCCTCCCAGTGTTCCAGCTTGCTCTAAAGTTCATTTCACTTCCTTCTGAAGTTAGGAGTCAATTAATATATAAGGAAGATGCTATAGTAATATATTCCTTATGAGCCATTCCTAATAAATATATTCCCTATCCTCTCTCCACTAACCTCTTCCTCCTAAACTATTGTAACCTTTACTCTTTTCCTTCCTTGCTAAGTATCTTTAAGGAATAATTTATTCTTGGTTCTCTAGCCATCACCTTGTTTTTCTTCCTTAAGTCTCTGAAACTTGCCTCAGCTCCCAGACTCTACCAGGCTTGTACGTCACTAATTTACTATTGTTTGGTAAATGTAGTAGCTTTTTCTTAGAACCCCAGCTTTTCAGGCACTCTTACAACTCTGTATGGTTCCTGATGCTGTGGACAAATCACAGCTTATGGTCTCTGTGGTAGGGAGTCTTTCTTCTTTGTTCCTTCCTGATCTCCCTCTATTTCTCTGGAAATGCCCTGTACCCTTCTATGTCCCTGCTTCCTCTATTCAAATCTGAGATGTAGATATTTTGCAGAGATTAGTTTTTGGTCCTTCTTTCTTCTCATTCAAAATTGCAGTCTGGGGGGAATTTTTTCTATACTTATTTGGCTTCATATATCAACCTTTATAATTAGAGCATGTAGGGAATTTCTTGGAACATACTAAGTAATGATATTAGTTTAATAAATCAGTGAATAGATGGATGTTGGATGTCTCTACCTCCGGCCCTGAATACCCTCCTTCATTGAAAAAAAAAAAAACACTTCTATATTTCTATTTGAAATTCCAGAGATATACTACACAGAAATAGTAAACTAATTGATCAACACAACTCAATATCATCCCCATCTTCCTCTTTCTCATATCTTAGCTGTTAAACTGATAAACTGACACTCAGGAGAGATGTATAATAGCTTTCTAATTTGAACTAAAATCAACTCATTTAATTCCTCAAAAGCCTACCTCTTAATTTCCTTAACTTCAAGAAAGAAAAAAGAAAAAAAAAAGGCAGACAGCTTAAACAGTTCTTATCAAGAAATAAATAAAACTGGCTTATATAAATCTGACATATAAATCATTCCCACAAAATATTTACATGAATTTACAATTTAACCATTACAGTATGTTAAAGTTATACACTGTTTTGAACATATTTTCTAGTAAAAGATTAAAACAAGATATAATTCTTTTCAAACTAGAGAGGTTATAATTTTTAATTTACTATATGTTTTAATAAAATAACAAAGGTAAAACATTTTCAAGATAACTATCTTAAAGGGTTTTTTTATGAATTCTCAATTATTGTAGATGTAGCTTTCTAATAGTTCAGAATTTAGAAGAACCTACTACAAAATAAGCACAAAAAGAGCACTTAATAAATATGAAGAATTAGTAAATATAAATGAATATTTATTGAGTTAATTGTTTCCCACAAGAAAACATTCACATTTCTTTTTTACTCAATCATTTACCTACTATCTAAGAGAAAATATATTCAAACTATTTTCTTAAAAATATAAAATAACCTTACACATTCAATTAAGGTATCATTTCTCAGGAAAAATATATTCACAGAAATGAATTTTCCAATAAGAGTGTTTTTTTGCAGAAGCTGTCATTCATCGGCAACCTCAACAATTTATTTTAGAAGCACACTAATGAGAATTTTTTTATTTGGCCTTGACACCTTCTCAAATATTTTCCTTGTGATTAATTCTTATGTATCAATTCAATAGATTATTTACATATCTCTCACACCAAACATGATTCTAAATGGAAAGGAAATTATTATAGGTACTTCATACACCATTTCCACATCATATGATAGCATACTAAATTTGTCCCTATCTCTAGTCTTATCCTTCTTTGATTCCCCAACTTTGAGCATACTGCATAGCACATAGTATATACTCAATAAAATTGCAATAACCTGAATTGAATTCACTAAAGTTGGCTTCTTTTTTTTCCTATGTGTCTATTAAATAAATCTTCTGCTTTAAATTTTATAGGACACCTCTCTCCTGCAATGTTAGATGTGCTTGGTAAATTCAAAACATGTACTGCTTTTGTCTTTTCCTTTTTTTTTTTTTTTACTTCTTAAACATGTTTGTATATTGGCTTAATTTCAGATGTAGACTACAACCAAAAATAATACAAGAAATTGTACATTCAGAATTCCCCATGGTTAACACTTTATCACACATAATTTATTATTCTCTCTCCCACTCTGTTTTATTTTCTGAATCATTGGAGATTAAGTTGTAAATATGAAGCCCCACTACCCCTAAAAATATCATGTTTTTCCTAAAAAAATAAATATTCATCCATGACACCAGAGAACAGTGATCAATATCAGAAAATTTAAATTGACACAATAATAGTATCTAAACTATAAACATCATTCATTTTCTGCAAGTGTGCAAACAATGTACTTTACAGTAAAATGAAATAATGAATCATGTATTGCACCCAAATTTCATGTTGCTTTATTTTATTTTGTCTTTCATAACTTTGTTATTTTTGAATGGTATAGCTGAGTTATTTTTACTATGTCCTTTAATTTACATTTGCCCAATGTTCCTCATGAATATGTATAGATCACCTCTGGCAAGATATCACAGAAGTTATGTTTTTTCCTTGCATTCTATCAGGGAACACATGGTTACAATTTCTCCCACTGTTGGTGAGGTTAATTTTGATAATTTGATTATTGATCAATTAAAACATGTGGCTATCTTTGGTTTTTTAAGGAACCTCCATACTGTTCTCCATAGTGGCTGTATCAATTTACATTCACACCAACAGTGTAGGAGGGTTCCCTTTTCTCCACACCCTCTCCAGTATTTACTGTTTCTGGATTTTTTCATGATGGCCATTCTGACTGCTGTGAGGTGATACCACACTGTAGTTATGATTCACATTTCTTTAATAATTAATGATGTTGAGCATTTTTCATGTGCCTCTAGGCCATCTGTTTGTCTTCTTTGCAGAATGTCTATTTATAACTTTTACCCATTTTTGATTAGGTTATTTGGGGATTTTTTGTTTTTGTTTTTGTTTTTTTTTTAATATTGAGCTGCATGAGCTGTTTGTATATTTTGGAGATGAATCCCTTGTTTGTTGTTTCATTGGCAATTATTTTCTCCCAATCTGTGGGTTGTCTTTTCATTTCGTTTATGATTTCCTTTGTTGTGCAAAGATTTTTAAGTTTAATTAGGTCCCATTGTTTATTTTTGATTTTATTTTCATTACTCTAAGAGGTGGATCCAAAAAGATCTTGCTGCAATTTATGTCAAAGAGTATTCTGCCTATGTTTTCCTCTAAGAGTTTTATAGTATCTGGTCTTACATTTAGGACTTTAGTCCATTTTGAGTTTATTTTTGTGTATGGTGTTCGGGAGTGTTCTAATTTCATTCTTTTACATGTAGCCCTCCAGTTTTCCCAGCACCACTTATTGAAGAGACTGTCTTTTCTCCACTGTATATTCTTACCTCCTTTGTCATAGATTAGTTGACCATAGGTGCATGGGTTTATCGCAGGATGCTCTATCCTGTTCCAATGATCTATATTTCTGTTTTTGTGCCAGTACCATATTGTCTTGATTACTGTAGCTTTGTAGTAGTGTCTGAAATCAGGGAGCCTGATTCTTCCAGCTCCATTTTTCTTTCTCAAGATTGCTTTGGCTCTTTGGGGGCTTTCGTGTTTCTATAAAAACACTATTTTTTTTGTTCTAATTCTGTAAAAAGTACTATTGGTATTTGATGGGGATTTCCTTGAATCTGCAGATTACTTTGGGTAATATAGTCATTTTGACAATATCCGTTCTTACAATCCAAGAACATGGTATATCTCTCCATCTCTTTATGTCATCTTTGATTTCTTTCATCAGTATCTTATAGTTTTCTGAGTATAGGTCTTTTGCCCCCTTAGGTAGGTTTATTCCTAGGTATTTTATTCTTTTTGCTGCAATGGTAAATAGGAGTGTTTCCTTAACTTATCTTTCTGATCTTTTGTTGTTAGTGTATAGAAATGCAAGAGATTTTTGTGTATTATTTTTGTACCTGCAAATTTACCAAATTCATTGGAGAGTTATAGTAGTTTTCTGGTTGCATCTTCACGATTTTCTATGTATAGTATCATGTCATCTGCAAACAGTGACACTGTTACTTCTTCTTTTCCAATTTGGATTCCTTTTATTTCTTTTTGTTCTCTGATTGCCATGGCTAGGACTTCCAAAACTACATTGAATAAAAGTGGTGAGAGTGAAAATCCTTGTCTTGTTCCTGATCTTAGAGGAAATGCTTTCAGTTTTTTAACCTTGAGAATGATATTTGCTGTGAGTTTGTCATATATGGCCTTTATTATATTGAGGTATGTTCCCCCATACCAACTTCTGTAGAGTTTTTATCATAAATGTGTGTTGAATTTTGTTGAAAGCTTTTTCTGCATCTACTGAGATGATCATATAGCTTTTATTCTTCAGTGTGTTAAAGTGTTGTATCATATTGATCAATTTATATATGTTGAAGAATGCTTACATCTCACTTGATCATGGTGTATGATATTTTTAATGTGTTGTTGGATTCAGTTTGCTAGTATTTTGTTGAGGATTTTTGTGTCTATATTCATCAGTGATATTAGCCTATAATTTACTTCTTTTGTGATATCTTTGCCTGGTTTTGGTATCAGGGTGTTGGTGACCTTGTAGAATGAGCTTGGGAGTGTTCCTTCCTCTGCAATTTTTTGGAACAGTTTGAGAATATAAGTGTTAACACTTCTCTAAAGATAGAGCTACCTTATGATCCAGCAATACCACTCCAGGGCATACATCTGGATAAAACCATAATTCAAAAAGATACATGCATCCCAATGTTCATATATGAAGAGGTAATAAGGTTTCATAACTAAACCTATGAGGCTAGCATCATTCTAATACAAAATTCAGACAAAACACACTGAAAAATAAAAATGACAAACCAATGTCCCTCATGAACATGGATGCAAAAATCCTCAACAGAATGTAGGGAACCAAATTTAACAACGTGTTAAAAGGATCATACATGTGATCAAGTGGGATTTATCCCAAGGATGCAAGGATTATTCAATATCCACAAATCATTTAATGTGATACACCACATTAACAAATTGAAGGATAAAAACCATATGATCATCTCAATAGATGCAGAAAAAGCTTTTGATAAAATCAACATCTATTTATGACTAAAAACTCTCCATAAAGTGGGTATAGAGGGAACATATCTCAACATAATAAAGGCCATATATTGCAAACCCACAGCCAACATTATACTAAATGGTGAAAGGCTGAAAGCGTTTCCTCTAAGATCAGGAAAAAGATGTTTATTCCCATTCTCATCACTTTTATTCAACAGAGTACTGAAAGTCTTAGCCACAGCAGTCAGACAAGAAAAAGCTATTTTAAAACATCCAAGTTGGAAAGGAAAAACTAACATTGTCACTGTTTGTAGATGACACAATAGTATATACTGAAAATTCTACAAATACCACCAAAATCTATTAGAACTAATAGATGAAATCAGTAAATTTGCAGAATACAAAACTAATATACAGAAATCTCTTGTGTTTCTATACACTAACAATGAACTATCAGAAAGAAAAATTAAGAAAATCATCTTATTTACAGTTGCACCAGAAATAATAAAATACCTAGGAATAAATATAAGCAAAAAGGCAAAACATATATGCTCTGAAAACTGTAGGACATTGATGGAAAAAACTGAAGACAACACAAACAACTGTAAAGATATATCATACTCATGTAATGGAAGAATTAATATTGTTAAAATGACCATACTAACCAAGGCAATCTAAAGATTCAGTGCAATCCCTCTCAAAATACCAAAGGCATTTTTCACATAATAAAGCAAATATTTCTAAAATTTGTGTGGAAACACAAAAGACATCCAGATAGCCAGACTAAGTTTTAGAAAGAATAACAAAGCTGGAGGTATCACAGTCCCTGATTTCAAACTATACTACAAAGCTACAGTAATCAAATGGTAAGGTACTGGTACAAAACAGACACATAATCATTGGAACAAAGTAGAGAGCCAAGAAGTAAGCCCATTCTTATATGGTCAACTATATTATGACAAAGAAGACAAAAGTATACAATGAAAAAAAACACCTTTCACTAAATGGTGTTGGGAAAACTGGATAGCTGTATGCAAAATAATCAAGCTGAACTACTTTTTCACACCATATACAAAAATAAACTCAAAAAAGACTAAAGAGTTGAATTCAAGGCCTGAAACAAGAAACTTTTAGGAGTAAACATAGGTAATACACCCTTTTACTTTAGTCTTAGCAATAACTTTTTTGATATATGTCCTCAGACAAGGGAACCAAAAGCAAATTTAAAAAATGGGAGGTGTCCATCAAACTGAACAGCTTTCTCACAATGAAGGAATCCATGAACAAAATGAAAAGCCAACCTAATAAATGGGAGAAGACATTTCCAAACATTATATCCAATAAGGAGTTAATATACAAAATATACAAAGAACTAATACAACTCAACATTAAACAAACAAACAACCCAATTTAAAAAATGAACAGAGGACCTGTGACATACAGATAGCCAAGATGCACATGAAAAGACAGTCAACTTCACTAATCATCAGGGAAATGCAAATCAAAACCCAGTGAGATACCACCTCACACCTGTCAGAATGGCTACCATCAAAAAGACAACAAATAACAAGTGATGGCAAGGATGTGGAGAAAACGGGATTCATGTACTGTTGGTGGGATTGCAAACTGGTGAAGCCATTATGAAAAACTGTATGAAGTTTCCTCAAATAATTAAAAATAAAGCTGCCATATGATCCAGCAATTTCACTTCTGGGTATTTACACAGAGAAAACAAAAGCACTAATTCAGAAAGATATATGCACCCAAATATTTATTGCAGTGTTATTTACAATATCCAATGTATGGCTGCAATCTGAGTGTCCATTGTTGGATGAATGGACAATGAAAATGTGGTATATATATATATATATATGTGTGTGTGTGTGTGTGTGTGTGTGTGTGTGTGTGTGTGTGTGTGTGTGTGTGTGTACATATATAGACAATGGGATTATTGGCTGTAGAAAATGAAACCTTGTCATTTTGCATCAGCATGGATGTACTTAAATTGTATTACGCTAAGAGAAATAAGTCAAACAGAAGACAAATACCACATGATCTCACAAATAAGTGAATACAAAACAAAGAAAAAAAACAAAATAAAAACAGAGTCATAGATACAGAACAAAAATGAATGATTGCCAAAAGGGATGGGGTATAGCGGTGGATGGTTGGGAGAAATAGGTCTAAGGGATTAAGAGCTACAAACCTCCAGTTAAATAATAAATCATAGGGATGTAATATACAGCATAGGAAATATGGTCAATAATATTGTAATAACATTATATGTGGATAGGTGGTTACTCAATTTATTGTGGTGATCAGTTCATAATGTATGCACATGTCAAATCACTATGTAGTAAATCTTTAACATAATATTGTACATCAACTTCATTTCAATTTAAATAGAAGGGAAGGGTGTAAATCAAGAGGGTATAAAATTCTAAATGGGATGCAGTGAATAAATAGCTTCAAAATATATGAAAGAAAAACTGGTAAAAGCACAGGGAGAAATAGAAAAATCCACAATTGTAGTTGGAAATTTCAAGATCCGTTTCTTAATAAATAATAGAAAAAGTGGACAGTAAATAAATAAATATGTAGAAGACATGAAAAACTATGAAACAACTTAACCTAATTGACATTTATGGGACACTTCACCACCAACAGCAAATAACATATTATTGTAAAGTACATACAGAACATTTTACTAAGATAGTCTATATTTTGAATCAGGAAACAACTCTTCATATGGTCAAGAGAATTCAAGTAATAATAAATGGAATTGAATTAGAACTCAATAACAGACATATATCTGTAAAACCCACAAATATTTTTAATTAAATGATATTTTTATATAATCATGGGTCAAAAACACCGAAAGAAATGTATAGTTAACTTTAATCTTATGTAGAAACACAGCACATTGGATTTTGTAGGATGCTGAAAAACAGTTATTAGGGTGATATTTATCATTCTTTATAGTAAACATCAAATATTTTGTCAAAGATCTCAGTTTCTATGTTAAGATGCTAGAAAAAGAGATAATTAAACTAAAATTAAAAAGAAGAAATGAAATAATAATAATCAAATAGGAAAATAACTATAAGAAACATAAAAATAATAGAAAAAATTTATTGAATCCAAAATCTGGTTCTTTGCCAAGGACAATAAAATTGATAAATCTCTGCCCATGTCAGAACAACAAAAAAAGGATAAAATACAAATTATCATTTCAGGAATAGGAGAAGTGACATGACTCTATTCTACATATGGTAAATGGATGGTAAGTAAAACTATGCCTATAAATTAAATCACATAGATGGAATGAATAAATTTCTAACAACACAAATGTTCAAAGCACCTCTAGAAAGCCTATACAATGGAACTACAAAATATTTCTGGAACAAATTTAAAGATGATCTAAATAAATAGAGAAATATACCTGGACTATGGATTAAAAGACTCAATATTGTAAAACTATCAATTCCCCCCTTACTGATCTGTTGACTCAATGCATTCTCAGTCAAAATACTGATATACTTACTGGTAGGATGTGAAAAGCTCATTCCAATGTCTATATGAAAATTAAAAGGACCTAAGAGCTAAAACAACCTTGATAAAGAACAACAAAGAGTGCTGAGCATAGTCAAGGAAATGTTGTATTTTCATGAAGGCTGACAAATAAAGCAATAGAATATAAAAGAGAGTTCAGAAAGAGACCCACATATTAATAGACAACTTATTTTTGGCAAAGGTGTAAAGGCAATTCAGCAAAGGATCATCTTTTCAACAAATTTTGCTGAACCAGTCAGATATCCAAATCCAAAAATGCATAAATAAATCACCATACACTAAAATTAACTAAAATGGTTTATAGACCTAGCGTAAAATCTATAAAACTCTAAAGCTTTTACAGAAAAACATAGAAGAAAATTTTTGTGAAGCTGAGTTAGCAAAAAAATTCTTAGATATTACATCAAAAACACATTCCACAAAGGAACAAATTGATAAATTTGACTTCTTCAAAATTAAAACCTTCCATTCTTCAAAATGTACTATTAGGAGAATGAAATGACAAATCACAGACTGGGAAAAATATTTTAAAATTATATATCTAATAAAGGACTTGTGTTTAGAATAAAAAAAGATATTGTTAAAAAGTCAATAATAAGAAATCAAATGACCCAATTTTTTAACGGACAAAATATCTGAACAGACGTTTCACCAAAGAAGATGTATAAATGGCAAATAACCAAATGAAATGAGGCCCAACATCATTAGTAACTGGAGAAATAAAAATTAAAACAACCATGAGATACCACTATACACTTACTAGAATAGCTAAAATTTAAAAGACAGTCCATACTGATTTGGCAAGACAGTGGAAGACTGGAACTCTCATACACTGTTGTGGGAATGTAAAATATGACAACCAGTTTAGAAGCCAGTTTTTTAAATGTTAACCATATACTGGTTACATAATCCAACCAGGCTACTCCTAGGTATTTACCTAAGAGCAATAAAAGTATAAGTCCAGGGATTCCCCGGTGGTGCAGTGGTTGAGAGTCTGCCTGCCGATGCAGGGGACACGGGTTCATGCCCCGGTCCAGGAAGATCCCACATGCCACGGAGTGGCTGCGTCCGTGAGCCATGACCACTGAGCCTGCGCGTCTGAAGCCTGTGCTTCACAACGGGAGAGGGCACAGCAGTGAGAGGCCCACGTACCGCAAAAAAAAAAAAAAAAAAGTATAAGGCCATAGAAAGAACCACGGACAAGTGTTCATAACAGCCTTATGTAATAGCCAAAGCTAAAATATACCTACAAAATAGGCAGATTCTTCTGCTACTCCCTGTCTTCCATTCACAATTACTTTTTACTTTTGAAAGTAACTCTATATTCTAGAGAATAAAGAGTATGTCATTTTATCCTTTTCAATCAATGCTTTCGAATGTTCCCTACTCTACATTAACACAGGCTGAATTTTATGTTCTTCCTTTTAATTTTTATGGCTGGGAGAAATACACTATGTTAGTAAATTGCCTTTGTTTTTTCAAAATAAGTACAAATATACTTTTTCATAACTTGTTTTCCATTTTGTTATTCTATTTATTGTCCTTTTCCCTCTTTCTTCCAGTTTTTCCCATATCCCCCAAAGAATATTATTCATTTTTGAAAAGTGAATGGAGGAGTTATGTGGTGCTTTAGGTATTTTTAACAAAAATCGCTTTTAAACTTTTTTTTTTATATTTCTTACAAGTTGTTGAGTTTTCTCATTATTTTTAGTGTAGTATAATCACACATCATAATGTTAAAGGGCATCACTTATCTTAAGGGTAAATGCTAAAAGGTAATATGCCTGTGGCTGATAATGTAACTTTGAAATAACAGCATGACCGTTACCAAACATGCAAAGCCTGCACTCAACTTTCAAGTGAATTGAAAGAAAAGAGAAAGGGTAAAGATCTATTCTGAGAGCTGTGGCTTTTCCCAACAATTTTGCATTTTGTTTTACACAATATCCTATTTAGCAAGTAAGATGTTCACATTCATAGGTCCAGAGCATAATTTTAAGTTTTCTAGGAGAGGAGGAGTCAAGATGGTGGAATAAGGGGACGCAGAATTCACCTCTCCTTACAGTACATCAAGAAGACGTCTACAGATGGAATGATTCTCACAGAGCAGCTGCTGAACACTAACAGAAGACCTTGGACACCTAAGAGCACAAGCAAAATCCCCATGCAACCCAGTAGAATGAAAGAAAGAGAAAAAGAAAAGAGGAAATGTGAAAGGACCAACACCCTTGGTGAAGCTGAAGGTGAGGAGAGGTTCCTGCACCCAGAGAAGCGCCCTCACAGTTGGGAAATCATCTGGAGCAGAGAGGGAGCTTCAGGAGATCAGAAGGGAATGCAGCATCCAGTCTGGGAAAGTCAGAACAGAGTAAGATGTGTGTGCATGGTCTGTGCACAGCCCTGTGCACCCCAGACTGAGTCGTGTGTCTCCTGCTGTGGAGGGGGTCTAGGTGCTGGAAAGTGGGGTTTGGAGCACAGACCCAGGGAGGGGACAGCTGTTGGCTGTGAAGAGACAACCTAAAAGGATGGGAGCAACGAGCTCCACAACTGGAAAAGTTTGTGGAAGAAGCCTGGGTCACCATAGAAGCAAGATGCCATTGTTGAGTGGGGTTTAAGGGGTGGAATCACCATTGTAACACCGTTTACCCACCACAGGCTCCTGCCACTGCGGGCACTGGGATGGGCACCCATCTGAGCAGGTTCACTCGCCTCTCAAGCCAAGGTATCCTCCACCTGCACAGGCTGCAGAGTTCTGAGTGCTGCCCCAACCAAAGCCTCCTTAGGAATCAGCCCTGGGCCCGCCAGCCTGAGACAAGAATCCACCAGCACACCAATGCACAGACAATTCAGAGAGAAAATAAATAAGGAAACACAAGCCTTAAATGACACATTAGACCAGATAGAGTTAATTGATATTTATAGGACATTCTATCTGAATGCAGTAAAATACACTTTCTTCTCAAGTGCACATGGAACATTCTCCAGGATAGATCACATCTTGAGTCACAAATCAAGCCTCAGTAAATTTAAGAAAATGGAAATCATATCAAACATCTTTTCTGACCACATGTTATGAGATTAGAAATCAATTACAGGAAAAAAATGTAAAGAACACAAACACATGGAGGGTAAAGAGTATCCTACTAAATAACCAATGGATCACTGAAGAAATCAAAAAGGAAATAAAAAATACCTAGAAACAAATGACAATGAAAACACTACGACCCAAAACCTATGGGATGAATCAAAAGCAGTTCTAAGAGGGAAGTTTATAGCAATACAATCCTACCTCAAGAAAGAAGAAAAGTCTCAAATAAACAACCTAACCTTACACCTAAAGAAACTAGAGAAAGAGGAACAAACAAAACACAAAGTTAGTAAAAGGAAAGAGATCATAAATATAAGAACAGAAATAAATGAAATAGAAATGAAGAAAACAATAGCAAAGATCAATGAAACTAAAAGCTGGTTTTTGAGAAGATAAACAAAATTGATAAACCTTTAGCCAGATTCATCAAGAAAAAGAGGGAGAGGACTCAAATCAATAACATTAGAAATGAAAAAGGAGACGTTATAAACTGACACCACAGAAATACAAAGGATCATAAGAGACTACTACAAGCAACTATATGCCAGTAAAATGGACAACCTGGAAGAAATGGACAAATTCTTAGAAAGGTACAACCTTCTAAGACTGAACCAGGAAGAAATAGAAAATATGGACAAACCAATCACAAGTAATGAAATTGAAACTGTGATTAAAACTTCCAACAGACAAAAATCCAGGACCAGATGACTTCACAGGCGAATACTATCAAACATTTAGAGTTAACATCCATCCTTCTCAAATTCTTCCCAAAAAATTTGCAGAGGGAGGAATACTCCAGGTTCATTCTACAAGGCCAACATCACCCTGATACCAAAACCAGACAAAGATATCACAAAAAAGTAAATTACTGGACAATATCACTGATGACCATAGATGTAAAAATCCTCAACAAAATACTAACAAACAGAATCCAACAAAACCCTAAAGGTTCATACACCAGGATCAAGTGGGGTTTATCCCTGGGATGCAAGGATTCTTCAATATACACAAATCAATCAATGCAATACACAGTATTAACAAATTGAAGAATAAAAACCATATGATCATCTCAATAGATGTGGAAAAAAAGCTTTTGACAAAATTCTACACCCATTTATGATAAAAACTCTTTGGAAAGTGGGCATAGAGGGAACTACCATATGACCTAACAATCCCACTATTGGTCAGAGAAAACCATAATTCAAACAGATACATGCACTGTAATGTTCATTGCCACACTATTTACATTAGAAAGGACATAGAAGCAACCTAAATGTCCATCCGCAGAGGAATGGATAAAGAATATGTGGTACATATATACAATGGAATATTACTCAGCCATAAAAAAGAATGAAATTGTGCTATTTGCAGAGATATGAATGGGCTTAGAGATTGTGATACAGAGTGAAATAAGTTGGAAAGAGGAAAACAAATATTGTATAACATCACTTACATGTGGAATCTGGCAAAATGGTACAGATGAACTCATTTGCAAAGCAGAGATAGAGACACAGATATAGAGAACAAACGTATGGATACCAAAGGAGGAAGGAAGGAGTGGGATTGACATATACACACTATTATGTATAAAATAGATAACTAATGAGAACCTACTGTATAGAACAGGGAACTCTACTCAGTGCTCTGTGGCAACGTAAATAAGAAGGAGATCCATAAAAGAGATGATATATGTATATATAGAGAGAGCTGATTCACTTTGCTGTACAGCAGAAACTAACACAACATTGTAAAGCAATTAAGTTCCAATAAAAATTAATTTTTAAAAGTACAATTGGAAAACTACAGAAAACATGAAATATATAATGACCAAAATTATATTTCTACAATAAATTATTTTCTTCTTGAAAAAAAAAGGATTCCTAGCAAGCCTTATTCTGATTTCTGCTGACTATGAGCCTCTGAAGTGTTATTATTAAAAAGGTAAAGGAAGCTGACAAATAAGGATTGGGTAAAGAACTAGGTGTAATATTGTATACCTCTATACTGACGTGAGCGTGTGTGTGTGTGTGTGTGTGTGTGTGTGTGTGTTTAAATTATATGCATGTTTGTATTTATTTTAAGGCAAAAATAAAGCACCTTAAATTATAGCTAATATAAAATTATTTAAATGAATTTACAGTTCTTAGTCACTGTTGATAAGTTCAGAAAAATAATTTTCTAATTTTCCCTTTCTCTTTATTCTCTTTATTTCTGTCACACACAAGAAAAATAAAATTTCTAAACATATGTGTTAGACTTGTCTCTAATAACAAACTCTGATTACAAAACTAAAAATCTATATCTATTTTCTCCCTGAATTAAAATTAAAACTAAATTTTGATTGATCCAAACCAGCTGATGAGGTTCATTAGAGTTTCAGATAAAGGAGTTTAAATGCCACCAAAGTATTCTTTGTTACTCTGAATAATACCACTGACTGTTTCAAAATCACAACTCAGGTATAATCCCAGAGTAATGGAACTGTTATAGAGTGCTTATATAATGTGAATTTCAAACCAAACTGTCAAAGGCTCTTCCCATTCCCAAGTTTAATATATTTAGGGATGCTATCAAACAGAAAACATAAATTGTTAGTCACCATATTTATATAGTGTTTTTTGTGTTCTATACACCACATGAAATGAGGTCCATTATCATAAAAATGCACTGATTTAACTTACATATTTTCTTCCAAAATTGTATTGCATGAAGTAGCCACATTTTTTTTTCATTTTGACATTTCTCTCAGGACATGTAAAAGACAAAACAAATATAGAGGATTTTAAATTTCTCCTTAATTCATTGATAATGCAATATTGTCAGTGCAATATTGTAGATTGTCACTTATTGGTTGTTGGCTACAGCAAGCGTGCACTGAACAACATTTTTCAGCTAAGTTAAACAAAAATAAAAATTTAAAGATAAAGTAACTATTTCATACATGTCATATTATTTTAAATGATTTGAAAAAAGTTAGCTAAAGTAATCTAATCTGTTTCTCTCTAGTATGGAATATATATATATATATATATATATATATATATATATATATATATATATATATATATATATATATATATAATTTTTTCCCCAAAATGTCTTCCTCTGGTGTTTAACAGACATATCCTGACCTCTTACTATTCGCAAAATACCATACTACATATCTGGGAATACTTCAATATGTATTTCCCAAAATTCTTCTTTCAGTCATACCTTCACTTCAGGAAGCTTCACTTTGCACATGAGTCAAAATTGGTGCAGGTGAATCATCACAGACAGATTGCTAAAGATTTTGATATTGTCTAAAGTGTATTGGTATATTAGTTAGGAGTCTGGTGGCTAGTATCAGAAATGAAAGAAGAATAATGTAAACACTAAAGGGGAGGAGTTGTATAACTCATTCAATTGAAAAAAATGGTCAAGTAGTCACAACTGAGGCCAAAGAAAGCTCAGACACAATATATAAATGCTCCTAAGACTATCATTTTTCTTCTCTGTGTTAATCATTTCCCAAGCTTTGTACTCTCTAAAAGCAGAGAAACTTTATTCCCCTAATAGGCAACAGACCTGCCAATAATTGCTTTCTAAAATTAGACCTTCATCTATCATAAAAAGATTGAAATAATTTTATTCAAGATGATTCCTACAGAATAATACATCTCCCAGATCTTTCACTTTGGAAGTTGTTTTTGTAGGGAAGCATTTCCAGAATTAGTTAATATGATGCCTGAATCAAAGTGATAGATATTTTTCCCATCTCTCTCTTTTCCACATTTACCCTGCTGGCTTGTCTACAGTTTGACATGGGCTCTTTTCAGATGTCTCATACAACTCTCTGCATCCTTTCTCAGTCAGATCTAAGGGAAAGGTCATTTCTCTCCATGCATCTCCTTCAGTTAGGGAGACACTCATTTCCAGAAATTCCCAGGGTCTAATTGGACAGAATTGAGTTGCATCCCCATATCCCACCTACAAAAGTGAGAAACTGAGGAGTTGTACTAAGATCCTGAGCTCACCTCCTCCCATGGACACACCAAAACTACAAATACATTTAAAACAACTACTCTAATAACAACCTGAAGATGAAAAGAATAGATTTTTCCACAACTAAGAATATAAAGGAAAGGCCACATCAAGATGAGTAGGAGGGGCAGAGAAGTGGTCTAGTCAGAGCCCACACTCCTCAGTGTGGCAACCTAAAAGCGGGAGGGATATCACAACCATAGGGGTCCCCCATGAGGAGTGAGGGCCCAAGCCCTACATTGAGTTCCCCAGGCAGGGCCTGCATTGGGAAGACAGTCCCCGTAATATCTGAAATATTTGAAAACCAGCAGGGATTATGTCTGGAAGAGCCCAAGGGCTGCAGGAAACTGAGACTCTGCTCTTGAAGGGCTCATGCACAAACTCACTCACTCTGAGTCCCAGCACAGAGGCAACAGCTTGAAAAGAACCTGGGTCACATGAAGAGATTCACTGACCAATTTTACGGCAAGTGCTTGAAGGGCAGGGATCTGGTGAAAGTTTCTTTATGGATAGAAGCACTGCAGGTACCTTTTTTTCACTCTCCTTTCACCCAGTTGGCCCAGTGTTGGTGGGCATTAGTCTATCATTCTCCATTAACCTAAATAACACTGTGTACTCTGCCTTGGCATTCCCCTAAGGACCTGCCCTGCCCAACCCGCCTGCCAGACTAGATCCTCCAAAGTGGTTCCCACACTGCCACACCTAGCAATAATGCTGACTGGCACTATACCCCTCCAAAACAGCTCCCACCTCTCCCTACCTGGTAGGTGACCTGGAGTGGCACTGGCACCCCTCCAAAACTAATTCTGCTCCTGGAGCCCCGGCCCACACAGTAGCATGCCTGCAATAGTCATATCTGGACCTCACAGCCATCTGAGTCAGGGTCCAGCCCTTCACATCATTGTGCCCACAAGAGTCATGGCTGGACCTCTCTGCCAGTCAGACTGGGGGCCAACCACCAACATACCCACAGCAGTCACAGCCAAGACTTATAGACAACCAGGCTATGGCTCAGTCCCCCATACCAATGTCCCACCAGGAATCAAAGCCCAACCACAACAGGAGGTTGCACACAGCCTATACAGGGGTTGCACATAGAACCCCTAGCTCCGATGACCAGAGGGATTGTGTCCCTGGGCCCCAGAGAACACTTTCTACATAAGACCACTCTTTCAAGGCCAGGAGATATAGATCATATATTCAATACAAGGAAGCAAACACAGAGAGTTAGGCCAAAGTAGGAGACAAAGGAATACCTTCCAAACAAACTAAAAAAAAAAAAAAAAAAAAAAGACAAAACCACAGAGAAAGAACTAAGTGAAATGGAGATAAGCAATTCAGATAAAGGGTTTAAACATGGTAATCATAAACATGATTACCAAACTTAGGAGAAGAATACTTGAAGTCAGTGAGAACATCAACAAATAGATAGAAAATATAAACTAAATCAGAACTGAAGAATACAAAAATTAAAATAAAAAATACACTAGAAGGAATAAACAGTAAAATACAGGATGCAGAAGAACAGATCAGCAATCTGAAAGACAAGGTAGTGAAAATCACACAGTTGGAACCGGAAAAACAAAAAGAATAGCTTAAGTACCTCTAGGACAAAAGCAAGCATACTAACATTTGCATTATAAGGGTCCCAGAAGAAGACACAGAGAAAGAAAAGGATATAAATTCTATTTGAAGACATAATGGTTGGAACTTTCTTAACCTGGCAAAGGAAATAGATATCCAAGTCCAGGAAGAACAGACAGTCCCAAACAAGATGAACACAAAGAGATCCACACCAAGATAATTTACAATTAAAATGTCAAAACTAAAGATAGAGAATCTTAAAAGCAGCAAGAGAAAAACAACTAGTTACGTACAAGGAAACTCTCATAAGACTATAAGCTGATTTTTCAAGAACGTTATAGGCAAGAAAGGAGTGAAATGATATAGTCAAAGTGCCAACAGAAAAAACTTTCAACCAAAAATACTCTACCTGGCAAGATATTCATTGGTATGGAAGGGGAGTTGAAGAATTTCCCACCACTAAATCAACCCTGTTTATATGGAAACGAAATGGACAAAACTAGGAAAAAGAATATTATGAAAGAAAAAATCTCACTGATAAAGGCAAACATATAGTAAAAATTGTGGGTCAATCATCTATAAAGCTAGGAGGAAGTTTAAAGACAAAGGTAGTAAAATCATCTCTACCTAAAATAATAACTTAAGCAGTATGCAAAATAGAAAGATGCAAAGTATGACATAAAAACCTAAAAAGGATGGGGGGGGAATGTAGTGCTTTTAGAATACACTCAAACTTGACCATCAACTTAAAATAGATTGCTGTACACATTGTTATAAATGAACCCCATGGTAACCAAAAATCAAAAACCTATTACAAATACACACAAAAAATTAAATAAAGAGAAAGGAATACAAATATAACACTAAAGAAAGTCATCAAATCACAAGGGAAGAGAAGAAAGGAAAAGAGAACCAAAAAACAAACAGAAAACAATTAACAAAATGCCAGAAAGTACATGACTTTTAATAATTACTTTAAATGTAAAAGGACTAATTGCTCCAATCAAAAGACCTAGAACAGATGATTGGATTTAAAAAAAAAACACATATATGCTGCCTATAAGAGACTCATTTTTCATCCAAAGATGCACAGACTGAAAGTGATGGGATGGAAAGAGATATTACATTCAAATGGAAATGAAAAAACAAACAAATCTAGGATGGCAATAATTATATCAGATAGATAGACTTTAAAACCAAGACTGTAACAGACAAAAAAAGGGAGTATGTAATGATAAAGGGATTAATGTAACAAGAGGAAAAAAACACTTGTAAATATCTATGTACCCAACGTAGGAACACCTAAATATAAGAAGGAAATATTAAGAGACCTAAAGGGATAAATTGACAGTAATACAAAAATAATAGTTAATTTTAACACCTCATTTACATGAATGGATAGACCATCCAGACAGAAAACCTATAAAGAAACATTGGCCCTAAACAACGTGTTAAAATAGATGGACTTATTAGATAGATATAAAACATTCCACCCCAAAACAGCAGATTACACATTCTTTTCCTGGATGGATCACATGCTAGGCCAAAAAAAAAAAAAAAAGGAAAAAAAGAAAAAAAAAAACAATAAATTTAAGAAGACTGAAATTATATTGAACATCTTTTTTAACCACAATGGTATGAAACTAGAAATCAATTGAAGAAAAAAAAACTGAAAATCAAACATGTGTAGACTAAAAAACATGCTTCTAAACAAGCAACGGGTTGCTGAATAAATCAAAAGAAAAACTACCTGGAAACACATGATCTTAAATCTATGGGACACAGCAAGAGTAGTTCTAAGATGGAAGTTCATAGCAATACAGGCTTACCTCAGGAATTAAGAAAGATCTCCAATAAACAGTTTAATGTTACACCTAATGGAACTAGAAAAAGATGAACAAACAAAACCTAAAATTAGTAGAGGAAGGAAATAATAAAGATCAGAGCAGAAATAAGTTTAATAAAAACTAAAAAACAATAGAAAAGATCAATAAAACTAAGAACTGGATCTTTGAAAAGAAACATCAAAGTAAACAACAAGTAAAAAAACAGAAGTGGTAAGTAAAAAAAGGGGGAGGGTGTCCAAATAAATAGAATTTCTAATGAAAAAGAAGTTATACCAACACCACAGAAATACAAAGGATCATAAGATATTACTATGAACAGTTATATGCCCTCAAATTGGACAACTGGGAAGAAATGGATAATTTCCTAGAAACATGTAATCTTACAAGACTGAATCAGAAAGGAATAGAAAATCTGAACAGACTAATCATTTGCAATGAAATTGAATCTGTAATCAAAAACTCCCAAGAAACAGAACTCCAGGAGCAGACTGCTTAACAAGTGAATTCTACAAAACATTTAAAGAGTTAATATGTATCCTTCTTAACTAATGGAAAAAAAAAGGTGAAAGAATGCTACAAACTAATTTTATTTGGCCAGAATTACCCTGGTACCAAAACCAGATAAAGACCCACAAAAATAGAAAATTACAGGGAAAGAGCCTTGATGAACATAGATGTACAAATCCTCAACAAAATATTAGTAAACTGAATTCAAAATACATTAAAAGGATCAAAAAACATCATCAAGTGGAATTTATTCCAGGGATGCAAGGATGATTCAATAACCACAAAATCAGTCAATGTGATACACCACAATAACAAAACTATGGATAAAAATCATATGATCTTTTCAATAGAGGCAGAAAAAAGCATTTGACAAAAACTCAACATCCATTTCTGAGAAACCTCTCCACACAGCGTCTATAGAGGGAACTTACCTCAACAAAATAAAGGCCATATATTACAAACCTATAGTCAACATTATACCCAATGGTGAAAAGCTGACAGCATTTTGTCAAAAAATCAGGAACAAGACAAGAATGCCCACTACCAGAATTTTAATTCAACATAATATTGGAAGTCTTAGTCACAATGAGACAAGAAAAAGAAATTGTAAAATTCAAAATTGGAAAGAAATAAATAAAAATGTTTCTGTTTACAGATTACATGATACCAGTAGAAAACCCTAAGGCTCCATCAAAAAACTATTGAATTAATAAATGAATTCAATAAAGTAGCAGTATACAAAATCAACGTACAGAATTCAGTTGCATTTCTACACACTAATAACTATCAGAAAGAGAAATTAAGGAAACAATTCCATTTATAACTGCATTAAAAATAATAAAATACCTAGGAATAAATTTAACCAAATAGGTGGAAGATCTGTAGTCTGACAACTATAAGACAATGATGAAAGAAATTAAAGATGACACAAATGGAAAGATATCCTGTGTTCACAAATAGGAAGAATATTGTTAAAATATTCATATTACCCAAAGTTGTCTACAGATTTGATGCAATCCCTATCAAAATACCAATGGTATTTTTTCACAGATCTGTAGCAAATAATAGTAAAATTTGTGTGTAAGCACAAAAGACCCCAAGTAGCCAAAACAATCTTAAGAGAGAAAACTAATGTTATAGGTATCATCCTCCTGGGTTTCAAATTATACTACAAAGCTATATTAATCAAAACAGTATGGTACTGGTACAAAAACAGATACATAGATAAATGGAACAGAATAGAGAGCCAAGAAATAAACCTGCACTTACATGGTGAATTAATTTATGACAACCAAGCCAAGAATATACAATGGGAAAAGACAGTCTCATCAATATATGATGTTGGGAAAACTGAACAGATACATGCAAAATAATAAAACTGGACCACTATCTTATAACATACACAAAAAATAAATATGGATTAAAAACTTGAATATAAGACTCAAAATCATAAAACTCCTAGCACTAAAAAAAGGCAGTATTCTCTTTACCATCTACTTTAGCAATATTTGTTTTTGGCCATGACTCTTCAGGCAAAGGAATCAAAACAAAACTCAACAAGTGGTACTACATCAAACTAAAAAGTTTTGCACAGCAAAGGAAACGTTAACTAACACAAAGCAACCTACTGAATGTGAGAAGATATTTGCAAATCATATATTCAATAAGGATTTAATTCTAAAAAATATAAAGCATGTATACAACTTATTATCAAAAAACTAAACAACCTGATTATTAAATGGAAAGAGGACCTGGACCTGGATAGACATTTTTTCAAAAAAAAATACAAGGGCCTCCCTGGTGGCGCAAGTGGTTGAGAGTCCGCCTGCCGATGCAGGGGATACGGGTTCGTGCCCCGGTCTGGGAGGATCCCACATGCCGCGGAGCGGCTGGGCCCGTGAGTCATGGCCGCTGAGCCTGCGCGTCCGGAGCCTGTGCTCCGCAACGGGGGAGGCCACAACAGTGAGAGGCCCGCATACCGCAAAAAAAAAAAAAAAAAAAAAAAAAAAATACAAATGCTAACAGGCACATGAAAATATGTTCAACATCACTAATCATCAGGGAAATACAAATCATAACCACAATGAGATATCACCTCACACTTGTCAGATAGATAATATCAAAAGAACAACAGTAACAAGTGTTGATGGAGATGTGGAGAAAAAGGTGCCCTCATGCATTCTTTTGGAAATATCAATTGGTGAAATGAAACCACTATGGAGAACAGGTTTAATGTCTCCCCAAAAATTAAAAAAAATAGAACTATCATATGATACAGCAAATCCATTTCTGGGTATTTTTTCTGAAGAAAACAAAAACATTAACTCAAAAAGATGTATGTACTTCTATGTTCATTGTAGCATTATTTATAGTAGCCAAGATATGGATGCAACCTAAGTATTCATTGATAAATGAATAGATAAAGAATATGTGGTGTATATATGATGTATTATTATTCATCCATAAAAAAAAAAAAAATCTTGGTTTCTGTGATAACATAGATGGACCTAGAGGCTATTACCCTAAGCAAAATAAGTCAGACAAAGAAAGACAAATATCATATGATTTCACTTACATTTTGAATCTAAAAAACAAAATAAATGAACAAAAAAACTAAACATAAACAGAATCATAAGTACAAAGAATAAACTGGAGGTCCCCAGAGGGGAAGAGCACAGGGATTAGGTGAATTGTTGAAGGAGATTAAGAGGTACAGACTTCCAGTCATAAAATGAGTAAATCATTGTGATGTATGCCATGAGGAATATAGTCAGTAATATTTTAGTAGCTTTGTATGGTGACAGAGAGTTAATAGACTTATCATGGTGATCACTTTGTAATCTATATAAAGGTTGAATTGCTATTTGTACACCTGAAACTACAATAATATTGTATGTCACTACACTTAAATAAAAAAAGGAATAAAATTTTAATGTTGCTATAAACTTTTTTTTAGTGAGAAAAGAGTTTTGTCATTTCTAGTCCTCCTTAAGTGGAAGCAGTTTCTGCTAGTGAAAAATAAGGATGTTGAATATGTTTTAATAGGGAACAGTATCTACTGACTCTCTTTGATTTCCAATTCTGACAAGAGAGAGCAGGCTTATGGTCACACTTGGGCCTTTGGTGAGGGACGTGTATTTTGAGAAGAACATGGTAGCTCTCTAGAGATGGGATGCGTTGGAGAGCGGAAGTGTCCAGGAGAAAAGTTTGTCCATGTGTAGAGGTAATACCATAAATTTATTTTACAGTTACCTCCTTGGCTTCTCAATACATTATTCCCAAATACACAATTTAAAATTTTCTCTCCTTTCCCCAGAATATATTTTAGGTATATTATTTTGGACATATCACATTAAATTGTGAATACCTTCACTCTTGTTACAATAGAAAATAAACCAAACTCATAACTAACAATTTCATCCACTTCCAGATTTGGTACCTCTGCCTGTTATTCATTCCTTTCCATCTTTGAATGTAGCTTTATTTATTTTTTTCCAGTTTTTTTTTCTTTTTCTTTCTTTTTTTTATTTTTATTAGTCTCTGCTTTACAACAAAGTGAATCAGTCATACATATACATCTGTTCCCACATCCCCTCCCTCCTGCATCTCCCTCCCCCTCACCCTCCCCATCCCACCCAACCAGGCGGCTACAAAGCACCGAGCCGATCCACCCGCGCCACGTGGCCAACCATCCACCCCACGCCCGGCAGTGTATACACGTCCATGCCTCTCCCCCGCCCCGTCACAAACCCCCCTCCCCATATCCCCAAGCCCAACCCCATTAGGTCTGTGTCTCTATTTCTGTTTTACCCCTAAGTTCTTCATGACATTTTTTTCTTAAATTCCATATATATGTGTTAGCATACGGTATTTGCCTTTCTCTTTCTGATTTACTTCACTCTGTATGACAGACTCTAGGTCTATCCACCTCATTACAAATAGCTCAGTTTCGTTTCTTTTTATGGCTGAGTAATATTCCATTGTATATATGTGCCACATCTTCTTTATCCATTCATCTGTTGATGGACACTTGGGTTGTTTCCATCTCTGGGCTATTGTGAATAGAGCTGCAATGAACACTTTGGTGCATGTCTCTTTTTGAATTATGGTTTTCTCAGGGTATATGCCTAGTAGAGGGATTGCTGGGTCATATGGTAGTTCTATTTTTAGTTTTTTAAGGAACCTCCATAATGTTCTCCATAGTGGCTGTACCAATTCACATTCCCACCAGCAGTGCAAGATTGTTCCCTTTTCTCCACACCCTCTCCAGCATTTATTGTTTCTAGATTTCTTGATGATGGCCATTTTGACTGGTGTGAGATGATATCTCATTGTAGTTTTGATTTGCATTTCTCTAATGATTAATGATGTTGAGCATTCTTTCATGTGTTTGTTGGCAGTCTGTATATCTTCTTTGGAGAAATGCCCATTTAAGTCTTCTGCCAATTTTTGGATTGGGTTGTTTGTTTTTTTTTTTTTTTTTTTTTTGCTATTGAGCTGAATGAGCTGCTTATAAATTTTGGAGATTAATCCTTTGTCAGTTGGGACATGTAAAAGTATGAGATTAGATCATTCCCTGACACCATACACAAAAATAAGCTCAAAATGGATTAAAGGCCTTAATGTAAGGCCAGAAACTATCAAACTCTTAGAGGAAAACATAGGCAGAACACTCTATGACTTAAATCACAGCAAGATCCCTTTGGACCCACCTCCTAGAGAAATGGAAATAAAAACAAAGATAAACAAATGGGACCTAATGAAACTTCAAAGCTTTTGCACAGCAAAGGAAACCATAAACAAGACCAAAAGACAACCCTCAGAATGGGAGAAAATATTTGTAAATGAAGCAACTGACAAAGGATTAATCTCCAAAATTTATGAATGTGGCTTTAAAAAAAATAGATTTTATCTTTTTAGAGTAGTTTTGAGTTCACAGAAAAATTGAGCTGAAAGTAGAGAGAGTTTCCAAGTGAATATATTTTTTTATGGTCAAGCAATACATGGGGTAAATGATAAATGTATCATTCACCAACATATCTAATATGCTGAAATAGATATTAAAAATAAAAACTACCATCAAGATTAGAGAGGAAGGGGACTGATATGGGTTTCAACCAATCCTAGTGGTTCCACCTCATGTTTCTGAGTTTCAGCTTGTCCGTCCTCTCCCCAATTTAACATTCATCTTCTCTTGTACTCTACTTTTTCTGAGGCTTTCAGCTCCAACTTCATATGAGAAGGCAAGTTCTTCACAAAGAATGCTTAACCAGTTCCCATAATTACACGTTAAAATCCCTGTAGCTATATATGTAATACACACACATGTTTATATATGTGTTTATATAGATATTGTATAAAATATGCATACATATTTATCTCCATCTTAGTTGTTCTGCTTCTCTGATGGAATCTTGCTGGATACCAATAAATAGACAAATACACAATTGTAATTGTTGTTGGAATATTTAACACTCTTCTCAGCAATTTGTAGAATAAGTAGAAAATCAGTAAGAATGTAGAATATTTGAGCAGCACTATCAACCAACTAGTCCAAACAAACAGTAGAATATACAAGGGCACATGGTCATATTTAGAAACTAATACCCATGGATTAAAGAATAAATCACAAGAGAAATTATAAAGTATTTTATATGAAGGATAAGAAACAAACCAAATCAAATTCTGTGTAGTAAATACTAAGCAAGTTTCAAAGCAAATGTAAGCTTCAAATATTTATGTTTGAAAATCAAAAAGGTCTAAAATCAAATATCTAAGATATCATTTTATGATTATAGATGAAGAATAGTAAAATGAATCCAAAATAAGTAGAAGGTGGGAAATAATAAAAATAAATAGCAGAAATCAATGGAGTAGAAAACACAAACAATTCAAAAAATCAATGAAACCAAAACTGTTTTTCTAAAAAGATTGATAAAACTGATAAATCTCTAGCTAGACTAGCCCAGACAAAAAGAGAGAAGAAACAAATTGGCAATATCAGAAGTGAAAAATGATATATCCACAGATAATACAGACAATAAAAATATAATAAATAAATATATTTTAAAACCATTTAAGCAAATATATTTAATTACTAGGATGAAATGGACAATTTTTTGAATCTCAAACATTACCAAAGCCAAATGAGGGAAGAATATCAATATGAATAGCCTTGTATCTGTAAAAGTAATTAAATTCTTCGTTAGGAACCTTCCCATGAAGAAAACTACAGACCAAGAAGTCTTCACTAGTGAATTCTATCACACAATTAAGAAAACAATACATCTAAATTAGCAAAAACCCTCTCAGAATAAAAGAGGATCAAATCCCAACTAATTTTGAAAGCCCCCTCCTCAGAAAGACCCTAATAAGAAAAACCTTACAAAAACATTACAAAAATAAAATGAAATTACAGAATCCTAGCAAAGATTCTGATCACAAGACAAAACTGCAGAGTAATATGCCTTATGAATGGAGATACAAAAAATCCTAATGGAATACTGACATAGCAAACCCTGCAATTTATAAAAAGAATAATCCAGCAAGACCAGGTATGTTATATCATGGCAATTCAAGTTGGGTTAATATTTGACAATCAATATAATCCAACATATTCACAAAATAAGAGATAAAAGCTATTTTCAATTTGTGTAAAAAAACCAAATGACAAGATGTACTATTCAATATGGATTAAAAAAAACTCTCAACAAACTAGTAATAGAAGAAAACTTTCCCAATGTGATAAAGGGAATCTATGGAAAATGTATAACTAATATTACCCTTGAGTAAAATATTGAATTCTTTCCTACTAAGGCAAAAATCAAGGCTAGGACAACGACTACCATTACTTGTAATTAATTTAGTACTGAAGATTCTAGCCAGTGCAATAATTTAGGTAAATGAATGTAAATTATAGAGGGCTAAAAGGAAGAAAACACGTGACATGTATAAGACAGGCACACAGAAAACTACAACACGATGAAAATGTCTAAAGAAGATCTCAGTAAATGGAGAGGTGTAAGGTGCATCATGTTTGTATATTGACAGGTTCAATATTCTTAAAATATTATTTTTTTCTAAACAGTTCTATCTAAAACAATGAGAATTTAAATCTCTGAGGGCTTTTTATTAGAAATGGACAAAAGTGATATGGAAATTCAAAGAGCCCAGAAGAGTTAACCCAAATTTGTAAAAGAAGAGCAAGAAATACTGTAAAGATAGAGTTATGAAGACAGTGTGATATTTGTGTTAGTATAGTGTACCTATATGTTCAAATAAACTGCAACAAAAGTAACCAAGAAATTCCATGGAAAAACATAGTCTTATCAACAAATGATTGAACATTATTGTCTATCCATGGAGGTGGGGAAGGAACACAGCCCTTATCTTATAATATGCACAAATATTAATTCCAAATATATCACAAGCCTAAAAAAGAAAAATAAGACAGTAAACATTTTGAAGAAAATATCTTTGTGACCTTCAGTGAAGCAAAATTTCTTGGACATGAAACCAAAATCATAACCCATAAAAGAACACATTGATAAACTTGACTGTGCCAGCATAAAGAACTCTGCTTCTTGAATAACACACTGTTGAGAGAATGAAAAAATGAGTCATACACGGAGAGAATTTATTTGCAAACTCATAATTTATTAAAGGATTATATCCAGAATACACAAATAATTCCCAGAACTCAACAAGGAAAACATTCAATAAGAATGATTAATTATGTGAACAATCTGAAAATTAAACTTTCAAAATAAATTTTCAATAGCCATCATAAACAGTAATATAATTACACAAAATTTTACCAAAAAAAGTACAATATTAGCTCACTGAAAACCTCAACTTATTGATGAGAGACTATAAGAAGACCTAATTGAGAGATACACCATGCTTATGAATTGGAAGACAATAATTTGAGGAATTCAATTCTTCCCAAATTAAGCTGTAGGTTCAAAGCAATCTCAACTATAATTCCAGGATGAATCTCAAACACATTAGTCTGTGAAAAGGAAGCTGGACTCAAAAGGTACCACATGATTCTATTTATGGAAAATTCTAGGACGGGCAAAAACTGATTAATAATGACAAAACAGGTCAGTTTTTCCCCGGGGCTAGGGGTAGTGGAATTTACAAAGGACTGCAGGAAACTTTGGGGAATAATGGAAATATTCTGTATCTTGATTGTTGTAGTGATGTATATATCTGTCAAAATTCATTGAACTATACACTTAAATGGGCAAATTTGTAATACGTAAGTTATACCTCATAAAGTTGATATGAGAACTCTACACATTTGTGCTGATGTTCTACATAACTTTTCAGATGGTATTGTAATTGGGTTCAATCTTTTAACCCTTTACTGAAGGCTACAACAACTCTCCATTTGTTGATATTTTATCAGGTCTCCTGAAGCCAACTATTTCTTGAAGCTCAAGCCACATGCTCAGAATCTGATTTAGCCAAGTACTTTGCTCCTTTATAACAAGGAGTGATGACTTTCCAGTCCAGCTCATGGGGTACTCACTGCCCCTCCCAAACCCTGCCTCGCTCAGATACTTTTTCTCAGATGCAAGTGACATAGACTTAAACAAAAGAGGAAATGCTTTGACTTATGAGACACTAAGAAGTTTAAATAATGAAGCCCTGTGAAGGACAGGGATGCACCTTGCACTCAGGAATGCATAGATCTAAGTTATATTTGTAGAACACTTTCCCCATCTCCTTTTTTTTTTTTTTTTTTTTGGCAGTGGGTGATTGATTTGTTGGTTAATTTTTTTCTTTCTTTCTTTCTGAATTTGGAGTACATCCTCACACTGCAGACTGACTATTTCACTTTTTAAGACACATGGCTACTAAATTTGCCAAATTCTAAATTCCATGGCTTCTCTAACTGGTGGGAGTTAGTATTGATGCTCTCTTTAGTCCTAATTGCAAAAGCCCTAGGGACCTCTTCAACTTAGCTTAGTTCACATAACCACCCATTGACCAAGGCCAGGGAACCAGTGGATATGGGGTCATGATATATATGGCATCTCCAGTGACAGCTTTGAGGATGTTAATGTTGAAAAATTAAGAAGAACATGTTATAAAAGAAGTGTAAAATATTGGGAATAGAATTTCATATAGACTCATGGTAATAAGCACATTACCATGTATTAAACACTACTCCAACTATTTATTTGTCCAAGACACAAAGATGGGCCCTTTATTCATTTTTTGTGTTTTTTTGCCAAAATAATATGTAAAATATTTCTAAATCAATTCTGAGAAACTGATAGGCCTAATAATGAAATAATATTTAAATATATTTTATATGTTTTATAAAAAATAAACATTTCTAAATAAAATTTTAAAATAAAAATGCACATTTTGTCATATTAGCAATGAACGAATGAACACTTTACAATAATATAAAATTATCAATCTGGGGAAGGAAAAATTTTATATAGGTAGAAGTAATTAAAGGAAATGTTCCAGTATGAACATTGGACTGTGAATAATTAAGAGAATCAGGATCTAGTTTTAGTTCAACAATTGATTACTGGTTCTTCCATGCTATTAACCTCTGGCAATCAGCTTCATATCCCACAAAATAAAGAATTTGGAATGGATCATCTCCAGCATCTGTATCATTGAGATGCTATGTGTTGTCCACCTGCCCCATCATCCTTTCCTCACATAATTAATGTTAAAAGGTAGAATGCACTCAGGGTCATTTCTAATGGCTCCTTCTAATGTGCTAAAAAAGGATGAAAACTTAGAATATAAAAGGATTAGATATTCTATGATAAACAGAAAGATGCTGGAGATCACATTTCCATTCTAAAATACTGCTATTATTTTAAACATTGTCCCTGTCTTCAAAAAATGGAAATATTAACAAAAGGGATTAGAAAGATATATTCTTGTCAGTTTTGATTTTTATTTAACTCCTTGAGGCATCTCTATAAAAACGTAAATAATCCAAAGAAATTTAAAACAAGTGTATTTTTTAGCAGTCACATGCTTTTTTGAGGTATATTACATATTCATATTATTTTTGGAATGTAAGATGATATAGTAAATATATGTTAACTATATAAAAACCATATATTTTGGCATTTATGGAGAAGTTACTTCTTTTTTAAATATATAATATACAAAATATTTTCTGATTCTACTGTAAAGAATAGAATTCCCATAGTTTTAAATAACTGCCATGGGCTTCCCTGGTGGCACAGTGGTTAAGGATCTGCCTGCCAACATAGGGGACATGGGTTCGAGCCCTGGTCCGGGAAGATCCCACATGCCATGGAGCAACTAATCCCGTGTGTCACAACTACTGAGCCTACACTCTAGAGCCCACAAGCCACACTCCTGAAGCCCGGCAGCCTAGAGCCCATGCTCTGCAACAAGAGAAGACACCGCAATGAGAAACCTGTGCGCTGCAATGAAGAGTAGCCCCTGCTCACCGCAACTAGAGAAAGCTCGCACGCAGCAAAGAAAGAACCAACACAGCCAAAAATAAATTAATTAAATAAATAATTTTTAAAAATACCTTTAAATAACTGCTGTGTGAGTCATCATTTCCATCATTCTTCCCAGTCTTGACCTTACACCCACTAAAATAAAGCTTCAATTGTACTTTTAAAACATATTAAAGTATAATGTTCTAGGACATTAAAATCTTTCATCAACTGCATGAATGAATGTCCGATTTTATATATCTAATTCTACATTAAATTCAGGTCAAGCAGAGAGCAAATTATTTACTTTAATATTCATTAATTTATTCTCTTTCACCCCGAATTGGTTTTTATCCTTCATATATCGTTACCCAATCATTTCAAACAGAATTCTCCCAAGTTAAGCATTTTTCAAAGAAGTAATAACAATTTTAAAAATAATCAATGTTGAAAATACTAGTAGTTCACACATAACAGATCACTGTAGTAGATATCAATTTTTCAATATGCTTCCCCCAAATTTCCCCAGCATGACACAGTATTTTGAAAAATATTTCAGTGAAAAAGGAATAGGTCAGCAACTTTTGTCCATGAACAACTCCCCAGTAAGAAATTAATAAACAGGAAAACACAACACCCTTTAAATGAATGACTGAAGGCAGTGTTTCTAACCTGTTTCAGTGCTACTTTGGGGCCAGACTCTTCCTAGTGTTATAAGTCACTAACATGACTCATTCCCTCACAGTTGGAAGGACAATCCTTGAATTGCACAGCAGATTTCCTTGGCAACATTTTATAGTGTTTATGGATGGTACTTTTAACATTTAATTTTAAATGTTCTGATTACCCAGAACTTACTACGACCTAGAAAAGACAAAGTACATCAAAATTCATGTAAAGAGTTAGACGCTTGGATCAGTGTTCTACAAGGCAGGGTTTAGTGCACAGCTCCCTAGTGACAAGTGTTAGTGTTGCAATCAGTGAAAATCCAGGACGCTTTGATCTTCCAATAAGCAATAATTTGCATAGAAATTTACATAGCTACATTGTGAAAATCTTCTTTGAGGTTGATAACCATATACCTGGACAAAATTGTGTTTCCTTATTTATTATACCCAATTTTACCAGTTAGAAATGTCTGCATATAGTTTAAAAAAAAAGTACAGTAGTGAATTAAAGATAGTTTACCTCTCTCTTTTATATAAAGGAAACCTAGAAGGAGGAAGTCCAAGGAAGACTCTATGGGGCTATCAGTGACTAAGGTAATTATCTTTCTACTCCATTGCCAAGGGCATGCTCCATTCTAAAAATCACCACATAATCCAAGATGGATACTGAGGCTCCAGCCATCACATGAAAAGTCTGCAGGCAAGAAAAAAAGAGCAAAGATGCAAATGACAATCTTCTCAGTTGAGTTGCCTCCCTTAAGCAGCTTTCCAGGAAATTTCCCATAACACTCCTTTAATCTCTGCTTTAAAATTGGCTGCTCTAGACTAAATTCTTCTCTTGTAGAACTTGGTTGAAGCCAGCAAAACATTGTCCATATGCGATTAAATGATGACCTACAATATCCCCTAGTACCACAGAATTGATTATCATATGTATGGGGATTGTTTCCTTTGCAGTGATATAAAAAGACAACTTTTTAATGTATCAAACACAACTTGACTCATTATCTTCTAATGTTTATATTACAGACTAAAATCTAAAGTCATTCCTTACTTCATTGGTAAACTGTATTACTTTTCTGCCTGGTGATTTACCATTATAAAACAAATGTCCACAATATGACTAACTCTTAGCTGGCATGTCCTGAGTCATTTTGAGCTGTAATTTCAAGACTTCCTACAGTTCTCATATTTTGTCATCTTTTGTAAATTATAATATGTAGTTGATGTTGTGTTTGTGTGTCTTACTTGGTCTTGATAAACAAAGATCGTTGATTTTGAACTTTCTTGAATCAGTGAAATTCAGTTCAATTTCTGTAGCATTGAATTCAGTTCAAGTGAAGAGCTTTCCATCTGTTTACCATCATCATTTCTGTCATCTATAATTTCCATCTATTTCTGTCATCTACATTTATTGCTCCTCATAAGATCCATGATGCAATTTCGACAGAATTGTTTCTATTTACCTAACATGACACCATACTTCTCTTGTAAGAAAGAGAATTTCTAAAATTTCCCTCTTTACTGTGCTTAAATTTTCTTATATGTACCCTCAATTTGTCAGAAATCTGGAAAATTGGGCATTTAGATTGGGTTCTTTGTTTATGATGATATTACAGGGATTCTATTTTTATGTTTTAAAAATCTTTCTATATTTTTGATATAAAAATATCAAAGGGAGAAATTTAAACACTTGTGCTTAAGTTTTTATCATGTTGGAAAGGGTAAACCTGAATTTAATACACATTTTATATAAAACAAGAGTGGATTTCCCTTAAGTTTTATTACCCTGATATGTTTACTAACATAACCTCAAAATATGCAAAAACCTACACTACCTTGTTTTTAGTTATTTTATTATGATATATGTGGGTCTATTTCTGGACTCTAATTACTGTTCAATTGATCTATTTTTCTATTTTTGTACAAAAAACCATACTTAAATTGACTACAATAGCTTTTAGTAAATCTTGATGAGTAATATAAATAATTCAAATTTATTTTTATGTTTTTAAAAGTGTTTTGGCTATTCTAGATATTTTGCATTCTTATATAAATTTTAAAATTATCTTGCCAATTTACATCAAAAATCTTGCTAGGATTTTGATTATGATTATTTTATTAAATCTATAGATCATTTTAGGGATAATTAACAATGTAAAATATTAAACATCCCAATCTATGAACATGGTGTTTCTCTCCACTTAAGTGGGTTTTAAGTTTTTCTTTATGATATTTTGTATATTTCAACATAGCCTCTTGCCTATATTGATTAAATTTTCCTTATGTATTATAGTTTGTATGCTTCTGTAAAGATATTATAATTTTATTTTTCCATTTGTTAAATTGCTAACATAAGAATAAAAAGTTGACATTTATATTAAATATGTATTTTTTCAAAGGTGTTAAATTCATTTATTAATCATTATTTAAAAATTATTTATATACATATACTATGTTTTGTGTGAATAAAAAACAGTTTTAAGGTTTTCTTTTCAAATGTTATTCATTCTATTTCTTTCTCTTGCCTTATTGCACTGACTAGGATCTGTAGTACAATGTTGAATAGAAAACATGAAAGCAGGCATTTTTGCCTTAGTCCTGATCTTGTGGGAAAGCGATCAATATATCAACTTTAAGTATATAGTTAGATGTGAGATTTTAGTACCATTTATCAGATTGCAAAAATTATCTTTTATATATATTTTTGAGAATATATTTTTTCAATAATGGGTGCTAAGTTTTGTAAAATGTTTACTTCTATGTCTATTAAGGTGGTTATGTGGTTTTCTTCTTCATTATTTTAATGTGGTGAATTATATTGTTTGAGCAGCCTTTCATACATAGGATAAACCACACTTGGTTATGGTGATTTATTTTTTATGTATATTTCTGGAATCAATTTTTTTATTTTATTAATATGTTTATGTATATACTCATGAGAAATATTTGCCACTTCATTTTTTGTAATCTCCTTGTTAGTTCTGAGGAGCAAAATTATACAGGCATCATAAAATACTCTGAAAGTGTTCTCTCTTCCTCTATTTTTCAAAGTAAGATTGTTATTATATTGTTATTTTTCTTCTTTAAATGTAAGAAAGAATTTACAAATGAAACAATCTGGTGCTGGAGTTTTCTCTGTGGAAGGAGATATGGTATTAAAATTTTGAAATAATTATAAATTTACAAAAAGTAGCAAAAATAATAGAGAGGTCCCATGTACCCTTTACCCAATTTCCCCAATAAATAAATAACTTACAAAGCTATAGTACAATATAAAAACCAGTAAAATGACATTGGCACAATGTGGGTGTTAAGTTCTGTGCCATTTTATCACATCTGTATATTTATATAATGCCCACTACAATCAAGACACAAACCTATTTCATTACCACAAAAATCTTCCTCATGCTAATCCTTTGTTATTACACCCATTCAATTGCCCCCATACTATTCCTAACCCAAGAAGCCACTGATCTTTCTTCTATCTCTACAATTTTGTTATTTCAAGAGAGTTATATAAAGAAAATCATATAGCATGTGACCTTTTGAGATTGACTTTTTTTGATTCAGTGCCATGCCCTTGAGATTCATCTAAATTATTGCATGTATCAATAGTTTGTTCTGTATGTTTTTGAGCAGTATTCCATTGAAGAGAATAAAACAAGGTGAGCCTTTGATTTCCCCAGATACTTCCCAGAGTCAAATTTCAAGCTGCAATGTAGAGAGTAGAAATCCAAACAGAGCCTGGAGTCTAAGTAGAGAACACATATATTGGATTTCAGAGAGTCTGAGGTGGCTAGAATTTTCAGAGAGTGCAAAATCAGCAGAGTCATGTCTACTCTTTGGATGAATGATGTCTACTCTAAGCCTGCATGCCTAGATTAACACTCCCCATGTTTGCTGAAGTAAATAGGCTAAAAAGTTCCAAGTGCTCACATATCTTTAAGAGTACTTTGTCCCTTTAGATGGAATGGAGAGATTTTATGATAGAGAATATTACATTAAGTCCTAAAGGGCCACACCTTAGTAATGAGGCTAACTTAGAGCCTGAACAATAGTTAATCTGGACTCAGAATAACAAGCAAACAAAGCTTAAAATCAAGTTCTAAAAAGAAACAAAGCAAAAAAAAAAAACAAAAACAAAAACAAAAAAAACACAATGATTCCCAAATAACTTAAGTGCTTGCCAGAATAAAATCCAAACATCTTTAAGGGATACCAAAAAAAAAAAAAATCCAGTTTTAAGCCATAAAAAATTAACAAAGTTAGAGGACTCAAATAAATAAAGTTAGAAATGAAAGAGGAGACATTACAACTGATACCAGAGAAATATAAAGAATCATGAGACTACTATGAACAATATATGCCAACAAATTTGAAAACATAAAATAAATAGATAAATTTTTAGAAACATAGAATCTACCAATACTGTATCATGAGAAAATTAAAAAATCTGAAAAGACTGAATTCTAGTAAGGATATTGAATCAGTAATCAAAAACTTCCCAACATCCAAAACACTAGGGCCAAAGAGCTTCACTGGTGAAGTCTACCAAACATTCAAAGAAGAATTAATACCAATCCTTCTCAAACTTTTCCAAAAAATAGAAAAGGAGGGAACACTTCTAAACTCATTTTTTTAAATTTTAACATCATTCTGACCAAAACCTGAACAGAACACCACAAGAAAAAAAAAGCACAAACCAATATCCCTGATGAGCATAGATACAAAATTCATCAACAAAATATAAGCAATGCGTTTAAAGTATCATACACCATGATCAAGTGGGATTTAATTTATTCCAGGGGTGGAAAGATTGTTCAATATCAGCAAACTAATCAATGTGATACACCATATTAACACAATGAAGAAAACAAATGATATGGTCGTCTCAACAGATACAGAAAAATATTTTGACATAATTCAACATTCATTTATTATTAAAAAAAAACTCTCAACAAAGTGGGTATAGAGGGTACTTACCTCAACTTGAAAAAGGATATATATGACAAACCCATAGCCAACATCATACTCACTGGTGAAAAGCTGAAAACACTCCTGAAAGCAGGAACAAGACAAAGATAACTACTCTTGCTACTTTTATTTGACATAGTACTGAAAGTCTTAGCCATGGCAACCTGACCAGAAAAGTAAATACAAGGAATCCAAATTGGAAAGGAAGGAGTAAAATTGTCATTGTTTGCAGATGACATGATATTGTATGTATAGAGAGATAGAAAACCTTAAAGACACTACCAAAAAACTACTACCAATAATAAATAAATTCAGTGAAGTTGCAGGATGTAAAATTAACATACATAAATCTGTTGCATTTCTATACACTAATAATGAACTATCAGAAAGAGAAATTAAGAAAACAATCCCATTTACAATTGTATCAAAAGAATAAAATACTTATGAATAAATCTAACCAAAGAGGAAAAATACTTGTACTCTAAGACATTGATGAAAGAAATTGAAGATGACAAAAATAAATATGAAGACATACCATGTTTATGGATTGTGAGAATTAATTTTGTTAAAGTGACCATATTCCTTAAGGCAATCTACAGCAACCCCTATCAAAATAACAAAGGCATTTTTCACAGAACTGGAAAAAAATAATACTAAAATTTTTACAGAAACACAAAAGACCTCAAATAACTCAAGCAATGTTGAGATAGAACAAAGCTAGAGGTATCATGCTTCCAGATTTCAAACTATACTACAAAACAGTATAGGGGACTTCCCTGATGGTCCAGTGGTTAATATTCTGAACTTCCACTGCAGGGGGCATGGGTTTGATCCCTGGTCAGGGAACTAAGATAGTGCCTGCTGTGCAGCATGACCAAAATTTTTAAACAAACAAACAAACAAAAAAAGAAAACAAAACAGAACCAAAAACACTATGGTACTGACACAAAAACAGGTACATATATCAATGATAATGCATAGATATAAGCCCACACTTACATAGTCAGGTAATCTTTGACAAAGGAGTCAAGAATACACAATAGAGAAAAAGATAGCCTCCTCAATAAATGATGTTGGGAAAACTAGACAGCTACATACAAAAGAATCAAACTGGACTACTGTCTTACACCATATAAAAAATAAACACAGAATGGATTCAAAACTTGAATGTAAGACCTGAAACCATAAAACTCCTAGAAGAAAACAGACAGTACACAATTTGACGTTGGTCTTAGCAATACTTTTTTTGGATCTGTCTCAAGTGAGAGAAACAAAAGCAAAAAACAACAAGTGGGACTATATCAAGCTAAAATATTTTTGCATGGTAAAGGTAACAAAATGAAAAATCAGCCTACCAAATGGGATAAGATGTTTGCAAATGATATATAAGGGTTAATATCCAAAATATACAAAAACTTATACAACACAACCTCAAAAAGTACAACCTAATCAGAAAATAGGCAGAGGACCTGAATAGACATTTTTCCAAAGACATACAGATGGCCAACAGACACATAGAAAGATGCTCAACATCACTAATGAGTAGGGAAGTGCAAGTCAAAATCCAATGAGATACCACCTCAGAATGGCTATTATCAAAAAAAAAAAAAAAAAACAGTGTTGGTGAAGACGTATAGAAAGGGGAACACTTGTACACTGTTGGTGGGAATATAAATTGGTATAGCAACTATGGAAAACAGTATGGAGATTCCTCAAACAATTAAAAACAGAGTTACCATATGATCCAGCATATCAACTTCTGAGTATTTACCCAAAGAAAACAAAACAGTAGCTCCACTGACAGATGAATGGATAAAAAATTGTGGTATATACATACAATGGAATATTACTCATCCATAAAAAATGACATCTTGCCATTTGCAACAATGGTTGGATCTAGAGGGTATTATGATAAGTGAAATAAGTCAGACATCGAAAGACAAATGCTATATGATCTCACTTGTGTATGGAATCTAAAAAATACAAAACCAAATCAAAACAGACTAATAGGTAATGAGAACAAATGGAAGGATGCCTGAAGGTGGGGTGGGGAGGAGGTAAAATAGGTGAAGTGGATTAAGAGATACAAACCTCCAGTTATAAAATAAATAAGCCAAGTGTATGTAATATACAGTATAAAGAATATGGTTAATAATATTATAATAATTTTGTATGTGGACAGAGTGTGGTCATCATTTCATAATATATGCAAATGTCAAACTATGTAGTACACCTGAAAATAACATAATATTGTATGTCAACTGTATTTCAATTAAAAAAGATTTTTTGCAAAAAAAGGAAAGTAGACATTTTAATTTTGTGGCTCTAGAAGCCACATGTGTCATCAAGAAATACATGTTCCCTGTATGTGAACTGATTCAAGTAAGCATATGCTTCCCTGAATAGCCCTGCCAGGGAAATCTGGGTCTGCTACTAAAATAGGATTGTCATTTAGAGCAGGTGGATTCTGCTATTGTTTTAGCCTCCTTCTCTCCTTCCCCAACACCTTTCAGGAATAAAAATTTAGGTGAGACCAATATACCTTCCTTATTCAGATGTCTCAATTCTTCCTTGATGGCCTTTGACCATGTAAGACAAAGCATCTTGATATGTGGTCATTTCCTCAACATAAGTTTCCTTAATCTGTGCATTCTAAAGGAACTGAAAACATCTGTTAAAATAACTAGCCACAGCTGAGCTAGAAACTGAAATAGAACCTTCGCAGACAGAACACATCTTTAAACTCTATTTTTACTTTTAGAACAAACTTCCTCTTTCTTTCCCAAGAAGATGTAGTAATGTAGATTACTAAGTAGAAAAGCTTTGGCTTTTTGTATAATATTTGTCAGTGGCCCCTTTGTTGGTCACTGTGGATTCATTCAGCCACATGGCTCCAGAAAACCCATTGATTTCTGGTGTTTTTGTTATATTGAGGACCAACTTCAGACAAAATTGTAAAGTGGGCCGTTTATTTTTAGCCTACATGCACATCAGGGCTTCCCTCTTCACTTCAGTCATTCCTGAAGATTTCTCTATTCCTTTACTAGATAAAGCTTATGTTCTTATCCCTTTCAGAGTGCATTTGTGACTTTGTAACATGTAAGTAAAATATATTTAAGACTAAAGCATATTTCTTTCAAATGTCTAAAAGCAACATTTTCCATATAAAATTCTGAGGTTTGAGGAAACAATTTTGGCACAAGAACATTCTCAGTGTGCAGAAAACCAAGCACCATATTTCATCTATTCAGAAGTCAAGTCCTAAATATAGACTTCTCTCTAGATCTCCAAACAAGATTTATACAGCTAAAGAACAAAAACCCCCAAATTCAGAGGATATGATATCTCCTAAATGATAAGCATCTTAGGAAATAGATATATTTGTGGACAAATTATTTCCATGGCAAGGACCAGGGATTTATATTCAGGAAGATAGATCTCACATAACTTGGGCTAGAGGAGGAGATTAGGGAAACTCAGAGACTGAGATAATATAACTAGGTTCATGAGTTAATGTAAGATGAATTGTTATCAGGAAGATGACATATACGTCAGGAAAGTTTAAGAAGGCATTTTGTTTTCAGAGCATTCCAGAAGGGATTAGCAAGACTTACTGAGAGAAATGAAAAAAAAACACAGTCTAGCATCATGAGTAAGATCAAAAGTAGTACTCTTATCTCTGAAATATCTGGAATACCAATAAGGAATTCTGGCTTGAGGGAATATAAGTAAAAACTAGTTGAAGGACGAGGCAGGGGCTTGATCAAAGGAAATAAAGAAAAAGCCAAATAGTAAGAACATTGGTCAGAGTCAATATGTTCTGAATTTCCACTCCTAGTCATGATATAGTAAGCAACCAGATTTACATTTCAGGCTTAAGCAATAATAAACTGGCCAAAATATATGAAGCAACAGCTTTCAGATGTTGGACAAGTAGCACAGGAAAATGATCCTTGAGAGAAGGGAAACAAACAAGATGAGACTTATGGTTGCCCTAGCCTACCACTACCTGCAAAGAGTATGTCTTGATGTCTCAGGATTCACTCATCTCTATTTCTTTCTTTCTGTGTTTTTTAAATTTGTGTTTTATTTTTAATAGTTTCTTGGTATGTTTCCAAATATAATTCTATTTATTTAAAATTCTAGAATATTCAAAGTAATATATAATGACATAATGCAAATCATTGTTTAGTTTGAGCATTGTTTAGATGAGAGACAGATTACGCAGGGGTACAACAAACTTCTCTAGACGGTGCAAATATTTATTACCTTGATGGTGGTAATGTGTTCATTAATGTCAAAACTCATCAAACAGTACACAATATATAAACCATTTGTTATCTATCAGTTATACCTCCATAAAGATATAAACAATAAAAGAGGCAATGAATGCTCATTATTTTGCCCATGTCTATCTACATTCCTTCCCTTGGTGATTGTAGTAAACTGAATAACACCCACAAGATACCAGGTCCTGATCCTGGGAACCTGAGAACATTACCTTATTTGGAAAAAACGGTCTCTGCAGATATGATTAAGTACCTTGACATGGGAAGTTTAGCCTGAATTACCCTTGTGGGTCCTAAATGTAATCAGGTACATGCATAAATGAGGGAGACAAAGGGAGATTTGACAGAGAGAGAAGTGGATGAGGCAGTGTGGCTGCGGAGGTAAAGATTAGAGAGACAGAGCTCAAGCCAAGAAATGAGAAGCTGAAGGAAGCAAGGAGCAACATACTACTATATTTAAGATAGATAACCAACAAGGACCTCCTGTAGAGCACAGGGAACTCTACTCAATACTCTGATGGCCTCAATTGATGACCTCAATACTCTGTGATGGGAAAAAATCTAAAAAAGAATGAATATATGTATATGTATAACTGAATCACTGTGCTATACACCTGAAACTAACACCACATTGTAAATCAACTCTACTTAAAAAAAATTAAAATTTTTTTAAAAAAAAAGCAAGGAGCAGAACATCCAGTAGCCTCCAAAGGGAGAGCAGCCTGACAACACCCTGGCTTCTTCTCAGAGAAACTGATTTTGGACTTCTCTACAGAACAGTGAGAACGGTTTTCTGTAATTTTAAGCCATCAAGGCTGTGACCATTTGTTACAGCAGCCACAGGAAACACATATAATTATCTTGTCCGTTCCCAAGGATTTAAATATACTTTATATTCAGAAATGATTTATCTGTTTCTGGTGCTGTTATGTCAGTGCTGTTTTTAAATCTCCTTTCTAGTCCTATCTTCTGAATTTAAATCATGAAATTCAGTTTTCAATTTGATATCGTCCCTAGGAATATTTCCAAAGTTGAACATCTTTTCCCCAAACCCTGCTCTCTGTCCAGCTTTTCCATCTCAGTTGATACCAAATTCATTCCTTCCAATTGCCAAAAGTCTTATCGGCATCATAAACTCTTCTCTTCTCCTCACCGCAACACTCACTGTGTAGGAGAATCACGTGAGCTCTACCTTCAGAATATCCAGAATCTGACCACTTATCATCACATCTACCATGACTATTAATTTGGTTCAAGTCACCACTGTCTCTCACTAGAATTAGAAAACTATCCCGCAGCTTTCCCCTTCTACCCTTGCTCTTCCCTAGTCACCGGTTAACACATGAATAAGATCAAGTCACTCATTTGCTTAGAATGACTCTCCATTGAACTCAGAGTTAATGTAATGTCTCTAGATGGCCTACCTAGCAGGCTCTACTCCATCTGGCTCTCCCATCTCTCTTCTAATATCCTCTCCACCCTTCTATCCCTCACCCACTACATCCCAGTCACACTGGGATGACCTCAGATACCTTGCCTTGGAGTCTCTGCTCTAACTCTTCCTTTCACCTGGATGCTTTTCTCCTAGATGGAGTTCCAAGTCTGTGCTCAGATTTCAAGCTCAATGAAGTCCATCCACGTGATTCTATTTAATAAAATAAAGCAAACACCTCCACAGCTGTCAGGCTCAGTTCCCTTTACCCTACTCTATTTTTTTCTTTTTCCAAAACACTTAAAACCTTTTAAAAAAACTATGTAATTTTACTTATTTATTATATTTATTTGTTATTGTCTCACTGATACCAGAAGATAAGCTCCTTGAATATAAAAATGTTTTTCTCTTTTTTCACTGATGTGTCCCAAGTGTACAGAACAATGTCTGCCCTTAACAAACACTTACTGAATGACTAACAATAAATAAATGAATTAACATTAAAGTTAATCCCTGTTCTCTCTAATTTATTCTCACTTGAATTAAGTAATATGACAAATGTAACATCTGGCAATGTTTTCCTGACTATGAACTTGTAAGAAATTTATTTTGCTATTGTTCCAGTTAGTTCACATACAAAATACACTGCTCAACACAATGTCATTCATATGGATGCCACCTCACATTGTGTAGGTAAAGGAAAATAAATTCACCTCTATGTTGTCCAATCATTTGGAGCCCAGTTCTCTTTAAACTTTTCTTAAAAATTGCCACGTTTTCAAAAAGGTTAATTCTTTCAAGTTAAAGGAAGCAAGAACTTACTAAACAGCAGTTTGAACACTTGGAAAACTAATAAACGTCCAAAATAGTTTTCATTAAGTGGAAGAAGTAGCCTAAAATATAAGAAAATTTGCTGACCTTTTAAACAATTGTAAGAGCACTTAGTCCATACAAATACTCTGCTGAAGTCTATATTCCCTTAGCAAGAACTACTGGAAATCAAGTGTGTTTTCATGACAGTGAGAAATTGTTCTGTGTTATGACAAGTGCATTAAGAACAAAGAAAGACAGCAGAACACAGTACAATTCACTTAAAAATTCTCTATTAGTTCAATATGAAATTATTAGACATCTATAAATATTGTTCTGCTTTTGAACAACAGACATAATTAAAAGTTGTAAGATTGAATGGCATTCTGTTTTCCACTGTCTTTTCTTAATTTAGGTTCTTATATGCAACTATTAAAGTTGTTTTGTAAGTCAAACGACTATGTAGGTATTATCATTCCTTCATAATTTAGGTTGGTATCACTGCAGATCTAGGATACAAAAGTTTGCTCAAGGTTTTGGACTAGAAATAAAAAACATATGTGTACTTCTCTCTGTACTGCGTGATACCTACATGGAGCTATATACATAGCTGATATTTAATAAATATTTATTAAACAGTGATGGTATAATGATAGTTACCTTGAGATACACCTGAATTTCTTAATAATACCTCACATAGGGCCTCCCTGGTGGCGCAGTGGTTAAGAGTCCACCTGCCGATGCAGGGGATACGGGTTCGTGCCCCGGTCTGGGAGGATCCCATATGCCGCGGAGCGGCTGGGCCCGTGAGCCATGGCCGCTGGGCCTGCGCATCCGGAGCCTGTGCTCCGCAACGGGAGAGGCCACAACAGTGAGAGGCCCGCATACCGCAAAAAAAAAAAAAAAAAAAAAAAAAAAAAAAATAATAATAATAATAATAATACCTCACATAAATACTTGAAAAATGAGATTTTTTTTCAAATATCTGCTTGTAAGTATCTATTGCTTTAGGCTGTTTTCTTTAGCTTCTATTCCCATCAGTGTACTGATTAATCCCATCAACACTTCTTCCATTTTTCTGTCCAAAATTTATTTCTGTTTTATCAAATATATAAAGGAAATTTCAGTAAATGGCTCCATTCATTTATATCAGTAATTTTATATGCTGTTCAGCCCATATTGAATAAGGTGCCACCTTATTCAATATTATTTCAATAAATTTTAGGATACATAGACTTACTGTAACTTAAAATTTGAAGTGAAATTTCTTGACATTTAATCACATGGTCTTCAATTCAAGGTATTTTTTCCAGTGATGAAAGTTACAAAAAGATGATAAACATTCTTAGTGTACTGGGTTGAATAGTATCCACACACACACAAAAAAAAATGTATGGCTTTCCTAGAACCTCAGGATTAGACTTTATTTGAAAATAAAGTCATGGCAGCTGTAATTAATTCAGTTAATACAAGTTTATACTGGAGTAAGGTAGTTACCTAATACGTTCTATAAGAAGAGAAGAAGAGAGAGACAGAGAGATACACAGGGAAGACGGGCCCGTGAAATTGGAGACAGAGTTTGGAGTGATGCAGCTACAAGCCAAGAGAAGAGCAAGAATTGTCTGCAACCACCAGAAGCTAAGACAAGGCAAAGCTCTGCTCCTTAAAGCCTCAGTGCAAGCATGGCCCTGCCAACACCGTCATTTCAGACTTCCAGCCTTCAGTTCCAAGAGAGAATGGACGTCTATAGTTTTAAGCTACCCAGTTTGTGGTACTTTGTTATGGCAGCCACAGGGAACTAATACACTTAGTTTTTGCTTAATCAGTGCATGTGCAATATGAAATCTATAATTTACACTGTCACCTCACTACCTTTCCCAACTCCCTTGAGTGAAAAATTGGGTGTTTTAATAGCCTTCTGTTATGAGAAATATAACAAAAATTTTGGATAAGACTATGGCTACATTTCAGTGATTGTGTCTAGTCACTTCAAATCTGAGACATCAAGGACATTTATTTTATTTTAAAAACATGCTTACATATAAATGATTGCATATATACATATTCATATGAGAATAGTTCTAATTCAAATTGAAAAACAGAAATACTTGAAAATTAAACCCTTCCTTTTGAGGATTTGTTACTCACAGAGATTGAGACTCTCTGAAGGTGATCCATTAACAATAAAACAGCTTAAAAATGGGAAACTCCAGGGGCTTCCCTGGTGGCGCAGTGGTTGAGAGTCTGCCTGCTGATGCAGGGGACACAGGTTCGTGTCCCGGTCCGGGAGGATCCCACATGCCGCAGAGTGGCTGCACACGTGAGCCATGGCCGCTGAGCCTGTACGACCGGAGCCTATGCTCCACAACAGGAGAGGCCACAACAGTGAGAGGCCCACGTACAACAACAACAAAAAAAAAAAAAAAAAAGGGAAACTCCAATTTTGGATCTAGGGTTTTTTTTTTTTTTTTTTTTTTCTTTTTGCGGTATGTGGGCCTCTCACTGTTGTGGCCTCTCCCGTTGCGGAGCACAGGCTCCGGATGCGCAGGCTCAGCGGCCATGGCTCACGGGCCCAGCCGCTCCGCGGCATATGGGATCCTCCCAGACCGGGGCACGAACCCGTATCCCCTGCATCGGCAGGCGGACTCTCAACCACTGCGCCACCAGGGAGGCCCGGATCTAGGGTTTTAATGCAGTGTTTTGAACAACAAATTGGTTTTCACATTAAGAAATTAACTTACTGTACACTGTTTTCATACTTTTCAATGGTAATTTATTTCACCTTCCCAAACAATGCAGTCTCCCCACATCTGAATCTCCTCCCCCCAGACACACCCAAAGCTCTATTTTCAGCCTAGAAAACTAGCTTTAAAAAGATGAGCAAAATATGTTGTAGACATATCTTGGCCATGCATATATCTTCTCTATACATTCACTCCACGAGAAATAATACAAGAGAAAGGAATTCTACTCTAATAAGATAAATGGGATATATGTTTTGTTGTTTTTAAGAAACATTGAACAAAAGCATTTGTCCTCTGCTCTAAGAAGACCAGAAACATTGATTTTTCCATCACTCCATCCACAAGAGCACTCTGCTGGAGAACTCACAGACCATGGAGAAGTTGGACGATTACATCTATGGTTACTATCTGCATCATTTTATTAGCTGGTAATTACTAATTTCTTTCAAAGTTACCTCTAGTTATGCAGGACATAGTGTTTTGCTGTCCTTCCTTGTCCAATAACTAGATATTTTGAATTGCTCTGTGATTTATACACTAAACAGCATTTCTGTGTGTGTGTGTGTCTGTGTGTATTTTCACCTTAGCAGATTGCACATCTCTATGGCTTCTCTGAAGTCTGGGGAAAAAAAGTGTTGGGATGGGATGTCCTAAAAAGTGTGATGAGAGAGTGAATTGGCTGAGACCTACTGGACTAAAGCATCTGGTAAGCTTAAAGAGGAACAATATCAAGGCTGTAATTCTATATCATGATCATATTTCTTTGTTATTTTCACCCATGGAGAGCATTCATTGAATATTCCAAAATGATTTTTTAACCTGTCAACACTATGATCCGTTAATTATATGAGCATCTTTTGTCCTTACCCTCATCATTTCTTAAGTGGTTTTAAGATAAGTTGAATATCAAGGTGTATTTGGCCATGTCTTTTGTTGCCCGTATTTGACAGAATGACATGTAATGAAGAACTCACAGTCACATAATTCATGCTCTTCTGGTTTCCCTCTGATTATTTATAACTTTCTCTTTTCTTATATTTCTTTAAAAATAATCCTCAAATGAAACTAACACTGTTTACAATTCCTTCCCTTAGGATGTCTTCTAAAGCCAGAACAACAACAACAAAAAAAAAATCACACTGAATTAAGCTTTTATTTCAGTTACAAATTTGAATATAGATATAAGTTAAATGAAGGAATATATGTGAAAGTGCATTGTGTACTCTAAGGTACTATAAAAAAACTGGTTGTAATCATTAGAAATAGTTATAAAGTATATTAAAACTGGGCTTTAAGAAAAATACTCTTTGTGGTGTTACTTTATTATCAGTAATTTTCAGTATTTTGATGTTCATAACCATTAATTAATGAGTGAACTGACATACATTATGATTGTCAAATTAATTTAAAAAACTGGTCTATTAAAATATGTGTGGACTTTATTTTAGTTGATGCAAAGCATTTGATACTACCTTTGTAAAGCCTGCTAAAGGTCTGAAGCAATTCTTTCTATGGAAATAATTTTCTTTTAAATCTTGAACCACTTTCTGTCTTATGAAATAGAATTTTAAGTCTTTAGGTAGTAGGCAGGAAATTTGGAAAATTTTGGATATAACATTCTGTATTTTCAAACTCTTTTGCTATACGTAACTTACATTTGCCTTAAGTGTGCTTTTCTTTTATGCTGGAAGTATAGAATAAGTATCATGGGTTAAAGTTTTTATCTAGAGAAAATTACGTTTACCACAACACAATTGTCTTGCTATATATGTATATTGTGTATGTGTACATCAGTCTAGGAGTTTTAAAAATCTGTGACTTACTGGCAATAAATATATGTATGGCAAATATTTATGTAACTATTTCCAGCTGCTCATAACTTCAAAACACAAAAAGATGTTTTTGAAGAAACATTCAACTATGTTGTATTTGGAGGCCCTAACCACATTATTTACTTACCCATGTGATGTTATTTTAAATGTAGTAAATATGCTTCAACCTGCTGTGTCCAGAACTTGAGCATCCTGGAGAAGTTTGAATATACCATTGTAAGTAAGGAACCACTAGTGGGTGTTCAAGGAGATAAAGTCTCTGTGTTTAGCCACTGAAGGAGATTTGACCCCTGTTGGAAAGGATAACACATATAGTGCTTTGTAAGATGTGCAATAAAATTTCTCTCAATTAAATAGCTCCCTTTTTGCCCCAAGCAGCCCCTGGGTTAACTCTTCTAGAATTTTCACCATGTTTATTTATGTACAATCACAATTGATAGTTTATTCTTTGGCAATGATAAACATATAGCAAGCAATTATTATAAAGTGAAAAATTCTAGGACATAGTTTTACAATTTTCAGAGAAATATACTCATATAAATTTGACTTCTAAAGAACATGCTTTAAATACATATAAATGTTTACACCGATACCATAGTATTTAGGACTTCATTAGTACATGATTGGATTTACCTTGAATTGCAGGCTTATTTGATGGAAACCATAGTGTTGTAAACTTTTTATATTTCACAAACTAGGAGAGATTTGGCTATTTTTTAAGAAGTTGGGATTCCTCCAAGGGAAAAGTAGTATCTAGAACAAGCCCATTTTTATACATTAGGCTCTAGCCATTAATCTCCTACAAAGCTGACTTTAGCAGTTCCTGTTAGATTTCTTCCCTATTCAATGGATATGATGATTTGCAAAGGTTAAGTTAAATCAAAGGCCCTAGCTGACAGAGTCTCATCAGATTCTGATCCTTTACTGTCGTAACAGTGCCTTCCCCAACTAATTAGGTCTCTACTGTGCTTCCTATTTTTAAAGTGTGGATAACATCCAGCCTTGCCTTGATGAGTTATACTTCTTTCCCTTGATCCATGTCTTGCCTCCTCCTTCTAGCTAAAGTTATATTACCTCCACTAGCTGACCCAGATTTTCCCCTGCTTCTCTGACCTCCTGGTGTCAACCCTGTTTAGACATGGAGATACTATACACTATAGTATACATGCTCTTACTCTATATTTTAAATGACAGTACTTGCACATCAATCTGAACTTGCATACCACTGAGCTAATGACATCCTCAACTAATGACTATTTACCAGGGCATGTCCAATATAGTTCCATCATATGACCTGCATAATCCTAAATCAGAGGCTATACCTAGGACTGACTATAAGTTGCTATAACTTTAAATTTAACTGCCATTAAAGTGTGGGCCATACACCAACTCTACCTACTATATCAGAAACTTTGACTGGGAAACAACAGCTTTTTAATACTATTGTGTTCCCAGAAATGCCTACTACATGGATCACAAACACCCACAGCAACAAAATATGCAAAGTGACTACTCTGTATTAGGTGTCTGGAGAATTGTTCTATGGAGTGAGACTACGGGGTAAATAAGTGACTATTAACTTGTGAAGCTTCTTCATCACATATTGACAAGAAGCTATAGGGAATTATATAAGGTTTTTAAACAGATGAATAATGTGGCAGAATTTAGGATTTAGAAAGTTTCCATAGAGAATGGAATGAGAACAGAAGAATGGAGTGGGAGAAGCTCTTGGAAAAGAGCCTGGAAAAATCTAGGAAGATGGACAAAAATAGATACCCACTTCTATGGGTGAGATAACACAGAAGGTTTAGTAGAAAATCTTAGGTAAAGGGATGATATGCCACCAGATCCCAGATTTGAGAGAGTAACTTACTTTGAACTTCGCAAATAGGTTTCTGAGGCAATTGACAGTTTCCTTGCCTTAATCAGAACTAGTTTACAAAGAGGCATGTGGCAAAATCCACATCTGGAAGAAGCAGACAATAGACCCAGGTCTAACAAGAGAGAGAGGCCTGGTTAGGACAAAGGAGCCAGACAGAGATTGATAAATTTCATCATTAAATGCAGGAGGAATTAAAGGAGGAGCAGGTGTAAAGTGAGGAGTAAGGATGGGAGCAGGTCATCACACAGTCATTTGGGGATTACGTTGGGTTTTAAGTATTGTGGGGCTTTCAGGTAAAGAGCTGGTGGAAAATTGATAACATATGCAAACCTGGAAAGAAGTGTGGATTAGAAGCAATGTGTCACTAAATGTAAGAGAGTAGAATATCAAGAAGAGAGAGGCAGCATTATCTCATGATTTGGAAAGGTTAAATAAGATGAATGCTGAAAATACACCACTGATTTAGCAATAAATATTTTGATGATGTGATGGGGTAGTAGATTGCATTGAGTGTTGAGAAGCGAATGTAGTTGACTCCTTCAAGTATTTTGGCAATGAATACAAAGAAAACAGTTTTCTAACTGGTTGCCCAAGAAGGAGAATTTACAGATTTTTCTAAAATTTTCTTTTAGGCTTGGGAAACTCAAGAAAGAGGCCAATTAAAAAAATAAGTGAAACGGCTGTCTGGTTTCACATGCAAGGAGCTCAGAAGTTGCCACTTCATCCTAACAACAAGTCAAAAGCCAAACAGACTGAAAAACCAACAGCTCCTCGTGCATCCATAAGATGGGGGGTTGGGGTAGGGACACCAGGCAGACCATCACCCACAAGATTGGAGTGACAGGCAAACACAGAAAATCATAGCGTACCACGGCAGAGACTCACAAGCAGAAACCACTGTGGAAACCAGTGTTGGGGCAGGAAAATCAGAACTGTAATGGACAAATCACAGTCATGGTGTGGGGGTGGGGCGGTTTCGCCACAAACTCGTGAGATTTACCTCCAGGAGCTCGGCCAGGTTTCCACAGTAAACATCAGAGAAATATCACCCTCCTACTTCCAGTAGGAGGAAGGAAAAAGAAACCATTCCAAAATACCCAGAGCACTGTATGCTCCTTAACAAGGCCGCTATCAGGGGAAACTAAGCAGAGCCTAGCCTGCTGGGGTACTATTGGAGATTAACTAGGGATGGGAAATACACAACTTTAGCCAGCTCTAGCCTTCTTGTCCCACCTAAGAGGGGAGACAAAAAAAAAAAAAACTGAGAAACACTTGTGAAGTTTACAGACTATTGATAAAAGGCTGATGCTGTAACACAGGACTAAAGAACACTTTACCTCCCCTCATATCTCACCACCACCTCACTAAAGGCCTATTTATAGCAGATTCTTTCACTTAGCATATCATGTCTGGCCATCAAGGAAAAAAAACACAAGGCAAACCAAAAAAAAAAAAAAATTAAAAAGTTAAAAAGACAGTGCAAGCATTAGAACCAGACAGGGCAGGGATTTGAGAATTATCAGCCCAGGAATGTAAAACAGCTATGACTTACGGATAAGGTAGACAGCATGTGAGAACAGATGGTCAACTTAAGCAGAGAGATGAAAATCCTAGGAAAGAACCAAAAAAAAAAAAAAATGCTAGAGATAAAAAAACACTGTAACAGAAATGAAAATGCCTTTGATGGACTCATTAGACTGGGAACAAATTAAGAAAGCACCTCTGAGCTAGAGAATATATCAATAGAATCCTTGAAAACCATAAAACAAAGAGAACAAAGATTAAGAAAAAAAAAAAAAACAGAACAGAATATCCATGGGCTGTGGGATAACAAATGTTGTAGCATGTATGTAATGTAAATGCCAGAGGAAAAGATAGAGAGAAAGGAACAGAAGAAATATTTGAAGCAATGATAACTGAGAATATCCCCCAAATTAATGTCAGACAACAAGCCCCAGACTCAGGAAGAAAACCCCGGAACACCAAGCAGGATAAATATAAAAACACTACACTTATGCACCTCATCTTCAAGCTACAGATACAGAAACTCAAAAATAAAGAAAAAATCCTGAAAGAAACTAGAGGTTGAGGAAATATCTTAACTATAAAGGAACAAAGGTAAGAATTACAGCTAACAGATCATTTTTTCAAAATGATAAGAATAAAATAAAAATGAAAAAAATTAAATCCTTCAAAATAATAAATTTTTAATTATGTATGCTCATGTGTGTATATTACTTATAATTGAAACAAATGACAATGACCCAAGAGATAAAAGGAAGAAATTAGGATTATTCTGTAACTATAAGGTATTCACACTACCATGAAGTTATTTTAAAAATGGACTTAGATCAGTTGTAAAAGAATATTGCAAATTCTAGGGCAAACACTTTAAAAAGTTTAAAAAAAAAGTAAAATGGATATGCTGACAATGCTATGAAAGGAGAGAAGATGGAATTATAAAAAATGCTCAATTAAAACCACAAAAGACAAAAAAATAGTGGAAGACAAAAATAGCAACAAAAAACAAAGCCAACAAATAGAAAACTCACAAATATGGTTTATATTAACCCAATTATATCAATAATCATTTTGAATGTCAATGGTCTGAATGCATGAATTAAAAGAGACTATAAGAATGGATCAAAAATACCAAACCATATGTTGCTTAAAAGAAACCCACTTTAAATATCAAAACACATATAAATTAAAAGTAAATGGGTGGAGACTTCTCTGGTGACGCAGTGGTTAAGAATCTGCCTGCCAATGCAGGGGACATGGGTTCAAGCCCTGGTCCAGGAAGATACCACATGCTGAAGAGCAACTAAGCCCATGTGCCACAACTACTGAGCCTGTATTCTAGAGCCTGCAAGCCACAACTACTAAAGCCCACCTGCCACAACTACTGAAGCTCATGTGCTTAGAGACCATGCTCTGCAAAAAAGAAGCCACAGCAATGAGAAGCTCATGCACCACAATGAAGAGTAGCCCCTGCTCACCACAGCTAGAGAAAGCCCACGCCCAGCAACAAAGGCCCAATGCAGCCAATCAATCAATCAATCAATCAATCAATTAATTAATTATTTTTAAGGTAAATGGATGGAGAAAAATATATTATGCTACCACTAATCAAAGGGAAACAGGGAGTAGCTATATTAATTCCAGATAAAACAAGCTTCAGAGTAAGAAAAGATGTTAGGGATAAAGCAGGGCATTACAAAATGATAAAGAAGTGAATTCTTCAAGAAGATATAACAATTCTTAACATGTATATGCCTAACATCAGAGTGTCAAATTATGTGAAACAAAAACTGATATAATTACAAAGAAAAATAGATGAATCCACTATCATAGTTGGAGACTTCAACACTACTCTATCAGAACTGGACAGACTCAGCAGGTAAAAAATCAGTAAGGACATAACTGAACTCAACATCATCATCAATTAAATCAATATAATTGACATTTTTATAGACTACTTTATCAAACAACAGAATACACATTCTTCTCATTTACATGAAATATTCACCAAAATAGCCCAAACTCTTGGCTATAAAACACTCCTTACCAAATTTAAAATAATAGAAATTATATAATGTCTGACCTCAGACCACAGTAGAATTAAACTAGGAATTGCTAACAGAAAGATAAATGAAAAATCCCTAATAAAGTGAACATTAAACAACATACTTCTAAATAACACATGGGTCAAAGAAGAAAACTCAAGAGAAATAAAATATATTGAAAAAAATGAAAATGAAATCACAACATACTAAAATGTGTGGAATGTACTAAATGCAGTGATTAGAGGTATATTTATACCATCAAATGCATGTATTAGAAAAGAAGATCTAAAATCAATCATGTGGGTTAGTTCAAGATGGCAGAATGGAAGGACATGCACTCACTCCTTCTTGAGAGAACACTGGAATCACAACTGCTGAACAATCATCAATAGGAAGACACTGAAACTCACTAAAAAGATACATCCAAAGACAAAGGAGAAGCTACAATTAGATTGTAAGAGAGTCTCAATCACAATAAAATCAAATCTCACAACCACGGGTGGGCAACTCACAAACTGGAGAACAATTATACCACAGAAGTTCACTCACTGGGGTGAAGGTTCTGAGCCCCATGTCAGTCTTCCCAACCTGGGGGTCTGGCAACAGGAGGAGGAATCCCCAGATAATCAGGCTTTGAAGGCCAGTGGGATTTGATTGAAGGACTTTGGCAGGACTGGGGGAAACAGAGACTCCACTCTTGGAGGGCACACACAAAGTCTTGTGCACACCAGGATGCAGGTGGAAGGAGCAGTGACCCCATAGGAGACTGATCAGACCTACCTACTAATGTTGGAGGGTGTCCTGCAGAGGTTGGGGGCAGCTATGGCTCACCATGGTGACAAGGACACTGACAGAAGTTCTGGGAAGTACTCATTGGCGTGAGCCCTCCTGGAGTCCACAATTAGCCCCACCAAAGAGACTGTAGGCTCCAATGCTGGGTCATCCCAAGCCAAACAACCAACAGGGAGGGAACACAGCCCCACTCATCAGCAGACAAGTGGATTAAAGTTTTACTTAGGTCTTCCCACCAGAGCAACAGCCAGCTCTACCCACCACCAGTCCCTCCCATCAGGAAGCTTGCACAGGCCTCTTAGGTAGGCTCATCCACCAGAGGGAAGAGAGCAGAAGCAAAAAGAACTACAGTCCTGCAGCCTGCAGAATGAAATGACAGAATGAAATGCAGAATGAAAATGACAATCACAGAAAGATAGACAAAATGAAAAGGTAAAGGATTATGTCTCAGATGAAGGAACCAGATAAAACCCCAGAAAAACAACTAAATGAAGTGGAGATAGGAAACCTTCCACAAAATGAATTCAGAATAATGATAGTGAAGATGATCCAGGACCTCAGAAAAAGAATGGAGGTGAGGATCGAGAGATACAAGAAATGTTTAACAAAGACCTAAAAGAAGTAAAGAACAAACAATGAACAATACAGTAACTGAAATGAAAAATACACTAGAAGGAATCAATAGAATAACTGAGGGAGAAGAATGAAGAAGGGATCTGGAAGACAGAATGGTGGAAATCACTGCCATGGAACAGAATAAAGAAAAAAGAATGAAAAGAAATGAAGACAAAAAAAAAAAGAAATGAAGACAGCCTAAGAGACCTCTGGGACAACATAAAATGCACCAACATCTGCATTATAGAGGTCCCAGAAGGAGAAGAGAGAGAGAGAAAGACCCGAGAAAATATTTGAAGAGATTGTAATCTAAAACTTCCTTAACATGGGAAGAGAAATAGCCACCCAAGTTCAGGAAGTGCAGAGAGTCCCAGGCAGGATACATCCAAGGAGAATCACACCAGGACACATAGTAATCAAATTGACAAAAATTAAAGGCAAAGAAAAATTATTAAAAGCAACAAGGGAAGAATGACAAATAACATACAAGGAAACTCCCATAAAGTTAAAAGCTGATTTCTCAGCAGAAACTCTGCAAGCCAGAAGGGAGTGCCATGATATATTTAAAGTGATGAAAGGGCAGAACCTACAACCAAGAACACTCTACCCAGAAAGGCTCTCATTCAGATTTGATGGAAAAATCAAAAGCTTTACAGACAAGTGAAAGCTAAGCGAATTCAACACCACCAGACCAGCTTTGCAACAAATGCTAAAGGAACTCCTCTAGGTGGGAAAGAGACTAGCAACTTAAAACAACCTGTACATATATAGACTGCTATACTGAAACCACATGGGAACAGCAAACCAAAAAACTACGATAGATACACACACAAAAAAGAAAAACCAATCCAAACACAACACTAAAGATGGTCATCAAACCACAAGAGAAGAGAAGAAAAGAGGAAAGAAAGAAAAAAGACCTACAAAAACCAACCCAAAACAATTAAGAAAATGGCAGTAGGAACACACATATCGATAATTACCTTAAATGTAAATGGATTAAATGCTCCAACCAAAAGACATAGACTGGCTGAATTGATATGAAAACAAGACCCATATATATGCTGTCTACAAGAGACCCACCTGAGACCTAGGGACACATACAAACTGAAAGTGATGGGATGGAAGAAGGTATTCCATGCAAATGAAAATCAAAAGAAAGCTCAAGTAACAATACTCTTATCAGACAAAATAGACTTAAAAATACTGTTATAAGAGACAGAGAAGGACACTACGTAACAATCAAGGGAGCAATTCAAGAAGATATAAAAATTGCAAACATATATGCACTCATCATAGGAGCACCTCACTATATAAGGCAAATACTAACAGTCATAAAGGGAGAAATTGACAGTAAAACAATAATAGTGTGGGACTTTAACACCCCACTTTCATAAATGGACAGATCATCAAGACAGAAAATCAATAAGGAAACACAGGTCTTAAATGACACATTAGACTAGATGGACTTAATTGATATTTACAGAGCACTCCATCCAAAAGCAGAAGAATACACATTCTTCTCAGGTGCACACAGAATATTCTCCAAGGTTGACTACATCTTGGGCCACAAAGCGAGCCTCAGTAAATTTAAGGAAATTTAAATCATACCAAGCATCTTTTCCAACCACAACGCTATGAGATTAGAAATAAACTACAAGAAAAAAAGCTACAAAAACACAAACATGAGGAGACTAAACAATATGCTACTAAACAACCAATGGATCACTGAAGAAATCAAAGAGGAAATAAAAAATACCTAGAGACAAATGAAAATGAAAGCACAATGATCCAAATCCTATGGGATGCAGCAAAAGCAATTCTAACAGGAAAGTTTATAGCAATACAACCTTACCTCACGAAACATGAAAAATCTCAAATAAGCTATCTAAAGCCACACCTAAAGCCACTAGAGAAAGAACAAACAAAACTGAAAGTGAGTAGAAGGAAAGAAATCATAAACATCAGAGCAGAAATAAACGAAATAGAGACAAATAAGACAATAGCAAAGATCAAAGAAACTAAAAGCTTGTTCTTTGAAAAGATAAACAAAACTGATAAACATTTAGCCAGACTCATTAAGAAAAAAAGAGAGAGGACTCAAATCAATATATTTAGAAATGAAAAAGGAGAAGTTACAAATGACACCACAGAAATTCAAAGGATCATAAGAGACTACTATATGCAACTGTAGGCCAATAAAATGGACAACCTGGAAGAAATGGAAAAATTCATAGAAGGGTATAATCTCCTAAGACTAAACCAGGAAGAATTAGAAAATATGAACAGATCAATCACAGGCACTGAAATTGAAATTGAAATTAAAAACTCCCAACAAACAAAAGTTGAGGACCTGATGGCTTCATAGCCAAATTCTATCAAACATTTAAAGAGCTAACACCTACCCTTCTGAAACTGTTCCAAAAAATTGCAGAGGAAGGAAAGCTTCCAAACTCATTCTATGAAGTCAGTATCACCCTGATACAAAACCAGACAAAGATACCACTAAAAAAGAAAATTACAGGCCAATATCACTGATTATCATAGATGCAAAAATCCTCAACAAAATATTAGCAATTCGAATCCAGCAATACATTAAAAAGATCATACACAATGATCAAGTGGGATTTATCCCAGGAATGTAACGATTTTTCAATATCCACAAATTAATCAGTGTGATACACACCACATTGACAAATTGAAGAATAAAAACCATGTGATCATCTCAATAGATGCAGAAAAAGCTTTTGACAAAATTCAGCAAATGCTTATGATAAAAACTCTCCAGAAAGTGGGCATAGAGGGAACCTACCTCAACATAACAAAGGCCATATATGACAAACCTAGAGCTAGCATCATACTCAATGGTGAAAAGCTGAAAGTGTTTCCTCTAAGATCAGGAACAAGACAAGGATGCCTACTCCCACCACTTTTATTCAACATAGTTTTGGAAATCCTAACCATGGCCATTAGAGAAGAAAAAGAAATAAAAGGAATCCAAACTGGAAAAGAAGAAGTTAAACTGTCACTGTTTGCAAATGACATGATACTATACATAGAAAATCCTAAAGACACTACCAGAAAACTACTATAGCTCATCAGTGAATTTGGTAAATTTGCAGGCTACAAAATTAATACACAGAAATCTGTTGCATTTTACACTAACAATGTAAGATCAGGAAGAGAAATTCAAGAAACAATCCATTTACCATTGCATTAAAATGAATAACACAACTAGGAATACACCTACCTAAGGAGACAAAAGACCTATACTCCAGAAACTATAAGATGCTGATGAAAGAAATCAGACACAAATAGGAAAGATATACCATGCTCTTGGATTGGAAGAATAAATATTGTCAAAATGACTATACTACCCAAGGCAATCTACAGATTCAGTGCAATTCCTATCAAATAACCAATGGCATTTTTCACAGAACTAGAGCAAAAAGTCTTAAAATTTGTATGGAGACACAAAAGACACTGAATAGCCAAAGCAGTCTTGAGAAAGAAAAATTGAGCTTGAGGAATCAGACTCCCTGACATCAGACAACACTACAAAGCTATAGTCATCAAAGATTATGGTACTGACATAAAAATAGAACTATAGACCAATGGAACAGAATAGAAAGCCTAGAAATAAACCCACACACCTATGGTCAATTAATCTATGACAGAGGAGGCAAGACTATACAATGGTGGAAAGACAGTCTCTTCAACAAATGGTGCTGGGAAAACTGGACAGCTACATGTAAAAAAACAAAATGGTATTAGATCATTCTTTAACTCCATACACAAAAATAAGCTCAAAAAGGGGCTTCCCTGGTGGTGCAGTGGTTGAGAGTCCACCTGCCGATGCAGGGGACACGGGTTCGTGCCCTGGAACGGGAAAATCCCACATGCCATGGAGTGGCTGGGCCCGTGAACCATGGCTGCTGGGCCTGCGCGTCTGGAGCCTGTGCTCCACAATGGGAGAGGCCACAATGGTGAGAGGCCCGTGTACCACAAAAAAAAAAAAGAAAAAAAAAAAAAGCTCAAAATGGATTAAAGACCTAAATGTGATATTGGACACTGTAAACACTCTTAGAGGAAAGCATAGGCAGAACACTCTCTGACATAAATTACAGCAATATCTTTTCTGATCTGTCTCCCACAGTAATGGAAATAAAAACAAAAATAAACAAATGAGGCCTAATTAAACTCAAAAGCTTTTGCACAGCAAAGGAAACCATAAACAAAACAAAAAGACAACCCATAGATAGGGAGAAAATATTTGCAAATTATGTGACTGACAAGGGATGAGTCTCCAAAACTTACACACAGCTTAATATCATCAAAACAAACAACCTGATCATAAAATGGGCATAAGACCTAAATAGACATTTTTCCAAGGAAGACATATGAATGGCCAAGAAGCATATGAAAAGATGTTCAACATCGCTAATGATTACAGAAATGCAAATCAAAACTACAATGAGATATCACCTCACACCAGTCAAAATGGCTATCATCAAAAAATCCACTAACAATAAATAGTGGAGAGGGTGTGGAGAGAAGGGAAACCTCCTACACTGTTGGTGGGAATGTAAACTGATACAGCCACCATGGAGAACAACATGGAGATTCCTTAAAAAACTAAAAATAAAGCTACCATATGACCCTACAATCCCACTCCTGGGCATATATCTGGAGAGAAACATGGTCAGAAAGGATACATGCACTCCAATGTTCATTGCAGCACTGTTTACAATAGCCAAGACATGGAATGTCCATTAACAGAGGAATGGATTAAGAAGATGTGGTACATATATACAGTGCACTATACTCAACTATAAAAAAGAATGAGATTATGCCACTTACAGCAACATGGATGGATCTAGAAATTGTCATACTGAGTGAAGTAAGTCAGACATAGAAAGAAATATTGTATGATATCACTTATATGCTGAATCTAAAAAGAAATGATACAAATTAACGTATTTACAAAACAGAAACAGACTCATGGACTTAGAGAATGAGCTTATGGTTACCAGGGGTGGAAGGGTGGAGAGAAGGAATAGTTATGGATTTGGGGATTGACATGTACACGCTGTTATGTTTAAAAAGGATAACCAACAAGGACCTACTGTATAGCACAAGGAACTCTGGTCGATGTTATATGGCAGCCTGGATGGGAGGTGAGTCTGGGGGAGAATGGATACATGTATATGTATGACTGAGTCACTTTGCTGTGCACCTGAAACTATCACAATATTGTTAATCAGCTATACTCCAATATAACATTAAGAAGTTAAAAAAATAAAATAAAATCAATCATGTAAGTTACCACATTAGGAAACTAGAAAAAAGGGACAAATTAGATCCAAAATGAGGGGGACATAACATAATAAGAAATAGGACAGAAATCAATGAAACTGAAAATAGGAAATCAATTGAGCAAAATCAACAGAACCAAAGGTGGTTCTTTGAAAAAAATCAATAAAATCAGTAAGACTTTAGCCAGGCTAAAAAAAAGGAGAGAGAGAGAGAGAGCAATGGCATAAATTAGTAATATCAGAAATGAAAGAGAAGACAATGACAGATTCCATGGAAATTAGGAGAATAATAAAGTAATACTATAAACAACTTTATGACCACAAATTTGATAACCTAGATTAAATGGACCAGTTTCTTGAAAGACAACCCTACCATTTCACAGAAGAAGAAATAGATGATATGAATAAGCCTACATCTACTAAACAAATTGAATCAATAGTTAAGAACCTTCCAAAACAGAAAGTACCATGCCCAGATGGATTCATTGGAGAACTCTACCAAACATTAAAGGAAGAAATTATACTAATTCTTTATAATCTCCATTGGAGGGTAGAAGCTGAGGGGATGCTTCTTAACTCATTCTATGAGGCCAGCATTATCCTACTATCAAAATCAGAAAAATACATTAAAAGATTAAAAAAAGAAAAGTATCTCTCATGATAATAGGTGCAAACATTTCAAAAAAAACATTAGCATATCAAACCCAAAAATGTATAAAAACAATTATACACCACAATTAGGTGAGATTTACTGCAAGTATGAAAGACTAGTTTAATAATAAAAATAAATTAATAATGTAACTCATCAACAGACTAAAAAAGAAAAATCACATGATCATATCAATAAATGCAGAAAAGGAATTGACAAAATCCAGTGTCCATTCATGATATAGGAAAAAAAAAAAAAACCTCTCAGGAAATAGGAATTGAAAGGAACTCTTCTCAATTTGGAAAGAATAGCTACAGAAGAAAAAAAAAAAAAAAACCCTACACCTAACATCACACTTAATGGTGAGAAACTTGAAGCTTTTGCAGTAAGATCAGGAAGAAGGCAAGAATGTCCCCTCTCACCCTTCCTTTCCAACATCATACTGGAAGTCCTTGATCATGCAAGGAAGCAAGAAACATAAAGTATAAAATTGGGAAGAATGACATAAAACTGACTTTGTTCACGGATAACATGATTATCTATATAGAAATCTGAAAGAATTAAAAAAAAAACTCCTGGAACTAATAAGCAATTATAGTAAGATTTTAGGAAAAAATGTTAATATACAAAAGTCAGTTGCAAAGGGAAGTTGTTCAAGATGACAGTGTAGGAAGAGCCTAAACTTACCTCTTTCCATGGAGACAAGTATGTAGCTGCATATGGATCAATTCCCTCTAAAAAGAACCTGATAACTAGCTGAACATCTATTTTACAACAAAGAATAAAAAGGACCACAATGAGATGAGTAAGAGATGCAGTGAGACAGTCTGGCCCAAAATCTCAGCCCTGGTGGGGTAAAACACAATAGAGAGGGATCTTACATCATAGGTGCTTCTCCAAGAGAGCATCCACATCAGGCACCTTGTCCCTGGAACCTACACCAGAGAGGTGAGGTCCTAAAATGTCTAGCTTAGAAAACCAATGAGGCTGACATCCAAGGGTACCAAAGTGCTATAGGAAACAGAGACTGTCCTCTTAAAAGGTCCATGTGGGGCTTCCCTCACCACAAGACCTAGCAAAGTAACAGCAGTTTGAAAAGTGCCAAGACTATATGTGAAGGAGAGTCATTTACAAATCTAAAAGCATAGCTGGAGGAACAGGGGAGGGTTCAAATGTTCCCTGGAGATGAAGGCACTGGTCGATGCCATTGTTCTAATCCCCACATAACCTACTAGCATAAGTGGGCAAGCTTAGATGAGGGAGCAAGCAATCATGACACTATCCCACTACCTGCTGAAGCTGGAGAAGTCCAGTGACTGCAGCACTCCCCTGCTCCTTTGTTGTGGCAGGTGAGCATGAAACTTTGCAGCATTCTTCACTCTAGCTAAAGTCTGCAAGTGTAGGTAGCTGTGACACTCCCCTGCTCCCTGGCTGGGGCTGGTGGGTGACAGTCACAGTATTTGCCCACTCCTGGCCTATAGTTGATGCATGCACATGGAAAAGGCACTCCTTGTTGCACTGCTGAAACCCACAGGTGCTTGTGTCATGTCATTTTGCCTTTTTGAAGCAAGAGAGCAAGCCCTCTCCAGTTGCCTATCTAAAGCCAGCAGGTATGCACAATCCACACTAGAGATACCCGTTCATCACCAAGAGAGCTGCAGTTTCTGAACTTCATGGGACTTTAACAATCAGAAAAACCATTCTTATCACTGCGCAGATGCCAACTGAACCATAACCCTAGTCTACCTGTGAAAGAAGCCTCTTTACTTAACCTGGAGGTTCACCCTGAGGGACAGGCTTCAGGCATAACACAATTCTAGAGGCTCAGGAGGAGCTCCCAGGGAACATAAGCAGGGAGATACCATTCCTACACACCTCTTTTGCCCATTACAGCTTGATGAGGCCTCTAAGAAAGGAGACTTTACACTCATCTGAAGGCGTGAATTCTACAACTGTGCTCTCCAGATTTCCTAGACTGGCAGTAGATAGGTACTATAATTGTTGCTCTATGAGACTGTATATATTTGCATACTTTAGCTGCAGCCTGAGAGTCTGGCTTCAATCAGGCTGAAACTAGGAGCTAAATGAGATTCCTCCACTTGGAACACTAACAGATCTTGACACACCCTCAACAGCAGGGGCATATTAAGAATAAACCAGAGGTATAGATAACCACAAAAATTTGAGACAAAAAAAGAGATAGGGCAGGGTTAAATGAGAAGGATCATCACCTACACAAGGTTACTCCTTCAAGACTGAGAGAGGCACTAGTTTTTCTTAATACATAGAAGCAAAAACAAACAAACAAACAACAACAACAACAACAAAACCAACAGAGAAACAAGAAAATGAGTAAACAGAGAAATATGTTCCAAACAAGAGAACAAGGGAAAACCTCAGAAAAAGACCCTACTGATAGAGAGATAAGTAATCACCTGATAAAAAATTCAAAGGAATAGTAATAAAGTTGCTCAAGTAACATGAGAGAAGAAAGAATGAACACAGTGAGAACTTCCACAATGAGTTACAAAATATAAGAAAGAGCACAATCAGTGCTGAAAAACACAATAACAAAGAAAAATACACTAGAGGGAACCAACACCAGATTGGATGATATAGGAGAATGGAAGGGTGATCTGGAAGACAGAGTACTGGAAATCATCCTATCAGAACAGCAAAAAGAAAAAAGAATCTTTAAAAATGAGACTAGTTTGGGTTTCCCTTGTGGCGCAGTGGTTGAAAGTCTGCCTGCCAATGCAGGGGACACGGGTTCATGCCCCGGTCTGGGAAGATCCCACATGTCGCGGAGTGGCTGGGCCTGTGAGCCATGGCTGCTGAGCCTGAACGTCCTGAGCCTGTGCTCCGCAATGGGAGAGGCCACAACAGTGAGAGGCCTGTGTACCACACACACACACAAAAAAAGAGACTAGTTTAAGGAACCTCTGAGACAACATCAAGCATAATAACATTTGCATTCTTAGGGCCCCATAAAGAGAAGAAAGAGAGATAGGGGCAGAAAATCTATTTGAAGAAATAATAGGTGAAAACTTCCCTAACTTAGGGAAGGAAACAGATTTCCACATGGAGGAAACACAGAGAATCCTAAACAAGATGAACCCAAAGGGATCCACACCAAGACATATTATAATTAAAAAGTCAAATATAAAGAGATAATTTTTAAGGCAGAAAGAGGAAAAAATAGTTTTATATAAAGAAACCTCCTTAAGACTATAAATGGATTTTTTGGCAGAAAATTCACAGGCCAAAAGGAAGTGTCATGATATATTCGAAGTTCTGAAAAGAAAAACTTACAACCAAGAATACTCTACCCAGCAAGGTTATCATTCAGATATGAAGTAGAGATAAAGAATTTCCCTAGACAAGAAAAAACTAAAGGAGTTCATAACCACTAAACTGGCCTTACAAGAAACGTTTACATGGAAAAGAAAAAGGTTTTACTAGAAATAAGAAATAATATGAAAGAAAAGACTCATTGGTAAGAGCAAATATATAGAAAAGGTAGTGGATCAACCATTTATAAAGCAACATGAAGATTAAAAGACAGAAGTACAAACAGCTAGCACTACAATAAATAGTTAATGGATTCACAAAATAAAAAGATGTAAAATATGATGTAAAAATAAAATGTGGGGGAAGTAGTAAAAATGTAGTGCTTTTACAGTGTGTTCACACTTATGTGACTATCAACTTAAAATAGGCTGCTTTATATATCGCTTGTTATATATAAACCTCATGGTAACCACAAACCTATTATAGATACACAAAAAATTAAAGAGAAACATATCCAAATGTAACACTAAAGAATATCATCAGACCAGAAGAAAAAAGAACAAGAAGAAGGGAACAGAGAAGAATTACAAAAATAACCAGAAAACAATGAACAAAATGAAATAAATATGAACCTATCAATAATTGCTTTAAATGTAAATGGACTAATTGCCCTAATCAAAAGGCATAGTGTATTCTGAATGAATTAAAAAACCAAGGGACATATATATGCTGCCTACAAGAATTTGCTTCAGATTGAAGACACACTTAGACTGAAAAGGAAGAGATGGAAAAATATATTCCATAAAAATGGAAATGACAAGAAAACTGAGGTGGTAATACATATATCAGATAAAATATAGTTTAAAACAAATATTGTAATAAAAGAAACAGAAGAATATTATTTAATATTAAAGGGGACAGTGCAATAATAAGATATACACATTTGTAAATATTTATGCACCCAATATAGGGGCATTTAAATATATGAAGTAAATATTAAGACATAAAGGGAGAAATTGACAGTAATACAATAAGAGTCTAAGGCCTCACTTTACATCAATGGATACATCATCCAGAGAAAATCAATAAGGAAACACTGGCCTTAAACAACACATTAGACCCGATAATCTTAAGAGACATATATATAGAACCTTCCATCCCAAAGCAGCAGAATACACATTATTTTCCAGTGCATATGGAATGTTCTCCAGAAAATCACATATGAAGCAAAAATGCAAGTATCAAATGTAAGAAGATTGAAATCATATCAAGCATCTTTTCCTCAAAAAACTAAAAATAGAGTTGCCATATGATCCAGCAATCCCACTCCTGGGCATATATCCAGAGAACACTACAATTGGAACATATAAGTTCACCCCAATGTTAATAGCAGCACTATTTACAATACCCAAGACATGGAAACAACCTAAATGTCCATGGATGGAAGGACATTTCATGTGGTATATATATACAATGGAATATTACTCAACCATAAAAAATAAATAATGCAGTTTGCAGCAACATGGATGGATGTACAGATTATCATACTAAGTGAAGTAAGTCAGGAAGAGAAAGAAAAATACCATATGATATTGCTTACATGTGGAATCTAAAATATGACACAAAAAGAACTTATTTACGAAACAGGAACAGATTCACAGAGAAAAAGAACTCATGGTTACCAAAGAGGAAAGAGGGTGGGGGAGGGATAATTTAGGAGTTTGGGATTAGCAGATACACACTACTATGTATAAAATAGATAAGGTACTGCTGAATAGCACAAGGAACTATACATAATATCCTATAATAAGCCATAATGGAAAAGCATATAACATATATATTGTTGTATATATAACATATTATAATGTATATGACATATGATAATGTATATAATATATATTACATAATATATACAATATAATATAGAATTATACTATATATTAAATATATTATAATATAATATGTTATAAGATATAATAATATATATTATAACAATAATAATAGTATATATTATAACATATAACTATAATGATATATACTAATATGTAATAGTATATAACAATATATATCTTATAGCATATTATTATATCATATTATTATATTATTATAATAATATTATATAACTATTATTATATAAAAATATGTTGTAATGATACATAATATAATATATTATAATAAAAATATATATTACATAATATATTATATAATATATAAATATATGTTATAATAATATATAATCTACAATAATATATAATTATATTAATATATAATAATATATAATATATACTATAATATAATAAAACAAAACCTAATAATATAATACAATATGAAATATATATAATTATATAATATATATATTATATAATGTATAACATGTATGTTACATGATATAATATATCATATATAATACATAAAATAAATATAATTATATTTTATATTTATATATGATATAATATATAATGCATATATTATAAAATGCATACTATATAAATATATACATATATTATATAATATAATAAAATAACATATAATATATAAATATATTGTACATTATATATATATTCATATATATGTATATGATATAGACATATATGAGTATGTATATCACATGCATAATATATATAATTCAAAATATTTATATTTTAATATAATATACTTATACTTATACTATTTATATTTATATATTTATATACTTATATATTCATATTTATATATTTTTTATATTTGCAAATTTTATATAGTTATAATATATAATAATATATGATTTTCTTATATTATATATAATATATATAACATTGCATATAATATATATTATAAAATATATTCATATATGTATATATTTCAATTATATGATATATAATATAGTAATATATAATACATATATTATAATAATATATAATATATTACCATACATAATATATGTATTAGATATTATATATAATATACATATTATTATAATATATGTATTATACTATGCTCATGGATTAGAAGCATTAAAATTGTTAAAATGTCCATACAACTTAAAGCAACCTACAGATTCAATACAATCGCTATCAAAATATCAATGGAATTTTTCACAGGAGTAGAACAAAAATCCTAAAATGTGTAGGGCTTCCCTGGGGGAACAGTGGTTGAGAGTCTGCCTGACGATGCACAGGACACGGGTTTGTGCCCCGGGCCGGGAGGATTCCACATGCTGCGGAGTGGCTTCACCCGTAAGCTATGGCCGCTGAGCCTGCGCCTCCGGAGGCTGTGCTCCGCAACAGAAGAGGCCATGGTGGTGAGAGGCCCACATACCGCAAAAAAAAAAAAAAAAAAAAAAAAAAAATCATAAAATATGTATAAGACCATAAAAATCCCAAATAGTCAAAACAGTCTTCAGAAAGAAGAAAAATATGGACATTTATGACTCCTGATTTTAGTACAATCTATATTAATCAAAACAGTGTGATACTGGCATGAAAAGAGATGTATACATTAATGGAGCATAGTAGAGGGTCCAGAAATAAACCCACACACTTAAAGCCAATTAATATATGACAAAGGAGGCAAGAATATACAATGAAGAAAATACTCTTCAATAAATGGTATTGGGCAACCTGGAGAAATACTTGCAAATGAATGAAACTAAATCACTATTTTACACCATTTACAAAGATAAATTCAAAAGGGATTAAAGACTTGAATGTAAGACCTGAAACCATAAAACTCATAGAAAAAAACAAAGGCAATATCCTCTTTGACATTTTTTTTGGCCTTGTCTTCTCAGGAAAGTGCAATAAAAGCACATGATCAACAAATGGGACTACATCAAAATAAAAAGTTTTTGCACAGCAAAGGAAACCACTAACAAAACAAGAAGGCAACCTACTTAATGTGAGAAGGTATTTGCAAATCATATTTTCAATAAGAGGTTAATATCCAAAATACACAAAGAACACCTACAACTTAATATCAAAAATAAACAACCTGATTTAAAAAAAAATGGGCAGAGAACATGAATAGATTTTTTTTTCCAAAAATGGAGACAATTGGCCAACAGGCACATGAAAACATGCTCAGCATCACTAATCATCAGGGAAATGCAATTCAAAATCACAATGAGATATCACCTCACACCTGTCAGAATGGCTGTTATCAAAAAGACAGGAAATATCAAGTGTTGGCAAGAATGTGGAGATGAGGGAAGAGTTGTGTACTGTTGGTGGGTTCATAAATTTCATAAATTGGTTCAGGCACTAGGGAAAACATTATGAAGTTTCCTCAAAAAGTAAAAGTAGAAGTACCATATGACTCAGCATTTCCAGATATGGGTATTTATCTGAAGAAAATAGAAACACTAATGTGAAAAAAATATGCACTCCAATGTTCATTGTAGCTTTATTCACAATAGCTTAGGTACAGAAGCAACCTACAAGAAAGGATATTAATAGATGAATGGATAAAGAACATATGGGGTGTGTGTGTGTGTGCATATATATATATATATGAAATACATATGTATATGTATATATATATATACATTATATATGAAATGGAATATTATTCAGCCATAAAAAAGAATGAAATCCTGCCATTTGCAACAACATGGATGGACTTAGATTATATTATGATAAGTAAAATAAGTCAGACAGAGAAAGACAATTACAGTAGAATTTCACTTATATGTGGAATCTATAAAACAAAACAAACAAATAAAACAAAAGAAAAACAGAATCATAGATATAGAAAACAAACTGGTGGTTGCCAGAGGGAAGGGGTATTGAGGAGGCAGGTGAAATATGTGAAGGGGTTAAAGAGGTACAGACTTCCAGTTATAAAAATAAATGTCATGGGGAGGTAATATACAGTTCATAGGGAACATAGTCAATAATATTGTAGTAACTTTTTATGGTAACTGACAGTAACTAGACTTATGATGAGGATCATTTTAATTTTATATAAACATTGAATCACTGTGATGTACACCTGAAACAAATATGATATTGTATGTCAATTACATGTGAATAGAAAGAAAGCAGGAAGGAAGGAAAGAAAGAAAGGTAAGAATGGGAAAGAAAAGAAACATTTATTCAGAGAAAAGAAAATCTGTGGTCCTTTGAGACTTCTGAAGAACTGTCTGTACTTTCACTCTGAGAGGGTTATGCTATAGAAGTGCTTTCTGTTTAAATCAGGAAAATGGACTATGAGAGAGAATTTTTGCATATCCTTAGATACTTGGCAGCTTTATGGATGCCCTCTTAAACTTGTGTGTTTTCTCCTCTTTTTGCCTCTTGTAATATATTCCCACATTTGACAGGTTATGAGAGGTGACTCTTTTAAGTCAGGTGAAAGGAGATTCAAAGTTTTATCAATACAGATTTAGCTGGCTTTAGGGGAAACTATGAATAACAACATTTCCTACCACCAAATCACTGTGATGACTGCTCTGGGCAGAATTGCAAACATCACCATCTTTCATAAATTATTAAAATATAATCTTAGAAATATTCCCTTTTGTATAATCTCTTTTACAGACTTTGAGTATATATCAGGCAAAATATTTTAAAACCATGTTTGAGTGACACTTGAAACAGTGGCAAATAAACAAATGTACAAATATTTTTTATTACTATGTCAAAAGAAAAAACTGACATTTAGAACTATTTTACCTGAATGCTTTTCCATTCTCTCTAAACAGAATTTGAAGTTTTCAACTTACTGTTCCTGAATTCTGTTGAAAGAAAAACAATTCATTTTGCATCCAAGGAAATAAATATTTTCAAATACCACATAATGAACCTCTTTAAAGGAAGTAGATATGAGATTATATTTATCTTATTCTTTGTCTTTTCCCACATTTTCCAAAATTTTTACAATAAATATGTGCAGCTTTTATATGAGAAAAGTAATTTAATGGGATAACAAATAAAATTATACTAAGGCCAGGTCTCCTCCAGGCCAAGATGAGAGTTGATGCACATTAAGAGAGTTTGGTGTGTATAGAAGTGGGGGTGAGAGGAACTACAGAATATTTCCCCATTCTCTTGCAACCCCTTAACCTGAATTAAATTGCTAATTGCATTTGTGTAAATCTCACTTAAGTATTAAAACATGTATTAAGACCTGAAAGACAGAATAATCACCCTTTCTGTGCTCTGACACCACTACAGTAAACTAAAAAGAAGAGTAACTCAGCATCCAGTAAATAATTTAAGGAGCTGATGCTGCTATCATCTTCTTGGGTGGGCAAGAAGTGATAGGAACCTGTGGAGAACGACTCTGACAAAACTCCCCAGAAGGACAAAATCTACTTTTGCCCCAAGTGTAATAGACAGACTGATCCAAAATACACAAGAGGAGAAGACCTTCAAGACAGTGGAGGAGTAAGACGTGGAGATCACCTTCCTCCCCACAGATACACCAGAAATACATCTACACGTGGAACAACTCCTACAGAACACCTACTGAACGCTGGCAGAAGACCTCAGACCTCCCAAAAGGCAAGAAACTCCCCCACGTACCTGGGTAGGGCAAAAGGAAAAAGAAAAAACAGAGACAAAAGGATAGGGACAGGACCTGCACCAGTGGGAGGGAGCCGTGAAGGAGGAAAGGTTTCCACACACTAGGAGCCCCTTCACTGGTGCAGACTGCGGGTGGCGGAGGGGGAAGCTTCAGAGCCGTGGAGGAGAGCGCAGCCACAGGGGTGTGGAGGGAAAAGCGGAGAGATTCCCGCACAGAGGATCGGTGCCGACTTGGATTCAACAGCTCAAGAAGTTTGGTTACTCACCCGCTGGGGCCGGCGGGGCTGGGAGCTGAGGCTCGGGCTTTGGTTGGAGCGCAGGGAGAGGACTGGGTTTGGCGGCGTGAACACAGCCTGAAGGGGGTTAGTGCACCACGGCTGGCTGGGAGGGAGTACAGGAGAAAGTCTGGAGCTGCCGAAGAGGCAAGAGACATTTTCTTGCCTCTTTGTTTCCTGGTGTGTGAGGAGAGGGGATTAAGAGCACCACCTAAATGAGCTCCAGAGACGGGGATGAGCCACAGCTAACAGTGCATACCACAGAGACGAGCATCAGATGCTAAGGCTGCTGCTGCCGCCAACAAGAAGCCTGTGTGCAAGCACAGGTCACTCTCCACACCTCCCCTCCCAGGGGCCTTTGCAGCCCGACACTGCTGGGGTCCCAGGATCCAGAGACAACTTCCCTGGGAGAATGCATGGCACGCCTCAGGCTGGTGCAACGTCACGTTGGCTTGCGCTGCCGCAGGCTCGCCCCGCACTCCGTACCCCTCCCTCTCCCCGGCCTGAGTGATCCAGAGCCCCTGAATCAGCTGCTCCTTTAACCCAGTCCTGTCTGAGCAAAGAACAGACGCCCTCCAGTGACCTAAACGCAGAGGCAGGGCCATATCCAAAGCTGAGCCCTGGGAGCTGTGAGAAGAAAGAAGAGAAAGGGAAGTCTCTCCCAGCAACCTGAGGAGCAGCGGATTAAATCTCCACAATCAACTTGATGTATGCTGTATCTGTGGAATACATGAATAGACAACGAATCATCCCAAATTGAGGAGGTGCACTTTGGGAGCAACAATATATATATATATTTTTTCCCTTTTTCTCTTTTTGTGAGTATGTATGTGTATGATTCTGTGTGAGATTTTGTCTGTATAGCTTTGCTTTTACCATTTGTCCTAGGGTTTTTTTCTGTCGTTCTTTCTTTTCTTTTATTATTTAAAATTTTTTTCCATAATGATTATTTTTTAATAACTTTATTTTATTTTATCTTTCTTTCTTCCTTCCTTCCTTCTTTTCTTTCTTTCTTTCTTTCTTTCTTTCTTTCTTTCTTCTTTTTCTCCCTTTTATTCTGAGCCGTGTGGAGGACAGGCTTTTAGTGCTCCAGCCAGGAGTCAGTTCTGTGCCACTGAGGTGGGAGAGCTAAGTTAAGGACACTGGTCCACAAGAGACCTCCCAGCTCCACGTAATATCAAATGGTGAAAATCTCCCAGACATCTCTATCTCAACACCAGCACCCAGCTTCACTCAACCACAAGCAGGCTAGAATGCTGGACACCCTATGCCAAACAACTAGCAAGACAGGAGCATAACCCCACCCAATAGCACAAAGGCTGCTAAAAATCATAATAAGGTCACAGACACCACAAAACACAACACCAGATGTGGACCTGCCCACCAAAAGACAAGATCCAGCCTCATCCACCAGAACACAGGCACTAGACCCTCAACCAGGAAGCCTACACAACACACTGAACCAGCCTTAGCCACTGGGGACAGACACCAAAAACAACGGGAACTACGAACCAGCAACCTGTGAAAAGGAGACCCCAAACACAGTAAGATAAACAAAATGAGAAGACAGAGAAACACACAGCAGATGAAGGAGCAAGATAAAAACCCACCACACCTAACAAATGAAGAGGAAATAGGCAGTCTACCTGAAACAGAATTCAGAATAACAAGAGTAAAGATGATCAAAATCTTGGAAATAAAATGGAGAAAATACAAGAAACATTTAACAAGGACCTAGAAGAAATAAAGAGCAAAAAACAGTGATGAACAACACAATAAATGAAACTAAAAATTCTCTAGAAGGCTCAATAGCAAAATAACTGAGGAAGAAGAATGGATAAGTGACCTGGAAGATAAAATAGTGGAAATAACTACTGCAGAGTAGAATAAAGAAAAAATAATGAAAAGAGTGGAGGACAGAATCAGAGACTTCTGGCACAATATTAGATGCATCAATATTCAAATAATAAGCATCCCAGAAGAAGAAGAGAAAAAGAAAGGGACTGAGGAAATATTTGAAGAGGTTATAGTAGAAAAATTCCCTAATATGGGAAAGGAAATAGTTAATCAAGTTCCAGAAACACAGATGGTCCCATACAGGATAAATCTGAGGAGAAACATGCTAAGACACATATTAATCAAACTATCAAAAATTAAATACAAAGAACAAATATTAAAAGCAGCAAGCAAAAAACAATAAATAACACATAAGGGAATCCCCATAAGGTTAACAGCTGATCTTTCAGCAGAAACTCTGCAAGCCAAAAGGGACTGGCAGGCATATTTAAAGTGATGAACAAGAAAAACCTACAACCAAGATTACTCTACCCAGCAAGGATCTCATTCAGCTTTCACAGAGAAATTAAAACATTTACAGACAAGGAAAAGCTAAGAGAATTCAGCACCAAAAAAGCAGCTTTACAACAAATGGTAAAGGAACTTCTCTAGGTAGGAAACACAAGAGAAGGAAAAGACCTACAATAATAAACCCAAAACAATTAAGAAAATGCTAATAGGAACATACATATCAATAATTACCTTAAATGTAAATGGATTACATTCTCCAACCAAAAGACATAGATTGGCTGAATGGATAAAAAAACAAGACTCATATATATGCTGTCTACAAGAGACCCACTTCAGACCTAGGGACACATATAGACTGAAACTGAGGGGATGGAAAAAAATATTCCATGCAAATGGAAATCAAAAGAAAGCTGGAGTAGGAATTCTCATATGAGACAAAATAGACTTTAAAACAAAGACCATTACAAGAGACAAAGGAGGACACTATATAATGATCAAGGGATCAATCCAAGAAGAAGATATAACAATTGTAAATATTTATGCACCCAACATAGGAGCACCTCAATACATAAGGCAAATACTAACAACCATAAAAGGGGACATTGACAGCAACACAATCAGTATAGGGGACTTTAACACACCACTTTCACCAATGGATGGATCATCCAAATGAAAATAAGTAAGGAAACACAAGCTTTAAATGATACATTAAACAAGAAGGACTTAATTGATATTTATAGGACATGCCATCCAGAAACAACAGAATACACATTCTTCTCAAGAGCTCATGGAACATTCTCCATGATAGATCATATCTTGGCTCAGAAATTAAGCCTCAGTAAATATAAGAAAATTGAAATCAAATCAAATATATTTTCTGACTACAATGCTATGAGACTAGATATCAATTAGAGGAAGAAATCTGTAAGAAATACAAACACATGGGAGCTAAACCACACACTACTTAATAACCAAGAGATAATGGAAGAAATCAAAGAGGAAATTAAAAAAAAACCTAGAAATAAATGACAATGAAAACACAATGACCCAAAACTTATGAGATGCATCAAAAGCAGTTCTAACAGGGAAGTTTATAGCAATACATTCCTACCTTAAGAAACAAGAAACATCTCAAGTAAACAATCTAACATTATACCTAAAGAAATTAGAGAAAAAAGAACAAAACAAATCAAAAGTTAGCAGAAGGAAAGAAGATAAGATCAGAAATAAATGAAAAAGAAATGAAGGAAACTATATAAAGATCAATAAAACTGAAAGCTGATTCTTTGAGAACATAAACAAAACTGATAAACCATTAGGCAGACTTATCAAGAAAATAAGGGAGAAGACTCAAATCAATAGAATTAGAAATGAAAAAGGAAAAGTAACAATTGACACTGTAGAAACACAAATGTTCATGAGAGATTATTTCAAGCGACTCTATGCCAATAAAATGGACAACCTGGAAGAAATGGACAAATTCTTAGAAATGCATAATCTTCCGAGACAGAACCAGGAAGAAATAGAAAATATGAACAGACAAATCAGAGGCACTGAAATTGAAACTGTGATTAAAAATCTTCCAACACACAAAAGCCAAAGACCACATGGCTTCACAGGCAAATTCTATCACACATTTAGAGAAGAGCTAACACCTACCCTTCTCAAAGTCTTCCAAAATATAGGAGAGGGAGGAAAACTCCCAGACTCATTCTAAAATGCCACGATCACTCTGATACCAAAACCAAAGATGTCACAAAGAAAGAAAACTACAGGCCAATGTCACTGATGAACATAGATGCAAAAATCCTCAACAAAATACTAGCAAACAGAATCCAACAGCACATTAAAAGGATCATACACTGTGATCAAGTGGGGTTTATCCCAGGAATGCAAGGATTCTTCAATATACGCAAATCAATCAACGTGATACAACATATTAACAAATTGAAGAAGAAAAAACATATGATCATCCCAGTAGATGCAGAGAAAGCTTTAAACAATATTCAACACCGATTTATGATAAAAACCCTCCAGAAAGTAGGCATAGAGAGAACTTTCTTCATCATAATAAAGGACATATATGACAAACCCACAGCCAACATCATCCTCACTGGTGAAAAACTGAAACCATTTCCATTAAGATCAGGAACAAGACAAAGTTGCCCACTCTCACCACTATTACTCAAAATATTATGGAAATTTTAGGCATAGCAATCAGAGAAGAAAAAGAAATAAAAGGAATCCAAATCAGAAAAGAGGAAGTAAAGCTGTCGCTGTTTGCAGATGACATGATACTATACGTAGAGAATCCTAAAGATGCTACCAGAAAACTACTAGAGCTAATCAATGAATCTGGTAGAGTAGCAGGATACAAAATTAATGCACAGAAATCTCTGGCATTCCTATACACTAATGATGAAAAATTTTAAACTGAAATTAAGAAAATACTCCCATTTTCCATTGTAACAAAAAGAATAAAATATCTAGGAATAAACCTAACTAAGGAGAGAAAACACCTGTATGTAGAAAATTATAAGACACTGATGAAAATTAAATATGATATAAATAAATGGAGAGATACACCATGTACTTGAATTGGAAGAATCAACATTGTGAAAATGACTATACTACGCAAAGCAATCTACAGATTCAGTGCAATCCCTATCAAACTACCACTGCAATTTTTCAGAGAACTAGGGCAAAAAATTTCACAATCTGTATGGAAACACAAAAGACCCCGAATAGCCAAAGCAATCTTGAGAACGAAAAGCAGAGCTGGAGGAATCAGGCCCCCTAACTTAAGACTATACTACAAAGCTACAGTAATCAAGACAGTATGGTACTGGCACAGAAACAGAAATATAGGTCAATGGAACAGGATAGAAAGCCCAGAGATAAACCCACGCACATATGGTCAACTAATATGACAAAGGAGGCAAGTATATACATTGGACAAAAGACAGTGTCTTCAATAACTGGTGCTGGGAAAACTGGAGAGCTACATGCAAAAAGTGAAATTAGAATACTTCCTAACACCATACACAAAAATAAACTCAAAATGGGTTAAAGACCTAAATGTAAGGCCAGACACCTTCAAACTCTTAGTAGGAAAACATAGGCAGAACACTCTATGACATAAATCACAGCAAGATCCTTTTTGACTGACCTCCAAGAGAAATGGAAATAAAAACAAAAATAAACAAATGGGACCTAATGAAACTTAAAAGCTTTTGCACAGCAAAAGAATCCATAAACAAGATGAAAAGCCAACCCTCAGAATGGGAGAAAATATTTTCAAATGAAGCAACTGACAAAGGATTTATCTCCAAAATTTACATGCAACTCATGCAGCTCAATAGTAAAAAAAAAAAAAAAAAAAAAAAGTCCAAAAATGGACAGAAGAGCTAAATAGACATTTCTCCAAAGAATATATACAGATTGCCATCAAACGCATGAAAGAATGCTCAACATCATTAATCATTAGAGAAATGCAAATCAAAACTACAATGAGGTATCTCACACTGGTCAGAATGGCCATCATCAAAAAATCTACAAACAATAAATGCTGGATAGAGTGTGGAGAAAAGGGAACACTCTTGCACTGTTGGTGGGAATGCAAATTGATACAGCCACTATGGAGAACAGTATGGGGGTTCCCTAATAAACTATAAATAGAACTACCATACAACCCAACAATCCCACTACTGGGCATATACCCTTAGAAAACCATAATTCAAAAAGAGTCATGTACCAAAATGTTCATTGCACCTGTATTTACAATAGCCAGGATATGGAAGCAACCTAAGTGTCCATCAACAGATGAATGGATAAAGATGATATGGCACATGTATACAATGGAATATTCCTCAGCCATAAAAAGGAACGAAAGTGAGTTATTTGTAGTGAGGTGGATGGACCTAGAGTCTGTCATTCAGATTAAAGTAAGTCAGAAAGAGAAAAACAAATACCGTATGCTAACACATATATATGGAATCTAAAAAAAAAAAAAAAAAGAAAAAAAGAAAAGAAAGAATAAAGAAAATGATCAGAAGAACCTAGGGGCATGACGGGAATAAAGAAGCAGACCTACTAGAGTATGCACTTTAGGATACTGGGTGGGGAAGTGTAAGGTGGGACAAAGTGAGAGAGTGGCATAGACATATATACACTACCAAATGTAAAATAGATAGCTAGTGGGAAGTAGCCACATAGCACAGGAAGATCAGCTCAGTGCTTTGTCACCACCTAGAGGGGTTGGATAGGGAGGGTGGGAGGGAGGGAGATGCAAGAGGGAAGAGATATGGGGACATATATATATGAATAACTGATTCACTTTGTTATAAAGCAGAAACTGACACACAATTGTAAAGCAATTATACTCTAATAAAGATATTTAAAAAATTAAAATATGAAAGAAAATAATATACATATTCCTGTGCCCCCATCAAAATAATTAATTAATTAATTTAATTAAAAGACAATGTGTCCTTAATTATACATCTTGAAAGTGGGAAATGAATAATTTGGGAGAAACTGCCAAAAGATTAGAATTTAATTATTAGAGAATAGTATTTTCAATTTCTGACATTTACCACCTATTTTGATAATATTAGTGATTTGGGGTTCATTAAAACTATGGAGAATATCTGAGGTCTCTAAAATAGCATAGATAATTCAATACTTCATCACATACCAGTACCCTGTATAATCTAATTTTATAGAGAAATAAAATTAATTTTAAAAACAAAAAGAACAACAAAAAACAAAATGCATAAAAGTGTGTAGCAACTGAATAAAAAATTAAAATGTCCTATCATTAATGTATAAGTTTTATAAAAATAAATAATATTGCTTAAGTGGAGATGATGTCCAGAAAAAAAAATTCACTGATTAAAAAAAATAATAAATCCTCCAAAGCCAAAAAAAAAGAAGTCAATTGTTTTCCTATATACCAATAATTAAGAAATGGAATCTGAAATTAAAAACACAATATGCTATACATTAGCACCCAAAAACTGAAGTACTTTGGCATGAATTTACCAAAATATGTAAAAGATTTATATGAAGAAACTACAAAGCTCTGATGAATGAAATTAAAGAAGAACTGAATAAATGAAGTGAGATCCCACATTCAAGGATAAGAACATGTCTTAGGCTTCCCTGGTGGCACAGTGGTTGAGAATCTGCCTGCCAATGCGGGGGACGCTGGTTCGAGCCCTGATCTGTGAGGATCCCACATGCCACAGCAACTGGGCTCATGAGCCACAACTACTGCGCCTGCGCGTCTGGAGCCTGTGCTCCTCAACAAGAGAGGCCGCAATAGTGAGGGGCCCGTGCACCGCGATGAAGAGTGGCCACAGCTTGCCACAACTAAAGAAAGCCCTCAGACAGAAACGAAGACCCAAAACAGCCAAAAATAAATAATAAATAAATTAATTAATTAAAAAAAAGATAAGAACATGTCTTTCAACATTGTTAAGGTGTCAGTTCTTCTCAACTTATTCTATAGATTCAATGCAATCCCAATCAAAATCCCAGCAAATTATCTTATGGATACAGACAAGCATATCCTAAAGTTTATACGGAGCAGCAAAAGATCCAGAATAGCCAACATAAAACTGAAGAAGTACAAAGTTGGGGAACTGAAACTACCTGACCTCAGTACTTACTATAAGGCTATAGTAATCAAGATAGTGTGGCATTGTTGGAAAAAACAGACAAATAGATCAATGGAACAGAAGAGAGAGCCCAGAAATAGACCCCCTATAAGTAGAGTCAACTGATCTTTGACAAGGAGCAAAGGCAATACAATGAAGCATCTTCAACAAATGGCACTTGAACAACAAAACACCCACATGCAAAGAAATGTATCTAGACACACACATTATACACTTCACAAAAGTTAGCACAAAGTGGACCATAGACCTATACATAAAAGACAAAACTATCAAACTCTTAGAAGATAACAGAGGAGAAATTCTAGATTACCCTGAACATGGTGATTCTTTCTTTAGATACAACACCAAAGACACTATCCATGAAAGAAAAATTAAGCCAGACTTCATTAAAATTAAAATATTCTTCTCTGTAAAATACAGTATCAAGAGAATTAAGAAGACAAACCCCATGCTCCAAGAAAATATTTACAAAAAACATACCTTATAAAGGACTATTATTCAAAATATAAAAAGAACTCTTAAAACTGAACAACAAGAAGACAAATGACCCAATTAAAAACTGACCCCCAAACCTTAACAGACACTTTACCAAATATGACATATAGATGGCAAATATGTACATGAAAGATGTTCTGCATCATTTGCATTGAGGGAAACATAAATTAAAACAACACAATAACACTACAAACTTAGTAAAACAGGCAAAATCCAGAATGGTGCCAACACCAAATACTGGTGAGGATGCGGAGCAACAGGAACTCTCCTACATTGCTGGTGGAGATGCAAAATGGTGCACCCACTTTGGAAGACATTTTGGCTGTTTCTTACAAAATTAAACATACTCTTACCATAGAATCCAGGTCATGCTCCTTGGTATTTACCCAAAGGAGCTGAAAAATTATGTCCACACAGAAACCTGCCTGAGGATGTTTATAGCAGCTTTGTTCATAATAGTCAAAACTTGGAAGTAAACAAAATGTCCTTCAGTAGCTGAATGGATAAGTATCACATCCAGATAATGGAATATTATTCAGAGCTAAAAAGAAATGAGCTATCAAGCCATAAAAATGCAGGTGGAAGCTTTGATTCATATTCTCAAGTGAAAGAAGCCAATCTGACAAGGTTACATACTATATGATTCCAACTCTATGACATTCTGGAAAAGGTAAACCATAGAGACAGTAAGAAAATCAGTGGTTGCCCCATTTTTAGGGCAGAGAAAATACTCTTTATGATAATATAAATATGGCTATATATCATTAAACATTTGTACAAACCCATAGAATATGCAATCTTAAGAGTGAACCCTGCTATTTGGTGTTGGAGCTGAACCCAGCTGGAACTGGTCTGAGGCTGCACCGGCCCTGCGAGTGCGATTTAAAGGGCTTTGGCGGGAACGTGCATGAGGCCGCAGCTTCTTGCTTGGGATGAGAAAATTATGGCTCAGAAAGGCACAGCTTGTCTGCATTTAAACAGCTAGTTGACAGATTGGCTGGGACTTCGTTTTTGTCATCAAAGTCAGTGCTCTTTAAGATACATCAGAAATTCATCTACACGTGGAACAACTCCTACAGAACACCTACTGAACGCTGACAGAAGACCTCAGACCCCCCAAAAGGCAAGAAACTCCCCACATACCTGGGTAGGGCAAAAGAGAAAAGAATAAACAGAGACAAAAGGATAGGGACGGGACCTGCACCAGTGGGAGGGGGCCGTGAAGGAGGAAAGGTTTCCACACACTAGAAGCCCCTTCATGGGCAGAGACTGCGGGTGGCGGAGGGGGAAACCCTCGGAGTAGCGGAGGAGAGCACAGCAACAGGGGTGTGGAGGGCAAAGCGGAGAGATTCGGGCACAGAGGATCGGTGCCTTCAGGCACACACCAGCCCGAGAAGCTTGTCTGCTCGGCTGCCAGGGCAGGCGGGGCTGGGAGCTGAGGCTCGGGGGCTTCGGTCGGAGCGCAGGGAGAGGATTGGGGTTGGCGGCATGAACACAGCCTGAAGGGTCTAGTGCACCACGGCTGGCCCAGAGGGAGTCCGGGGAAAAAGTCTGGAGCTGCCGAAGAGGCAAGAGACTTTTTCTTCCCTTTTGTTTCCTGGTGCGCGAGGAGAGGGCATTAACAGCGCTGCTTAAAGGAGCTCCAGAGATGGGCGCGAACCGCGGCTAAAGGCGCGAACACTGGAGACGGGCGTGGGACGCTGAGGCTGCTGCTGCCGCCGCCACAAGGACTGTGTGCGAGCGCAGGTCACTGTCCACCCCCCCTTCCCGGGAGCCTGTGCAGCCCACCACTGCCGGGATTCCAGGTCCAAGGGACGGCTTCCCCGGGAAAGCACACGGAGCGCCTCGGGCTGGTGCAACGTCACGCTGGCCTCTGCCGCCGCAGGCCCACCCTGCACTGTGTGCCCTTCCCTCCCCTCAGCCTGAGTGAGCCAGAGCCCCCGAATCAGCGGCTCCTTTAAACCCATCCTGTCTGAGCGAAAAACGGACGCCCTCCGGCGCCTACGCGCAGAGGCGGGGCCTGGCCCAAGGCTGAGACCCGGGAGCTGTGATAGCAGAGACAGGGAAATCTCTCTGTGCAGCCTCGGAGGCAGCGGATTAAAGCTTCACGGTCTGCTTGATGTGCCCTGCGTCTGTGGAGTGCATGAATGGACAGCGAATCATCCCAAATTGAGGAGGTGGACTTTGAGGACAAGATTTAAGATTTTTTCCCTTTTCCTCTTTTTACAATGAATTATCCCAAATTAAGGAGGTGGACTTTGAGAGCAAGATTTTCGATTTTTTCCCCCTGTTCTCTTTTTGTGAATGTGTATGTGTATGCTCCTGTGTGAGATTTTCTCTGTATAGCTTTGCTTCCACCATAGGTCCCAGGTTTCTATCAGTCTGTTTTTTTTTTCTTTTTTCAATAATTACTTTTTTATTTTTAATAACACTACTATATTTTATACTTTATTCTATTTTACTTTATCTTCTTTCTATTTTTCCTACCTTCCCTTCCTCCCTCCCTCCCTCCGCCCCATTCTATCTTTCTTTCTTTCCTTCCTCCCTTCCTGCCTCCTTTCTTCCTTTCACTTTCTTTTTCTTTCCTTGCTCCCTCCCTCCCTCCTTTCTTGCTTTCTTTCCTTCCGTCCTTCCTCCCTCCCTCCCTCCTGTCTTTCTTTCTTTCCTTCCTCCCTCCCTCCCCACTTCTTCCTTTCACTCTTTCTTTTTCTTTCCTTCCTTCCTCCCTCCCTCCTTTCTTTCTTTCTTTCCGTCCTCCCTCCCTCCTGTCTGTCTTTCTTTCCTTCCTCCCTCCCTCCCTTCTTCCTTTCACTGTTTCTTTTTCTTTCCTTCCTCCCTCCCTCCCTTCTGTCTTTCTTTCTTTCTTTCCTTCCTCCCTCCCTCCCTTCTTCCTTTCACTCTTTCTTTTTCTTTCCTTCCTCCCTCCCTCCCTCCTTTCTTGCTTTCTTTCTGTCCTTCCTCCCTCCCTCCCTCCTGTCTTTCTTTATTTCTTTCTTTCCTTCCTCCCTCCCTCCCTCCCTTCTTCCTTTCACTCTTTATTTTTCTTTCCTTCCTCCCTCCCTCCTGTCTTTCTTTCTTTCTTTCTTTATTTCTTTCCTTCCTCCTTCCCTCCCTCCCTTCTTCCATTCACTCTTTCTTTTTCTTTCCTTCCTCCCTCTCTCCCTCCTTTATTTCCTTCTTTCCATCCTTCCTCCCTCCCTCCATTCTTTCTTTCTTTCTTCATTCCTTCCTTCCTTTCTTTCCTTCTCTCTTTCTTTCTCTCTCTCTTTCTTTCTTCTACTAATTCTTTCTTTCAACTTTTTCTCCCTTTTATTCTGAGCTGGGGAGATGAAAGGCTCTTGGTGCTGCATCCAGGAGTCAGTGCTGTGCCTCTGAAGTGGGAGAGCCAACTTCAGGACACGGATCCACAAGAGACCTCCCAGCTCCACATAATAACAAGTGGCGAAAATCTCCCAGAGATCTCCATGTCAACACCAGCACCCACCTTCAGTCAATGACCAGCAAGCTACAGTGCGGGCCACCCTATGCCAAGCAACTAGCAAGACAGGAACACAACCGCACCCATTAGCAGAGAGGCTGCCTAAAAACACAATAAGGCCACAGGCACCCCAAAACACACCACCAGACGTGGACCTGTCCACCAGAATGACAAGATCGAGGCTCAACCACCAGAACACAGGCACTAGTCCACCCCACCAGGAAGCCTACACAACCTACTAAAACAAACTTAGCCACTGTGGACAGAAACCACAAACAACAGGAACTACGAATCTGCAGCCTGCAAAAAAGGAGACCCCAAACACAGTAAGATAAGCAAAATGAGAAGACAGAAAAACACACAGCAGGTGAAGGAGCAAGGTAAAAACCTACCAGACCTAACTAATGAAGAGGTAATAGGCAGTCTACCTGAAAAAGAATTCAGAATAATGATTGTAAAGGTGATCCAAGATTTTATTTCCAAGATCCAAAATCTTGGAAAAAGAATAGGCAAAATGCAAGAAACAGTTAACAGGGACCTACAAGAAATAAAGATGAATCAAGCATCGATTAAAAACACAATAAATGAAATGAAAAATACTCTAGATGGGATCAATAGCACAATAACTGAGGCAGAAGAACGGATAAGTGAGGTGGAAGATAAAATAGTGGAAATAACTGATGCAGAGCAAAATAAAGAAAAAAGAATGAAAAGAACAGAGGACAGTCTCAGAGATCTCTGGGACAACATTAAATGCACCAACATTCGAATTATAAGGGTTCCAGAAGAAGAAGAGAAAAAGAAAGGGACTGAGAAAATATTTGAAGAGATTACACTTGAAAACTTCCCCAATATGGGAAAGGAAATAGTTAATCAAGTCCAGGAGGCACAGAGAGTCCCATACAGAATAAATCCAAGGAGAAATACTCCAAGACATATATTAATCAAACTGTCAAAAGTTAAACACAAAGAAATCATATTAAATTCAGCAAGGGAAAAACAACAAATAACACACAAGGGAATCCCCATCAGGTTAACAGCTGATCTCTCAGCAGAAACTCTACAAGCCAGAAGGGAGTGGCAGGACATAACTAGAGTGATGAAGGAGAAAAACCTGCAACCAAGATTACTCTACCCAGCAAGGATCTCATTCAGATTTGATGGAGAAATTAAAATGTTTACAGACACACAAAAGCTGAGAGTTCAGCACCACCAACCAGCTTTGCAACAAATGCTAAAGGAACTTCTCTAGGCAAGAAACACAACAGAAGGAAAAGACCTACAATAACGAACCCAAAACAATTAAGGAAATGGGAATAGGAACATACATATCAATAATTACCTTAAATGTAAATGGACTAAATGCTCCCACCAAAAGACACAGAGTGGCGGAATGGATACAAAAACAAGACCCATATATATGCTGTCTACAAGAGACCCACTTCAGATCTAGAGACACATACAGATTGAAAGTAAGGGGATGGAAAAAGATATTCCATGCAAATGGAAATCAAAAGAAAGCTGGAGTAGCAATGCTTATATCAGACAAAATAGACTTTAAAATAAAGACTATTAGAAGAGGCACAGAAGGACACTACATAATGATCAAGGGATTGATCCAAGAAGAAGATATAACAATTGTAAATATTTATGCACCCAACATAGAAGCACCTCAATACATAAGGCAAATACTAACAGCCATAAAAGGGGAAATCGACAGTAACACACTCATAGTAGGGGACTTTAACACCCCACTTTCACCAATGCACAGATCACCCAAAATGAAAATAAATAAGGAAACACAAGCTTTAAATGATACATTAAACAAGATGGACTTAATTGATATTTATAGGACATTCCATCCAAAAACAACAGAATACACATTTTTCTCAAGTGCTCATGGAACATTCTCCAGGATAGATCATATCTTGGGTCACAAATCAAGCCTTGGTAAATTTAAGAAAATTGAAATTGTATCAAGTATCTTTTCCAACCACAATGCTATAAGACTAGACATCAGTTACAAGAAAAGATCTGTAAAAAATACAAACACATGGAGGCTAAACAATACACTACTCAATAACGAAGTGATCACTGAAGAAATCAAAGAGGAAATAAAAAAATACCTAGAAACAAATGACAATGGATACACGATGACCCAAAACCTATGGGATGCAGCAAAAGCAGTTCTAAGGGGAAATATTATAGCAATAAAATCCCACCTTAAGAAAGAGGAAACATCTCGAGTAAACAACCTGACCCTGCGCCTAAAGAAATTAGAGAAAGAAGAACAAAAAACCCCCAAAGTTAGCAGAAGGAAAGAAATCATAAAGATCAGATCAGAAATAAATGAAAAAGAAATGAAGGAAATGATAGCACAGATCAATAAAACTAAAAGCTGGTTCTTTGAGAAGATAAACAAAATTGATAAACCATTAGCCAGACTCATCAAGAAAAAAAGGGAGAAGACACCAATCAATAGAATTAGAAATGAAAAAGGAGAAGTAACAACTGACACTGCAGAAATACAAAAGATCATGAGAGATTACTACAAGCAACTCTATGCCAATAAAATGGACAACCTGGAAGAAATGGACAAATTCTTAGAAAATCACAATCTTCTCAGACTGAATCAGGAAGAAGTAGAAAATATGAATAGACCAATCACAAGCACTGAAATTGAACTGTGATTAAAAATCTTCCAACAAACAGAAGCCCAGGACCAAATGGCTTCACAGGTGAATTCTATCAAACATTTAGAGAGGAGCTAACACCTATCCTTCTCAAACTCTTCTAAAATATAGCAGAGGGAGGAACACTCCCAAACTCATTCTATGAGGCCACCATCACCTTGATACCAAAACCAGACAAGGATGTCACAAAGAAAGAAAACTACAGGCCAATATCACTGATGAACATAGATGCAAAAATCCTCAACAAAATACTAGCAAACAGAATCCAACAGCACATGAAAAGGATCATACACCATGATCAAGTGGGGTTTATTCCAGGAATGCAAGGATTCTTCAATATATGCAAATCAATCAATGTGATACACCATATTAACAAATTGAAGAAGAAAAACCATATGATCATCTCAATAGATGCAGGGAAAGCTTTTGACAAAATTCATCACCCATTTATGATAAAAACCCTGCAGAAAGTAGGCATAGAGGGAACTTTCCTCAACATAATAAAGACCATATATGACAAACCCACAGCCAACATTGTCCTCAATGGTGAAAACTTGAAACCATTTCGACTAACATCAGGAACAAGACAAGGCTGCCCACTCTCACCACTCTTATTCAACCTAGTTTTGGAAGTTTTAGCCGCAGCAATCAGAGAAGAAAAGGAAATAAAAGGAATCCAAATTGGAAAAGAAGAAGTAAATCTGTCACTGTTTGCAGATGACATGATACTATACATAGAGAATCCTAAAGATGCTACCAGGAAACTACTAGAGCTAATCAATGAATTTGGTAAAGTAGCAGGATACAAAATTAATGCACAGAAATCTCTGGCATTCCTGTACACTAATGATGAAAAATCTGAAAGTGAAATCAAGAAAACACTCTCATTTACCATTGCAACAAAAAGAATAAAATATCTAGGAATAAACCTACCTAAGGAGACAAAAGACCTGTATGCAGAAAAGTATAAGACAATGATGAAAGAAATTAAAGGTGATACAAATAGAAGGAGAGATATACCATGCTTCTGGATTGGAAGAATCAATATTGTGAAAATGGCTCTACTACCCAAAGCAATCTACAGATTCAATGTAATCCCTATCAAATTACCACTGGCATTTTTCACAGAACTAGAGCAAAAAATTTCAAAATTTGTTTGGAAATACAAAAGACCCCGAATAGCCAAAGCAATCTTGAGAACGAAAAACGGAGCTGGAGTAATCATGCTCCCTAACTTCAGATTATACTACAAAGCTACAGTAATCAAGACAGTGTGGTACTGGCACAAAAACAGAAAGATAGATCAATGGAACAGGATAGAAAGCCCAGAGATAAACCCACACACATATGGTCAACTTATCTTTGATAAAGGAGGCAGGAATGTACAGTGGAGAAAGGACAGCCTCTTCAATAAATGGTGCTGGGAAAACTGGACAGGGACATGTAAAAGTATGAGATTAGATAATTCCCTGACACCATACACAAAAATAAGCCCAAAATGGATTAAAGACTTAAATGTAAGGCCAGAAACTCTTAGAGGAAAACATAGGCAGAACACTGTATGACATAAATCACAGCAAGATCCTTTTGGACCCACCTCCTAGAGATATGGAAATAAAAACAAGGATAAACAAATGGGACCTAATGAAACTTCAAAGCTTTTGCACAACAAAGGAAACCATAAACAAGACCAAAAGACAACCCTCAGAATGGGAGAAAATATTTGCAAATGAAGCAACTGACAAAGGATTAATCTCCAAAATTTATAAGCAGCTCATTCAGCTCAATAGCAAAAAAAACAAACAACCCAATCCAAAAATGGGCAGAAGACTTAAATAGGCATTTCTCCAAAGAAGATATACAGACTGCCAACAAACACACGAAAGAATGCTCAACATCATTAATCATTAGAGAAATGCAAATCAAAACAACAATGAGATATCATCTCACACCAGTCAGAATGGCCATCATCAAGAAATCTAGAAACAATAAATGCTGGAGAGGGTGTGGAGAAATGTGAACACTCTTGCACTGCTGGTGGGAATGTGAATTGGTACAGGCACTATGGAGAACATTATGGAGGTTCCTTAAAAAACTAAAACTAGAACTACCATATGACCCAGCAATCCCACTACTAGGCATATACCCTGAGAAAACCATAATTCAAAAAGAGACGTGTACCAAAATGTTCATTGCAGATGTATTCACAATAGCCCAGAGATGGAAACAACCTAAGTGTCCATCAACAGATGAATGGATAAAGAAAATGTGGCACATATATACAATGGAATATTACTCAGCCATAAAAAGAAATGAAACTGAGCTATTTGTAATGCGGTGGATAGACCTAGAGTCTGTCATACAGAGTGAAGTAAGTCAGAAAGAGAAAGACAAATACCGTATGATAACACATATATATGGAATTTAAGAAAAAAAATGTCATGAAGAACTTAGGGGTAAAACAGGAATAGAGACACAGACCTACTTGAGAATGGACTTGAGGATATAGGGAGGGGGAAGGGTAAGCTGTGACAAGGCAGAGGAGAGGCATGGACATATATACAGTACCAAACGTGGGGTAGATTGATGGTGGGGGGCAGCCGCATAGCTCAGGGAGATCGGCTCGGTGCTCTGTGACTGCCTGGAGGGGTGGGGTGGGGAGGGTGGGAGGGTGGGAGATGCAGGAGCGAGGGGATGTGGGAACGGATGTGTGTGTATGACTGATTCACTTTGTTATAAAGCAGAAACTAATAAAAAAAATAAGAAAAAAAATAAGAATGAACCCTAAGGAAAACTATGAACTTTGGGTGATTATGATGTACAAAGGTAGGTTCATGTTTAAAAAAAATGTACCATTGTGGTGAGTGATGATGATAAAGCAGGGAGACTGCATGTGTGGTTGTAGATGGTACAGGGGAAATCCATGTACCTCCCTCAGAATTTTCTTGTAAGCCTAAAATCACCCTTAAAAATAAAGTATTAGGGCTTCCTGGTGATGCAGTGGTTGGGAGTCCGCCTGCCGATGCAGGGGACGTGGGTTCGTGCCCCGGTCTGGGAGGATCCCACATGCCGTGGAGCGGCGGGGTCCATGAACCCTGTCCACTCGGCCTGTGCGTCTGGAGCCTGTGCTCCGTGATGGGAGAGGCCACAACAGTGAGAGGCCCGTGTACTGCAAAAAAAAAAAAAAAAAAAAAAAAAAAAAAAAAGTCTTAAAAATAAAAAAAAAAGTAAGTGAAAAAGTAAGACTAAAGAAAAGAGAACTATGATGGGCAAGGTTTTAAAATGTACACAGAGAGAAAATCAATAGTGCAGAGGTACCTACACACCATTGGTGGGAGTATAAATATGTGGAATTTTTCAAGGAAGGACTTGTCAATATTTTTAAGAAATAGAAATATGTTCTTATCCTATGTAGAAACAATTTAATTGATGTGGTTCTATACTGAATAATCTTCACATTATATAACTTCTGTGTTTCTCTCCTAAATATATAATCAAATATGGTAAAAGAAATATATACAAGCATGTATCTATAATTAGTTTGTAAAGGTTAATAGATTGGAAACAACTTAAGGCTGTCGTAGTATAATAATTAAATACGTATATATGAAGATTCTGCAATGTTATGGGACCATTAAACCTCTGCTTTGGGAAAATATGTACTAAAATGGAATAAATTATCAGTACATAGTGCTATGTTTAAAAGTAGGATATGAATTTCTTTAGAGGGTTATTTCTACAATTTTGTAAAATTGAAATACTTAGAATAATCATAATCATACACATAACTTACAAATACAAAAATGAATGAAAAGTAGTGTATCAGAATTATTACAGTGGATCAGTCTGGGTGTGGTGAGTAAATAAGATGTGCTTTTTTATTTGAAAGGATTATTTTGGGTGCAGCCTGGAAAGAGCTTAAGGAGTATAAAATTGCATACATAGAGAACAATGAAGAGGTTATTACACAAATATTGGCGGCTACTGGGACTAGCATACTGGTCATGACAATGGGGAAGAGTGGAAAGACCTTCAAAATATTTGGAAGTTAAATCAGCAAGATTTGATGAAGTGGGGGTTGAGTGAGACAGGGCTGTCAATTATGACTCATAAGTTTCTTTTTCCCTTGAATAAAAAGAAAGACATTGGAGCCAGTAGTGGCTGCATATTTCTATACCCAACAATTTTTTTTCCATGCTTCTTATACCTGAATTGTGTGCAATGCTGTCTACTATTCTGTATTCTGTGTTATTTTATTTCATTTTAAAAAATGAAGTTATGGTGCTTCTAAATTTACTCATGACCCACAAAGAGATCTTTGTCCATAATTTGAAATCACCGTCTGAGTTGTTCTTATCTACTACAATGACTTCAGTATTATCTCTAAGGTAATAAAACACAAATTTTAAATCTTTGTAAAAATACATTTTCAAAATTCAAAACCATAAATTCTTCTATTTTAAACTTCCTTAGAACAAATTACAGACATTTCAAATTCAAAGTGACTGAGCTTGGGCCTACGGTATTTCCCTCCAAAACTGCTTCCACCTCCAGAAATCCATATCTCTGCAAACACAGTGGCATCTACACATTTCACAGGTCAGGAATTGGTGTTCATTTTTGAAGCATCTTTCTCATTCTTCTCTAGGTCCAACCAATATCCAGGTCCTGTCTCTTCTATTTAATATTTCTTGATGGCATGCTCTTATCTTGTTCCTACTAATAACATATTTGAGCCCTATAGATTTTCTCTGGGTTACTGCTAAAAATTATATCTCGGCTTCTGGACAAGATCTGAGCAATTTTTTTTTTTTTTTTTTTTTTTTACCATACTGCATCTAGATGGATTTTTGGAAAAACAAAATATTTATAGTATTTTCCATCTTTAAAAGTCTTGAATAGTTCCATGTTGCTAGTAGTAGAAGTTCATTAATAGGATAATACTCTTCATGATTATATGCAGATTTGTTTTTCTTTCCAAAAATATTGGCACCTAAGTTTTTTGCCCTTAGATTCTTCCTCCATCCATATAGAATTTTACAGATTTCAGTAACTATCACTTGAGATGCTATTCCTTTCCAATCCTCAAATACTGATCCTTCAGGTTTAGGGTAAAGACATCTCCTACAAGAAGACTTTCCCATTCCCTGTAGACAGGGTGAAATATCATTCCATAAGGCCCCATTTTGGGGGTTTCCCTTGTAGCACAGTGATTAAAAATCCACCTGCCAATGCAGGGGACACAGGTTCGAGCCCTGGTCCAGGAAGATCCCACATGACATGGAGCATGTGCACCACACACTGCACCATGCACCACAACTACTGAGCCTGTGCTCTAGAGCCTGCGAGCCACAACTTCTGAGCCCTCATGTCACAACTACTGAAGCCCACCTGCCTAGAGCCCATGCTCCGCAACGAGAAGCCACCACAACTAGAGAAAGCCCACGTGCAGCAGCAAAGACCCAACACAACCAAAAATAAATAAATAAATATTTACTTTAAAAAACGGCCCCATTTTGCATTAATTTCTAACATAAAGCTACACTGAGTTCTAATTGCCTGTTTATTTAACCATCTCCCCTTCAGTACATATGCTCCTTGAGGGAAGGGATATTTTCTTGTTTATCACTGAAACTTCAGTATGTGACAATGAATTACTGGCACACAGAGAAGGAAACAATCTTTAAGAGTTAGATGATAGGATGAGTTATCAAAAAGTATCTCAAGTGATGTCATTCAAATTTAAGAGGTAGATTCAATCAGTGCCTACTTTTCCTTCAAGTTTTTCATTAAGATACTCATGAAGGATCTATTCGTTATAAGGCCTAGCTGAAATCTTATTTACATGCCCACTGACACAATCAAAAGATGAGAGAAACAGGGACATATCTACACATTAGGTATGGGAGAGATGGATAGATAGGTAGATAGAAACATAGATAGATATAGACACATACATAATAAAGTCAACCAATTAATGTAAAATATAATGTGATGGTCTCAACTGAAATGTATTTTCAAAAATAATAATAAACCACCTGGGGTCAACTCACAAAACACTGCGTGTACGAGAATAAACCAGAATTTACCATAACCCCAGAACATTTACCAAACTGAAAGGGCATGTGTTGGAGAAAAGATCAAGGGTCCACATTAAAGATACCATGTTCTCTCTTTTCTTAAGTTTAGTTATTCTATTTCTTGGTTACAGAATTTCTATTTGGTTTTTATTATACTTTCCAAGTATCTGCTGAAAATCTCGGTGCTGCTTCTATTTTACTATGCCTATTAAGCATGATTATTTTAATGTCACTTTCTGGCAACTCCATTATCTGGATCCCCCGTGATTTGTTTCAGCTATCTATTGTTTGTCATGGTTTAGAATCACATTGTTTTATCTCCTGATGTGTCTGCTTTGTTTTGATTGAGTGATGGATATTGTATATAAAAATCATACAAATAATTTCAGGCCCAGGATAATGTTATTTTCCTCCACAGAGAATTTGCTTTGCATTTGCCAGGTGCCTGGGGAGAATCATTCTGAGAGAACTACAATCCGATTCAGGCATTGAGATCATCTACATCTAGCTACAGTCTCTGTTAGTTTATTTGTATCAATGCTTCTGGCTCATTCTTATCCTAGGGTGCAGCCCCTCCATCTCAATTCATGCTCAGAAAGCATGGTCATTAGCATAAACCACTTGGCAAGTCCTTGATGTCACACGTCCTTGATGATCTTTAGCCCTATGGAATTGTCAAAACTACTCCCCAACTTCTCAGATCATCAATCCCCTTCAAGATAAACCAGGGTCTCCAGAGTAAAAAGAGACCCAAAGGCTAACCTCTTGTCTCTGGAGTTCTAGCCTCTCCTAGATCTTGCTCCACCTTTCTTCACCATATTGGTAACTTCCCACACCTTGGTGCAGATTTATCTACAGCATTATCCACCTAGGGCTAGGTCTAGATCTATATTTATCCCACTTTCTCATTTGTTCTGGTCCAGAGGTTTAATCTGGTTAGCACAATTCACCAACACTGGGGGAAGAAATCCCTGAGCTAATCTTAAACAAAAATTCCTCTGTGGAAATCCTCTAAGAATTGAGTAGAGTCTGCTTTCCTTTAGAGCATCTTCACATTTGCTTTAATCGGGTGCTTCTCAGCTTGGGGTGTAGTCTCATCTTAACTTCTCAAATTGCTGCTTTCTGGACCACACAGAGAGCATATATTTGAAATCCAAACATATTGGGGGTTTAGACTCTTGGTTACAAATTCACAGTTAAGATATTTTTTCTGACCTGGAGTCCAAATAGAATTATAGAAAAGTCTTGATCTGTTGATTGTGGTGGATTGAATCCTAGTGTTTCAGGGGGTTGATTCCCTCCCATTCCCTCTTGTAAATACATCCAAGCAAGGTCTTATCTTGTCTCACTAGGAAGTTGTTAATAACCAAGCCCCTAAGCTATCAACTGGAAACCCTCCAGGATGGCCTTAGAGTCAGTGCAGAGAGTTAGATTTTGGTTTCACTTTTTATTTTAGATTTTTAGCTTTTTCCTTAGTTTCTTGAATGCTCAAGTGAAGTGGCCATTTAAAAATATATTTGATAAAACTTTATCCAGAATTTATGCATATTTTATAACAGCAGCTTTTTCAGATGAATTTGTCTGATGCATTGCTAGAACTAGAAGTATATTAAAAATGTTTATGTATACTATTACTTTCAGAATAAAATAGCAGTTAATAGGAGTAGCCATGAAAACTCACAGAAAGTCACAAAAATTATAACAGCAGTGAAATACAACCATATGAGTTAAAGTTTCAAAGAGAAATCCTATTGAGAAATTATCAGTGATCAATGGATGCTTTGATTGATATACTCAATTAACAGGTTTGAACATGAAGCCTGTTAGATTTAGATTGAACCCGGCTCTCTAAAGATTTGGTACTACAGAATCTCAGAGTTCATCAGTTCAGAAACTTAATATTCATGCCTTACTCTCTGGGAATCTATTTCTGAGAGCAGTCTACTCTGCAACCCCTTCATCACACGCTGATTCTGCCACTTCTCACAACCACCTGATCATCATATATACCTTTCTTCCTCCATCCATTTAGAGGCCAACGTTGTACTAAATCATCAGCTAAGCCCAGGAGACCAGGGAGGTGTTCTTTTCCTTCTGTTTCTCAGAATCAAAAGCAGGTATTAGAAGTGAAATCTGAGAGGATCCTAGGTACAGTTTACTTTAATTATGTTTTTACATATTCCTTTCTGTCAAAAAAGTACAAATTGCCTTTTATTATACAGGAATACATTCTTCTCCACAGAGATATCTAGTCAATAGGATCAAGAAACATTCCTTATTTAAGCATTAAAGCCATTTTAGGCAAATGCTACAAGGTCATGGGAATTTGATGAGGGTGTGTATACCTCTAGACTATAGACTTTGAAACCAAGAAGAAGGACTCTGTCCATGCCCAGTGAACACTAATGTGTATGAAAAATAATTCACATCTCCTCTGTTGGCAAACTTCAGTCCAAACACAGGACTATCCTACTTTCACATGAGTAAATCATTAGCAACAGCAGAGAAAAGGAGAGAAAATTCTGCAGTTAAGACAAAGGGAGAGTTTCCCTAAAGCTGGACAAATTGTACATTTTTAATTTTTTTTTCCTAGCAGACAAAATAAATATTTGGAAAGCATCTACTTTGCACAGCTGTAAAACCAATACAAGATGTGGCTATTGTGAAATATGAGATTAAATATTAGATTAAAAGACAATGGACTGAGTGGCTCAGGGTATCAAAATAAAAAGCGATTCAAAAAAGGATAGAACAAGAATGAAAAGTACCTAAAATGAAATATCGGAATTAAGTTCCCCAGAATCAACACTGCAGAGAAATGGCCAAGTGACAAAATGAAAAAGCTTCCTACGAATTCAGGGAAAATGAAATACAGATGAAAGTAAAATAGATGATAAATAAGGAGGGCAGAGAATGGGGACCAACCCATGAATTATAGGTGCTGCTGAAGAAGAAATGAGAGCAAATGAAGTAGAATGAATGATAAAAGTATAATCATTGTAATAAAAACTGTACATGTGGAAGAAAATCTGTCTGTAGATCTTTCTGCTCATAATGATATGCAAGAAGAAACAGAATTAGCCCATGCCTACGTTTATATAGAAGTAGATATGCTTTATTTTTAACTTAACATAAACCACTAGTACATTTTTAATACATAGATAGATGGATAGATAGATAGATAGATAGATAGATAGATAGATAGAATAATTCTCCCTCACAGAAAATATAAAGAAATCCTAGTTCATTAAAAAGGAAAATTAAAAGAAAACAAAAACATTGGTTAAGATGTATATTCACTGAGGTGGCTCATCATTTTCTAAGCACTTAACATATCCTCTCAATCCTTATTAAAATTACATATAATCTGAATTCTAACAGGAACCCTAGGCTGTAGGTATCACCATTCCCCTTACTGTGCAGAAGTGGATTAGCTGATTGTCCATCTTCACACAGCCAGGAAGTGGCAAAGACAGAATTTGACACTGGTCAAGATGTTTGCAGAAACTGTGCACTTAACCAATGTGGCATATCATCTAAAATCATTGTAAATACACTGAGAGATAGTTAAAACAAATAAACTATGATAAGATTATTTATCAAAATATATTTGATTAAAAAGTAAATATAAAATGATTTTAATTATTCAGTAATAAACAGACGCTCCGATTGAGATAAAAAGTATACAATTGTGTATTTTCATTGTAGTCAGGACTCTTTTTGCTTACAGTCACAGAAACTTAACTCGATGTATGCAATTTCTTGGCATATGTAATTGCAAAGCATAAGTGGCATGACTGGTTTCAGATGTGAGAGGATGCAGTGGTTCAAAAACAGCTGCAACTCCATGGCTTTCCATCTTTCACCTTCATTTCCTGGTGTTAACTTCCTTCATGGGAAAATTCTCTCCATCTGGTGACCACGATGTAAACAAACCACAGCTACAGATTTAAACATTCCAAATCATGAGTGACTCACAGAGTAAGAAAAGCCTCTGATCAGCTCAACCAGGGCTACAAATCTTTTTCTGAACCAACCACCATGGTCAGGTGTGTGGGACTCACAGAGCAAAGGTGGAATACATCATACCCCACAAGCAGAGGAGGAAGAAGTGTTCACAGAAGGGAGAGATGAAGAGCAAACAGTGACAGACCGTCACTACCACCGGTCACAAGAGGACTAACATGATATAAAAATGTTTAAACAAAAATGATGCACAGGGGGACTTCCCTGGTGGCACAGTGGTTAAGAACCCACCTGCCAATGCAGGGGACACGGGTTCAAGCCCTGGTCTGGGAAGGTCCCACATGCAGTGGAGCAACTAAGCCCATGAGCCACAACTACTGAGCTCAGGCACCACAACTACTGAAGTCCGAGTGCCTAGAGCCCGTGCTCCACACCAAGAGAAGCCGCCACAATGAGAATCTCACGCACCACAATGAAGAGTAGCCCCCGCTCGCCACAACTAGAGAAAGCCTGTGTGCAGCAACAAAGACCCAACACAGCAAAAAATAAATAATAAATAAATAAGTTTATTAAAGAAAACACGATGCACAAAGTTTGCAAAGAATAAAAAGTAAAATTGGATTATTCCATCAAGAAAATAATGCAAATAAAAAGCACATGTAACAAATATTTATACTGATGAGTGCTCAATGAATAATGAACACATAACATGGACTGACCTCTATTAATTGAATAATATAGCAAGAAAATATATTAGGAAACAAAAAAATAATAAATTAAAGCTTAGAAAAAATAATATAATTAGTGTATGGAAACTAAAAACACAGTAATCATTCTATGACAGATCTAGTAGAAATATGAAGACAAGGAGGACTGTAAACATAATAAGGAAAAGTGTTGATATGTATATTTTGAACTTCTCAAATAGTAAATATCTTTAATTTCCCACAAAACTTTTTCAGAAATTGGTTATAAACTGGAACACAAATAAAAAGTCACAAATTTCCAAAACTTAAATTATACTTTTTGGATTTAGACACTAAAAACAAATCTTTACAGTTTAAAAATTCAAACACTTGAAAAATTTAAAATCCTCCTGAATTATAGGGCTAAATAAGAAGATTCTTTTTAATTCCAAGTTTCTAGGGTTTGATGAGTTGAAACATACATGAGTATATTAAGTTAATGAGCCCCATTTTTTAAATAAAGTTATTTATTTTTTATCTTATTTATTTTTGGCTGTGTTGGGTTTTCATTGTTGCATGCAGGTTTTCTCTAGTTGCGACGAGTGGGGGCTTCTCTTCGTTGCAGTGCATGGGCTTACTGCGGTGGCTTCTCCTGTTGCAAAGCACGGGCTCTAGGTGCACAGGCTTCAGTAGTTGTGGTGCACGGGCTTAGCTGTTCTGCAGCATGTGGGGTGTTCCCAGACCAGGGCTCTAACTTATGTCCCTTGCATTGGCAGGTAGATTCTTAACCACTGCACCACCAGAGAAGCCCATCATTATTTTTAAATTAAGTGAAAGCATTGTTTATTCATGTTTAAAATTAATGACCAATTCAATAAAGATGTTATATACATAGTTTGAGCTTAATAAAATCTACTTTAATCAGCTTAATTGTGTATTTTTAAAGCCCCAACTTGTTTTATTCTATACCATACATGAAATAACCTATTTCTTCATATTTAACTCTTTTCAAAAAAGTGATAGATTAGAGGATATCACATGTGATGAAAAGGTGAATAAAGCTTGATGAAAAGGATGAAGCCAACACGACTATATTCAAATTGAATTTTATATTAATGCTTACCTCACATGAAGACAGTAGAAAAAATTTATCTAGAGTTATCTCCAACTCTAACACATTTAATCTTTACTCAGATAACCGATGCTATTTTTCTCTCAGATAGTTCTAAATTCCTAAATGCAATCAATTTCTGAAATGAACTTGGCAAACCCTGTAACTACTAGAGGGCAGTAAAGTCTTGTTATGTGCCCAGGAGGATCGCCAGTACAATCAGTCCCTTGCAAAACCCACATGGGGTGACTGTATGATGCAACTTTCAGCTTTATTTCCTGCCAAGTAGTAAAGTGTGAGAGATCGGTATGGTTCTAATATTAGCACCTTAAACAAACCCAATCAGGTGATCCATCTCGATCAATAAACCCTAATTAGCAAGCCAACCTTTGTAATTAGGTTAGAAATCGGTTAAAGTGGTCTGTTCCTTTTAAGTATCAGATATTAACACTCTTCCTATAAGACTCTCTACTCAAATTGTTGTAGGACTTTTTTTTTTAAATGGTCATTCTAAATTTAAACAATTGCCTCATTTAAGATATCATGACAAATATTTACTATAAAATCATGTATCAAGCCAACTTTTCAACATTTAATTATTCATTGGAAAGAAATAGCCAAAATAGAATTTTGGTGCTCTGAGGAATGTATGTAGAGATGATACAGTTGCCTAGCAACACCTCCCAAAAAAGATTAGAAGCATTGTATACTGTTTAGCCATTTTTTTAAAAAAATGCTATTCCTGTCATGCAGCGTATTAGATCAGCCTGCCTTGTGAACAGGATTTTAACAGTCTAGAGATGTGACTGTATTTAAGATTCCTTTCTCCAGTCACTAGTTCATTGTCAGCGGCAGCTACAGAGCAGCTTTATGTGCATTCAGAGACTGCCAGGAAATTAGTTCTGCATGACTGAGTCAGCACTGTAGCTCAGAGAACCAGAAGCACCCATTTCCTTACGCAATTGTTTATTCCTTGTTGTGATAACAATATTAAATATTATAATTCTGGTGTACAAAATAGTCACACCGTTCTATTTCATGTAAAAATTTAGCCACCACTAAAAGGGTGACCCACACTATAGACTTCACTCAAGTTTAAATGTAACATGCTGAGCTTTTCTTTGCTCTCTGTTGCATTCCAAAGTACTGGATGGCTGTTGATAGCTGATTTAGTGGCTTCAAACCTTCTCCTAAACTCTATGAGGCCGTGAAGTAAAATGTCAGTGAAATGAATTCAGGGAAAATAAACATGTAAAACTAACGATGGCTAAAATTAAACTGATCTTTAAAATTAAGGCAAATGTTTTTGTTTCTATGGTTTTCAAGGAAAAAATATCATGGCATTAAGATTTTCCTATCTGGACTAATTAGTCAGTAGGCTGCATCCCAAAGTAAATGTACACTGTTCCAATGTGCTACACTGCTGCCCATTCCTGTCCATGTGATCCCTTGCAAGCCCATCATACAAATTACCCTTCATCTCTGTTCTTTCTGTAACAAAGCAATATAAAATATTCCTAGACCCAGTCCTATAGATTTGACACTATTTCCTAATTAAGCTCTATGTTGTTTCTCTAACTAAGGCTTTTGCATATTCTTCAAGATTGAGAAGGATTTTTTTCACGATTACTACACACTATACATGTGTATGCCGGCCTGCAAGTAGTCTCTGTTTTTCTGGTACATTTCCTAATCATATATCAAAATATGGTATATAATCTCAAAATATTATACACACCAACAGCCACACACACATTCACACAAAACTTTGAGTTTGGGCAAATTATCCTTGCCTGAAGGCACAGTATAACCCATTCAGAATTTTCTAGGTATTTTAAGGAAGTATTCCTATTTTATGTTCCTCAGTGTACACCATACATACATACACCATACGTCTTTTTAGGATTTCAACAAAATTACTAGCAGTCACTTTTTAGACCTGGAAAACTGATATGAAACTATAATCTAGATCATGGAAAAGAAATTCAATTCAACAGAAATGTATCAGTCACTACTCTATAGTTTGAACTTTGCAATGGTGAATACAGAAGTACACAACACAGTTCTTACCCTGATCTTCATTCCTTTAACAACATGAAAGATACCAATTTACCTATCTGTCATAATTTTTTGGTTGAAAATATAAGAACATGTCAAGTAAATTCAGTTTGTAGAATTTTGTAATAGTAAGAAGAATAGAATAGAACTTTTGCATAATATTTATGCAAAATATGATATTTATTTATCAATCTTTCAAATTGATCAAATTTCATTTTATGATGGAATGACAATCTTCCTAACTCAGGAGAATCAAGAGATGTCATATGTTGATTCTACCTGGTCACCAACGTTAACAAAATATGGGGAATCTGGTTTACTTGAAAATGTTTGCTCTGCCGTTAGAAATGGGGTAATCTCAGGAATAAATGTTAACACATTATCCCAAGGAGGACAGAAAAGTATTTCATTAAAATCAGTTGTTTAATCTGAGCTTGATAAATTGCAAAGTAACATGGAGCTATTCTGTAATAATCATGAGACAAGTTGCAGCAAATACCAAACTAAGAAACTGAGAGAGATTAGTATGCAACAATCAAAATCAGACAAGGAGACCAGGGTGCAAGAAAAGAGTAAAATCAAAGCCAATAGGTTTTAGCAATTTGTGCTACTTTCTAAAGAGCTGATTCCTAAATTCTGGTTCTTGTTCTGAGAGTATCTTAAAGCCTCTCTCCCAAACCTCCAAGTGAAGTTAAATTTTGAAAAAACTAAAGGGCATCACAATTCATTTAGGAAAAATATGAAATTTGTTCAAAAATATTAGGGCTACCAGTCCACAAAAGAAAGCAATTTAGAAAAATACCTCACAGGTTGAATTACTCAATCTTGTGAGGATAGTGTTAGGCTCTGTAAAAAAGAAATGATTACCATCGATATCATTCCACATGTTACCTAGAATATCTGCATGTGAATATAAAGCTGGAAAATGCAGGTAGAAGGGGACTAATTCTGATGTTCTTTAACTCCTAAGACATTCATAGGTGATCGACAATTATCATCAGGGTTTCCTTCGACTGGTAAACACTAGTGTCCTGCTACAAGGACTAGTCTGAGAAAATGACTGTGGACTGAAGTCCACCCTCATTCTGCTCTTGAAGGCGTGGGTCCTGGCCTGGGGCTGCGTTTGCCTGGAAGGGAAGGGCACCTTTTTATACATATTTTGTTCAAGTCTCTGATGAGTCAGTGGAGGCACAAGCCTTTGTTCACACATTCTCTGTTCATTTGTCTTTTCTTGACCCTTCCTGCCATTATGTAATAAAAAGATATCAGGACTTTGTCCTAAGAAATATTTTTACATGTGTTGCTGACATTTATTATAAGAGGAGGAGGCACTGATATTTCATGGCAATTATAAGTTTTTGCCTTTTTATAATTTGTTCAGTTATTGTATTCTATTCACACTGAAATTATTTTTTAAATTGTAAAGAAAATTTTTTAGTTATCTCAGCTCTAACACAAATTTTAAAAAAAAGAATTGTATCTTTCTAACAATAAAGAGTTGGTTCTCTTTCATATCCTTTAATAGATATGAAAATATTTTACTTTGATCTTTGCCTCTTTTAAGATAATATTTTTACTTTGTAAGAAAAAAAAAGCTGGTCAAGTTGTATGAATGAAGATATTCATATTAACTACAAGGTTTTTATTTTCTGGGTGAGAGTTACATAATTCTTGGAAAAAGGAAAGAAAAACATCAATTAATGCATGCAGTTAACATATCACCAGCCAGCTGATATACTGAACACAAGGCATTATGCTAAGAACTGTTCAAAATGTAAACCTTAAAGTAGCTCTAAGCCCATTAGATGCTGACAATCTGTCATCACAAGTAATCTCTATGAGGCAAATGTGTGACAAGACTTGCAAACATATATTGACTTTCTAAAAACATAATTCCAATTATAAGATTTTAGAGCTCTGCAGAGGATGTAAAATTTCTAGGGATAAGAAGATGGGTATTTTATTGAAAGACAGGAAAAAGGAATGGTACAGATAGTCTGCACAGCTGGAGGTAAATGATTATGCATTGGGATTCTTAAAGAGAGAAGAGAAAATAAAAGATGAAAAAATAAAGAAGAGAAAATTAATCTTCACCTACACAAGTAGGCCAAAAAGAAAAAGAAGAACTGTTCTCTTTCTCACTTGATTGTCATTCTAACTTAATTGTGTGTCATCTCTCATCATTCCTCCCCACCAACATCTGTTACAGGAAGGATCTACAGGTAGGGCTGATTGCCAGTTTGCCCTGATCCTTTACTGTGCTTTGATTGAGGCTTGTGCACAAACAGGACCAGCGCTCAGGGACTCATTCCTGTAACTCTTGTTTCTCTAGGAGCGAGAACAATCTCTTGCTTGGTGTTATTTCCTGATTCCTACCATGGTCATTCCAGCCTTCAGATGACTTTCTTCAGAGGGTAGGATCAGAAAGACCACAAATAGTTGTTCATGAAAACTCACAGTGACCAAACTCACATGGGTTGAGATCCCTAGGAAATTTACTATTTGTCAGAGCCTTGTCTCTTGGCTCACAACTATTCCTCTGGACATTTGAGCCTGTTACAATATCACACAATGCAGGATCCACTATGTAGTAACATGATGTATATTTTACAGCTCCCTTTACAACAAGGAAAACATACACAAAACACAAGTAGAAAATGAACACAATACTGAAGTGCTATGAAAAGAAAGAGATGCCTTGATCACTGCTAACTAAAAAAAACCAAAAAACAAAAAACAAACCCCCCCAAAAAAACTAGAGATTATATCTATATCAATGTCACATGCTTATTCATAAAAGGAGTAATTACTAAATGGACAACAGTCATTTGAGGTATGTTGAAAGTGTATGCAAGTGTCATTTGAATTTGGTCAAACAGAAATTAGTGGATTCAATTATAGAATTTACATGTCTATAAATTATGTTTTTGATAGATAAGTTATGTATCTGTGCTTCATGTACAGATATTTACTTTCTTGATATAAATTTGTAAACATCTACTATTACTTCAAATTGGAATTTTGGCTTTATAGATCTATAACAACAGTAGAGGCCAATAAAATAATATTATAATAAAAAGTGAGACTTGTAACAGATCTTCAAGTGTATAAGATTCTTAAAAGTTTTAGTAACATCTCCATCTTGACAGACCATAAATCATATAGTTTATTCATATTTTCTAGAACTAGAGACCCTAACAGTATCGTAAGTTACCCAGTTTTTTTTTCCCTCCTTTAGGTTTTCTAAATACCCAAAACTAAAACTTTTTTCTTTCCCCAGCAGAGTCTTGATATTCCATCTGGAAATTCCTGTGAGTTTTCATCCATTGCCTGAATGAACTGTAGAAATAATTCCTTGTTTTGTCTTTGGTAAGTCCACTAATGGCCATGTAATAGACTCATAACCCTTCAAGGTAATGGTGTGAAACTGCTCCAAATGGGCTAAAGAAATAGAGATCCCATTTCAGCCCTGATCTCTTGGTGGTGGCAAATGATATACTTTTTCTATTAGAGAGTAAAACATCCCCTCAAAGAATATTCCTTAGTCTTCACACAAAAGAAACTAAGCATTTTGAAATTTTATATTAAAAAAACTTCTCAACCAAATAAATAAATACTTTATAGGCAGAACTATTCAAATCTAAATGTCAGGTGATCATAAATAAATCAGTGTTTACTCCAGTCATAAAACTTTCAGATAATGATAATAATAGCACTAATTTATCTAATATATAAAAAAGTCTTGCTAGCACTATGCAATATGTTTTATATATATTTCAGTGCCCCCCAAACAAGCCATCAAGGTTGGAGTCTCTATTGCATCTTTATTTTAGATACTCTATAAAATTAGGATGCTTAAGCATCTTGCTCTTGACTGAGTCAGAGTATGAGCCTCATCTTGATGAAATCTTATTTTGAATTGCATATTTTTTTTGCCCTCATTGTGATCTGATTCTACTTGAAGCAAGTCTGATCATTAGAATGGACTGATTCCTTATAGAACAATAAATTGTGAGTTTTTAAGATAGCAAAATTATTTGACTTATGAGTGTTGAATCATTTCTCCTGTATGAGAAGTTAGCTGAAGAGAATTAATATGACAAACTCCACAGTGGATGTTTTCCACGTATCCAGGGAATATCTGATATTTTTCTCACCTTAGTAATTATAATTTAATTCTTTATTCTCAAGTTACTGTATCTAATAACTGCTATATTTCTGCTTGTTTTCAAACAGCCACATTTTGTTTTTAATCATTTGTTATCTAAGGGCTATGCAGGGAGTTATAATATCTGTGATCAAACTACTCTTTCACTCTCCTATGAGGTGGATTGAGGGAACATGTTGCATCTATCAAAAAATTGCAGACTGGTAGAAGAACACAACAGATAGTATTTCTTTATGAGCCAGAATGATTCCAAGTGAGTGGGGATATTATAGTACAACTCTGTTTTCATAGAGCCCCTATCACTTAGCCACATAACACTAACTTTTTCCGAGATAAAAGAATAGAAAGGGATTGAAAAGACTTGGAATAAATGATAAATAACTGGTTGAAAAATGAAAGCCCTTGGACGAAACAAAACCTTGTACTGTGACTTAGAAGAAAAAGGAAGAAGAATGAATTAAAACTGGGAGGAGAGGGAGTGAATAGGTCTACAGAAGAATAGGTGAAAGAAAAAATATAAAGACTGGAAAGCAGATAAATTACTAGCAGGAGCATTCATACTATATTCTCAACCCTACATCAAGACCCCCCCCAAAAAAAATGTGTAGAAAAAAAGAAAAAAAAGTCATGAGAGGTTGTTGGAGTGTCTAAGGAGTCTTTGTATGAAGCCTGTATTTTTCAGCTATTAATTCTTGCTATGTCAAGAGAATAAGCAACTCAAATATTTGGATCAGAAATATTTGGAAAGTCAATTATATAATAATGATAATTATGTTTTTGAGTGGGACAAATCTGGGTTTGAAATGTTGACTACACTATCTCTTAAATTACTGAAGCTTTCTGAACCCAGTTTTCTTATCTTAAAATGGAGTCGATAATATTTACCTCCAGAATGATGTTGCAGATTGAATAATTATGTAGAAAATGCCAAGAAAAGTATAGAACAAGGGAATAATGAGCCAACCTAGGATCCCTCACCATCTTGCTCCCTGTGACACAGCCAATCCATCTTCTGTTGAAGATTTTTCACCCTTGCTTACATCCCCTATAATAAGACATCAACTTTGATTCACTCTGCCCTCTCATAGGGATTTAGCCACTATCCACTCACCTGCACGAAATAAATAAGAGGAAGGAGTGGAGAGGTGTCAAGAGTAAGTCTACCTGATACACTTGAGTCATTGGTGGCTATTAGGGAGCCAGGGAGACTTCCAAACGTGACTAAGTAATACATGAGGATTATGCAACAGGTGACCAGGTGAGGCCAAGCAGGAGGTTTGAGATGCTGCTCAGTGGACGACTTGGGAGAAAGTTGAAGATCAGGAGTAAAGGCAGAACAGGAAGGATGGCCACAGGTAGCCTGGGGTTTTGGAAACAAAGTCAGGGATGAGCATTTTATTGTTATTCTTAAATATGTAGCAACACTACAACTATAAAATGATATGTAACACTACTCCCTCCAAAAATGGATATTGTTTCATGTGGTGGACAAACATCCATCATTGCTCTCAGGCCAAAAGCCAAAACGTGTGCAGGAATGAACTATTTCTACACCGAAAACAAGGTCATCCATATCTATAGTTATGAGACACTAGAGCACACACACACACAAAAAGACAATAAAAGGCAGAAATGAAAAATGGATACAGGAGAATGTATTTTAAATGATCACTTTAAAGGGGAAAGTGAAAGTCAAAACGTAGAAATTCTGCTTTAAAACTAAAGTGATTATTTGTGAGGCTGAGTGACTCATTGTTTCTATAATATTTGAATAAAGATGAATTTTTATCTCAGGAACACAGCCTAGGAACTCTTTATCCTGCTTTAGCCTATGCAGAATTGTAAAGTAGCCAAAGAGACTTTCCTCTCAAATTTTTACTTAACCTTCATCTGAGCAACCGGTTCTCCTTTTAACTTTCTACCAAAGTTTGGTTTTATGATCAATAATAATGTTACTGAAAAACACCAAAAATGTCACTCCTTAAGTAGCTTTGAGTTAGTTAACAGGGCTCAGGGTCTGTCTTAGGTCGAGTCCCTAGAAGGAGAGCCTGAGATTGAGATTCTTATGTCTACGATGGCTGTATCAAGGGCGTGGCCTCAGGAGAAGCCTATGAGATCCTGAATGAGCCTGCATCAGGAAAGGGGAGAAGGGAAGTGAGGGTGTGGTTTCAGGGACCCTGCTCAGCCCGATCCCCCCGTCGAGCTGTGGAGCATGCATTTCACTACAGAGTCCATCTCCCTGAAGGAAGGGCCTTTGCAATCCAATACAGTCAGGCATTGTCTGGACTCCTAGTGAGTGAGGCAGCTCCAAAAGCCAAAGGGAGAGGTCCAGGGAATTTTTTCAGAAAGTTGAGACCTTAGCAGCCGCTGAAGCTGCTGTTAAAAGGGATCCTCAAGAATCTGGGTGAGACACCAAGAGTATCAGTGAGACCCATTATCAAAATCATCTAAAAATTACCAAAAGAGATTCTTATATAAATCTCTAAAAAGTTAAAGTGAAATAAGTTTTGAGTGACTTGAAAAGTGGGGGAGGGCATGGGAGAGGGAGAAGAGCATTTTTCCTGTATCCCTGTAGGCAATTTTTCCAGGTTTTAAACCTGATTCCTCAGTAATATGACTTAACAGTGTTTGCTGAACATGTAACGATACACACAAAATGTAGGTCAACAGATGCATCTGCGTGGAGTACTTTTCAGTACATATCTGCATGCAGGCACAGATAGTATATCTTATAAAAATGTGGGTATTATTCTTGAATCTTCTAATGATCCTGAGAAGTAAGTGGAGCAAGTATTTATTATCGCTTCATAAACAGGCAAACCAAGATATCAAAAAGACACAGACTAATGCTACTCACTCAACTCTTAAGTGTTGTTTTCAAAACCTGACCCCACAATGCTGCAACTTCCATTTCAAAGCATGTTTCAACTTCCCAACTCATTAAAAAAAAAAAAAAAAAAGTCCTGTTCTCTAAACATGTCAAAATTCATCCTTCCAGATAACACTTTGCAATAACTCCAGTGAAATAAAGAGGCAAAGCACTTAGAATCAAAGGAACAATATTCAAGGTCTATATCTGACACTTATTATCTGTCTGACCATAGACAATTCATGCTGAACTTTAGTTTTTTCCACTGAGAAATTACAGGTAGAAATAATGCCTTTGCCCCAAGTTTGGTTGGGCTCTAGCTCCAAGAGATACAATGTTTGAATATTGTAAAATACTGTAAGGTGTTATTATTAACATCAACATCATATGGAAAAGACCAGATAATCTCTTGTCAGGGACAGTTATTTCCAGGTGACCATTACACCAAGGCTTTACAGCTTCTATCATTTAGAAGGTTTTAAGATTCAAAAATAATAGGACTCCAGACCTAGGTTTATATCAGACAATATCTTGCCCAACTTAATGACAGCAAAACTCTATTCTTTTTTTATCTGCTGGGGCTTAATTTCACTTTAATGCCAGATACCCACTGAGGCCCAAAGCTTGTGCTGAACTTTCTTGATGATTTTTCCTCCCTCTTTTTGAAGTAAGTACATCATTTCCTGCCTAAGTAGCATCGTTTGGTGGTGCCATTTAACTCTATTTTTCTGAAGAAAACCTTCACATTCTACTGTTTCAATTTCCTGTGACCTCAATTAAAATCGCAAATGGAATTCATGGTCACAGTTTTTGTTCATAAAATATGGATACAGATAAGAGTTTTTCTTCAAAGGTAAAAGAATACAGTCTGAGGTTTTAGAGTGAATAAAACTAGCATCTTTAAAATGCATGCCTAGTATAAATTCCCTCATGACAATGAATTACAGATTTCAAAAACCAGATTAGGTAGTGCAACAGTGCCCTGATTAATCTCTCCATCAGAAGATTAAATTCTAATTATCTTGAAAGTTTGTAGCTTTTGACTATCTACATCTAATTCCCCATCCCCTCTACCCTGACCTCTGGTAACCACAGATCTGAACTTTTTTTCTAGGAGTTTGTTTCTTGAAGTATAATTGACCCATAACATTGTGTTAGTTCCTGGTGCACGACATAGTGATTCTATATTTTGATACATTACAAAATGATCACCACAATAAGTCTAGTTGCCATCCGTCACCACAGAAAGATATTACATTATTATTGACTATGTTCCCCACGATGTTGAAACTGTCACATTCATAAGATATTTGTATTCAAACGCAGGGTTCTATTAAAAAGTAATCTAAAGCAAAGTATCTCAATTATTTTGTCAAAGTAAAATGTATGTTTTGGCTTAAAGAAGTAACAAAAGTAGTCAAATATCTGAATATAATACAGCTGGTAGTAGAAGAAAATATTTGTTCCCACACACGCATGGCAACTGGCACTTGAAGAACACATAATGTCCCTATTGTTTCCCTGTTTGACTGATTTGGAACCAGCAGTGGGTGGCTGTGTAATAATGCAAATGATGAAATATATCCTAAGTGCCTGCCATCTTAAAAGTTATGGTTATGAGTCAAATTGCAGTACAACACATAACTCAGCTTTAAGGAGAGAAAGAAGAAAGAAAGAAAGAAAGAAAGAGAGGAAGAAAGAAAGAAAGAAAGAAAAAAGAAAGAAAGAAAGAAAGAAAGTAATCAGGAGACAGAGAAAGAAAGAAATCAATCGAGAGACAGAGAAAGAAAGAAAGAAAGAAAGAGGGAGGGAGGGAGGGAGGAAAAGAGAGAGAGAGAGAGAAAGAAAGGGAGGAAGGGTGGGAGATTTTCAATAAGATCAAATAATCATTGTGTCACAACATTTTAATTGGTTGAATTCTCACTGGAGAAATGCCAAATATTGTGACAAAGGGACTAATTCTGTGGAAAATAATAATTCTACAAAGACTTTAAAATATTTAAAGGCTGATACTACATTTTCAAAGAAAATCCTTTTCTAAATCAAGCATTTCTTAAAAATAAACAAACATGTATATCTGATGGGAAGCACTTGTTTTACTAACTCTCAGAATTTAGCCTTTTTCTGCTCTCCTCACCCATACTTGAAAGGGAAGATTTAAGAGTGCAGTTACATTCGTTTGTTAAATCCTAAGGACAGCACAAAGATACTCTGGTGGTCTTACAATCTCTTTTTCTCCTACTAGCTTTCCAGACCTTCATGTTCATCCTAGCTTGAGGGGAGAATAGCACTGCCCATCAGCATAAACCCAGTCCTTTGGTTTAGTTTGAAATCAGCAAGCACAACACGTCAGGAATTCTATATGCAATTGGGCTTATACTGGTGTAGTAGTATTTTTTTAAAGTATCATGTCCAACTATGAGATAGAAAAATAGTACATTAGGTCAAACAGAGAATATTCATCTGTGTCAAATTAGTTTCAGCACAGGTTCTTATCTACCTATGAACACAGACTTCAGTAATTACTCTTTTTGTGTTTCTAACATGCTATGGTCACATTATTGAGTGTATTTTGACCTTGTTAAAGTCCAAACTGACTCTTAATAAGGACAGTGTACTGGAACAACTGTTTAATGATATCGTTTTTTGCATCACCAAGAGACATTTTAAACCTATGAAATGTCTAATGGATGTTGCTGATTGGTTGGCAGTTCTGAAATAAATATCATTATATATCTGGATTATTTCCATAAATCAGTAGGAAAAAAGTTTCAAATAAGGTAAAAACTATTAACTCCTTCAGTTGCCTAGATAAAATGACAAAAGTATCAATTGTTCTAAACTGAGTATAACAGCATCCATGGAGGAGTACCTAGACAAGAAGACACAAGCTGCTTGGTACTCTGTGGTGAAAGCTCGATGATTTTTTTCTGTATCCAAGAAATTATTAATGACATCTGCCCATGACGTCCTCTTTTAAACAGTATTCATTGCCGAAGAAAGGCAAATTTGCATATCTATTAGTGGATATTGCCTACCCGTGGAGGTCATACCCCCTTTACTTAAGTAATAATACTGTCATTCATTCAAGTGGCACATGAAAAATTTTTAAGTATTTTACCTACAGAATGCTCAGCATAGAGGTACCAGTCCACTTTGGTCAGACTTCTTTTGGGGGAAATATAATTTAATACTAATCACAAATGTGTGCTCTAACTTCCTATTAGAGACCAATTTAAAACCTACACTCAGTAACTATCTCTCAATTGGCTTCTGTGTAGTACATTCTCCAGCATATAAAGTTCAGAAATTTATGTTCCATATATGGGATTTTTAGTGATTTTAGAGCACAAAAACATAGATTACATGTAAATGTTTTCAACAGACTGTGGCTTGTTTAACAATTCTACCAAGCAGAATAATTCTTAATTCACCATATTTTTAAAAGTTCTCATATATAAAGACCCATTCTATTTTATAAAAGCTATCACATAGTCACCTATTCACAGACATTTAATTTAGGGATTGTATTCATGCTACATTTTGTTACTGTAACAACAAAGGAGCTATTTCTTATTTGGTGGTTGTGGATAAGTCATTAAGGTTCAGTGTAGAGCACACAGCTTGTATGCAGGGAGGGGGTGTACCATCTTTCTTCTTTGATTTGTTGATTCCCTTCTATCCCTTCCTCTCCCTCAACCTCTCTGCCTGGGCAACCATTTAATCTTATGTCTGCTGGTGATTTTTCAAAATGTATATTATCGTTCTGTATGCCAGAATTTTTACCTTTCATAAAGGCTTGTATTGTATAGCTAAACCACTTTCTCAGCTTTTTCACTAAGCATTGTCACTTAAGATCTGCCCTTATTGTCATGTGGACCTCAAATCAGTTGCATCTAACTACAGTACAACATGGCATGCATCAAGCACATTTTACTTATTTACTCCCTTGAAATAGAGATGAAAATGCTTCCAACTGCTCACTTCTACAACCAACACACTGCAAGGAATGTAGACATACACAATCCCCTATGGGACTGTATAAAAATTATACACTCTGGGGTGGGGTTGAGGAAGATGGCAGAAGAGTAAGACTTGGAGATCACCTTTCTCCCCACAGATACACCAGAAATTCATCTACACGTGGAACAACTCCTATAGAATACCTACTGCATGCGGGCAGAAGATCTCAGACCTCCCAAAAGGCAAGAAACTCCCCATGTCCCTGGATAGGGCAAAAGAAAACAGAATAAACAGAGACAAAAGGATAGGGACGGTACCTGCACCAATGGGAGGGAGCCATGAAGGAGGAAAGGTTTCCACACACTAGGAGCCCCTTCACAGGCAGAGACTGCGGGTGGTGGAGGGGGAAGCTCCGGAGTAGCGGAAGAGAGTACAGCAACAGGGGTGCGGAGGGCAAAGTGGAGAGATTCACGCACAGAAAATCAGTGCCAACCAGCACTCACCAGCCTGAGAGACTTGTCTGCTTGGCCGCCGGGGTGGGCGGGGCTGGGAGCTGATTCTCCGGCTTTGGTCGGAGCGCAGGGAGAGGACTGGGGTTGGTGGCATGAACACAGCCTGCAGGGGGCTAGTGCACCATGGCTGGCAGGGAGGGAGTCTGGGAAAAGTCTGGACCTGCCGAAGAGGCAAGAGACTTTTTCTTCCCTATTTGTTTCCTGGTGTGAGAGGAGAGGGGATTAAGAGCACCACCTAAACGAGCTACAGAGAGGGGCGAGAGCCGCGACTAAAAGCGCAGATCTCAGAGACGGGCGTGGGATGCTGGGGCTGCTGCTGCTGCCACCAAGGAGCCTGTGTGCAAGTGCAAGTCACTCTCCACACACCCCTTACAGGGAGCCTGTGCAGCTCGACACTGCCAGGGTCCCGGGATCCAGAGACAGCTTCCCCGGGAGAACACACGGTGCGCCTCAGGCTGGTGCAACGTCATGCCGGCCTCTGCTGCCGCAGGCTCGCCCTGCATTCATACCCCTCCCTGCCCCTAGCCTGAGTGAGCCAGAGCCCCCGAATCAGCAGCTCCTTTAACCCCATCTTGTCTGAGTGAAGAACAGATGCCCTCCGGTGACCTACACGCAGAGGCAGGGTCAAATCCAAAGCTGAACCCCGGGAGCTGTGTGAACAAAGAAGAGAAAGGGAAATCTCACCCAGCAGCCTCGGGGCAGTGGATTAAAGCTCCACAATTAGAGATTTTGTCTGTATAGCTTTGCTTTCAACATTTGTCCTAGGGTTCTATCTGTCTGTTTTTGTTTGTTTGTTTGTTTTATATATATATTTAACTTTTTCTTAATACTTATTTTTAATTTTTTTTATTTTAATGACTTTATTTTATCTTACTTTATTTTATTATATTTTATCCTCTTTCTTTCTTTCTTTCTTTCTTTCTATATTTTCTCCCTTTTATTCTGAGCCATGTGGATGAAAGGCTCTTGGTGCTGCAGCCAGGAGTCAGTGATGTGCCTCTTAGGTGGGAGAGCCAACTTCAGGACACTGGTCCACCAGAGACCTCTCATCTCCACATAATATCAAATGGCAAAAATCTCCCAGTGATCTCCATCTCAACACCAGCACCCAGCTTCACTCAACGACCAGCAAGCTACAGTGCTGGACACCCTATGCCAGACAAATAGCAAGACAGGAACACAACCCCAACCATTAGCACAGAGGCTGTTAAAAATCATAATAAGGTCACAGACACCCCAAAACACACCACCAGACGTGGATCTGCCCACCAGATAGACAAGATCCAGCCTCATCCTCCAGAACACAGGCACTAGTCCCTTCCACCAGGAAGCCTATACAACCCACTGAACCAACCTGAGTGACTGAGGAGAGACACCAAAAACAACGAGAATTACGACCCTGCAGCCTGCAAAAAGGAGACCCCAAACACAGTAAGACAAGGAAAATTACAAGACAGAGAAACACACAGCAGATGAAGGAGTAAGGTAAAAACCCACCAGATCTAACAAATGAGGAGGAAATAGGCAGTTTACCTGAAAAAGAATTCAGAATAATGATAGTAAAGATTATCCAAAATCGTTGAAATAGAATAGAGAAAATGCAAGAAACATTTAACAAGGACCTAAAAAAACTAAAGAGGAAACAAGCAATGATGAACAACAAAATAAATGAAATTAAAAATACTCTACAAGGGATCAATAGCAGAATAACTGAGGCAGAAGAACGGATAAGTGACATGGAAGATAAAATAGTGGAAATAACTGCTGCAGAGCAGAATAAAGAAAAAAGAATGAAAAGAACTGAGGGCAGTCTCAGAGACTTCTGGGTCAACATTAAATGCATGAACATTCGAATTATTGGGATCCTAGAAGAAGAAGAGAAAAAGAAAGAGTCTGAGAAAATAGTTGAAGAGATTATATTTGAAAACTTCCCTAATATGGAAAAGGATATAGTTAATCAAGTCCAGGAAGCACAGAGAGTCCCATACAGGATAAATCCAAGGAGAAACATGCCAAGACATATATTAATCAAACTATCAAAAATTAAATACAAAGAAAACATATTAAAGGAGCAAGGGAAAAACAACAAATAACACACAAGGGAATCCCCATAAGGTTAACAGTTGATCTTTCAGCAGAAACTCTGCAAGCCAGAAGGGACTGGCAGGACATATTTAAAGTGATGAAGGAGAAAACACTACAACCAAGATTACTCTACCCAGCAAGGATCTCATTCAGATTTGATGGAGAAATTAAAATATTTAGAGACAAGCAAAAGCGGAGAGAGTTCAACACAACCAAACCAGCTTTACCACAAATGCTAAAGGAACTTCTCTAGGCAAGAAACACAATAGAAGGAAAAGACGTACAATGACAAACCCAAAACAATTAAGAAAGTGGGAATAGGAACATACATATCGATAATTATCTTAAATGTAAATGGATTAAATGCTCCCACCAAAAGACACAGACTGGCTGAATGGATAAAAAACAAGACCCATATATATGCTGTCTACAAGAGACCCACTTCAGACCTAGAGACACATACAGACTGAAAATGAAGGGATGGAAAAAGATAACATGCCAATGGAAATCAAAAGAAAGCTGGAGTAGCAATTCTCATATCAGACAAAATAGACTTTAAAATAAAGACTATTAGAAGAGACAAAGAAGGACACTACATAATGATCAAGGGATCTATCCAAGAACAAGATATAACAATTGTAAATATTTATGCACCCAACATAGGAGTACCTTAATACATAAGGCAAATACTAACAGCCATAAAAGAGGAAATAGACAGTAACACAATCAGAGTACAGGACTTTAACACCCTACTTTCACCCAAGGACAGATCATCCAAAATAAAAATACATAAGGAAACACAAGCTTTAAAGAATAAATTAAACAAGATGCACTTAATTGATATTTATAAGACATTCCATTCAAAAACAACAGAATACACATTTTTCTCAAGTGCTCATGGAACATTCTCCAGGATAGATCAGATCTTGAGTCACAAAGCAAGCCTTTGTAAATTTAAGAAAATTGAAATTGTATCAAGTATCTGTTCTGACCACAACACTATGAGACTACATATCAATTACAAGAAAAGATCTGTAAAAAATACAAACACATGGAGGCTAAACAATACACTACTTAATAACCAAGTGATCACCTAAGAAATCAAAGAGGAAATCTAAAAATACCTAGAAACAAATGACAAAGGAGAAACGACAACTCAAAACATATGGGATTCAGCAAAAGCAGTTCTAAGAAGGAAGTTTATAGCAGTACAATACTACCTTAAGAAACAGGAAACATCTCAAATAAACAACATAACCTTTCACCTAAAGCAATTAGAGAAATAAGGACAAAAAACAAAAACAAAAACAAAAGAACAAAAACCCCCCCAAAGTTAGCAGAAGGAAAGAAATCATAAAGATCAGATAAGAAATAAATGAAAAAGAAATGAAGGAAATGATAACAAAGATCAATAAAACTAAAAGCTGTTTCTTTGAGAAGATAAGCAAAATTGATAAACCATTAGGCAGACTCATCAAGAAAAAAAGGGAGAAGACTCAAATCAATAGAATTAGAAATGAAAAAGGAGAAATAACAACTGACATTGCAGAAATACAAAGAATCATGAGAGATTATTAAAAGCAACTCTATGCCAATAAAATGGACAACCTGGATGAAATGGACAAATTCTTAGAAATGCACAACCTGCCGAGACTGAACCAGGAAGAAGTAGAAAATATGAGCAGACCAATCACAAGTAATGAAATTGAAACTCTGATTAAAAATCTTCCAACAAACAAAAGCAAAGACCAGATGGCTTCACAGGTGAATTCTGTCAAATATTTAAAGAAGAGCTAAAACATATCCTTCTCAAACTCTTCCAAAATACAGCAGAGGGAGGAACACTCCCAAACTCATTCTATGAGGCCACCATTGCCCTGATGCCAAAACGAGACAAAGATGTCACAAAGAAAGAAAATGACAGGCCAATATTCCTGATGAACATAGATGCAAAAATCCTCAACAAAATACTAGCAAACAGAATCCAACAGCACATTAAAAAGATCATACACCATGATCAAGTAGGGTTTATTTCAGGAATGCAAGGATTCTTCAATATACACAAATCAATCAATGTGATACACCATATTAAAAATTGAAGGAGAAAAACTGTATGATCATCTCAATAGATGCAGAGAGAGCTTTCAACAAAATTCAACATGCATTTATGATAAAACCCTCCAGAACGTACTCATAGAGGGAACTTTCCTCAACTTAATAAAGGCCATATATGACAAACCCACAGCCAACATCGTCCTCAGTGGTGAAAAACTGAAACCATTTCCACGAAGATCAGGAACAAGACAAGGTTGCCCACTCTCACCATTATTATTCAACCTAGTTTTGGAAGTTTTAGCCACAGCAATCAGAGAAGTAAAAGAAATAAAAGGAATCCAAATCAAAAATAAGAAGCAAAGCTGTCACTGTTTGCAGATGACATGATACTCTACATAGAGAATCCTAAAGATGCTACCAGAAAACTACTAGAGCTAATCAATGAATTTGGTAAAGTAGCAGGATACAAAATAAATGCACAGAAATCTCTGGCATTCCTATACACTAATGATTAAAAATCTGAAAAAGGAAATAAGAAAACACTGCCATTTACCATTGCAACAAAAAGAATAAAATATCTAGGAATAAACCTACCTAAAGAGACAAAAGACCTGTATGCAGAAAATTATTAGATATTGATGAAAGAAGTTAAAGATGATACAAATAGATGGAGAGATATACCATGTTCCTGGATTGGAAGAATCAACATTATGAAAATGACTATTCTACCCAAAGCAATCTACAGATTCAATGCAATCCCTATCAAGCTACCACTGGCATTTTTCACAGACCTAGAACAAAAAAAATTCACAATTTTTATGGAAACACAAAAGACCCCGAATAGCCAAAGCAATCTGGAGAACAAGAAATCGAGCTGGAGGAATCAGGCTCCCTGACTTCAGACTATACTACGAAGCTACAATAAACAAGACAGTATGGTACTGGCACAAAAGCAGAAATATAGATCAGTGGAATAGGATAGAAATCTCAGAGATAAACCCACGCCCATATGGTCACCTTATCTTTGATAAAGGAGGCAAGAATATACAGTAGATAAAAGTCAACCTCTTCAATAAGTGGTGCTGGGAAAACCTGACAGCTACATGTAAAAGAATGAAATTAGAACACTCCCTAACACCATACACAAAAATAAACTCAAAGTGGATTAAAGACCTAAATGTAAGGCCAGACACTATCAAACTCTTAGAGAAAAACATAGGCAGACCACTCTATTACATAAATCACAGCAAGATCCTTTTTGACTAACCTCCGAGAGCAATGGAAATAAAGACAAAAATAAACACATGGAACCTAATGAAACTTAAAAGCTTTTGCACAGCAAAGGAAACCATAAACAGGACCAAAAAACAACCTTCAGAATGGGAGAAAATATTTGCAAATGAAGCAACTGGCAAATGATTAATCTCCCAAATTTATAAGCAGCTCATGTAGTTCAATAACAAAATAAGAATCCAATCCAAAAATGGGCAATCCAAACATGGGCAGAAGACCTAAATAGAGATTTCTCCAAGGAAGATATACAGATTGGCAATAAACACATGAAAGAATGCTCAACATCATTAATCATTAGAGAAATGCAAATCAAAACTACAGTGAGATATCATCTCATACTGGTCACAATGGCCATCATCAAAAAATCTAGAATCAATAAATGCTGGAGTGGGTGTGGAGAAAAGGGAACACTCTTGTACTGTTGGTGGGAATGTGAATTGGTACAGCCACTATGGAGAAGAGTATGCAGGTTCCTTTAAAAACTAAAAATAGAACTACCATATGACCCAGAAATCCCACTAGTGGACATATACCCTGAGAAATCCATAATTCAGAAAGAGTCATGTACCACAATGTTCATTGCAGCCTTATTTACAGTGGCCAGTAACAATTATATATATATATATATATATATATATATATATATATATCCAACATAGGAGCACCTCAATACATAAGGCAAATGTTACAGCTATAAAAGGGGAAATCAGGGCTTCCCTGGTGGTGCAGTGGTTGAGAGTCTGCCTGCTGATGCAGGGGACACAGGTTCGTGCCCCGGTCTGGGAAGATCCCACATGCCACGGAGCGGCTGAGCCCATGAGCCATGGTCACTGAGCCTGTGTGTCCAGAGCCTGTGCTCCGCAACAGGAGAGGCCACAACAGTGAGAGGCCCATGTATCGCAAAGAAAAAAAAAAAAGGGAAATCAACAGTAGCACAATAATAGTAGTGGAATTTAAAACCTCACTTACACCAGATCATCCAGACAGAAAGTTAATAAGGAAACACAAGCTTTAAATGACACAATAGACCAGATAGTTGTAATTAATATTTACAGGACGTTCCGTCCAAAAACAGCAGGTTACACTTTCTTCTCAAATGCACATGGAACATTCTCCAGGATAGATCACGTCTTAGGTCACAAATCAAGCCCCAGTAAATTTAAGAAAGTTGAACTCATATCAAGCATCATTTCCAACCCCAATGTTATGAGATTAAAAATCAATTACAGGAAAAAAGTTCTGTAAAAACACAAACACATGGAGGCTAAACAATATGCTACTAAATAACCAAGAGATCACTGAATAAATCATAGAGGAAATCAAAAAATACCTAGAGACATGGGAATTCCCTGGTGGCAAAGTTGTTAAGAATCTGCCCGCCAATTCAGGGGACACAGGTTTGAGCCCTGGACCGGGAAGATCCCACATAACGTGGAGCAACTAATCCCATGTGCCACAACTGCTGAGTCTGCACTCTAGAGCCACAACTACTGAGCCCACGTGCCACTACTACTGAAGCCCACATACCTAAGGCTCATGCTCCACAACAAGAGAAGCCATTGCAATAAGAAGACCACACACCACAATGAAGAGCAACCCCCACTCCCCACAATGAGAGAAAGCCCGTGCACAACAACGAAGACCCAACACAGTCAAAAATAAATAAATAACTAAACAAATTTATTTAAAAAAAATAACTAGAAACAAATGACAAGGCAAACACAATGACCCAAAACCTATTAGATGCAGCAAAAGCAATTCTAAGAAAGAAGTTTATAGCAATAAAATTGTACCTCAAGAAACAAGAAAAATCTCAAATACAATCTAACTTTACACCTAAAGGAACTAGAGAAAGAAGAAGAAGAAAAAAACCCAAAGTTAGTAGAAGGAAAGAAATCATAAAGAACAGAGCAGAAATAAATGAAATGGAAACAAAGAATAAAATATCAAAGATAAATAAAACTAAAAGCTGGTTCTTTGAGAAGATAAACAAAATTGAAAAATCATTAGCCAGACTCATCAAGAAAAAGAGGGAGAGGACTCAAATCAATAAAATTAGAAATGAAAAAGGAGAAGTAACAACAGACACCATAGAAATACAAAGCATCCTAGGAGACTACTGCAAGCAACTCTATGCCAATAAAATGGACAACCTGGAAGAAATGGACAAATTCATAGAAAGGTATAACCTTCCAAGATTGAACCATGAAGGAATATAAAATATGAACAGACAAATCACAAGTAATGAAATTGAAACTATAAAGAAAATGTGGCACATATATACAATGGAATATTACTTAGCCATAAAAAAACAAAAGTGAGTTATTTGTAGTAAGGTGGATGGACCTAGAGACTGTCATACAGAGTGAAGTAAGTCAGAAAGAGAAAAACAAATACCATATGCTAACACATATATATGGAATATAAAAAGAAAAAAAATGGTGCTGAAGAACCTAGGGGCAGGATAGGAATAAAGATGCAGGCGTAGAGAATGGACTTTAGGACATGGGGAGGGGGAAGGGTAAGCTGGGATGAAGTGAGAGAGTGGCATGGACACATATACACTACCAAATGTAAAATAGATAGCTCATGGGAAGCAGTCACATAGCACAGGGAGATCAGTTCAGTGCTTTGTGTCCACCTAGAGGAGTGAGATAAGGATGGTGGGAGGGAGAAGCAAGAGGGAGGAGATATAGGGATATATGTATATGTATAGCTGATTCACTTTGTTATACAGTAGAAATCATACACCATTGTAAAGCAATTATACTCCAATAAAGATGTTAGAAAAAAAAAGAACTTCCAACAAACAGAAGTCCAGGACCAGAGGGCTTCACAGGTGAATTCTACCAAACATTTAGAGAAGAGCTAACACCCCTCATTCTCAAATTCTTCCAAAAATTTGCAGAGGAAGGAACACTCCAAACTCACTCTAAGAGTCCACCTTCACCCTGATACCAAGACCAGACAAATATATTACAAAATAAAGAAAATTACAGTCCAATATCACTGATTAATAGAGATGCAAAAATCCTCAACAACAACAACAACAACAAAAATCCTCAACAAGATGCTAGCAAACAGAATCCAGCAACACGTTAAAAGTCATCATACACAATGATCAAGTGAGATTTATCCCATGGTTGCAAGGATTCTTCAATATATGCAAATTAATCAATGTGATACACCATATTAACAAACTGAAGAATAAAAACCACATGATCATGTCAAGGGATGCAGAAAAAGCTTTTGACAAAATTCAATACATATTTATGACAAAAACTCTCTAGAAAGTGGGCCTAGTGGGAACCTACATTAACCTAATTAAGGCCATATATTACAAACCCACAGCAAACATCATTGTCAATGGTGGAAAACCTAAAAGCATTTCCTCTAAGATCAGGAACAAGACAAGGATGTCCACTGTTGCCACTATTATTCAACATAGTTTTGGAAGTCCGAACCATGGCAATCAGAAAAGAAAAAACAAATAAGAGGAATACAAATAAGAAAAGAAGAAGTAAAACTGTCACTGTTTGCAGATGACATAATACTATACATAGGAAATCCTAAAGATGCCACCAGAAAAGTACCAGAGCTATTCAATGAATTTGGTAAAGTTGCAGGATACAAAATTAATGTACAGAAATCTCCTGCGTTCCTATACACTAACAATGAAAGATCAGATAGAGAAATTAAGGAAACTATCCTATTTACCATTGCAAGAAAAATAATAAAATACCTAGGAATAAACCTACCTAAGGAGGTAAAAGACCTGTACTCAGAAAATTATAAGACACTGATGTAAGAAATCAAAGATGACACAAACAGATGGAGAGATATACCATGTTCATGGATTGGAAGAATCAATACTGTGGAAATGCTTATCCTACCCAAAGCAATTTACAGATACAATGCAATCCCTATAAAATAACCAATGGCATTTTTCACAGAAGTACAACAAAAAATCTTAAAATTTGTATGGAGACACAAATGACCCCAAATAGCCAAAGCAATCTTGAGAAAAAGACAAATAAACAAACAAAAAACAGAGCTGGGGTAATCAGACTCCCTGACTTCAGACTATACTGCAAAGCTACAATAATCAGGACAGTATGGTAATGGTACAAAAACAGAAATATAGATCAAAGGAACAGGATAGAAAGCCCAGAGATAAACCCATGCACCTATGGTCAACTAATCTGTGACAAGGTTGCAAGGATATAGAATGGAGAAAAGGCAGTCTCTTCAATAAGTGGCACTGGGAAAACTGGGCAGCTACAGGTAAAATAATGAAATTAGAACACTCCCTAACACCATACACAAAAATAAACTCAAAATGGATTAAAGACCAAAATGTAAGGCCCAACACTATAAAACTCTTAAAGGAAAACATAGGCAGAACACTCTATGACATAAATCACAGCAAGATCTTTACTGACCCACCCCCTAGTGTAATGGAAATAAAAACAAAAATAAACAAATGGGACCTAATGAAACTTAAAAGCTTTTGCACAATGAAGGAAACCATAAATAATATGAAAAGGCAACCCTCAGAATGAGAGAAAATATTTGCAAAGGAATCAATGGACAAAGGATTAATCTCCAAAATATTCAAACAGCTCCTGCAGCTCAATAGCAAAGAAATAAACAACCCAATCAAAAAAATGGGTGGAAGACCTAAATAGACATTTCTCCAAAGAAGACATACAGATGGCCAAGAGGCACATGAAAAGCTGCTCAACATCACTAATTACTAGAGAAATGCAAATCAAAACTACAATAAGGTATCACCTCACACCCATTAGAGTGGGTATCATCAGAAAATCTACAAACAATTAATGCTGCAGAGGGTGTGGATAAAAGGCAACCCTCTTGCACTGTTGGTAGGGATGTAAATTGATACAGCCACTATGGAGAACAGTATGGAGGTTCCTTAAAAAACTAAAAATAATGTTACCATATGACCCAGCAATCCTACTACTGGACATATACTCAGAGAAAACCATATGGAACTTATAGAGACCCTAAATACCCAAAACAAACTTGAGAAAGAAGGACAAAGCTGGAGGCATCACATGTACTGATTTCAAGTATATTACAAAGCTATAGTAATCAAAACAGTATGGTACTAGGATAAAAGCAGAATGATATACACTTGACCCTTGAACAATGTGGTCATCAAATGTTATGGCCCTCTGTGCAGTTAAGAATCCAAGTATAATTTTTCATCAGCACTCCAAATACATAGTTTCTTCATATCCACAGATTCAACCAACTGTGGATTGTGTAGTATAGTATTTACTATTGAAAAAAATCCCTGTATAAGTAAACTTACACAGTTCAAATTCTTGTCCAAGTGTCAAATATAGTCACATTAACAAATGTTAAATCTTTGCAATATTTCCCACTGATTATTTTATAAAGAAATAAAACTTAGCTACAGTTTTAAAACCCTCTTATCACTATCCTTTTCTTTCTCTCTTATCCAGAGTCAACACTTATCTGGAAACTGTTATGTTTGTTTCCTGACTGTGTTGTTACCCTTATTATTCTGTGTGCCATATAATAGATGATTTTGAAATTTTACACAAATGACTTTATATTGTAGTACTAGTTTTTCCACTTTACTTCTTTGAAATTTGAAAAGTATAATATATGTCTTTACATCATTCACTTTATTAAGGTATTTCAAAATTATTCTTAATTAAAAATATGTTACAAAATATTATACACAGGATGACACAATTGTGCATATGTGCTTAAAGGTACTTATGCATAGGCAACAATGTGGATGATTATAAATAGAAATCTTACCATGCTTAGTTCTGAATATTTTCTTCCTCAAACTGGTCACATTCTTAATGAACATATGTTCCTTATTAAATTATATATACTATTTGTATATGCAACTTTTAAGAATTACATCCATAACTCAGTTAACATATGCAAATTGAGGGACTTATTCATCTGTTAGTATTATGTGGGTGGGAGTGGGGCCCAAAACTTGTAGTGTTTGCAAAAGGTTTAATTTACAAGCCAAAATGATTTAAATGAAATCTGTATTGACATATATTAAATCCTAATTCACTTGGAGCAAAAAATTAAAAATAGAGCATATTATTCCACTAGAGAAATAGAGTTATAAAGAGAAAGAAAATATTTGAATAAATATAAGAAAGCAATGGGCTAACATAAAATGTAACCTATATTGAAGAAAAATGACTTAAAAAAAACCTAAGCTTTATTAATGTTACTAAAATTGTTTGAGATTGTCAAGCCATGCACAGAAATTGGAATAAGAAAGTAAATGTGTTTAATCATCATGGTATTTGTTGAGATGAGAGTGAGGTCTATGATAAAAATCCAGATAGCTTTTATTAGTACAGTAAAATCTATCACAATAACCAGAGGAGAGCCTCCAGGAGCTCAAGGAGTCTAAAAAGCCACTGTTAGAGCAGATGACACAGCAGTGCTCTGGAATCCAGGATATTTTTGTTTGTTTGTTTAGAACTTCAGCTTTGGTCCTCAGAGTTCCCTCTGACTTCATCTTCCATCAATAACCCCTCTCACTCAAGCTTCCTTCCATTTAGGTACCACGTTCCTGAGTTTGGGCTTCTGCAAAGTTGCATCACTCTATGGCAAAGATTGCATAGCCTCGTACTGCCAGCTCCTATGCACTGATATACCAGCTATGGAATGTGATTTCTGATACTTCAGATTTCCCCCCTCATCGTTTTTATTCCTTGTAGAGTCCAGATAATTAAGTAGTTGTACACTGAAATGACATCTGTGTAATCATATCAAATAACAATGGATTGTTAGGCTTTTCATTGTTGAGACAGGAGTTTTTGGCTAATATTCATACTATGTTAAGGAGAAAATAAACCTGGACTTGGATTCAGAAGAGTAGGATTTGCATTTGAGTGATTGCACATGTGCATTAGATTAGATATATAAATATGTAACATTAATCAAACTTTGAATTTCATTTTAGGTATTTATAACAAAGTTGGACAAACTTTTTCTGTGATGCATCAGATAGTAAATATTTTAGGTTTTGTGGGTTATACTTCTCTGTCATGACTATTTAAATCTGCCTTTGAAGATCCAAAGCAGCCATAAAAAATATGTAAATGATTAAACACGGATGTGATTGGATAAAACTTTTTACACAAACAAGTGGCTGGCCAGATTTAGCCCACAGACCACAGTATGCCAACTCTTGATGTACGAAATGGGAGTAATAATGTCAGTCCCAGCTCTTTGACAGGGCTGACGTAAATGACAAAATACATAGGAATGAACTCCCACATAAAATGTAAATTTCTATACACTTGCATGATGTTATTGTTAATGATTTCATAAGCTTAGAATTTATTCTATGAGATACTTTTATGTTGAAACACCATAACATGATTCTTCAGTCAATAGCAAATAACTTTAGTAACTTCCACAAAAAACTTGATTCTAAAATCTACATTACAATATTGAAACACAAAACTCCTGGAATTTAAATATATCTTTAAGTGTAAAATTTTGATGTTTCACCTATGAAGCATATATGGCATAAACACATGATTGTATATTATTTGGTTGATGAACATCGACACAAATTGAGGATTAAGTTATAAAGGGGAATTAAATTGATGGCATAAAATTAAGGATCTATAATATAACTCACACTTTTACTGAGCTACTTTAAAGAGAATGTTCTGAAGTAGAGCTTGATCAGGGTAGTAAGAGGTAATGCTATCCATTTAAATGGATTTTAAATCATTCTAAATTATAATTGAAATACAAAGCACATGAGGTGACCACATTAAAGAGTCATTGTTGAGCAAGACGGAACTTGATGGTAGTTTTGCTGTCTGCTTGAGAATGAATGCTGAACAGAGACAATGGCACTTCTGCTAGGAAATCTGGGAGAGTACATTTTATGGACATCTCTGAGGAGCAATTAAACTAACCGAATTCAATTAAAAATTGGCTGGAAACCAGGAGGATATGAACTTAGCCAGGAGAATAGAGATATGTGTTAAAAAAATTTTTCTTTTAAACCCTAGACTTGGAGGAAAGAGGTGGAGCATTGTACTGATTCTTTCAGATGTTATCTAGAATGAGATTGTGTTATTGCTATAATAGCAAATCATTTTAATAAGCAAGGACCTTTATGAATTATTTCTAGGTCACTACTTCAAAAGCTAAACTAAGCAACTGAGTATGAATCTAGCCAAAGGATTTAGTTAGAAATCTTTTTTATATCACTTGAGTTATTCTCCTTTCTGATGACAATTTGTTTAACAGATGTTAGATGTACCTGAATCTTCCTATGTGATACAATTAAAACTGCCTATACTTTCCTAAATTAGTCATTTTGATCTAGTTTATTATCATGATTTATGTATTTTTCTATTTTACTTCTCCCCTTATTACCCTCAACACATACATATACGTACACACATAAGAAATAGTAACCTATGAAGACTATACTCAGAATATTGTCATTCTATTATAAATATTTAAATGAGTAGATAATGAGGATCACAGATTATCTTTTATCTTAATGTGAAATTTACTACTAAATAATGGCTAAGACATTAAGGATTGTGAAATGGAGAGTCTGTATTCTTCTTAGGTATTTTACATTGTCTATTAAATACATGCTAATGTTTGAGTTTGAATTTGTGGATCCAGTAGAATGACTTGCTTATACGGTGGACAGTAATAAACTATCTAATTTAATATTATGTATAAAAGTATTACTAAAATAAGATAAATAATGAACAGTTATTTTTATTAATTTCTGGGTATATGAAATTTATAGTGTGAATAGAAAAGTGACATTGAGTTATCACTAATAGCAATAGCAGTAAAATATATTGCTCACCACTGTGTCCTGTGCTACTTACTGTGCTAAGTGTTTTAGTTGAAATTTTTTCATTCATACCTCACAATAACTTTATGAAGCAGGTACTATTATTATCTCCATTTTAGATTTGAGGAAACGGAATACCTTTGATACACTGAGAATAGTAGTCAGTAGTTAATATTCCTTATCATTAAGCCTACAACAACTCTATAAGATGAGCACTAGTCTCCCCATTTTACTGATGAAGAAATTGGAATTCAGGAGATGTTAAGAAACTCAAATAAGTGGTAGAACTACAAATTAAACCCAGTATTCTCTTTTTCAGAATTCACTCTCTTAGCCAGTATAATATGCAAAATATAATTAGCAATATCAATACCAATGTTTATATTGACTTAACTATATAGTATAAGATTGAAACAATCTTTATAGCTGGTACCACAACTTTACTCAGGGAGGAAATATATCTTTATTTGGAAAATTACATTGGTGAGCTGCTTGGAGGTAAGATTTGAATACAGGGGTACAGAGACATGATTGAAAATAAGAATTTTTCTGGTCATTGTTTCTGGAGGGGAAGAAAAGAAAGATCGAAGAGGAGAGAAAAATGGCTATATAATTAAAGAGAATTTTAGAAGTATGACTGTATAATGTGTAATGTCACATTGTATGTTCAGTGGTTTGTAATATAATCACTCCACAGATGTGAACTGGGATTGAGTTTTTGAAGCATTCTTTTAAGATCTCAGGAGACATAGAAGACTCCTAATGACATCTGATTGTTCCATCTAGCATCTGTCTATTTATCTATCCATATGTCTGTCATCTATCCATGTATCTATGTATCTATGTATAATCTATCACCTACCTCTCATCTATCTACCAATTTATGTATCCATCTATCTGGTAGAAGCTATGGTAACAAAACTCCAGCTAACTCACTTACCAGATTACATAAGATGATTTACTCATTCTCATTACTAGGGGATTTATTCAAATATTTCCTTCTCATACATAGGTTTCAAATGCTCTTTTAACCTTATCTGGTAACTATATCTCTTATATAAATTTATAACTAAAACAAGTTGAGAAAAGGTGGAAATGAAATACCTGTGTTAAAAAGAAAGAAAAAATTAGGGGCTTCCTTTGTGGCACAGTGGTTAAGAATCCACCTGCCAGGGCTTCCCTGGTGGCACAGTGGTTGAGATTGTGCCTGCCGATGCGGGGGACACAGGTTCGTGCCCCGGCCCGGGAAGATCCTACATGCCGTGGAGCGGCTGGGCCCATGAGCCATGGCCACTGAGCCTGCACGTCCACTGTGGCCTGTGCTCTGCAACGGGAAAGGCCACAACAGTGAGAGGTCCACGTACCACACACACACAAAAGAAAAGAATCTGCGTGCCAATGCAGGGGACACGGGTTTGAGCCCTAGTCCAGGGAGATACCACATGCCACGGAGCAACTAAGCCCACGCACCACAACTACTGAGCCAGCGCTCTAGAGCCTGTGATCCACAGCTGCTGAGCCTGTGTGCCACAACTACTGAAGCCTGTGGCCTAGAGCCCGTGCTCCCCAACAAGAAAAGCCACCGCAATGAGAAGCTCGCACACTGCAAGGAAGAGTAGCCTCCACCCACAAAGACCCAATGCAGTCCAAAAAAAAAAAAAAAGAAAGAATAAATTAAATTATTAAAAGTATCAAACAGATGCTATAGATATTTGATCAAAATTGAGGTTTGTTCATCCTGAAATCTGGCTCCATTCCACATTCCACATTCCTAACAGATATGAGGAGACTATACAAAGAGGAATGAAATGTCTTCTTGTATAGTATACTAGATCCGAAATGCTGTTCAGATCTCAACATTAATTTTCTTTATGTAACAAGGGAGATAATTTGATTCTAAAATTCCTATTGAATTTCAATGGAATTCTGAAGTTTTATGAACTCCATGGGCAATGATGTATGAATGTGGTGTCTTCGTTACTTAGTGATTATTTATGGAGATTTAAAAGAGAGTAAGCTGTGACAAAGTGAGAGAGTGGCATGGACATATATACACTACCAAACGTAAAATAGATAGCTAGTGGGAAGCAGCTGCATAGCACAGGGAGATCAGCTCGGTGCTTTGTGACCACCTAGAGGGGTGGGATAGGGAGGGTGGGAGAGAGGGAGACGCAAGAGGGAAGAGATATGGGAACGTATGTATATGTATAACTGAGTCACTTTGTTATAAAGCAGAAATGAACACACCATTGTAAAGCAATTACACTCCAATAAAGATGTTAAATAAATAAATAAATAAATAAATAAATAAGAGAGTAAGAAGAATTTGTCTGACAACTGGTAAAAATTATTTTCAAATGTTTCCATGAGTCCTTTTCTCTTTTTGTATTAAAATAATTGATACATTTAGCAATTTTTATAAAATGAAAATGTTGGTGGTTGTATCAAATTGACTCTTATACCTAGCAATTGCTTGAAAAGGGTGTCACTATTTAGTAACACATAACAATGATCCCAGAACATTTAACACCATTTAACATCTTCTAAAAGTCATACCTAAAAACAGCTAGAGTTTAATCTTAAATTCTAATTCATATGAACTAAATTTTCAATGATTATTAGAACCTACTTTTTATTGTAAGCACACTACAGAAAATTAATTTTCCAATTACTTGGGTTTTATTATGGAAGCACTCAATTATACTGCCAAAGTCATATTCTCTGAGTGTTTTTCAGGAGGTTATGAATAATTTGACATTAGCTGGCAATGTTCATCTCAGAATAAAATTTTACATTCAAAGCCTCTTTCAGCAAACTTTTTAACAACATGGATTGAAAAAAACATGATTTTTTTTTTTTCGATACGCGGGCCTCTCACTGCTGTGGCCTCTCCTGTTGCAGATCACAGGCTCCAGACGTGCAGGCTCAGCAGCCATGGCTCACGGGCCCAGCCGCTCCGTGGCATGTGGGATCTTCCCAGACCGGGACACGAACCCATGTCCCTGCATCGGCAGGCAGACTCTCAACTACTGCACCACCAGGGAAGCCCATGAAAATTTTTAGTTAGCATATGTCTTGAATTTATTCTTATACAGTCCTTGAAAATTAAGACTATTATTATTAAATAATCTGAAATGAAAAGTAAGTTTAAAGATCCCAGTATCATTTTCTTACATGTAGAAGAATTTTAATAGATATTTTGATATTTTATTTCTCTTATTTTCACAGAAATAAAACTAAATTTAAGTTTAAAACACTAATATTTTTTCTGAACCATAGACTCATTATTCATTACTCAAGTCTGATTATATAAAATTATTCAATATAATTAGGAATGTATCTGAATGCTGGTTTTATATACCACTAATAACAAATGCTGGGACTTCCCTGGTGGTGCAGTGGTTAAGAATCTGCCTGCTAATGTAGGGGCAAAGGTTCAAGCCCTAGTCCGGGAAGATCCCACATGCCGTGAAGCAACTAAGCCCGTGCGTCACAACTACTGAGCCTGCGCTCTAGAGCTCGCGAGGCACAAATACTGAAGCCCACGTGCCATAACTACTGAAGCCCGTGGGCCTAGAGCCCATGCTCCGCAACAAGAGAAGCCACCGCAAGAAGCCCGTGCACTGCAACGAAGAGTAGCTCTCACCCGCTACAACTAGAGAAAGCCCATGTGCAGCAACGAAGACTAACGCAGCCAAAAATAAAATAAATAAATTTATAAAAATAAATAAATAAAATAGCAAATGCTATATCCACGTATGGGACAGATTTATATTTAAGTATGTTAAACTATGAATACATAATTCATATCCTATCATACAAGTAACATTTTTTGAAAAGAAATTAAACATGTTTAGGATTTACTGATAATCATTCAGATGCCCAAGTTTATGACCTGAATGTTACCATCTCTAGAAAACTAATTCAAATATTTTTTTTCTATATCTGGATTTTATTTTGCTTTTCAAGGAAAAAATATATATAGCCAAATAAGCTTAAACAATTATATTTTAACAGTTAAACCATAACACAAAATGTGTACTATGTTAGCTCATTTTAACCTTTCTCTGTCAAGGGCTTGGAATGTTTGATACAACAAGCAGTCTCTAGTCTAAACTATATATGTAATATAAGTGGGCAATATTCCAGGTCTAACCTCTCCTTGACCTTGAGAACAGGAAACTCTTGTTCTCATCCTCATATCACCACTGTTTGACTCAGCATATTTGAGTCAGTATATATGACTCAGAGTCAAACAATATGTTTGTAAATAGTGCTAACAGTTACCATTTATTATAATGGTAATTTATTATAATTATATAATTATAATAGTTATATATTTTTATAAATGGGGTCCTTCTCATTTCTTCCACCATATTTAGCACTTCCCATGTCATCCCTAATCCTAGTGAAAATGATGTGAAATAAGTTGTATTGCCTTAATAAATGAGTTTTTAAAATACTGAGACTCAGATGTAAAGTGACTTGCCTGTGTCTACACAGTCACTAGGAAGCCAAGTCAGAATTCAAGCTTTAGTCTGTCTCAAAACCTATACTACATCACTAACATGTTTTGGTTATCTTTGCACTATAGGCCATGATGATCTTTTCGAATTTCTTCAAATATAATATGTGTATGCAGAAACAAAGGTACAATAAACATTCTTCTTAAATTGATGCATTAATAAAAGTTCATTAGTTTTAAGAATAGCCCTCTTTTACTTCCATGAACTTCATCCACAATTTTAATTAATTAATTTCCAAGTGCACCTATCAAAGTTCTCAGTGGTTACAAGATATTTAAGCAGCTCTCTCTCCAGGCCCAGTTAAGAGGGGTCACCAGATGGCTTCCCGTCATGTGAAGGTTGAGCAGCTATAATGCAGGTATAATGCAGGTATATTGCAGGTCCCAGTGCAGAAAGATAAGCAATGCCTATGTCTTACCATCAGCTAAGAGAAAATAATTCAGTATATTTTTTTGTTCAAATAAGCTCATATAATGATAAAAACCTCTACTCAGGAGAACTGGATGAATAATCGTCTTTCAGGAATCAAGATAAAAACATCAAAATAGAAATTATTTTGGAAATGGGAAAGAGCAACAGGCCATGAAAACCTAGCTTCCCATCTCAGCTCTGTCATCAACCAGCTAGGCAATATCAGATAGTTCACTGTTGAAGCCTATGTCTCCTTTTCCTTATCTGTAAATGAGGACCTTGAGCTACACCGTTATTTCCCAAACTCATCTGATCATAAGAATCACTTAGGGTCAAAGTTAAAAATATAACTATGGAAAGCCTAGAGAATCAGAATCCTTGAAGAAGAGTCTTGGGAATGTGTATTTAAATAAAGATCCTTGTTGACACTGATGATGGGGCAAGTTTCAGAAACACAGGAGTAAACTGCTTCTAGTATTGCTTATGGTTATGAAAATCCATAATCTATCTTATAACTCTGCAAACTTTCCTGTAGAAAAATGGAGAGTGGATAAACCGAATGATTTATCATTAAGTGCCAATACTTGCACTTAATCTAGGTTTTTCTTTCCAGTTTGTAAGTTACTTTCTTGAAGAAAATAAAATGTAGCCTATAAAATAAAATGTAGCCTATATATAAAATATAGTCTATATATTCTGCTGTTACTGGCGGTCCTGACACGAGGACAACATGAAGAATGAAATTTTGAGTAAAAAAAAAATAGAGTTGCATGTGTGAAGCATGAAATTCTTTCTGTGTTTAACGCTTTCAGTAATTCAGAAGGTAACATTTATTCGATGAGGAGACTTCCTTTTAGCCTAGGGGAAACTGAATACATTGATATGAATCTGCTTTTTATATGGCAGATTAATTTGAAGTTTTTACTAGTTCTAATTTTGTGTGATTCAAGAGAGGCACAGAGGGAAAAGATTAATAAAATCCATATTGAATCCCCTCCTCTTTCCTAAAAACAAAATATGAGGATGCATCTTGATGACTGGCATCACATCAGCAGTTTGACCTTCTTTTTTAAGTCACTGAATAATTCCTTTATGGTTAGCGCTCTATGGATTAGCATGTCTGCTGGGTGCTCTGCCTGCAATCTAGGCAGCAAACTCCGCAGCAGCCCTGAGCAGGCTCTGGGAGATACAGACATTCTTCCAGATGTTGACACTGAAAGCATCAATTAGGGAGGTCAGGTGCCCTTTAAAAAGGGAACTTTGTAAGGAGTTGTTTACCAATGTTTCCCTTAGCAGAGCAGGTAAAACCATAGAGAGATGGTGTTGACACAGAAATGGCAGGTTTGTCTGAGATTTCATCTCCAAAAGCAAAATCAAAAATAACCTATTTATAGGTTATGAAACTTAGAGAGAAATGTCTTCTCTACAAGTTGGAACTGTCAAATTCTCCACAGTATTAAAATTCAGGATATTTACAAGAGGTTTCAGTAAACAAATTTCCCTCCAAAAGACTCTGAAATTTTTGAGAGATCATTTTATCTTCAAGGAAAAATATTTTTAAAGTATTAAGAAAGTTCCAACAAGGACTTACTGTGTAGCACAGGGAACTCTACTCAATATTTTATAGTAACCTATAAGGGAAAATCATCTGAAAAGGACTCTATGTATAACTGAATCACTGTGCTGTACACCTGAAATTAACATGATATTGTAAATCAACTATACTTCAATATAAAAAAGTATTAAGAAAATAAATCGCCTCAAATGGATAATCTATATAATTCCTGTTCAGTAAGGCCAAAATTACATGAGTGAGTCAGTTGCATCATTAGGATAAAATAACTTAAAAAAAATTGTAAGAATATTAAAAAGAAAGATGACCACATAAAGAAAGATAAAAGAAACAAAAATGTTCAAATGTGTAATAATAACAGAAAGTCTGAAGAAAATCCTGCCTTCACAGCCCAGAATGTTTAATGACAGTAGAAGACAGGAAAAGCAGCATTATTCAATTCCTACTTTGATTTTATCTTCCACTAAAAAGAGAATAATCTTTCGCCTTGAAAGTATGGTCCAACAATGTCTGAGTGAAATGATACTCAAGAAGTCAAGAAAATATTAAATGGACCCTTAAACCCTTTATATTGAGTCAAATGCCCTAGTCTAGAAAAACTGCATCACAGTATAAAGAAAGTATAAATGTTCTTATGAAAGCATTTTCAACGATGTTTGAAAAATCCTGGAATGTAAGTAGTCACAGGAAAAATACATCATTAAATGGTAGATATTGACTCTGTTTCAAAAGGGAGAGAGAACTAATTTCTAGAAATCACAGCTTAACAAATTCAATATTGATCCCTGGAAAAATTACAGAATAAATTATTGAATAGGTAGTTTGTGAATATATAGAAAGCAAAATGGTGACAAAGAGGAACCACCGTGGACATACTAAGAAACAATATTGTTGATCTAATGGTTACTTCTAGGGATGTTACAAGAGAGAAATGTTATAAGGATAATGCCTATGCTTCTGATTACAAGGTATTTAGCATAATCTGGCATATTCCTGGAGAAAGGAAAGATAAGCATGGGCTGTTTGATTAAAATGCATTCTATAACAACTAAAAGAATGTCAGTTAGTGGGCTAGCCAAAAAATATTCATCTGGTGAATGCCATGGCATAAGACAATATCCCTGCTTTCCAGAAATTTATATTCTAATGGAGAGAAGGTCCTAATGGTATCTTATTGGACACTCTATTTGGACCTGATCTATTTAACATGGTCCATTGACTTGGATAAGCACATCAGATGTACAGATGCCATTGACTAAGGGAAGTTTTGAATAATATTATCCACCAATAAGATGTCAATAAACAGAGTGGGCACCATGTATCACACATTCATTAACAGTCCTTCCATTGGAGAGGTGATTACATCAAGATGTCCCCCCCACCACTTCCACAGGTACCTTGAGTCTGGGCAGGCTTAGTGACTGCTCTGACTGGTAGAATAATGCTGGATGTGATGCTGCACCGACTTCCAGACATAGGCCTTCAGATACTGGCAGCCTTCTTTTCCTGACCCATGCGAGACAGCTGCAGTGCTGCATGGAAAGTGGAGCAGCCCTGGGGAGGCCAATGGGAAAGGCCACCGACAAATTCTGCCAACAGCCAACACCAAATGCCGGTCATTGAGTGCGCCATCTTGGAAGCCTATTGTTGGATGCAGTCGAACAATCTATCCCAGCTGACATTGCAGGACACAGAGGCAAACCTTTCTGCAAGCAGAGCCTTCCTCAGACTGCATATTTATGAGAAAAATAGATGATTGTTATTAAGCCACCATGTCCTTGGGATGTGGTTTCCCTCTCTTTCTCTCTCTCTCTCTCTCACACACACAGGATAAAATAATTGTATAAATAAATAAGTACATAAATACATTGATCAAAGTATTAAAACTGACTGTTAGTTCAATATGAACCAGCAGAATGCAGATTCACTAACAGACGCCCTTATCTAAATCCAGTCATTCTTGCTATATGTAAACATTGACAAATTCTATTGATTTTACCTCCAAATGTCTCTTGAATACTCCTTCTTCTCTCCATCTCCACTGACACCACTGTGGTCACTTACACAGTAGTCTCCTAAGTTGTTTCTTCACGTTTATTCTTACCTCCCTCAAATCACTCCTCACACTGAAGTGAGAATGGACTGTTAAAAACATAAATCTCAATGAGTTACTTTTCTGTTTACAATCCTTCAATCAATACTGCTATTAGGATAAAGACCTACTGATTTTTATCCTAATCTTTTTTTTTTTTTTTTTTTTTTGCGGTCCACGGGCCTCTCACTGTTGTGGCCTCTCCCGTTGCGGAGCACAGGCTCTGGACCTGCAGGCTCAGCGGCCATGGCTCACGGGCCCAGCCACTCCACGGCATGTGGGATCCTCCCAGACCGGGGCACGAACCCGTGTCCCCTGCATCGGCAGGCGGACTCTCAACCACTGCGCCACCAGGGAAGCCCTATTTTCTTTTTCTAGAATGTGTTCTGCTCCCAGCTGCCTCAATATCCTTCTGCTCTCTGTTCCCCTTGCCTGGGATGATTAGTAATCTCTCACTGTCCTTCAGATCTCTGATCAAACACCACTGCTTCAGGAAAATATTCTTTGTCCTCCCATACCTGGTCATACACACTCCTTCCCCCACCACATACACTCCTCACCTTTCAGAATGCCATAGCTTTGTCCTCTGAGACATTTGACACATTTGCAATGTATAACTAAGAAGTGGCTAGTTGTTCATTAGTTACCTCTGCCAACAGACACAATCATCACAGTGGCAGGGACTATTCGTAACACCTCCGTTTCCCAAACATCTTACAACATGCCTTATATGGAGTATGTGCTTAGTAATTATGTGTTAAATACATCAATGACTGGTTTATTTCAGGGGGTTTAAAGCCTTCTTCTCTGCAAATAGAAGACCATGAGATTTTCATCCTTGTTAACTACAGAGTTGGGCTAAGTAGATGCTCAGTAAATGTTTATTCGTTTAAACTGAATACACTAAATAGGATTATTTTACGTATTTGGGAAAGTAAAAGAAGGAGTCATTTTAAAAATTAGGGCATCCAAGAACTGTGACAAACTGAAATAAATTCATTTGAAAGCAGCCAGAAAGGTGGAAAGTTTGGAGACAAGGCACATGAGAAATGACTGAAGGAAATAAAGTCCAGGGAAGAGAGAACTCTAGCTGAACTGTGATACACGTATATGTTATACAGCTATTAAAACAGAAAATACCCCAGTGGGCCCAACTAATACCAATGTATGGAATTTATCATGTTGCAAATTCCAACCAACTCATTCACTTAATACCTAATAATCCCTTACTGTTGCCTTGCACAGTGTTAGGGAAGAGTATATAATGATGGAGCTTGTAGGCTAAGGAGGAAAAGAAATAAAGAACAATTAAATAATTAAAAATTAGCAAATACTAAAAAACAGACACATAAGTATCTTGAAAAGAATATAAGGAGAGAGACCATAGATTGGGTAGTTTAAGAAAGCCTCTCTGAAGAGAGGACTTTCAAGATGAAACCTGAAGGATGAGAAAAAGACAGGCCAATGAAATTTATCCCAACAGCAAGAGAAGGGAAGTCCATTTCTTCTACAGGAAGGCTGTAAGGAAAGGAAACATTTTGGTGTCTTTGAGACACAGAAAATTTAAGTAGCATGGGCATCGTAAGTAAGCAGAAAAGCGGTGCAGGATGAAAGGGAAACAGGAGTCTGGTGATGTGAGGCCCTGTTGTCCATGATTAAGGGTTTGGATTTATTATATGTGCCATGAGAAGTAACTAGGGTTAAAAAAAAGAAAAAGATTCTCAATCTTTTTTAAAAGAGCACATTTTTGCCTTGAGCATAATTGATTAAAGGTAGATTAATGAATATTGGACACCAGGTAGACGTTTACTACAGTCAACTCGGCACAAACTACATGGTTTGGAAAATAAAGATGTAAGTGAAAAGGGAAAGAATTAGTTAGATTTGAGATATATGCGTTTGAGATGTGTTATGGGTTGAATAGTGTCCCCTCAAAATTCATATGTTGAATCTCTAACCCTCGGTACCCCAGAATGTGACTGTATCTGGGGACAGGGTCTTTAAAGAGGTGACTGACTTAAGATGAGGTCACTAAGGTGGGCCCTCATCTAGTCTACCTGATGGCCTTATAAAAGAAGGATATTAGGACTTACAGACACCAGAGGAACCAGGCATAGAGGGACCATCCCGTGAAGAAACAGCAAGAGGGTGTCCATCTGCAAGCCAAGGAGAGAGACCTCAGAGGAAATCAACACTGTCAGCACCTTGATTTTGGACTCATAGCCTCCAGAGCCATGAGAAGATATATTTCTGTTTTTCAAGCCACCCAGTCTTTGTGATATTTTGTTTTGTAGCCCTAGCAAATGGATACAAAGTGGAACAGACAGCACTTATCAAGAGGTTGGATTTGAGAGTGATAGAAGGTGAGGCCACAAGCATAATTCTGATGTTTTCAGGTTGAATCACTGGGTGCATAGTGGTGCCATTTCCTGAGATGGAAAGACTGCGGGAGAATTCATTTATTTGGGGAAACCAGGAATTTTGTTGGGTTACTTAAGTCTGAGATGATGGTGAGGCATCTTTAGTAGAGATATCAATTAGACAAGTGACTATATAAAAATCTAGGGCTCAGAAGAGAGTTCCTGGCTAAAGAAATATATATGTGTGTGCCTGTGGATTTGTATGTAAGTATGTGTATATATATGTTTGTATGTACATGTGCATACATTCTTACAGTGATATTTGATATCAGGGAATGTATTAGATCACCAAGGAAGACATGGTAGAGATATGGAGGGAAGTAAACCCAAGATTTACCTCTAAGGAAGTGGCATTTCAAGAAGAAGAAGAACCAGCAAAAGAGACACAATGCATTAGTTATCTATTGTTACATAGCAAGTTATCCCCAAACTTAGCAATCGGAAACAGCAAACACTTGGTATCTTGTAGTTTCTGCAGGTCAGGAAACTGGGAACAACTCAGCTGAGTAGTTCTGATTCAAGGTCTCTCACAAGGCTCCTACTGAGATGTTGGTATGGCTAGACTTGACTGGGGAAACTTCCCCTTCTGACTCACTCACATGGCTGAGGACAGGCCTCAGAAGATCCGCCCCTAAGTCAAACTCACACGAGCCTCCCGACAGGGCTGTCTCTCACCTTGGCGACTGTCTGACCTCAGAGCCAGTAAAAAGAGAAAGAGCTCCTAAGATGGAAGACACAGCCATTCTATACCCCAATCCAGGAAGTGACGTCCTATTACTAGTGCCATATTCTATTCATTGGAAGCAAAGTTCTAAATCTAGCCCACAGTCCAGGGGTGATGATTACACAGGGGCATGAATGACAGGAAGTAGAGATTATTGGGGGCCAGGTTAGGGGCTGCCTAAAACAGGGTATAAGGAGGGAGAAGAAATTGGCAGGGTCAATGGATTAAAGATCTAAATTTTATGGAAGACTTGGTTCTATGTGGTTATTGAGCAGGTGAGTGTACAAGTGTAGAAGGTTGTACTTAGAGACTGAAACATTAAATTTGAAATACTGAAGATGGTGCAGTCATTGGTTTATGACCCCTTTAGTTGAAGACCAGAGAAACATTTTGTTGAGTGGGTAGGAAGGGAAATACAGAAATGGAACCGAGAAGTTGTGCCATACAAGCTATCGACATGGATGTTGGAAGCATGAGAAGGAAGACTGGAACTTGGATGGAGAAGCTGTGAACCAGCAGCTAAAGGATTGCATGGACAAAAAGTAAAACGTTGCAAGTCAGGAGATTCTATAGCAAGGAGGAAGAGGTGAAGCTGGTGAAGGGGAAAAAGGTGTAAAAGGCAGATGAGGAGTGAAGATTTGAAACCAGCAATGGACAGCAAGGAAAATGATCCCGTCTCCCCATAAACCCTAGTTAATCAGGGTGTAGAAGAAGCACGCAAATAAGAGACATCATTTCATCACGAGAGAGCAGTTTTCAGTCAACAGAGGGTACAGAGGTTGCTGTCCTGCAGAAGATGTGTTGGCATCAGACAGCAAGGAGCTCTTAGAAGGCAACGTGGGAGAATCTGGCAGAAACAGGAATAGGTGGTTCAGTATTGGTAAGGAACCGGGCTGGAAAGGTACAAGAGCTCAGAAATAATGGGTGATTAATATACCTCAATCTCTGGTGCTGATGAAGGTCAACAGACATACTGGTCCTCACAGCTTTGGTTCTTGTCGTCATTACTGGTAGTGTGGGAACTCAATCTTAGGAAAGAAATGATCACAGTGAGGGAAGATAAGAAGGTAAAGGGCTGTCTTTACATTAGCAGGTGACTAATTAGCAAGAAAGACCAAAGCTGGTAAAACTATGGAGGTTTTAAAAATTATGATAGAGGAGTTTCCAGTGCTTGAAAGGAACAACTGTGATTCTTCCTAGTCTATAACTTTGTTGCATTTTTCTCTCATTGCTGCCACTTCTTGTGAGATACCTTCTTTTAGTTAGAAGATATCAGGAAAAACCTTAGAAATTATTTCCTCAAACTCTTTCCTGGGAAGCAGCTGAAGCCCAGAGAGTCCACAGCATCTCATCCATGACCAGGTATAAAAACAGTGTCAGGTTCAGGGATAAAAATGAAGAACCTTGATTTTTAGTTCATTTGAAATTCTGGGGATAAAATATAGTGGCATAATAACTTTATACAAAAAAAAATAGACAAAATAGCTGACAAGGGAAGGATTTGGGGGTGAATTCATATTTAACTGAAAACATATATTTTGAGCTTTCAAAGTCATTTCCCATGATGCTTTGACAACACACAAATGTGACATTATGTGTTACCTAGCCATGGCATTTCCTGAGACTCAAATGAATTCTTGGGAATTGATGGCTAAAACTTCTTACCATTTTAAATTCCATACATGTGACACTGTAGAGGGACACAAAGACAAAAATAGAAACATGATGTAGCTGGGCTCTTCCAACTAGAAGTAACTCTGGCTGTGTCTGGCATGGGGCAAGTTGGACTAACCAACCAGGATAAGGACCATGTCCCATAGTCCTTTACTCTATCCTTCTACTTTTTAGTACTTTTGTCATGTACTTTCTATTCTGGGATGTCTAAGTGAAAACAGCCAACTTGTTTTTAGAGACTGAAGAGGATCAGCTAAGTTCCTAAGAAACTTCAATATTTAACGATAATAAGGAAGAAGAAGGGGAGAAGAAAGAGGAGGAAAAAGAGAAGTTGTTTAGATTCATAGTAAATATGCTTATCTTAAGCATAAGGAAAGTACTCACAACAATTTAATCATGTACTATTTTGATCATCCTATTAACAAAACATATATAAGCATTAGTTGATTATAGTAAATAATAAGGTAGTTAAGGTTCATATCTCTGAAGTTATTACATTAATTCTTTTTTCAATTTATTTTTATTGGAGTAGAGTTGTTTTCCAATGTTGTGTTAGTTCCACTGTACAGCAAAGTGAATCAGTTACACATATACATATATCCACTCTTTTTTATATTTTCTTCCCATTTAGGTCACCACAGAGCACTGAGTAGAGTTCCCTGTGCTATAAAGTAGGTTCTCATCAGTTATCTACTTTATACCAAAAAAGACTTTTGGAAACTACTATAACTTCATTACATTAATTGTTTAAAAGGAGTTAGTAGTTTCCAAAAGTCCTTTCTGGTGTATATTGGAGACATTAAGTATTGAAAAATTAGAGCGTATTGAACAAGGAATACTCTACAAACTTATTTGTCCCTCTTAAAGCCTTACTGAAGAAAAGTTATAAAATTTAGAACGTGGTAATATAGTAATACCAGAAAGACTAGGAGAGAAAGGGGTGAGGAGAGAGAAAACACTTCCTAAAATTGAGTAAACATATTCAAAACACATTTTTTGAGCCTGAAAATTATGTAAGTTATACTGAATTTTAAGCAATGATTTTAGAAGACGGGGTGATTTTCAAATGCAGAAGGATCAGCCCTAGCAAGAAAAAAAAAAAAGGAATAGAAGAAAAGGCACGCGATAAATTACGCAGAAATCTCATTTTTTTCTGTAGTAATCTTAGTAAAGCCATCAAAAATAGGAGAAGGAAATTTGAAAGATTTTAACTTTACAAACCTGGGCCAATTTAAAATACAATACTATATTTTGATGTGAACACTGGTTTCCCAGTAGTCCTTTTGAAAGTTGGGAAAGGACACTTAAATGAAAATTAGTTTACACAATTAATCTGGCAGTGTAGGGGTTAGAGTAAATTACCAAAGAGAAATATACAACAATGCAGGGAAACCATCCTCCCAAACAAATACACGGGTAACAACTGAAACACATATGTACATATTATATATTTATGTGTGTATGTACACTTACGTATACTGTGTGCATATGTGCACACATGTATCACGTGTATGTAAAACTTGTGTGTGCACATGTTTATGTACAGACACATACATGGACTTGTGAAAGAGGCCAAGGAAAGCTGATGATAATAATTTGAAATGGTGAATTTAAAACGCATAAAAGCATGAAATAGACCAATCTCAAAAGGGAGGAAAGGACACAGAGAGCCTACAGCATGTCAACTGTTGTGTTCCTTTTGGGGGGGAGGGTAAATGTGTCAGCAGTGCTTTCACGTGGAACACTGGGCAGACACGAAGCAGGGTGGTTCTCCCTCCGTGTGCCTCAGGAGCATGCTGTTGCCAGGGGCCCGAGACCAGATTCTCCATGTAAGGGTCTTTTTGTGATTCTTGATTCTGACTCCCTGAGCAAGTCAGACCAGCCTGGGGGTACTGGAGCCCGCGTCTTGCCCTGCATATTTATCATCCACAAATCATCTGCTATAAATATACCTCAGCCGGATCATCATCAGGCCGGCTCCGTAGCCTGCAATTTATGAAGGTTATAGGAAACAGTGTGAAGGGTGAAGTGCTTTATTAAGGGTGGCTTTCTCCCTAACCCAATCCTGCATTCCACTTGAATATAAATGACCCTGAGAGCGAGTGCTCCCTTCCCTGCAGGATTAAGCTTTTTTTAAATTGTCCCTTTTGGCTGTTATTCTTATGTCCCTGTCACGAGACACACAAGATTTTTAAAGAGACATCGAAATCAGAGTTCAAAGATAATGTGAGAAACCCCTAGATGCAAAGTAGAAGTATTTCTAAACCTCACACTGGTTCCTTTTATGTACAAATCATGCAAATCATTCTCCTTTTCTCCATTTTTTTTTTTTTGCATGTCATTAGTCTCTTTATTTTTGCTTCTGGCAAGAATAACAGAATTGACCAAAATGTCTTGCAAATATCATAATCACAATCTCTGTGGAAGTTGAAATAAATGAAATGTGTTTCTTCTTTCTGTTGCTGAATGTTGTTTGTTTGTTCGTTTTTAAAGTGTTTGCTGCAGACACAATGTTTTGGATTATGCCCTGGACATAAAGCTTATTTTCCTTTTGCATTCTCTTAAATGAATAAAAAATACTGTAATGAACCAAAAATGACACAAAACCAAAACGCCACCCAGGCGGCTCTCTCAGCAGTGAATTTTCCTGGAACATGGTTAAAGCCTGCTGGATGGGGAATGCTTAACTGTTTCCCTTACAGGGTGTTATTCTGAACACCTGTCCCAGAAGAAAAAGACTTAAAGAGGGTCACCCTATTAATATGTATTGAGCAGTAAAGGGCCAATTTTAATATTTCAAACAACTCCTGTGAATAGAAGATCACTGTAGTGCACCTCCCTTGTTTGTTTGCACTACAATCCTCTTTTAAAATGATGTTCTTGGCTATCCAATCGCCCTAGGGGTGAGGAATAAGAGGAAGAAAAAATGCAGAAAAAGTACGGAGAGAAAATGGTGGGAATTTGTTTTATTCAACTTCACCTGTCGCTCAAGCAATTCGCCCATAGGAAGACTCCACACTTTATATGAATTACCCAGTGTGGTCTCTTCCCACCACTTCAACGCACTATTTTAGCACCTGTTTTGCAAACCACAACTGCGTTTACAAGTAGAGGCAGAATCGGTAGGAGAATGACCTTTTGCAGCACGTACTGTAATCTAGTTCATCAAATACCTGACAGCCAACTGTCCAGAAGGCAAGAAAATCGAGGTGGGGAGTGGTGGAAATTTATCCTCCTTTCCCTGCTAAATCGAGAATCTGGTCATTTCTCCTCCTCCTTTTCCTCCTTCCTTCCCATCCGCGTCCCCAAACTGTTACTAGGGAAACTCGAAAAAGAATCGGAAACATTAGGAAAACAAAAGTTTAGACCCCATAACCACGATCCCATTGCCATGCAGAAAACAACGCAGACGCCCAACCTCGGTCGCCGCTATCAGCCAGAGCAAGTAAGATGTTAATTGCAGTCTCGCTGAGAAAAACTAGTATTCCACCCGGGGAATGCGAGCAGTTCGGAGACTGAGACCTGCCCCCTCCGCGGTGGGCAATCCATCCCTCCGAATCCCGGTGCGGAAATCAGAGCTGCGACAGGTCGGTGCTGAAAGAAAGAGAAAGACGATCAAGTGCGGCATTTACTCCCCAGCCCCGGGAGTCGCCTTCCCGTCCTCCGCAACCCCCCTGGCCTCGCCTCCCCGGGAGTTTCTCAGACGGCCGGTCGCCGCCGGCAGCGGCGCTGGGAACTGAGAAGGCACAGACCTCCCAGGCGCAGAAAGCACCGCTCCCGGGACGTGCTGGGCTCGGAGCAGCCGTGACGTGCAGGCGCACCGCGGCCCGGGTTGGAGCCCCTCCCGCCGCCCTCCGGCGCCGCTCCCTCCGCGCCCCGCCAGGGCCCAGGCGGATCTCAGCGAGGAGCCGCGGCCACGCTGCGCTCGCGGACCCCGGGCGGCAGCCGGGCGCACCGCGCTGCACGCGAGCGCCCACGAGCACGCGGGGCCCGGCGCGCGCCTCGGGGCCGCGCGCCCCCTCCCTCGCGCGCCCGGGGAGAGCGAACGCCGCGCGCCGCGCGCCGCGCGCACACCCGAGACAGAGCTTTACTATCTCGCTCCCTCCCGCGCCTCCCTCCTCGCCCGGCGTTCAAACAGCTTTCCGACATCACCAGACGCGGATTTTTTTCCCCTCTCCTTAGTCGCCGTCAGTCCATCAGTACCTGCGGTGGGGGGGAGGGGGGAGGAGGAGGCGGGAGGAGAGCGGAAAGAGGAGAAAGCATGAGCTCCAGCCTTCCGAGGCGACCACGAACACTCCCGTAATAAACCCACCGCCCCCAACAAATCTGCCTTAGCAGCCGCCGCCGCTTCTCGTCTCAGCGCTTTCTCGGCTTCTTGGCTGACCGGTTTACTGGGGGGTAGATTTGGAAAAACAAATCCTCGCTCTTAAGCCACTTGCTTTTTTTTTTTTTTTTTTTGATTCCTTAGTGTCTGTCTTCGGGGGGCTCCCCCCGCCCCCGCCTGGGTTGGAGGTTGGATTCACTTGGCTACGGCTTAGGCTCCGGGGTCCTGGGGGCTTTTCTTCTCCCACCCCTCCACTCTTTGATTCTTCCCCCCCGCCCCCCATCTTTTGCTTCTCTTATGAGTGCGTTAGAACAAAATCAATCCTGATTTTTGAAGCTCAGCCGGGGAAAATGGGCAACGGTGCTTGGGACCGAAGGGGAGTCTCTCCGTCACTGTTGCTGGGACGCGTGCCTGTGCTGGTGTCTTAGAGCAAGAGCCTCCCTGAGCTTTCGGAGTGGAAGGTAAGGACGGGGGTCCGGGGGTCACCTTCCCTCTGCCGGGGGCGCCATCGAGGAGCTTTCCGCCGGGTGTTTGCGGAGGGGAGACCTGCAAAGGCCAGGCTGTTGCTGGCGGATGGAGAGGCTGCGAGCACACCCGACTGCCTGCATTTACTTAAACGCCGCAGTTGAAAAGTTGGGGAAGTCTGGTTTTCCAGAGATGGGCTGGGTCGGAAGGAATCGGCAGGGAGACCTAGAAATCCTGACAGTTGTGTGTGATTGGGGTAATTTGATGGGGGGAAATTTCAGGTTAAAAGGAAGTTAAGGGGAGGCCGTGGGTCTTCCATTGGGGAAAAAAAATTCAGTGGAGTGATGGCGCCGTCTATGTTCGACTGAAAAGTGTCATCCAGAGAATCAGTTTTGAGGAGAGCTAAACTAAACGCCGCTTTGCCTCTCAGCAAGAAACAAGCAAATAAATAAATAAATGTCACATCCTTGAAACCGCGGGGGCCGGGCCCTTCGACACCCTCACCCTCGTCTTTCTTTCTTAAAGCGAGAAATACAGTTGTTTGAAGTGGCCCTGCAGGCGGGGGCTGGCGAGGGCTGGGGGTGGTGGCAGCGCCAGTTCAGTGATTCATTTGTGATTAGTTAGAATAAAAGGAGACTCCGTACACCAAGGCTGAATGATTAAAATAAAGAGCATTACGCCGAGGGGGCTTTCTTGAGCCGGCTTGAAAGTGAAATCAGAGCCATTTCCTCACTCTTTCTAATCCTTGATGAGCACAGCAATGCAGACTTGCACTGTCAAATAGATGGAAGCAAAAGTACCGGATTTCATTAGGAAAAGAAATAGACCCCTTTTTGAGTTGGCGATTATAAAATAAAGCCCCCTTTCATGGATGGAATTCCTAATTTAGACACTTATTGTCACATTGGCTCTCAACGCCTACACTCTATCCTGAAGAACACTGCGCAGACCTGCATTGCCTGCAAAGTGCTACAGCAAAAAAAAAAAAAAAAAAAAAAAAAGAGAGAGAGAGAGAGAGAAAAATAAAAAAAGAAAAAAAAAAGGAAAATTCCTTCCAGAATTTCCTATAACTTTCCCTATTTTTTTAACCTTTACATGTTGGCTTTATTTTCTCAGGAAGAAAATGCATTATTCATTGAACTGTATGTTTGAATTAGGAAAACACTGTTTTGATAGTCCCCGCAATTCTGATGTTATTTTAAACTGCTGCTATATGGAGATTTAGAGTTGGGGTCATTTTTGCTTATATCAAAACAGAATTTGTATTATGATCTGGGGGATGCAGATCTGTCTTCAGGGACTTAAGTCACTGGATTTTGTGTGCATGCGTTGGTGTGTGTTATGCAACGGGAAGGAAGAGTGTTTATATCCTTTGGTTCAGAGAGGACCCAGGCAAAAGCATGAAAACTCTTAATTATCTATATGTCTGTGAGTCTGTCTCTGTTTACAGAACAGTGGAAGAGACTGCAGCCTAAAGACTTTTAAAATTAACTTGGCATCACTTAGCTCAAAGGCTAAGCAAAAACAAAAACAAAAAATAAATAAATAAAGCAGTGTCATTTATTCTAAGAAATAACTTCTTAAAGGTTACAGCTGAAAAATATTCAAGTTACTTTTGGATGACAACTTACAGAGGTAAATATAACCAAGGATTACTGTATTATGCAAGGCCAGGTTAAAAAATTAGAGATAAAAAGGAGCTTTGAAGCTGTTGTTGGAGAGGGAACAATTCAATAATTGAAATCGGCTAGGAAAGACAATGCTAATATCTTTTATGTACCATGTGTAAATCTTAAATTACAGTAGATAACTCTAGATAAAATAGCCCTATTAAAAAAGAAAAAGCTGAAACGAGCTCAGTTACTGTGGTTCTGGGATTTTTCACTGGTCTACTTTATGTATCCCAAGAGGGCATGTCACATTGAAATGACTCCCTTAAATTCTGGTTCTCAATGATAATGTCCAAAAGCAGGTCTTCCCTGTGTATCTGTTCTTTCTTGGATGATGGTTCACAAATTCTGTTAATCCACACGAATACCTGTATTTTTGCACAGGAATTTCCCACCAGTTCACCCAGTGGCCCCTGCGAAGATGAGCAGGAGGGTTTGGGTGATGATGTTTCAGCTGCAACAAATTATCATTTGTGCTTTTAAAATTGAGGCTATCATTGATCATAATTGCTTTTCACATTTAAAAGAAAAGAAATAATATGTCGACAGCTGTTCTCAGGTTATCAGATTAGATTTTGTGTGATGTTGTTTACTGCAGGCAGAGGGCTGAGGGGGGAGAAAAGGTTTGTAAAGGTTGCTTTAAAATATCTCAAAAATTAACATTTAAGCTGTTACATTTAAAAAACAAATTTCCTCTTCTTTCAGTAGAATCACCACGCACTTGAAGGAAATCTTGGTAGATAAATTAAGAGCATTCCTATTAATTATCTATTGAATATTATTCTTAAATTGAATGTAGGGAATTTGGCCACTGTGAATAACCACGTGAGGGCGCTGTTCACACAGCAACAGATAATTTTCGTGCGTTATAAAATAAAAATTACCTGCCCTTCTTTTAAAAAGGGTTTTTTTACTGAAATCTTGAAAACAGCTGGCTGTGATATTGAAAGGAATTTATTTTTTTCCATGCGCGTAGACTCCTACTTGCATTTTTCTTTCATTGCCATCTTTACAGGCCAAATGACATAGGATGAAGGCTGTTCGTAACCTGCTGATTTATATATTTTCCACCTATCTCCTGGTTATGTTTGGATTTAATGCTGCCCAAGACTTCTGGTGTTCAACTTTGGTGAAAGGAGTCATTTATGGATCGTATTCTGTAAGTGAAATGTTTCCCAAAAACTTTACGAACTGCACTTGGACGTTGGAAAATCCAGATCCAACCAAATATAGCATTTACCTGAAATTTTCCAAAAAGGACCTTAGCTGCTCTAACTTTTCCCTCCTGGCTTATCAGTTTGATCATTTTTCCCATGAAAAAATCAAGGATCTTTTAAGAAAGAATCATTCTATAATGCAACTCTGCGAATCCAAGAATGCTTTCGTTTTTCTACAGTATGATAAAAATTTTATTCAGATACGTCGGGTCTTTCCAACCGATTTCCCAGGATTACAGAAAAAAGGGGAAGAAGACCAGAAATCTTTTTTTGAGTTTTTGGTATTGAACAAGGTGAGTCCAAGCCAGTTTGGTTGCCACGTATTATGCACTTGGTTGGAGAGCTGCTTGAAATCAGAAAATGGGAGAACAGAGACCTGCGGGATAATGTATACAAAATGCACCTGCCCTCAGCACTTGGGAGAGTGGGGAGTCGACGACCAGTCGCTGGTTTTGTTAAATAACGTGGTGTTACCCCTGAATGAGCAGACCGAAGGCTGCCTGACCCAAGAGCTGCAGACCACCCAGGTCTGCAATCTTACCAGGGAGGCCAAGCGACCGCCCAAAGAAGGTAAGCGCCGGCCGGGAGGGGGAGCTGGGCGGGGAGTGGTGCTGGGGGATGGAGTTAAAACATGCTGTGTCACACACCGGCCCAACCCTTGCCCCTTTCCTCTGTCACCTTTGGATTGATTTGACTTGTGATCTTCCCAAAGCTAGTTTTACGTTTCAAGATTTGAGAGATGGGGCGGGGAGGATGGGATGGCGCTCAGCAACCTGACGCCCGGTGCGAGGGGTAAGCTCAGGAGAAATGAGGTGCTAAAACGTGGAGCCAGTTTGCGCTGGAGGTCGGTGAGGAGGGATGGGTGGCGGGGGGGCGCTTTATTAGGCTGCAGCCCCTCTGGGAGACGGACACACACACACACACGCACGCACACACACACACCTGTGAATGGATCTGTAGACTTCTCCCTTCGCCTCCGGCCCACCCTCCCATCCGTGACCCCTTTCCAGGTTGGAACTTGGGGCTTCGTGACCGAAAGGTGACACAAACTCAGTGGCAAGCCTCTGTGGACCAAATGACTTGGCGACACAGGAGGGCGAGGGTGCCCCTCCTCCCCAGGCCTGGGAAGGAGCCCGCGTGCCGGGTATTTCGTCCAGGGAAGCCCACTGGGGGTGCAGACTCGGGTCTCCGGGCGGTGAAGTCACGTGGCAGGGGGAGGGGGCGGAATTAACACAGGCGGGTCCTGCAAGACCCGGTATCCCATTCACGGGAGTTTTTGCTCTTAGCTTCTCGGTACCCTGTTGATAGCCACGAGGAACGCGAGCTTGTCAGAGCCGAGCTAGATGCAAAAACAGTGCAACAGGAAGGAGAGTTGCAGAGGAAGGAGAGAAAGTACAGGAGTGATTTACAGCTTTCACCCAGACGCTCGAGGGGGAGCTGCCCCGGGATCTGAGACAGTGGATTATGTTTAATAAGGCAAAAAAGCTGACACATTTTGAGAAAAAAATGACTTTCCGGTTTGGAAGGTTAGGGGATGCGTTCTATTCGTTTGAGGGCACTGCTGGTACATAGTCGCTTCTGCTCCCCAGCCCTGCACCCAGAGAGTGTGTTGAATTTTTATGTAGGAAGTTTTTTCCGATCGTCACAAAGATCCCTGTCTGTGGAAAGGCACAGCCAAGCTCCAGTCCCTCTTTCCTCCCCTCTCCCAACAGAAGTTGTCTTTGTGGCCAATATAAAATTGACACGTTGTTGGAGAATTTTCTTTAAGGGTAGCCAAGGTTTTGTAAGGGGCGGGGGTGGGGAAAGAGAGAGAAAAGGGATTAACCAGCGAAAAGCGGTGATTTTTCTTCTGAAAGCATTTTGGGGGATGGGAGTTACGGAAGAGCCATGGCTCAAGGGGCAAAGAAGCCTTAAAAAATAAATACAGACTGATAGCATTGGGAAAGGCGTGAAAAACCTTTAAGATTTCTACAGGTCAGTGTCTCCCTAACAGCTGTGACTGAAGAAAGCAAAGTGATTTTAAATTGCAGGAGTTCTTTTCTCTAGTAAAAATCCCAGAGAAGCACTTGCAACTGCAGGGATGGTGTTTAACGCCATTTCAAACCAATTAATGTCCCCTAGAATAAGAAGCTACAGTACGCCAGGAAAGTGTGATGTTACAAGCTGGCTAATAAGACAATTAACACCAGAAACTGGTTTTTGCTCGTTTGTTTTATTGCTGTCCTAATAAAATTGAGAAAATCTGTATCTTCAGTGGTTAAAATTTTATCATCAAATTGACTGCTAATGACAGTGGAAGGAGAATCCAGTTGTACAACCCCTTTTTGTGAATGGTGACAAGTGACAAAAAACAAAGTTGTGTGCACACTAAGCATGATTTTCAGAGATTTTGCTGGTCATGATCATGCGATGTGGGTTAGGACAATGCTGGAATTTATAGAATTTGGACTAGGTGGCCATTCGTTTTAGTATGCGACGAAGAATAAGAGTGATTTTAGACATTAGATGTTTAAATCATGGGGGAGAATGTACATTTTTTTTGGCTAACTAGCTGGTGAAATGAGAACGAAATACCTCCACAGACCATTCAAAGATTGTATTAAAATTGTTAGCACGTTAATAGAACTGACAAGGGAAAGTTTATGTAATAGGGGAAGAATATATGCTGTATCAGTAAAATTGCACAGCCTCTAGTCTCTATTCTAAATTTGTGCTCTTGAATTGTTTAGGTGTTCTGAGTCAGAAAGGTAATGATAAGTAATTCCTGATGACATAATTGTAGCTGATGCATTTGTAAGTAAGTCTTATAAAATATGGTTATAGCACTCCTTACCTCAATCAAAGAAGATCTTTTAGGCTAAGCTGCATTGTAGGAAAGACTTGAAAACCTGCAGATGCATAATTTAGTCAAATTTATGCAAAGTACATTAAATCTTAAATAGTTGATATAAATGATATGTAAAATCTTATGAAAGAATTATTTAATACTATTTCAAGTAAACTACCACGTAATGATATTCACAGGGCTTGAGGGCTATATGTAATAATTACATATAGTTGTGCTACTCATATCTAATTTTATTCCAAAATGTCTTCACTTTATTTGGTTAACATGTAATCCCAACTTCTAAAATGGGGTTTTAAAAATTCCACTTACATTTTATATTACTTTATGATTTCTATTTTCTATGAAAAATAAACCATCCTGTAAATCATCAGGGGAATGTATACAAGATTATTCTCCATGGTTTTTGACTCCCATTTTATTCACTGTAATAAGTACTGACTCAGAAGCCTTGAGTAGAAATATTTTGATGTTTATTATATCATAGAGGTAGCACAAATTTGACAGAAGTGTCTTTACACTCAGTAAATGCAGTTTCAGAATTTTTTTTTTTATGTGATGCTGATAGTGATGATGTCAAAGGTATACTAAATACTGAATATTTTGGAATATGTGTCCACTGAAATTATCATATTTAGTTAGTATTTGAGGAAACTATGGGCTCCCAGCAATGGGATATTGATAGGATTTCTACTAAGATATTTGTTAATAATACATTCATGTACTTAAGAATTTCATAGCCAGAAAATAATAAGGTGTCTGTCATTGTTTGAAGTGACAACACCAACAATTACAAATTTTATCTTGAATACATTATAAAAGTAAATTATTGAATGATGCTTCATTAGAAGTGTGAGATTTTAGTGCATTTCAGTATCTTCCTATTTAAGATTGTATTTGACATATTTGAGGGTGCCATGTGATTATAGGAACTTTGTTGTCATTTCCCAATTTTTACGTGAAGTTTTGAAAACCAGGTAAATCAACAAAATGAAGCCTTTTAAAAAGAATGTTGTCTTATTTCAGGCAGTTTTAAAAAAACTGTCTATGTACAGTGTATATAACTATTTTTAAAAGAAAACTCCAATAACGTTGCTGTTTACCTGGTTTTCAGATATGAGTGTGGGGCAAGACTGACATTGATTCATGAGGTCTTTAATATGTTTTATAAGACTCTTTTACCAAAGATGATTCTGGACTATATAGCTAAAATATAAAAGGTGATGTATGTATGATCTTATTTCTTACTACTTCACTTGAAATAAGTAATTTAAACAGTTTGGAGAGAAAAATTCCACACCAGCATATCTAAATCACATAATAAGCCTTAATGGAACCTTTGTTTCCTGATTACATCAATGGAGCTACTTATGTGAAGGGAGATTGGGATCCCTGTATAGATTCCAGGAAATCTGAACACACACACTTATTTGTCTTTTCATTCTGCCTCTGCTAATCCTTGATAATCAACCGCCCAAGGGAAGTCTCACCATGTGCCTGTGTAAAATCTAGCCTGTGTTTGTGTGTGAGTTTGCATGTCTAGAGCAATTTGTGTTTCATTTTAAGTGTTTTCATTTCTTTCTAACTTTGCTCTTTCTGCCCTCATTACTGCTTCTGCCACCTTTCCCCTTCTTCTTTACCCTCCTTTGATCTTACTTCCTTTGTAAATGCCATGATCCCACACTCTATCAGAATGTAGAAAGATCTACTGAGTATGTTATAAGTGACAGTTTGCCCTGCCCCTTGGCTGGACCCACAGCCCTTTGCACATACTGTACTTCCGTTCTAGCACATATTTCCATTTCTTTTTCCATCTTCCTCTACTTGTCTTGCGAGTTCTTCAAGTGTACAGACTTGGTCTTCCAATAGTCTAACACAGTCTAAACAGACCTTCAATAAATATTGGTTGAAATGAATGTTAAATGAACAAAACAAAACAACTTAATAGGAAAGATAGCAATAAATTGAGACAGCTACCATTTATAGCAGTTCCAGTTCCATTAATGTATTATTTATATAGCAATACCTTATCTCAAGGTATTGTTTAATAACATTTTTAAAAGAACAAGAATGGAGTCATTGAGAAATAGTCTTAATTCCCTATGTGTTTATTTTAATAGTTTAGATTAATGATAAATAAAACTTTCTATACACAGCTGTCTGCAAAAACAGGGGTAAGAAAATTTGCCAATTTCTATCTGTTTTAATCACCTTCATTTCCATCTACATTTCTTTCTTCTGGCTCTAACATTACTTCTCCAGAAATGACATTTCCCAAATCTTTTCTTCCACAGTTTGAAGAGAAACGTATGCAAACTCTTTCCAAGAAATAGGAAGAATATTTGCAGGTCAAGTTCAGTGCTTCTGTTACCTACTCCTTACTTATGCTGTAATCTATACATATAGTAATAGTATAATATTACTAAAATTGTAGGCCTGGCCAAGTAAGATGCCCTAATTTTTACTTTTGCCATTGTAGAATTTTGTCCAATAGTTCAGGAAGTGACTCAGATATATAGTATTAATGAAAACTCCATCACATGGCAACATTTTTTTCATAGACAGTAAATTAAAATATTAACAAGAAAATGTTTGTGTATGCACGTGTGTCAGGCAGGTTTTGTTACTGAGTCCAGGCTTGCTCTGCTTGCCGCACGACAGGGCAGTAAATCGGAGACAAGGTGTTGAGACAAGGAATAGACTTTATTTGGAAAGCCAGCAGACCAAGAAGATGGCAGACTAAAGTCTCTAAATAACCACCTTATTGGGGTTTGGATGCCAGTTTCTTTTATAGCACAGAGATGGGGAGGAGATGAGGAAGTAAAGTAAAAAGGTCATAAGTCTTGCAAATATCCCCTGGAACGGCCAGCCTTGGGAGGAGATGTGTTAATTTCTTCTTTCTTGCAGCCATCCACAGGTGGACAGGGTCGGGATGCTTCCCTGAACAAAGGCACTTTGGTTTAACATTCAGGCAGAGGGGCAGGGTTCCCCAAGGCATGCCATTATATAGAGACGGTGTCCTTTTAGAAAACAAAAGCAGCAAAGGAAAGCAAAGGTTAAAGTAAAAGAAACAGATCTAACATGTAATCAGATTTGGTTCTTCCCTGTTACGGTTTTAGTGGTGGCTGTAGATAAATGTGCCGTAGATTGGTTTTCTTCAATATTGAGATGGGAATTTTACTTTACTTAGAATCTAGCTTCATGCACTCCTATACTTCATTTCCTAATAGTAGTGATTTTATTGTTAAACGGGATACTTTTATAAAATATAAGTTTCTTTAGAGTCACTTTGATATATATTACCTGTAAAAGTCATCCGGTCCTTGGATCGAAAATCAATGTTTGTTCAAAAATCAGCCTTTCTTACTTTTTCAAAATACCGTGAGCTGGGTTTAAAGATTCTGAACAGAGAGAGCCAGGTTTAAACCTGTACGTTCACCTCAGAACTGTGTTCTGCTGTGTCAACTACTTCCCTTCTTGGGTTGCTAGTAATGCTTATTCCTCAGGGTACAGAAGAACAGGATATGTCATTATGTAGTAAAAAACAAAAACAAAAAAACCCCAAAAAAACAAAAAACGAATGAAATTAATGGCTTGGAATATTTTAGTTCCTGTCAGCCCTCTGGAAATGCCTTACTAATTCAATTAACTAATACAAATCAGAAAGGTGTGTTCAGTTTTTCTAACTGTGGTCACTTCATTGAAATGAAAGGTGTATTTTGTTATAAGATGCACTTGGGCCCTGACAGTGACTCAGCCACCTCATAGCATCTTTGACAAGGGACTGTGCTTACTGAGCTTGACTCAGCAATCTGTACTGTAGTGGTGTGTTGTATTAAATGAGATTGCACATGAAAGACACTTAGTCAAATGCTCAAGTTATATTAGGCCCTCAATTCATTTTTTGAAACCTCTTTTTTATTATCTTTTAGCTACAAATGATGGAGGATTGATAATATAATGAAGTAGGTTGTCATTTATTTATTTGAACTTGTTTAGGAATTTAGGGCATTTAACAAAGGGTCATTAAGCATCTTGAAGTTATGTCTGTTTTGTATTATATAAAGAAAAGTTCCCATCTCAATACCTTTGTGCTGATGGTGGCATGACTAATACATCAAATAGACCAAGCTAGTGCTGTGAGTCATCCCAGGGCTAGGAAGCTGTCCTTTGGATATTATTGCTGATCCTTTGTAAAGTCTGTAAAATTTAAATGTAAATTAAACAGTTTCCAAGTGTTTTACTCTGCTGCATTATGCAAAGTTAAGTTCATGTTTTGAGATCTGTTTTGAAAAGGAATTAGCTTGAAACATTAAGTCTATATTAAACCATTTGGAAAAAAGTAGAACTTTTTTGGAATTTTTTTTCACTGAATTATGATCAGTTATTATAGGCCAATGAGCCCTAAGAGTCCCCCAAAGGCTTGCATATTCAGGTATTGAAAAGAAGATTTAAAAATTTTGTTACTACTCATTTGCAGCTTCTGATATTTTCTTAAAGCAGAATTACAGAATGCCATCTGTAATACTCCATAAAATGCTAACTGTTCTATGTTCAATTAAATGCTAAATGCTCTATGTTCAATTATCTTTCAACTGTCATTCAGGAATTTTGCTCACGTGCAGAGAATGACCAGCTACGTATCTGTTAAAGGTTAATAATAATTAACCTTTATAATAATAAAGTAATATATTTATTATATTATTATTTATTATTATAAATATATTTATAACATATTATAAATAGAAAAATAATATATTTATTATATTATTAATTATATATATAATATATTTATATTTAATGAATAATAAGTAATATATTTCTAGTTTGCAAAGAAAGTGCAATTAAGTAACAAATGCATAGTAAATACATTAGTATGGAGGTATTTCTCTCAAAACGAATTCCCTGAATAGGTGTCTTTTCAGCAATCCGACATGTTTGCTGATGTGCATTTTCGCATTTTCCTCAGAACCAACCCCTTAGGACAGCGGTCCCCAATCTTGTTGGCACGAGGGACAGGTTTCATGGCAGACAGTCTTTCCATGGTCGGGGCTGGGGACAGATGTGGTTCAGGCAGTAATGCAAGCGATGGGGTTCGTTCGCTGGCCTGCCACTCACCTCCTGCTGTGCGGCCCACTTCCTAACAGGCCTCTGACCGGCACCGGTCCTCGGCCCCGGGGTTGGGGACCACTGCCTTACGACACATTCCTTATGATTGGAACATGTTGTAAAATACGAAGGCCAAATGGTTAGTCTTTGGTTTCTGCCATGTTAAGTGAACTAATTTAGCTGCTAACCTAATCTTGGCTATTATAGTCTCAAATTATTTCTTCTAGATAACAAGTTTCTTTGGCTACTGAGAGTTGTTTGGGAAAACTGAGCAAATGGGTGCATGGAAAAGACATTGGAACACTGATGGAACCAGATTACAATGTTCAGAATGCAGTTTGCATGCACTTAGACATAATCCAAAGCATTAAAACAGTTGTGGAATCAACCAGAGAAAGTTACCTTGGTGAATTACTTTTTAGCAATAAATATGTTAAGGTGATCGAAATGTCACAGAAATGTTTGCCCTCCTGGGTAGTGGTAGTTCAACTTGGGTGAATGGTTTAGAGTATTTATTTCATAACATTTCTACTGGTGTTCCTCCATTTAAAAATAATGTTTAAAATTTGATAAAATTTAAAAATTTATTTAAAAATTAATATCTATGCTTGCATATATAAATAAGGATAATTTGTTCTCTAATAAACTATTTTAAAGAGAAGCTTCATCTACATATCACTCTTAAGAAAATAAAGACGTAAAGTGGTTTAGTAAACATTTTATAAATTAAAAGAATATAATGAAACCTGATGTTGAGAAAGTGCTTTCCAGTTTACAAAGGTCTGTGGCACAAATTGTTTTACTTGGGCAGTAACTGTGTGAGACATCTATTATCAACATGGGCTGGTTATACCCTGAAGACTGACCATGGCTTTCCTTTTTTAAAAAATTTTAATACAAATTGGTTCAAATGAAAAACTACAGAATTTCAAAGCTGTGAATTTTCTCACTGTTTCTGGAACACTTGAATCTGAATCACAAATTCTCAGATTCATAAAGGGCTTTAGGCATTAGCTTAGTCCAAATCTTTCCTAATTAAAGGAATCCCAATCTGCAGATGTATCATGGGAACATTATTTCAGCTGAACATAAGTGTTCTTGGAGTTTATATTTAATGCCATTTCTATAATGTAAAAGAGACAGTCATTTAGGATGGTGGGATAGTTCTAATTATTAAAAAAAAAAAATTACCTGGTATCCAGCCAGGACAATAATCAGAGTATACTTTGCTAGACTACTGAATACAGACTAGTCTGTACAAATCAGAGCTTTCATTCATTAGATTTTTTTTTTGTCCTATATTATTTAAACAAACGTGATGCAGGTCTCAAAAAACTATTGATTTTCAGTCTAAGCTCATTAAATTTAAAGAGCAATGTGTTTCAAGTACAGAGTCTGTCCAGATTTAGGAAAATGATTTATCAAGGTCTGTCTTGGATTTTCATTTCATTATTTCTCTAGCGCAATCTGTGTTTTAAAGAAATAACATGTCACATTTTTTAGTTATCCCATGGTGCACTGAGAAATACTGCTGTAGGTTGGGGCAGTGAGGTCAGGGTCCCGTCATTGTACTGAAGGTCACGGCTCCTGTGGGGTGGCCTTCCCCTGGGCTCTCTGGAGACCCCTCTCTCCTCTCACTCCTGAGGCCTGCCTGCCCCCTGATTCTCACCCCAGGACTGTACTCTTGTCTCCTTGGTTTCTCCAGCCTCTATCCATGCCTTATGCTCTTCTCAAATTACTGAACTTGAGGACACCACCTGTTTCTTACTAGGATCCTGACTGGTAAAGGGGTGTATGATTTTGGTGGTGAGGTGATTTCTAATTACTTTGGGATTGGTCTGAAATCAGCATTTTAAGTTTTGATCTTTTGTTGTTTGTTTGTTTGTTTGTTTTTGCAGTACACGGGCCTCTCACTGTTGTGGCCTCTCCCATTGCAGAGCACAGGCTCCGGACGCTCAGGCTCAGCAGCCATGGCTCACGGGCCCAGCCGCTCCACGGCATGTGGGATCCTCCTGGACGGGGGCATGAACCCGTGTCCCCTGCATTGGCAGGCAGACTCTCAACCACTGTGCCACCAGGGAAGCCCAAGTTTTGATCTTTCGATCCTTCCTTTTTATGTGCTGAAGGTCTTATGTAATGATTAGCCCTTTTGGAGATTGGCATATGGGCCAGCCCTATTAAGTAAATAAATAAATAAATAGATAAATAAATAAATAATTTAAAGAATTGAGTTAATGAAAGTGAAAACCAGTTGGTCATTTTTTAAAGCTCAGTTGATGTGGTATTTTTTATACTTGGTCCTAACTCAGGATCAATATGTGTTCATCTTCATTACTCCATTGAGTTTAGGCCCTCTCCAAGAGCTTTTCTGTATTTATCTGTTGGTTCGTTGATTACTTAGCTTGTTTTAAAATCACATAACATGTATACAATTCATATACATCTTCCATACAATTTTTCAGTGTTGATGTGACCGCAGAACACTGAAACTGGCCTGGGTATTCAAAGAAAGTTTTGTAAGTTGGTAATTTCAAGGCTCACATATAAAACGTAAAAAATCCTGACAGATTACTATTTAGTTCTAATTTTATATGATTATAATAATGGAAATATAAAATGAAAACAGAATTTCAGTTGCTAATATAAGTATCATTTTGCCTGTTGATTTCACTATACCTCTGAAAGCAAAAACAACAATGAAAAACCCAACAAGACTCACACAAGACATTTTTTTCTTTCCTTTCATTGCAAAAAAAGAAACCAAGGCAGTTAAGTTTGCCCTTATAATTTCATTAAGAAAATTGCAATTTTTAACTCTTAACTGTGTTGGTCTTGAGGTTGCCCTTCACATCAAGGAAGTGTCCTGAGAGGCAAAAAGAAAAGTAACTTCAAAAAATTGAAGGGGCTGGGCTTCCCTGGTGGCGCAGTGGTGGAGAGTCCGCCTGCCGATGCAGGGGACATGGGTTCGTGCCCCAGTCCGGGAAGATCCCACATGCCACAGAGCAGCTGGGCCCATGAGCCATGGCCGCTGAGCCTGCGCATCCGGAGCCTGTGCTCCGCAACGGGGGAGGCCACAACAGTGAGAGGCCTGCGTACCAGAAAAAACAAACAAACAAACAAAAAAAGGGGCTAACCTTTTTTTTATTATTTTTTTTTTCTGACCTTCTGTTTTCTGAATAGGTGGTACATAACAAATATTTATTATACAGTGGATGCTTTTGGAAATATTTCTTCTAACATTGGCTCATAATAATTGTAATGTGGAAAAGAGGGCACCTTGGTAAGCCAGAAATCTGTTTACTTTATATAATCTTTCCACATAAATCTGGAAAATTTTCAAAGATCTGTTTCTGCACTGTAGGCTGAGAAATTCCAGTTTATTTTGGATTCCCAGAGAGGTCAGCTTCCTTTACAGAAATGTCAGCCTGTGGTCAGCTCTGTGGCTGGCCTTGGTTTTTGTAACTTAAGAGGGCAAACACTGTATATTTTTTAAGTGGTGCCTGAGAAATTAACCAAGTTCACCTCTTCCATCTGAAGTAAATGCCAGGAAGAACTGTTGTTCCAGTGGTACGGCATAGAAGGCATTTAAGAAGGCATAAGAAGGCATTTAATGCCTTCCTTAGCTTGTAATATATTAACAATCCATTTTCTTAAAAATGTATGGCTTCTTTCTGTTTAGTGGTTTTCCTGGAGTTTTCTGATGACTATATTTTGGTGTTCGGTTGATGATGAAGAGCATAAATGAGTTCTAGGCAATAATGAATATTACATGTCCTTGCCACTGGTCTCTGCATCCTTAGGCCAGAGAAACCACAGAGGTGGAGCCGACTAGAAGTTAATCCACTAAGTAGCAAGAACTGATTAATGCAAAAGAAATAAGTATGTGTTGGATGTGAATTAATACAGCTTTTTTTTTTCCCTTAGCAGTGGAAACTCTTTTTCTAAATAAACGACAGTATATATATATATATATATATATATATATATATATATATATATATAAAGATTTTTAAAAATAGAGCTGCTTTCGTTGAGGTGGACAGGAGGTTCAGAGCCTAGCCTAAAGGGTCTCCAGAGGTGAGACTGCCCCCCCTTCTCCTTTCTGTCAAACTTGTGGAATGAGAGAGCTGCTCATGACCCATCCCTAGTGCCAGTCCTGTGCACACTTCCCTCATGGTCTCTCTGGAGTCATTTCGTCCTGGGGCTGCATGTAGGATTTCAGGATGAACACCCCAATTCTCCATTGTTCTGTCTTGTCATCTGTATTCCAAACTTCTTCCACCCGGAGTTCCCAAACCTGCAAATACACTTATTCTGATCATACCTCTTGCTCACAGACTAGAGTTTACCCAGATAAAAATGAATATTGTCTTAGAATCCTTTTGCATCTTTAATTGATAAACAGTTAGAAGCCCTAACGTTAAATCTTTATAAATGTACTATATTCTGGTGGTGTTCATTCTGACTTTCTTCCTCAATATTTTGTTAATCCCCAAACAGTTCAGTTGCAAACGGTCAAATTTCTTGGAATAAACTAAAGTTATTAGGGCATGGGATTTATTTTGAGTTCCTTTGATTGTTCACACATAATGGATATCCACAACTGAAGCAGGTTATTAAAACAACAACCGAAAGTGTATTAGTGTTGCCATTCCATAGACATGAGTGGATAGCTGAGGTGTTATTAATGCTCTTCCAATAGTCCCAGCCTTCCACCATTCTGGGCACAGGTAGGGATTGTTTTCTGGACCAGTTGTGGTTGGATGGGGTCATGTGACTGGCTCTGGCCAATGAGTCGTGAACAGCAGTGGCACTCCTCACTTCTGAGCTGGGTCATTTCATTGCTGGAGTCAGACCACCAAGGTCTCTCGACCTCTGGCAGGGAGGCCTGTGCCAGAGAGAAGGGCCTCCAGTGTCAGCCTGCGTCCTTGAATGTGTGAAAGGAGAGGAGCCCCCTCCCCATGCCCTTGCTGACCTGTGATGGTCCTGAAGACTGGGCTAGGAAGGACCTTTTCTGTCTTGAGACACTAGGATTTGGAGTTTGTCTTTGTTCCTGCAGCCTAACCTAGCATATTCTAGCTGATACAGTGTCCACTTAGGGAGGATTGGGGCACAGTGGTGCTAATGAGGGTGCTACAAGGTGATGAGTTACATTGGTGGTGTGTTCTGTAATTGAGCTGTGATGATGTGGTGACCAGACAGGTCTGTGATGTTTTGTGGAGAGGAACTCACCTACCTGCATCTCCTACAATGTACTCTGGGGTAGCTGAATTTGTACTTATCGTTAGCAACACTCTGGGCCTCATTTTAGGTAGTATTTATCAGTATTTAATTGTTTTAGCCTAATTAAAATTAATACTAAATTAACTATAATCAATGTATGTTTAGATTACAAGAGCCTGTTCTTTTGACATATTTTTAAAGTTATTGGGTTTTTCTATTTTTTAAAGTTATTGGGTTTTTCTATATTTTCAACTCACCCAGATTAGAGAGGGTATCATGGTCTTTTGCCGAGTCATGACTGTCAAAGAACTAAGTAGGAAGCATCCATTTTGGCATGGCAGTTCTTGCTGAAAGGTAAAAACGTGTTCTGTTCCCTGTCCTTTATCCTTCCTTCTTTTCTTTATCTTAATTCTTCCTTCCCTCCCTCCCCCTCCTTCCCCTCTTCCTCTTTCTCCTTTCTTGTTTTTTTTTTTTTAGATACATAGGCTATGATTTATATGTGTTTACTTAGATCTCATATTGCAATAATTTGCACAGAATCTGTTATCAATATACATGTAGGTGTTTGTGGTAAACAAATATTTCTAGGGTAGTTCAAGGGGAGCTTATCATCACTGCTTCATTAATCTTAACAGTTTTCTATAGCGAGGTTAATTATGTAGTAATAATTAACCTTCCGTTTGAGTAGGTGGGCTTTTGCCACATTGAGAAGCCTTGTTCCTTTCCAGGAGAGGTGGGAGGGAACAGTGAGCTGATGTGAACTTTGATCAAGCCTCTGAGCGTTCCTTAGCAGGAGTGAATATTGGTGGTACATGGGCAAGTTTTGTTACACTGGGCTGAACCTTGCGTTATTTCCCTGCCTCTCCTGTTCTCAAGTTTGGATTATAATATGCTCATTAATTATAACAGACACACTTCAGGATTCCAACAGGGCTATACAGAACATTGAGCAACTGAGAAATTAAAACAAAAAGGAGCACAAACACTTTCTTTTTTTTTTCATTTTATATCATGTTCTGAAGAAAATCCAGGTATGCAATGAATTGTCAGTTTCCTTCCCACGTGTTTTATATCTGATCTGTGGGACACACACATACCCAGTCACATATGCATGAATCTGTGGCATTAAATGCTCACAGGTATTACATACAATATGATTTGAAAAGATGAACGTTTTTCAATAGTTTGAGAATATATTCCCCGCTAAACTGCATTAATTAACTAAATATTTACTAAATATAAATCTACCTAGAGTGACTTATGAGAAAATCACAGGAATGATGAAGAATAAAGATACCATTTGCAAGGGAAGCTTTAACATTTATATTGATATGTTTGAAAATGCTCTTGGAGTCCTTTTAACAAATACATTCAGAACAGTATTCTGTGGATCTTCTTGGATATCAGAAATTAAAGTTTTACTTAGGATATAAGAGTAAATCATTTGCCAAGCAAGTTTCTAAAAGTTGAAAATAAATGTCAGTTCAAAAAAGTGAATAATTTAACTTTTGCATTTCTGAAAAATTCATATATATTATATCATAACAAATTAACACTCTTTCAAATTCTTTTTAATCGTTGATTATTTTCTTCCTCTGGAACTTGTTACATACTAGATCCCACACATCCCACAGCCATTAATTCAGTTTCAGACTTTAGATATTTCCTTATAGAACTTAATTTTAATGTAAAACAAAAATTGCTGCAAGAGTCAACACTTCATAATGGTTAGGAAGTCAGACCTCCTGGGTTCAAATCTCATTTTCTCCACTTCTAATAGAGAACATTATGCATCTCTCTAGACCTCGGTTTCTTGTCGGTGATTATTGTAGTGAGGTAATTGAGAGATTGAATGAGGTCATTAATATAAAAAGTTAACATGATTCTTGGACTGTGTAGTACAGGCTCAATAAATGTCACCTTTCAGTAATTGGATGATTCTGGAACCCTTTACTGCATGAGATTCCTTTAGGCAACAAATAAAATTTTGATTTGTAATAAAAAAGTAATCAATTTATTTAAATGACCTCAAGGAAAGTAAACTGCCTCCTGGGTCATGTAGTCCGGAGAAATGCACTGTATCTTTCATCCTTTCTTCCCTCTGAAGCCTCACAGTCCTGAGAAAAACAGTCTGAGTTAAGGTGCCGTATCTGTTCTCCTTTCCGCTTCATTTCAGAAGTGAATCACTCTGTTCCCAACATCATCGTTTTTCTCTTAAAACAGACTAGCCAGTGATATTCACAGATGATTTGACAAAGAGTGATTGACCCAAATGATGTTCTCCCAAAGACCTGGGGCCACTCTAATCAGAAAGCATTGCTGATTGTATTTTGTCCACCTAATCAACTTCATCTTCTGTGTATTTTCCTGAAAATATTTATGTCCCTTTGGGCTAGTCATTTCTCCATAACATTATGGTTTAAATGGATTCACATTTTATTGGTTAAGACAAGTTAAAATCTATATCCTGATTTCTTAGGGTTGGTATGCATGTTAAAATGAAGCAAACTGTTAACTTACATCTTGGCCTGCAATGAATCCCTTTTTCCTTCTGAGCAGAGTCAGATCTCCTGGAAAAATATCTTGCTTGCTGCCTGCTTGGTAACATTTATTCTAAGGCTTACTGTAAGAAAATATCAATCAAATATAAATCCATGCAATATTTTTCAAAAGATCATACTTTTTTACTTTGGTTTTTCTGAAACTTTTACTTTTGCCATTATAAACAAGAGAATTGACAACATGGCTTTAGATTTTCTTTAACTCTCTACATCCCTTTGTATTTGGAAGAGCACTTAGAAGACTGAATAGCTGCCTTCTGGATGAGATTTGCCATGACTTCAGGCAGGTCACGTTATCTCTCAGAGACAGTTTCAGTTGGCTCAGTTACAAAAATAAAATTGGGGCATCTGAAGCTCATAGGATTGTATGGCAAGTAAAGCTGTACTTTATATGAAAGCCATTACGAAAATGAAGAGGGGCATCCAAAAATGTTGTTATTATTGCCATTGACAATATTAGCTTGTAAATTTGATTAAGTCTTTTAGTTTAGTTCATTGGCAAGTGTGCATGTGAAATAATGGTCCTGTCCTGTGTTAATAAATATCACAGATTGTTGGATGGATTGTTGGACTTGGCGTTTTTAGGTAAGACTGATCTGTCCCTAGGAAAACACTGTTCCCTTGGTTTTTTTCTTTTTTTCTTTTTCCTATGTCAGCAGAAGCTGTGACAGTTTGAGCTGCACATTCAAACCTTTTAGTTTGATTCCCAGCCCTGCCTTCTGCCAACTTTGTGACCTTCGGCAATTTGCTTTGTATCTGTGAATCACATTTTCTTTGTCTGTAAAAGAGAGATCATATCTCTATGCTCTTGCTTTTTTTTTATGTAGTCTGTACAAAAACAATATTAAGATTAATGCATGAGAAATGCAGAAGTGGTCAGTTCTCTTAATGCAGCTTTTAAGTAATGGAACACTTTAAGTTTCTGGCTGCCCATAGTGAATTAAAGTATGACTTCAATTGTGTTCAGCTCTAGCTTTCCTCATCTGTAGATGAAGACCAGAAGTAAAACATATCACTCCATAACAAGCTTCCAGTCCATGTCGGTCAGAGAAGCAGTTTGAAAATAAACACATCCTTTCTTCCCTTTTGTGTCTTCGAAAGTCAAGACCTGGCATTGGAGGAGAATGAGTAGATGAACTCTTGCCCGAAACCTTATCCCTAGTGCCAAAAAACTGTGTGGGAGAAATTGTAATTTTACAGAACTACTTGTTTTCTCTAGGGGACAAAAGCTACATGTAAATAAGCAAGGGTTTCTCTACCCCATATCAAGTAATTAAAAATTAAATATATGAATCTTTAAGGAATACAAATTAGGTAAATTTTGCATCAGGGTAAATTTTGAAACAGACTAAAATATGGATACATGTGGATAGAGCTTCCTAATTTCATGGAGTGTTTTTGTATCAGTCCTGAGAAGACTACAGTTTGGAATCTGGTCTTCTCTATAGGTCATAGGTGGGAATATTTCCGAGGTCAAATGTGATGTAGTAGCCAGACATGTAGTTGTTCTGATGGGATTATCCATCAAGTTTAGTAGATGAAAACCGTGCCCGTTACTTTCTACTTAAAATAATTAAAGAGTTTTGGCAAACCTAATACTTGGTAAACAGTTTTTAAAAACACTCAGTTTTGTGCTTTTGAACAAGTGTAGCAAACTTAATCGGTGAGACTATATTCAGATTTTTAAAACAAACTTTCCATAATTCAGGTTTAAGCCTAAATATTTTGACTTCCAGCTTCCTACACCTTGGCATTGTACAACTTAACCCCCTAATGTCGTAAACTTTTCTGTTAACCTGACATCAGTGGGGACCGGATACTTTAGATATCCATTTAATAGAAATTTACTATGCATAATGGATATTTTGAAGAGAATCCAAATGGAACAAAACAGACTACCCAGCTTATACTTTTTAAATGTATTTTTTTTGTAAATGTGTTTATTTTCTAATCACAGTCCTAATGAATACCTATCTGTGTGTCAGGTACAATTTTAGATATCAACTCTTTTAATGTAAGACTCCTCTGAGATGTTATTATTTCCAGATGAGGTGTCTCAGACAAAGCAGGGCTGAGTGACCTGCCAGAATGACACTGAGAAGGCAGAACTGAAATTGAATTCTTCTCTTAATCCATACAGTATACCTCTACTCTGTACACATGAATCCAGTCTAATATTTTGAACAATTGCAAAGGTGCTTAACTCTTGCAATCCTGTGGAACTATAAGATGTTTTAAAAGAGTATAGTGTTTTATTTTAATCCCTCTGAAGTCCAATTCCTCCTGTGTTTGTTGTAGCCTCTGATCTGTTAATGCTCCTTCAGCCTTCAGACTTTCCCAAGCTATAGCCTGTGTTAGAGCCTCACTAGTAAAGGAGCTTTCTTCTTTAACCAAGTCCATTATTCACAGAAGTCTTCAGTCTCATCTCTCCCAGGAAACCTCAACTGATGAAAATAAGAGTATTGACTTTGACCTGCTCTGAGACACGCAATGCTTATGAAGTCCTTTTTACTCTTACACATACATTTTTGAATTTTTTATATTTGCAATTAATGTACATGTTCATTGAGATATAAGTACAGTCTGTTTTAATAGTTTTCTATAAAATATGACTTTCTTAGGTTTCAAGAGGAAGGTTGGTAAAGGTTATGGTTTAATTGATTGAACTTTACTTAGTACCATATTAACACAATGAGGTGCTTAATCTTTTCTGTAATTATGATGGTAGAAGATCAAAATAAAATTAGAATGACAATTATCTTTTCTTGTATAAGTTAATGATTTTAAGTTGGGAAGATGCCATTTATATTAGACAAAAATAGGTTACAGTTAGATTAAGCTTCTTGAATACTAGAAAATATAGGATACTTATAAAAAGAAAAAAAGTTGAAAAGTTCATTCCCTAGCTCAGAGAATATTTTATTTAATTTTTGTGTTTAAATTAATTTTGATATGTTCTTTTTAAATTCTCAACTTTTATATGCTTGGGCATTGAAAATGAATACTGTTTTACTGGGAAAAAGAATAAATCATGATCTATTCCGACTAAAATCATTCTTTGTGGAATTTTCTTAACTGTGGTAACATTCAAATACTGAAAATCAAGCTGATGCCAACTTTTCCCTCTGAATGATAGTGATTAAGTGTTTTGGGGCTGTAAGAGTTTCTTGAGAGGGAGTAATCAAAATAAAATTATTTTTCTTCATAAAAAGAACACCTCTTCCATTTATTCTAAGAAGGGGAATTCAGAGACTTTATGTAGGTAAATGTCATAAAGCAAAAAGAGGAAAAGAAAACTGAAAAATAATTTTCTGAAAAGTTCAGTTACCTCACAAGATTTAAGGTTTATTTCCATTTTCTCTTCATTTATTTTATGTTTTCTTGAGTTTCTTTCACATTTATATGAGCTAGGAAAACATATTCCCCAATAACTTTTTATTCTGTGTTTCTTATTGAATTTTATAGATCTTACATTTTAATCAACATAAATATATCTTATATCCTGTCAGACCCAATACTAATTATTTTTATACTTCATTATTTCAAAAGGTATTGCATTTGAATTACTCCTAAATTCTTATATCATGCTAATTTTGTAGCAGGACTTTAGGTACATGATTAAAAATATTCTAGCATTTGCATAATTCAGCAGATTAAGAAAAATAATTTAGAAAAACATTTCGGTAACTTACTTGTTTTGAACATCTGGTTAACAGCTGGAGTAATGAGAGTTAAGGCAGCAGTAACCATCTTTTACATTGATCCCTGATGCACTCCCAAACGCTAGGAAGGATTAACTACTATTAATTCTTGCTTTCTTTTGCTATAGGGATTTACTTAAAAAGGGAAAAGAAGATTTGAGAATTCCAAGCTGTAGAATGTCAGCTGAAATTTATATGAAAAATGGGAATAACACTGATTAAAATCAGATTCCAAATTCATTATCATAAACTGTAAAAAGAAAGCTAATCCTTGATAGTCGATACAGATAATTAAGATAGTTAGAATTTCCTTGCCATGCAAATCAGCATACTTTAGGCAATAAACTACACTGCAGTAACAGCCCTGTCATATTTAGCAGAACCTTAATGTTGAATTGGTTCGTAGATAATGATTGACACACACCTTTTAAGATGTTTAATATATTTGTTAGGTTATAAACGTAGGTACAATATGTGTAATATATAATAAGTACAGTATGTTTTAATACTGTAAGTTTTTATCTTTTCAAATAAATCTACTTTTTTATTAATCTATTTTCATTTAATATGTTGATAACTTTGGGATGCTTTCAGTTAGAAATGTTACATGATCTTGATCTCATGCTCAGATTCCAGTGAAAAATGGTTAATTTTCTGATTCAATTTAAAAAAATAATCATTAGGTAGAATGAATTGTCCTTTCAATTTACTCAAAATCCCACAAACTGATACCCCTCCCTTTAAAAATTTTAATCCTGTATATCTAAATTTCTAGGCATAGTTAATAGAGTGAAAGCAATTAGAGATAAAGTTGAAATTCTTATAAAGTAAACCGTAATGGATTTCTTTTAAAATGTCTCATCTCTAGCTAAATGCTTCAGTAGTACAGCAATAATTACAGTTTTGTTTTGTTTTGTTTGTTTTTTGCAGTACACGGGCCTCTCACTGTTGTGGCCTCTCCCATTGCGGAGCATAGGCTCCGGACGAGCCAGCTCAGCGGCCATGGCTCACAGGCCCAGCCACTCTGTGGCATGTGGGATCTTCCCGGACCGGGGCACAAACCCGTGTCCCCTGCATCGGCAGGTGGACTCTCAACCACTGCGCCACCAGGGAAGCCCTAATTCCAGTTTTTAAGCTCTTGTCAAGGAATAGGATTTAGTTTTGCCATGTGCGTCCTGTCTTTAGCAAAAGGTTTATTTAGTTCATGCCATGTTACAATGGTTGTAAATGGCATATATATATATATACACACACACACACACACACACAGACACACACATATATACATACATATATATATATATATATATATATATATATATATATTTCGTATGAGGTGAGCTGGATAGTTGACTGAAAGAAAAATCATGATTCTTGGTGTTTTCCTTCCCTGAGACCATTTTTGAAAAATAAAATTATATGAAGTTTATATATATCATAGTTCAAAATATGCAATTACTGGCATATACATAGTATCTCAGGGTGATGTAGTCAGCTGAATTGAATTATATACAAAATATTTGTTTTGGAACTTTGCTTTCTAAGAAGTGTCTCTAGGTATGGTATCACCAGTGATGAACCAGTAATAGCAAACAGGTATTAATTGCATATATTATGTTCTTGGCCTTGAAATCAGAGCCATGTAATAGAAATAGGGAATGCATTTAATACATATCCCAAATGAGAAGAGTATTTAAGATTTTTGCCATTATTGAAAAGAAGAAAACACTATAGAAGGTCAAAAAGAAAAGATCAATATGGCTCATGGCCATTGAGAATTAGATTAAATGTTCAAAGATTGGCAAGAATGTAATTGAGGTGAAGGAAACAGCTTTAACAGAGATCACACCAGGAGATGTTTATGCAGTACTCTTCAGTGGTGTGGGCATTTGATTATAAGAGGTATGGACACAGATAGCCTTAGGTGGGGCAGGTCAGAGGGTTCTTTATTTAGGCTAGGCACCTAATCTGAAGGGATTTCATGATGAGTGTGTGGGAAGCTGACAAGAAGGTAGAGATTGAATGCAGTCTAAACTAACAGAATTAGACTATCTGGGAAGGGATGTAGGGCATCAGACGCCTTGCAGGGGCTAGTGATGGGGCTTCTGCAGTAATCCAAACAAAGCGTGACTAAACAGTAATAATTGAAAAGCTATGGTGAAGAGCTGTGTGATCCATTTGAGATGTTTAAAATGGCATGAGGTGACACATTTTTCAAATGAAGTACCAGAGGGAAAGAAAAGGTCTGAGTTTTGATGATTGTGGCATTGGGACAGGTTAGCAACTTGCAAAGGGGAGCTGGTTCAAGTTCAGTCAAGTATGGTTCATAAATGATGAGTCTGAGGTTTTGGCAGATAATGAAATTGGCCGTGTCCTGTGAAAAAGCAAACGGTCTTTCATATTATAGCTCTGTCACTTAATAGCTATGGGAATCAACACAGAAATCAAGTATCTAAGGAGCTTAGAGTAGTTATTTGCATGTAATTGGTGCTTAATAATTTTGGTGAAAATAGTAAATAATTGGAGAAAGTACTCTAAGTTAATTTTCAGAGGAATAATTTATTTCATATGATCAAAATTGACAACGTGAGGTAGAGAATTGGTGTCAAGTCTGGAGTCTAGGGCGAGATCACTGGGAGTCCTCAAGAGTAGCCAAATGGTGAGAGGTAAAAACAGGATATGAAGGCTTAAGTAAAGAATTTTTGGTGAGGATTTAAAGCTGTTGTCATAGGACATGCATTTCAGGAGTTGTATTTTTTCCCAAAGCATTGTAAAGTCTAATGTTTAAAATCAGAATGGTGCTAGGAAAGGCAAAAAGAGAGCTGAGATGAGTCAAAATATAAACCTATTTCTTCTTTCAGTATTTCTTAAACACTGTCTTTTAGGGGTCATTGAGTTAAGTGAAAAGTTTTATTCTTGCGACTCTGTAACAGAAATGGCAAAAGTACTTTTAAAATAATGTTAGAATATAAAATCCACTCATTATAGAAAGTTTATACCACAATGTGTCATATATAAAAATATCATTTTTAGTCTTGTTAAAAATCTCATGTATATACATTAATTTTATTACAAGGGAATCATGAAAATAGTGCTTGTTGCCTTTCTTCATTGGCACTATGTCACAAAATATAAAAATCACTAATCTAGAATTACTAGTCCCTTAAAGGGGAAAAATGAAAAGAGAAAATAACACCTGAGATTTTAAGAATTGATGTTATTTATCTCATGAAAAAAAATGTTGCTATAAGTTTCTTCCCAGATATTATATAATCTTGTTTGTCAAATAAACAATAAATTTTTATTATGTTCATTTTATCAGCTTTCAACAAGTTATTCAAAATAATAAGAACTAAAATAGATAAGAAAAAAATTTAAATAACTATTTTTTTCTCTGTTATTCTAATTCAGTTTTCTGAAGGTTCATAAATAAATATGAAGTAGACTATCTAGATTCTAAGAAAGAATTTTAATGGTATTTTGTATACAGTAAATTATAGTTTGTGTTCATTATATAATTTCTTCATAGAACTGTACCATTTCCCCATCAGTTCTATTTTGAAAGCTGTTGAAAGTAGTTCTTGATTTTGGAATAACATTTTTTTTTCTTCTTAGAATTTTAAAAAAATGTATGATTACCAAAAATTTGCACAATAAATTATGCATAAACATATCACATTTTAGTATTTGAAAAAATCTGTATATAATATTTTAGGGATTTTCAATTTGAGATTAATAGGATTAAATTATTCATCCAAACCTATGCAGCCAATTTTATGCTTATTAAATTGCCTGTATTTGCTGAAATCTGCCATTAATATCTCTATGTGTTCTGCCTACAGTACACTGTAGGAATTCAGAGTTACTTTGAAAGACACATTTTACCTTTAAAGAAGATAGGATTCAGCGTTGCTCGCTTGAAATGTTTCCTGTCTTTCTTTGGAAGTTGTTAATAGCTTTGAATAAAAATAATTTTAAAATAGAAATTCCCATCTATCAATGAGCACATTGCCTTGATTTCAACAGGAGTTAAATACAAACAGCTGAGCAGAGTACTTGGCCTTCCACTGTGTCTTCTTCATCTCTAAGCTTCAGTATTAAATAAGGGAAAGCCAAATGATTCAAGTATTTTTGTATACCACAGATTGCGATCTTTAGAGTTACATTATCTATAAATTACAAGTAGCCCAACTGAAACATCTGCAGTGTGGCACTTTCTGTGCAATTTAATTTTCACTAAAAGCATGAGAGTCAATAGGAAAATCACCCTGTCAGCAAAATTTGAACACAGAAGTTCCATTCATGGGATAAAAGGATTATTTGTAAATGGAGCAAAATATGCTGAGTGATATTTGTCATTTTGTTAATGATCAATGTTCTCATTTGCCCTAATTTATTTTAGCTCCCCTAGTGTGTTCTACATTTATAAAATAGAATAAATAATCTTAATCACATTTTTTTCTATTTTACAATACTATCACTCCATAAACCTGCCAGGCCATCATCCTCAAAACTGTATTTGTTTTTGAGCAATGTGAAAATGTTCGAGACGTGTTTGATGTTTAGGATAAAATATCTTGTCATCTAGTGTGTTCATGTGCTCTGGCCCAACTGAGGAAGTTGAGGACCAGCGGTTACGTGTAATTATTGCTGGAGGACTCACAGGCAGGACGCTGGTCTGCACCGAGGCAGTCAGTCCCCAGAGCCCATGCCCTTCACCACCGCTCCGCGCTTCACTGTGCCCACATATTTGCTGAAAAATTACATAGGAGGGGGGCAAGTGAGCGTGTTTGGGGGGGCGGAGAGAGTGTGGTTGCAAGTGAGTATGTTGGAGCGACTTCCGTTACAGTTTATAGTCGTAAACATTCTTTTTTTTTTTATTCCTTTTTGGTGGTTGGTTGAGGGCCAGTCTCTCAGTTTTCTGTGTTCAGACGCCTAGTGTGTGGATCAGATTAGGTAATTTAAGTCACAGGATCTTACCCCCTCCACTTTCACCAAGCATCAGATTCAGCCCTCTGTACCCAGCAGGATGCTCTAGGGAACTCGGTATCCTGCTGGAGGGGTGAGGAGGGAAGTACCGCTCTTCATTAACACTCCCCACCTCATGGTATTTGTAGGTTCTCTGTGGCTGGTGTTTGAAAGGTTAGGGTGGTTTCATTTCTTTGATGAAAATGAAGTCAGTCTTGCCCTCTATATATGTTTCATTGAGCCCATTGGGTTGGAGAGTTCGTCTTTCTCTTTATGTTTGTTTTATTGTCCCTGTTGGGTTTCAGGGATTGAAAAAAGGTTTAGCAAGATACAGATCCTTTGCAGGCTTTAACTGTAGACTAAAATATTTTTCTCAGAAGAATTTTATCTAAATTAAAATTATAATATTTTAGTACAACATGTATGCCTCTGGACGAAAAAAAAAAAACTGCAATGGTGGCTATTGCCCAGAAGTCTGGTGAGGTTTAATGAAGCTGACAGATGTGCAAAGTGTTTAGCCAAGTACTATATACTGTAATAATTACACAGTAATGTTTAGCTGTCATCAGCATCAGCATCAGCATCATCATCATCATCATCATGGTTGAGGCTTTTGGGGGCTAATATTATATGTCTGTTTTGTTTGGATTTCACTTTAAATTCTGAATTAATTCAAATCAGTGACTCTACAAATACTTTATTCTGAATGTAATAACTGATGAAATAAAATAATTTTGATAATTCTTTTTTGAAGGGGAATTTAATGTCAGTGGATACATGAAATGAGCTATGACATTATTATAAGCTGCATCCATACTGTTGTAAATCTATATCACATAAGCATCAATATATTAGTGTCTAATTTATGTATTCCCAAGTTTAGTGATTCAGTATGATCTCCTTATATTTGTTTATCTAACATCAACTGATAAATAGATGCATTCTGAGGTTTAATATAGTATCTTTTAATTATTTATATATGTATCCCAACTAGAATATATTCATAGGCTTTATTTACCCTGACCTTAGATGAAACACTTCTGTTCTGTGAGTCTCATGGTCTTCATTATTGAAATATCTCATAGATGAGTTCTAGAATCATAGACTAGCAGACCTGAATCTGTCTGGAGAAGTATTTTGATGTATTAGCACAGAGTTCAAAGCATTTTTTAATTTAAATGCCTCAGTCAGGGTCACCAGTTCTTTTCAGACTCTACAGCTTATGTACCACTGCTTTATACACTCAGGTTAGGTGTGTGACCACGGACAGAATTGAGGTTTTGACTCATAGACCTGTATCTAGGAGGTTGCTTCCCACTTTAAAGGCTTTGCATATCCATATGACTGTTCCTTTCTGCTAGAGAGATGAACAAATTGGTCTTTATTTGCACCCACCTGCTCCATCCATTATGCTCTTTGGTGAATACATGTAACTGTCATATTCCACTTGGGAAGAATGGCTGTTTCTGTTTTGGTCATGGGTCCCAGAAAATAATATATTACTATTTTGTAAGTGCTCATTATTTTGCAGTCTATAAAGGTATTTCAAGGAAAAAATGTATTATTAATTCACTATAAAAATTGCAAATTTAGATTCTGTCTTAACATTAATCAGTTTTGTCACTGGTATTTTCATTTTTCTCTTAAAATAATGTTGAAGACTTGTGAGTGTCAAAACTGTAACTTATTTTGAATTCCATAAGCATAATTAGATGACTACCCCCAAAAAAATAATGGCAAATGACCTTGATATAATAGTCATGGGATTTCAGTAGGCTAAAGGTCAAGATAATGAGGTAATTTAAAGGGAAGTGGTTTGTACCCTTTGAAAAAAAAAGCTATCATATCCAAATTAATGATTATTTCTAGTATTTTATAAATATGAAGTTGACCCACTGCTGTCAGGAATACTACCTGGAACATTAAGAGTTTTTGTTCAGTTGTTCTAGCAGATTATTTTTACAGGCAAACTGCCTTATAACCAATGATGGTCTTCCATATAGAACTGATGTATTTTGTGTGCTTTTTTTTTTTTTTTTTTTTTTTTTTTACTTTGGGGGAAATATAAGTAAAATATGAATATCAAACTTGGTTTCGTTAGCTGAAATCAACTTATAATTTGAGTTATAATTCTAAAGTGACTAAGAAGACATTACTTAAATGGGGGCTTTGATAAGGTTTTAAAATAATTATTTGCTCATAGTATGATGAAAGTAAACATTTAATATTACAGATTTAAGCAGAACACATCAAACTGCTTGGTGCTTTCACACTTCTACTGAAACTGGATTTGAATGTGAAAATGCTAATTCATAGGTCCTTCTCTGCTCAAAGTCAGCAGTGGTACTCCTCTGTTTAACTTAAGGCAATAAACTCATAAAATAAACTTTAGGAACTCTGACAGTATGAATTTTGTATCTATAGAACCTTAGAGAGCCAAACAATTCTTAGAATTAATATGTATTCCAAATAAATTTTTAAAAGAAATCAATATGATAAAGAGTCCATTCACAATAGCAGCAATAGCAAAATTTCAAAACTGTAACTACAGACAACCTTAATAAAAGTTTATTGGGAATATTTGAAGAAAACATACAATGCTTTGGTAAAGAACATAAATTTAAAATGGAGAAATAAGGTATTTTCTTAGATGATAAATCTAAGAATTATGAAAATGTTAATTTTTCCAAAGTCAGATTATCACTCTAGTAGATTTTTCAAATGGAAAGTTTTGCAAATGTTATTCTAATAACAACTTTTTTTAATTGAAAGAGCTCTGAGGGGAATTCAATTATCAAGTAATTATAAAGTTGTAAGTAAAGAGTGTCAGTATTTAGCCAACATTAACATATATCAGTGAGGTTATATAAAGCCCTAACAACCCTACTGTAAATGGGAACTTAATATTCAGTAAGAGAAGCATCACTAACAAATACAAGTGGAATCAAGGATTCAACCCATAGCATTGGAGAGCTATTTGGAAAACTACAATTCAAGTTTAAAATCTCCCCTCACATCTTATGCTAAAAGGTTAAAAATCTGGATGGGTTAAAAATCTTCACATCTGTGTTAAATGTAAGAATGTAGTTTCAAAATTTGAAAGAAAATATTGATACTTAACTAATCTCAGGGTATTTAACAGAAAAAATGAAAGAAAATACAAAAGAAAATTTTGATAAAATTGACCATCAAAAAGTAAAAAAGGGCTTCCCTGGTGGCACAGTGGTTGAGAGTCCTCCTGCCGATGCAGGGGACACGGGTTCATGCCCCGGTCCGGGAAGATCCCACATGCCGCGGAGCAGCTGGGCCCGTGAGCCATGGCCGCTGAGCCTGCGCTCCGCAGCAGGAGAGGTCACAGCAGTGTGAGGACCATGTACCTCAAAAAAAAAAAAAAAAAAAAAAAAAAGAGGAAAAAAAGGAAAAGAAAACTAATACATAGCAGAAAATGTTATAATCAAACTTAACAGCCAAATTTCCAAATAGGCAAGATATTTTAAAAAAATATTTCATTTAATAGGTTGATGTCCTTATTGCATAAATAGCTCTTATAAATCAAATTTCTGCTTTCCACTGGGCTTGGAAAGCATTATTATTTTAAATTAATAAAGAAGCAGAAAATACTGTAATGAAAGAATAGAGGATATGAATAGAATAGACAAATAAGTAAATCCAAATGTACAGTAAATATATTAGGATACCAAACATCACTAGTAATGAAACATGACTGAAACAGCAATTAAGATGCGATTTTGGATATCAATTTTTAATCTATCAAATCAGAAAATGTTAAAGAAGATAATAGTGATAATAAGAGTGAAATCATAGGTGTCTTTTCTTTGACTACTATTGATAAAATCTATATAAAAAGGAATTGGCAATATATACTAAGAGCTTTAAACCAGTAATTCTTCATTCTAAGAATATAACTGAATTTGCAGAGAAATCTTTATGTAATGTTCTTGTGTAATTTTTATATTTATCAGTAACTGGAAACTTCTTGTGCCCAATAATAAATAAATGATTAATTCAGTTATGATATATTTTTATGATGAAATAATGAGTATTCAAATTCATGGTTTTGAAAATTTAATGACATAAAAGAATGACCATGATATAATGTTAAGTGAAAAGAGACAGAAAAATTGTGATTATGAAGCCAAAGTTTGGTTTTAGATTACGTCTATATGTATAGACTATGTAGAAACACACCTAAATGTTAGTTGTCTTACTTCTAGTAGGATTATGGGTTGGTTTCATTTGCTTCTTCATGTTTCTAATTTCTTTTTGTCCATTGAGTACAAAGAGCATAGAAGGAAGTACTGTATAGTAATGTTAAAACTTGCCAATCCCAGAAGATATACTTTATTCCTGCAATACATACATATTATGATAAAAATTGCAGTAAGTTCAGTTAAACAACTAGCTATTTAAGCACAGAGGGCTTGAGAAGGTTAGATGTTTACACAGATAAAGGGCACAACAGCTCTCCTCTTATGTCCTGATGGGGCCGGAGTAGCTAAGGTTGCTTTACGCACATCAGCTGGTATCTTGGCTCTCCCCCATGTCCTCAGTCTCTAGTCGATTAGATTGCATTTTTTCACAGCATGCTTCTCAGAGTCCCAAAAAAGCAACAGCAGAAACTGAAGCCAAGTCCAGCCTCTACCTGGACACCAAATTAAATCTCGGAGACAGAGTTTTGGGTGAAGGATTAGAAAACAATAGTTTCATTGCTTTGCCAGCCAAAGGGAGCCACAGCGGGCTAGTGCCCTCAAAACTGTCCCAACATGGAGGGGGTAGTGAGGAGTGTTATAGTAAAGGTCCAAAGAGGGCGTGGTCAGCTCGTGGATATTCTTCTGATTGGTGAGGAGGTAAGTGGGAGTCAACACTGTCAACCTGATTCCAACCCGTCTGGGGTCTACTTGGTCTACCCGTGCTTGTGGGCAGCACACAGTTAAATTCTCCCCCCTGATGGGGGTTTCAGAATCTGCAGGAGAGCTCAAAATCATGGTTATGTGTATCCCTTGAGGGGGACCAGGACCCTGCCCCAAGGCTGCACTGTTGTTTCCTGACTGCTCCTCCTTTGTCTCTGCATCCCCTCCCTTCCCTGATTAGCATCTGTTTGAACCTGCCTGTTAGAACTCAGGGAACCTCCTGGAGGCCAAATGAAACCTATTTCCTGTAATCAAGAAATGGGGGACACAGAAAGGCTTGTGTGCCCAGGGCATCTTTGTGCCTAGGAGTCCAAGCATCACGTTGTTATTTCTACCATATTTTATTTGTCAAAATAAGTATCAGGGGTAGCCCAGATTCATGAGATGAGGAAATAGATGCTGGATGGGAGAAGCTGCAAAATATGGTTGCCATTTTCAATCACCTGTACTGTGTGATTTGCTTTGGCCAATGGAACATTGAAAAATGCTTGCAATAAGAGCTAGCCTTCTGGAAAGTGATAGACCACAGGAGAGAGGATCCAGCCATGCTAGGGATCCCAGGTGTACCCAGCTGTCCCTGCCATCTCCACCATGGACACAGATGTGTGACCATCCAGCTGGAGCTGGGACTGCCTGAGGCTCAGAAGAACCACATATATGACCCGAATAATCTTGAGAGATTATAAATGTTTGTGGTTTTAAGCTGCTAAATACTGTACAGTATAAGCTAACTTGTGATAATCCCCTTTGGTACGAGTCAGTGAACAGGAAGTTGCCAGGTCAGATATTGGCTCAAAACTGTGCAGCCATTGCCAGAGCCATTGACTAAAGCCCAGGGTTGTCTTTCAGCAGCCGTCGCTAAGGGACCACTGCCCTGAAGACAGATGCTTTCATGGGCAACCTTATGGCAGAGAGCACCTCTCTTTCCAATATTGTACAGTGCTGTCTAATAAGCTGCAGCTAAATTAGGTCAAAAACCCTGCATATAGGAAAGTCTGAGAAATGTAGATTCTAGTACTCCAAAATCAATAGTGTAGGAAGTCATATCAGGAAGGTGTGATATTGTAATTTATAATAAGAAATATTTATTTGTTCTTAGACTCAGTTCCTGACACAGAGCTCCTAAAACCCTTAGAATTTCCTGTGATTAGAGCAATAAAGGTGTCTTTTGTTATGTTAATGAGGTGACTGAAGTAAACTAAGGCCCCGGGAGCTGGTTGGTAGGAGAAGCTGTGACTACAGGATTGGAGGTTTCAGTAACCAGCCTCCCCCAACTCCCAGCCTCCTCCAGCAGGGGAGATGAATCTATCGCCAAAGGCAAGCGATTAATCATGACTCTGAAGCCTCCATAAAAACCGAAGAGGATCAGGGGTTTGGAGAAAATCTGGTTTGGTGAACATGTGGAAGTGCTGGGAGAGTGGGGCACCTAGAGAGCCTGGAAGCCAGGAGCCCTTCCCCATACCTTGCCCTACACATCTCTTCATCTGGCTGCTCCCGAGTTACATCTTTTTTTTTTTTTAATTAAAAAAATGTTTTAAATTAAAAAAAATTATTTTGGTGCATAGTTGATTAACAATGTTGTGTTAGTTTCAGGTGTACAGCAAAGTGATTCAGTTATACATAAACATATATCTATTCTTTTTCAAATTCTTTTCCCATTTAGGTTGTTACATTTTATTGAGCAGAGTTCCCTGTGCTATACAGTAGGTCCTTGTTATATCTTTTTTATACTAAATTGATAACCCAGTTAGTAAAATGTTTCTCTGAGTTCTGTGAGCCACTCTAGCAAATTAATGGGATGCATGAAGAGGGGTGTTAGGAACCCTGATGTGTACCCTGTGCAAGGGGACATAGATCAAATAACAGGAGAGGGAAGGGAACCACTTTCACTGGAGCCCACGTGGAAGGAGTGGCTCAGGTGAGTCATTTCCCAGAGCGTCAGACCAGTTGAGAAAAGAAGCAACGTTAAAAGTCAAGTGTTTCTAGGTCCAAATCTTCTATTTTTCTAAAACTGTCCTGGGAGAGCAGAGGGGCATTCTCGGGATCCATAGATTAGTTAAGTTTTGCCTGGACAGAGGGTGTGGACTAAAGTAAGATATATGATAGGAAATTTAGTTTTAAGTTAAGATTTTGGACTCTGTTTCAGAGAATGCCCTAATTCTGGCTAATTTTGCAAATATTGGCATTTATTATATACCAGTCCTAACTTTAATGCAGTTTAGTTGTGTTGACTAGGAAAAAAAATGCACGTGGGAGTTGTGAGTTAAGTTTTATTGGGGTCAAGATGTGGAGTATAGCCCGGGAGACAGCCTCTCAGGTAGCTCTGAGGAACTGCTCCAGAGAGGTAGGGAAGGTCGGTGTATATGTGATTTGAGTGCAGTCAGGCACACATTTTGGTGGAGGCTGGCTTCTAGTCACGAGGAGCAGATGCCACTGTTAATGATTATAGTGACATTCTTGATATGAGAAGATGCAAGAAGTGAGGCTCATAATATCTCCTCCGGAAGAAGATACCTAACTATCTGAAGGCCTGTTCTGCCAGTTTTTCCCAGAGCACAGAGGGCCTCCCTCCTGATCTCCACCCCGAACTCCTTTCAGGGGGTGTTGAAAGTCAGTGGCTGCAGTGGCCAGTGGCTTTATTCCTCTAGAACCAGATGGGAAGCAACAATTTTTAGTTGGCAGTCATAAACAGTTGGTATTGTCAGGGAAAATTTAACATTTTCTTCTGAACCCATGGTTAAAGGTGCAGGGTAGTTGGGAGTTAAATAACCTCCATTCTCCTTGGTATGATATATTGACATTCTTCTAAGCTTGGCATCTTGCTGGTCGTCAGTTCAAAGAAGAGAAAATGAAGGAAGTAAATAATAAGTTATTGCTGTGACATTTAAATTCAGGCTTAAAACTAGTAACTAGAATAAAATGTAGTGAACGAAACAGGTACACAGAAGATTTAAGATAGGAGATATAAAGGATCAAAAGCAGGAGAAAAAGAAAAATGATTACGACTGGGCTTAAAATCTAAAAATAGTATTTAGACTGAGAAATAAAGTTGAGTGAAAGAAATGTTAGATTAGAAAGAAAAATTGAAACCAAAGTGAAGTAAGAGGCTAAAACCTGCATATAAGATGGAGAGAGTAAAAGCCCTGTGTGAGGGAGCCCCTCATCACCCAGGTGGGTTTCCCCATATCTCCCTCGAAGGGGAGCTTTAGGTAAGGTCCTCAATCACTTTTTTATTTGGGATCTTCTCTAATCACCCAAACACCACATAAGCAGTAATTGACAAATCCATTGTTTATAAATGTCAATTCTGCTCTTTGATGATTTTCTGTATCTTTGTTTTTCTCTGATTAGATTTATCATAATTTAAATTTTTTATACAATTATAGAAAGGTCTGTTCTCTTTGCCAGCTCACCATTTTGTTTTCCACTCACCTCAAAAATGCTTTATTTTCTTTGTCCCATTTTATCATTCATATAAAAAAATAGCTTGTACATATTTATGCAAAATGTTTTGACCTACATAGTATTCTCCTTTAAAATTGTCTGCCAACATTTTGTTGTTTGTTTCCTAAGTGAAATTGTGCCATTTTTATGGATGGTGTTGTCTTTCTAGAATGCTAATGTAATAATGAAACTGTAATAAAGCTAACTCACAGCCAAAGAACGGCTGTTTAAGCACCTACCTATGATGTGAATCTTTTGCAAACTGCATTATTAGGCACTTGCTTTTGTTTTCTAATATTTCTCTGGTCTTCTGTTTCCAGCCAGACTGTAAAATCCCCCAGAACAAGGACAGCATCTTATTGCTTTTATGTTCTCTTTAGCTCTTGGTATCGTGCTGAGTACAATGTGCTTTTTAATGTATGTTAGTTGAATTAATGATACAGTTCTTCTCTGCATATAAGGAGTCAGGTAACATATCTATGTAACCAAGGATTTCCAGTCTAATAAACCTACATTTAAATGGAAATAGCTTCCTTAAAAGGACATGTTTTAAAAAATTCTGAGACTCCCTAATTCAATTTGCAAAAAAATATGATGCAGTTACCCAGGACCCAGCCATTTCAGAATACTGTTTGTTCTAATTACATTTGCCGTTTGATTCTAGAGCTCTTAAATCCTATTTAGTGCTCATCTTGTCTTTTTTGGCAAAGAGTATACATAAAGAGTAAGTACTCCATATGTTAATTTTTGGCAAAAATATTTGCTTTATATGGCAAGTTTCTGCCCTTTCCTTTATTCAGACATTTGTATTTTTTAAAAGGCTGACAACTGAACAAAACAATATGTACATTGTGTAAAACTGAAAGTCTATTTTTTTGTGCTGCATATAGATTTCTTAAATAGTAAAAGATTTGTTGTCCTCAGTGCATTTCTACTGGCTTTGGTTCAATACAAATATTTGATAATTCTCAGTTTTCTGAAGAATTATTTTCTTCTTGTCACTACAGATGCTATCTCAGAATATTTTATGGGATGTCACTACTTTTCCCTTTTTTTTTCCCACCTGAATGTTTCAAGGGAACATTCAGAATTTATTGATATAAATGGAATTGTAGGAATTTAAAATGTAATTTCAAGTAATAATAGAGGGGGCTACACAAAAAGATGCATCCAAATTTCGTTTTCTTTATTCACTTACATGAAAAAAAATGTGATGGAATCAAGTATAATCCTGAAAAAAATAACAGTATTGATAATCTATCATTAATAAAAGTGTCATAGAAAATGCCATTTTGTCTCTTTAGGTCATGCTAAATCAAAAGAGAGTCCAAAATATCATTGCTCCTGAAAGCTCGTTGCTTTTCATTTTCTTTATCAATTTAAAATACACCCTCAGTTGTTCACAGACAGGTGGAATCTTTAGAACACAGGTCAGGGCTCCATCCACCATGTATTTTGGTTGCATCCCAGTGTCTCAGAAGTTAAGTTAATTTCACATGCAGCTCTGGAATGTTAATTTTTCTGAAAAAAATCAGAGGATTCAGAATTGCTAGACTGACATGTCCACAAGGCATTATTTGGAGCCTGGCATCTGCTCCCTGTAGAGGGCGCATTGCCTCCCCCATTTCCTCACAAGCTCACCACTGCCGAGAACATGCAGGCCTGGGCCACGGCCCCATCCCCTTTAAGCTTTTGGATTTGTGATCTCTGCTGTAGAACAGATAATAAGTGACAAGTATATAGAATGAAAAACAGTGGTTTAAAAAACAAAAGGTTGAATTCTTTTGGAGTTGGAATGCTGGTGAGATCAGAGGAAAATTAAGTGGACTGAAAGATAAAATTGGAGAGTACATCCCGGTTCAGATCTTTATTTTCAGGATTCCTCCCTGTTGGGTCTAATAGCCAGTTTTGCATCTGTCACTTCTAGAATTTCTCATACTCATTAACTTTATTATAATTTTTAATATTCAAGGTTGTCAGTAGTATAAAAATCTTAACACTCTATTAATTCCAGAATTCATAAGTCTAGGATATGTAAATTAAAATCTAATAACAAAATCAAAGGAACATTATAATAATAATAAAAAGACATCAAAAGGATATTATTTCAAGATCTCCAGTGACTTACCTGACAGATGTTTTGGCGTTATGCACACAAATACAAGTGAATGGCTTTTCTTAACTCCTTTTCTTTTAAATTTTATCCCAGTTTATTCATTGTTTAGGTTTTCACATTTTTTTACATTTTTTTCTATGAATCCTCTTTTGAATATTTATGATGGGACTTCAACATTCAATTTGTATAGGAGGCACTTGCATAAAATTAAGTAGTTGTTGATTACTATGAAAATATTCAAGACCAGACCAAAAAAAAAAAAATCACTGAGATTTATAGTGTGATAGTGTGTTAATTTGTAACAAACTCCAAAATTTTAGTGGCTGAGTAGAGTAGAATTTTATTTCTTGCTCATGTAACAGTTCAATGAAGGTGTTCCTGGTTTGTGGGCGGCTTTCCTTTATGGGGTGATAGTAGGACTCAGATTCTTTTTTTTTATATATTTAATTATTTGGTTGCATTGGGTCTTAGTTGTAGCAGGTGGGCTCCTTAGTTGCCCCTCTCAGGCTCCTTAGTTGCAGCTTGCTGGCTCCTTAGTTGTAGCATGCTAACTCTTAGCTGCAGCATGCATGTGGGATCTAGTTCCTGGACCAGGGATCAAACCGGGGCCTTCTGGATTGAGAGTGCAGTGTCTTAACCACTGTGCCACCAGGAAAGTCCCAGGATACAGATTCTTTTCTTGTGGCTCTTTACCCCTTAGGAACATGGAGATTCTTATACCCAAGTAGACAAAAAGGAAAGCTTGTAAAGAAGACACACCTGCTTCTTATGGACTAGAAGAGCCACTTCTGCTCACATTTTTATTGGCAAAAATTAGTCAATCCTACTTTCCACAATTAATGAATCCTTCTATTTGAAACCTCATTCTGTACTGATCACAGTGGCTTTGATGAGTAAAGAGGTCAACATCATTTTCCAAGGAGAAACAAGTAAACAATAAACAACTTGAGGACACATTCAGAAGAAAGATATCATTGAAAGAAAAATAAACTGAGTTCAGTTATTTTTTCCTATAGAGAAAAAATTTAGAACAGTAAATGTAAATTTTTATTTTTCATAGTATACTGCTGTCAGATGAGTATAGGAGGAGGGAAAAAGGATGCAACAAAAGGAAGCATCTTTTCATATACCGATAGGCATTTTTCTGTTTTCTTTTTAGAAAAGTCTATTCTGGTCCTAAGCCCATTTTTTAATCAGGTTATTATTATTATTATTTTTTGGCTATTGAGTTATTTGAGTTACGTATTTTGCTTATTGGCTCCTTATCAGGTGTATAGTTTGCAACTATTTGCTCCCATTCCGTAGGTTGCTTTCTCATTCTGTTGTTTGTTTCCTTTGCTGTGCAGAAGATTTTTAGTCTGATGAAATCCCACTTGTCTATTTTTGCTTTTGCTGCCTGTGCTTTTGCTGCCTGTCATAACTTAAAATATCATTGCCCGCTCCAATGTCAGGAATCTTTTTCCCTATATTTTTTCTATTCATTTTACAGTTACAGGTCTTATATATGTCTTATTCCATTATGAGTCGATTTTTGTATTTTGTATGTGGTGTAAGATAAGGGTACAGTTTCAGTCTTTTGCAGGTGGCTATGTAGTTTTCCCAATGCTAGTTATTGAAGAAACTGTTCTTTCCCCATTGTTTATCCTTGGCACCTAAGTACAGTTGACTGTAGATGTGTGTTATTATTTCTGGGCTCTGTATTCTGTTCCCTTTGTCTCTGGGTCTGTCTTTATGCCAGTACCATGCTGGTTTGATTACTGTAGCTTTGTAATATATTTTGTATCATGCCTCCAGCTCTGTTGTTCCTCAAGGTTGCTTTGGCTATTCTGGGTCTTTTGTGGTTCCATATGATTTTGAAGACCATTTTTTCTGTTTCTGTAAAGATTGTCATTGGGATTTTGATAAGGGTTGCATTGAATCTTTAGACCACTATATGTAGTATGGACATTTTAACAGTATTAAATTTTCAACCCATGAACATGGAATGTCTTTACATTTATCTGTGTCTCCTTTAATTCTTTCATCCATGTTTTATAATTTTCAGTGTACTAGTCTTTCAACTCTTTGGCTAAGTTTATTCCTAAGTACTTTATACATTTTGTTTGCTACTATTGGGACTGTTTTTTAATCTCCTTTTTAGATAGTTTGTTGGCAAGGATGCAGAGAAAAGGGAACCCTTTTACACTGTTGGCGGGAGTGTACATTGGTATAACCATTATGGAAAACAGTATGGAGGTTCCTCAAAAAGTTAAAAATGGAACTACCACATAATCCAGCAATCCCAATTCTGGGTATCTATCCAAAAGAAATGAAATTAGTATCTTGAAGAGATATCTACACTGTCATGTTAATTGCAGCAATATTCACAATATCCAAGATATGGAAACCACCTAAATGTTTGTTGACAGATGACTAGATAAGAAAATGTGAGAGATATATATGTATATATTCAGCCTTAAAAAAGAAGGAAATCTGTAACAACATGGATGAACCTGGAGGACATCATGCTAAATGAAATAAGCTAGATAGAAGCAGATATACTTCATGATCTCACATGTGAAATGCAAAAACGTGGAACTTCTAAAAGCAGAGATTAGAATGATGGTTGCCAGGTTCTGACAGGTGGGGAAGATGGGGAGATGTTGGGCAGGGGGTACAATGTTTTAGTTACGTAGTATGAATAAGTTCTGAAGCTCTACTGTACAGCATTGTACCTGCAGTTAATAATACTATGTTATATACTTGAAATTTTCTAAGAGACTTAATCTTATGTGTTCTCACCACACACAAAGAAACTGTAACTACGAGAGGCAAAACATGTGTTAGTTATCGTGACTGTGGCAGTGACTGTGGCAATCATTTTGCAACCTATACATATATGAAACATGATGTTATTTCCCTTAAATATATACAATTTTTTATTTATCAATTGTACCACAATAAAGCTGGAAAAAAAGCAAGAAACAATAAGCTAGGAAAAAGAAAAAAAGAAAAGAACAAAAGGGGAAAGGTAGAGGCAGTAAAAATCGACATATACAAACCAAGCAGAGGAGGCTGACAGTGGACAGGGACTAAGAAAGGAAATTTTGAAGTGTGTACCTGAGGACAGGCTCAGCTATGCACTTTAGTAACAGGCTGTGGAGCATTCTAGACTCTTAGTGTGTCTGAAATGTGGCAGAGAACTTCATCTACTTTAATCCTGGAGTCTTTAGGCTACTCTGAATGGAGTAACTGGAGCTACCCAACAGCATAAAAATTAACTTCTAAGCCTAGGGATCAGGAACCAGAAGAACTAAATGGAATCAGTTGAAAGTGGTCTCATAGTTAGTTTACCCTTCCTTTGAGGTGTACATTCATATACCTATTAACAGGTTACTAACAACAATAAGATACAAGTATTTTTATATACATATAAATTATATATATTTTGTGTGAATTTATAAAATTCATATTTATAAAAATACAAATACATATAAATAAGTAAAACTTAGAGGGACTTCCCTGGTGTTCCAGTGGTAAAGAATCTGCCTTACTGGGCTTCCCTGATGGCGCAGTGGTTGGAAGTCCGCCTGCCGATGCAGGGGACACGGGTTCATGCCTCAGTCCAGGAAGATCCCACATGCCGTGGAGCGGCTGGGCCTGTGAGCCATGGCTGCTAAGCCTGTACGTCCGGAGCCTGTGCTCCACAACTGGAGAGGCCACAACAGTGAGAGGCCCACGTACCACACACACACAAAAAAGAATCCGCCTTCCAATGCAGGGGATGGAAGTTCCATCCCTGGTCGGTGAACTAATTAATATCCCACGTGCCATGGGGCAACTAAGCCTGCATGTCATAACTGGAGAAAAGCCCGCATGCCACAACAAAGAGCCGGGACGCCTCAAGGAAGACCCTGCATGCTGCAACTAAGACCCAATGCAGCCAAAAGAAATAAAGAAAAAAATAACTTGGAAATTAAACTATGTATTGACAAATTTATTTTCTATTTCAGAATTGTGGGATTGTAGGGTTACCATCAGAAGACTTAGAGCTCTTATCCCATAAATTACATAGTATGTAGGAGATCAGTTTGTCCGTAATATGAGAACATAGCATAGAGGGTAAGGATGATTTCAACACGATACTTTAAAATCATCCCAAAAGGAAAGAGATTCTAGTTATAATGGGATAAATGCGCCTGTCTTCTTATTCATTACCTTTGCATCTTTTCTTGCTTACCTGTAATATTTAAAATGATTTACATAACCTTTGAAATCTCTAAACTATCCCATGGAATAATGCTATTTCAATCTCTACTACTTTCTTACTCTATTATCCAATTAAAGTTAACTTCTGCTCAAATTCTGTGACATTATTTTATCAGAAATTAAATGTACGTTATCTGGGTCATGAAGTTGGAAACATATTAGGACTTTTTTTTTTTTTCTCTGTATGCAGGCCTCTCACTGCTGTGGCCTCTCCCGTTGCAGAGCACAGGCTCTGGACGTGTAGGCTCAGCGGCCATGGCTCACGGACCCAGCCGCTCCGCGGCATGTGAGATCTTCCCAGAGTGGGGCATGAACCATGTCCCCTGCATCAGCAGGAGGACTCTCAACCGCTGCGCCACTAGGGAAGCCCCAGGACATTTTTAAAGCTATACTTTTTTATTTTGTTTTTTTCCTCTAAAACAAAATATCTTTAGTGAATTGTGTCATTATTCTAAAACATCAAATTTTTCCAAAATCTGTTGAGATACAATAGAGTTAATATCTTTAATAAGTTAGTTAAAATGAAATCAGTTAATAAAGTTAATATTTTTAATGAGGTTGAATTTATAGCCATGCAGTCCTTTTAATACCTGGACATTTAGATGAAGGAAACAAAGTTTCTGATCAGGCTGATATTATAGTCATAATGGTTGCTACTAAAGATTCCTCAGTTTATCAGAGGATATTTTCAAGCTGTTTTGAGGATTGATTAACTTAATTTATAAAAATTCTAATAATATTGGTGATCTGACTTTTCAGATTAGAGATATAAAAAAATGTGAGGCTAATAATGCCATGTAATGTGGCAGACATTGTCTATATAATATCTAAAACGTTCTAATCACCCTACAGTTTAGGGCTAATTCTATTTTCATAATTCTGAAGGGAAAGTGAGCCATTTCTGAAGTGAGTGACTTCCTAAATCCCACAGGTGGATCTGGACTTAGAACCAAGAATTGTCTGCACCCAGAACCTAAACTCTTCTGATGACACCTTTCTATTTCCTAGTCTGAGAACAATGCTCACATTACAATTCAGTTCTTTACTAGGTGGGCAAAATGCTGTCATGAAGTAAGTTAGAGATATCTATGATATACCTGGTATGCACAGTTTTAAAAATGAAGAAATGCATTTCCAAAGGACTTTTTGGAGAAAATATTTCAAGTTAAATGCAATCTGTTGGGACTTAAATGAGAAAATTCCAATTTATTGGGACACTTATATTGATGGAAACGCACATTTCATGACTGCTACTTTTATATCAGCACAATCAAGGACTCTTTTAGAAAAACAATTACACATTTTCTTTCAGTATTTTTTTTATGTTGAGTTATTTTTTACTCTGTATTAGTGTGGGTTCTCCAGAGAAACAGAACCATTAGTGTTTGTTTCTTCATTCATTCTATTATATAAGTATATATTCATATATTCATTCATTCTATTATATATATTCATTCATATATATATGGAATTGGCTCATGTGATTTAGGAGTTTATGTCCCAGGAAGAGCAGTCCACCAGCAGTATCAGCTGATGGTCTAAGTTCCAGTACCAGTCTGAGTCCTAGGGCAGGAGAAGACTGTTCCAGTTTGGAGACAGTCAGGCAGAGAGAGAAAAATTTCTCTTACTCTGCCTTTCTTTTTCTGTTCAGGCTTTCATTGGATTGGGTGCAGCCCACCAACACTGGGCAAGGCCTTGGCTTTACTGGGTCTGTCCATTCAGATGTTACTCTCATCCAGAAACACCCTCACAGACACACCCAGAATGATGTTTAGCCAAATATCTGGGCACCCTGTAGCCTAGTCAAGGTGACACATAAAATTAACCATCTGAAACTTCTAGGAAAATTTCCATCAATTTTTGAGCACTTATTAATCTAACTATAGGGCACTATGAAGCACTCAATGTATAAATATACTTAACTACCTAGTTTTCAAAGAAAACATGGATTAATGTATATCTATCATGGCTTTTAATTAAAAATGACTTTCTTTCTCAAGATGCATTGTTTCTCTTTCTTTTTTACTTTTTAAATCTGAGATCAGAATATTCACTATAGAGCTACGCTAGCTACAGACTGGCCTCTAGGAAAGTAAATAATAATCATTATAACAAGAGCAGTCAGGCTGTGGTCCTCGAACTAAGCATTAGGTTACAGTGCTTAGAACTTATTTCCATTTAATTCAGGAGAGATTCTATAGCTATTTAGGTCAAATTTCGATATTGGCAGAGACCATATTCTTGAACTTGTCCTAGGAACCTCTGCAATTACTCTGTTGTGACGTTGGATTGAAGTGCTGGCTCAAGGTGAGGCATAGACAAGGTCCAATAGTGTGAAGAAGAGGTGTTGGAGACAAGCAGGTCACATGCAAGCAGCCACCTGGGAGATTCTGACAGCCCAGCAAGAGCAGTTCCCTGGTCAAGGCCGACCATGAAACCAAGGGTCCAAGGAAGAAACCACTGGACACTGTGCTTGGTGAACCAGTGCAGATGGGTGTCCTTCTACTCAACCCTTAGCAGCTGAAGCTCTCCTTCCTGAACGCTGTTGTGGCTCAAATATACCCTACTGGCTTTTGACCATCTTTTACAAGAAGCTCTTAAGAGTGGTATTTCAGGGGCTTCCCTGGTGGCTCAGTGGTTAAGAATCCACCTACCAGTGCAGGGGACATGGGTTCGAGCTCTGGTCTGGGAAGATCCCACATGTCACGGAGCAACTAAACTCGTGCTCCACAACTGCTGAGCCTGTGCTCAAGAGTCCGTGAGCCACAACAATTGAGCCCGTGCGCCACAACTACTGAAGCCTGCATGCGTAAAACCTGTGCTCCACAACAAGAGAAGCCACGACAAGGAAAAGCCCACACACCACAATGAAGAGTAGCCCCCGCTCGCCGCAACTAGAGAAAGCCCACGTGCAGCAACAAAGACCCAATGCAGCCAAAAAAAATAAATAAATAATGCTGTTGCACTCAAAGCCATCTTATTTTGTTTTACCCCCAAATCGGGAATACCCTTGAAGACAAAACTTATTACATAAGTGAAGATAACAATCAGGGTAGCCTGAAGCTGGAAATTAAACCTAAGAAAATAAATTCAGAACAATAAATTACTTTAATATTTTTATTTACATTGATAACTTTCAATTGTGCGAGGCACTCTAAATTTAATTGGCAGAAAAAAATATGAGTTTAGAAACTCCCCATTGTATGGCCAACAGGCACATGAAAAGCTGCTCAACATCACTATTAGAGAAATGCAACTCAAAACTACAGTGAGGTGTCGCCTCACACCGGTTAGAATGGTCATCATCAGAAAATCTACAAACAAGAAATGCTGGAGAGGGTGTGGAGAAAAGGGAACCCTCTTGCACTGTTGGTGGGAATGTAAATTGATACAGCCACTATGGAGGACAGTATGGAGGGTCCTCATAAAACTAAAAATAGAACTACCATATGACCCAGCAATCCTACTACTGAGCATATACCCAGAGAAAACCATAATTCAAAAAGAAACATGCACCCCAATGTTCACTGTAGCACTATTTACAATACCCAGGTCATGGAAGCAACCTAAATGCCCATCGACAGATGAATGGATAAAGAAGATGTGGTACATATATACAATGGAGTATTATTCAGCCATAAAAAGAATGAAATTGGGTCATTTGTCAAGACGTGGATGGATCTAGAGACTGTCATACAGAGTGAAGTAAGTCAGAAAGAGAAAAACAAATATCCTTTATTAATGCATACATGTGGGATCTAGAAAAATGGTACAGATGAACTGGTTTGCAAGGCAGAAACAGATTTAGAGAACAAACTTATGGACAGCAAGGGGGGAAAGAGGGGGGTGGGTGGTGGTGGTGTGATGAATTGGGAGATTGGGATTGACATATATACACTAATATATATAGAATGGATAACTAATAAGAACCTGCTGTATAAGAAAATAAATAAAACTTTAAAAAAATTAAAAAAAGAAACTTCCCATCATACACTAAATAGAGTTTCAGAAGTATTAATATTTTTTTTTCTAAAAGAACAAATAAACAGTTGTAATTCTTAAAGAAATTTATTGACTATCTGGTCTTCACAGCAGTGGGACATTTTACCTTAAGAAGGAAAGGAAGAAACCATTAACAAAATAGTTTAGTATATTTGACTCCTCAAGATAAAAAAAAATTTTGGTATATACCAAGCACCATAAACAAAGTAAATGACAAATGACACATGAGTAGTTGATTCAATGATTTCTAAAAACAAAATAACTAAGTATTTTAAAGTAAAAATAACCAACACTGGTTAGATTAAGGCTTAAGATACACACTGCTAGAATCATGTAAGTTGGTTTACCTGTATAGTTTTAAATAAATTGGTTCATAACTCTTCTTCCCATTATTTATCTCCAAAAATGATCTGAGGTGTTAATAAATATTTTTATGATGGTAGTATTTATAATACACTATATTATAAGCAAGGTACCCAAACATAACATGAATAATATGACACAGTCATAAAACAAACATTATTTCAAAAATTTTTATTGACATGGTAAATTTGTTTGCACAATTACTATTATTAAATTTTAACAAGCAGGTTAACAAAAAGATATCTGTATTAAAAACAAACATTGAAGCAACCTAAATGTCCATTGACAGAGGAATTCATAAGAAGATGTGGTACATATATGCAAAGGAATATTATTCAGCCATAAGAAGGAATAAAATAGTGCCATTTGTGAGATGTGGGTGGACTTAGAGATTGTCATACAGAGTGAGGTGAGTCAGAAAGAGAAAAACAAATATTGGATAATATCCCTTATATGTGGAATCTAGAAAAACGGTATGGATGAAGTTACTTTCAAAGCAGAAGTAGAGTCACACATGTAGGGAACAAACTTACGGTTACCAAGGGGGGACGTTGTGGGGGGGTGGGATGAATTGGGAGATGGGGACTGACATATACACACTATTGTTCATAAAATAGATAATTAATAAGAACCTACTCTGTAGCACAGGGAACTCTACTCAGTGCTCTGTAGTGACCTAACTGGAAAGGAAATCTAAAAAAGAGTGAATAAATGTATATGTATAACTGATCCACTTTGCTGCACAGCAGAAGCTAACACAACATTGTAAAGCAACTATACTCCAATAAAAATTAATTAAAATAAAACCCAGTAACATAATTTGTATATAGCAGCTGGAAAAAAACCCCAAACAAACAGCTTAGTGATTATTTTAGACTATGGAATTATGAGTATTTTTTTCTTTACATATTTCATATTTTTAAAGTTTTCTATAGTGAGTATGCATTTCTTTATATTAGGTAAATATTCACATTAAAAATAATGAGTTGGTCATTGGAATCATGATTAATTTTGTGGCCTGGCAGATGGGGGTTTTGTTGATATCATAAGGCCTTTGGCTTCCATTTGGAGTAAGACATGGGACCCGTGGAGAGTTGTGAGCAGAGGAGTGATGTTAGCTGACTTAGGTTTATAAATACCTGTTAACACTTTCCTGCACTTAACCTTTAAGGTGATGTTCTTCTGTCTGTACTAGTGCCTCATACAAGACACAACAAATGCAAGGGCATTTTTGTACCAAGCAGGTACAGAACTGGTTGAAGCATGTCAGGGGTAAGTACATGGGCATGCCTGAACTGTGTGAGTGGTGAGGACACCAGTAAACACTCTGGAGGGGAACCTGCTTCCTAGCGCCAAGTGATGGCTGTCATTGGAAATGGGGGCAAGTGTAACTTGATCTAACATTATCAAGAAGAATTGAAACTGTAGATTTTCATATGAATTTAAACTTTTACAATGTGAGGCAAACAGATGTGGGATAAATCTAGCTCTGGAATGTTCACTTGTAGGCTTTGTCTTGTTCTCATTCTTAGTGTTTTAGGATAATTTGTACTGTTCCAGTAGTTTCTTGAGAGCTGTCAGTACTGCCCTCCAGTTTTCTCTGTCACTCTGGATTTAATGTAGTTGGTTTATCTACCCATCTGTCTTATTTATTGATCTGGTTTGTTCTTGAGCCTATGCAATGCCTTTCCTGGACATTTTATTCTTCGTATTAATTGCACTGCATTGTACAGTTCATACTAAGTCAGTTAGGAAAAAAAAAAAAAGCTCAGTCTGCTCTTTTTATAACAATCTTTTTAGCTCAGGGACAAAAAAGGTACAAAAGATGTATTTTTTAGACCCTCAACACTTAAGAAATGCAGAATATGGCCATTTCTTAAGATTTAATCCTACATTTTATAATGGGGTCATTGAAATCTGAATTGAGACGTCTGGCCTACTTTTAATGAGGCCCCGCTCTTTTAATATAGCCTTTATTAAGAGAAATTTCCATTGGGAGGAGGAAAATGAGAGCAATATGATATAAATTGCAATTATGAAAGATTCTAATATGAATATAGAGACAATTTTCCAGAAAAAAAATTAGGTTGTGTTTATAAGAGACAGTAGACTAGCTACACATAAACAGATTATCTTTTGGAGTGGAACTAATGTCATATACCATAGACACATATGGCTATAGCTTAATTTTACGTTAATTCTTGTCATTAAAATCATCATAAAATTCTTTTTGAAAATAATCACTCTTTTAAAATAGGAACCTATACTTTTGTGTATGTTTAAAATACACAAATAATGGAACCAGAGAGTGTTTGGACTTGGTTCTCACAGTCATAGGGGGGTGGGGTGATGTTCTGGACAAAACGGGGGTGAAAATATGTCAAGAAAGAGACCATGCTTTACTCCTGTACTCCAGGAGAGCCCAGATACTCAAACCCTTACATCCTCCAGGGAAAGACTCAACAGAAATTGAACCAACTCAGACAAAAGACCTTCACACATTTGAACACTGACCCTCATTTCTGGTGGAAAAGCTCTATTTGCATCTGTGAACCCCATTGATTGGACACAAGCTGCAGTGACAGGCCACTTATTCAGTGCTTTACTCTTTTTTTTTTTTTTTTTTTTTTTTTTTGCGGTACGTGGGCCTCTCACAGTTGTGGCCTCTCCCGTTGCGGAGCACAGGCTCTGGACGCGCAGGCTCAGTGGCCATGGCTCACGGGCCCAGCCACTCTGCGGCATGTGGGATCTTCCCAGACTGGGACACAAACCCGTGCCCCCTGCCTTGGCAGGCGGATTCTCAACCACTGTGCCACCAGGGAAACCCAGTGCTTTACTCTTAAGTAAATTAACGAAAACCTCTAATATTATGAATCCAAATAAAAAGGGTAAACAAGGAACACAGGAAATTAAGACTTTCAGAGAGCAAAAGAAAACTTCAAAAAAAATATAAATTATTATCTTGAGAGAAATAGAATATATTGTATCTCTAAAACAAAATAAAAAGGAAATCAACAAAGAATCTCAGAAATTAAAAGTATGAGAAGCAAAATAAAAGTTCAATATATGAGTTTGAAATATAAAATTAAAGATAACAGAAAGTAAAAGTACAAAAATGGATAGTGAGAACTGAAAGAATTAAAAAGGTATAGAATCCATCTGTAAGACACAATGGCTTATAGGAATTCCAAAAATACAAAAATATCATGGGCAGAAATTAAATAAGAATATGTAATTGATTATTAAGTTTTTCAGAAATAAAGAATAAAGGACATGGTATCCAGATTTGGACCCAATTTCCCAGGACAGTGATTTGGAGGATATAGGTGCAGGCATAGCATTCGTTATTAATTTCTCAACATTGGGAATAAAGGCAAGATCTTTAAAGTTTCCAGAAAAGCAAAAAAACAAAACAGAGAAACAGGTGGCACATAAACAGTAGAGATAATAGGGAGTTAAAATGTCATTTCATTTTTAGTTTTTTAAGATATGATCCAGCAATCCCACTCCTGAGCATATATCCAGAGAAAACCATAATTCGAAAAGATACATGCACCCCAGCGTACATAGTAACACTACTTACAATAGCCAAGACATGGGAGCAACCTAAATGTCCATCAACAGATGAATGGATAAAGAAGATGTGATATTTATATACAATGGAATATTGATTAGCCATAAAAAAAAATGAAATAATGCTATTTACAGCAATGTGGATGGACCTAGAGATTACCATACTAAGTGAAGGAAGTCAGAGAAAGACAAATATCATATGAGATCACTTTATATGTGGAATCTAAAAAAAAAAATGATACAAATGAACTTAACAGAAACAGATCCACAGACATAGAAAACAAACTTATGGTTACCAAAGGGGATGGGGCAGGGAGAGATAAATCAAAAGTTCGGGATTAACATATACACAATACTATATATAAAGCAGAAAACCAACAAGAACCTATTAAATAACACAGGGAACTATACTCAATATTTTGTAATAACCTATAAGGCAAAAGAATCTGAAAAAAAATAGATATATATGTATGTATAACCGAATCACTTTGCTGTACACCTGAAATTAACAAAACATTGTAAATCAAGTAGACTTCAATAAAAAATAAGTAAACTTTGGGATTCCCTGGTGGCGCAGTGGTTGAGAGTCCACCTGCCGATGCAGGGGACCGGGTTCGTGCCCCGGTCTGGGAGAATCCCACATGCCGCGGAGCGGCTGAGCCCGTGAGCCATGGCCGCTGAGCCTGCGTGTCCGGAGCCTGTGCTCTGCAGCAGGAGAGGCCACAACAGTGAGAGGCCCATGTATGCAAAAAAAAAAAAAAAAAAAAAAAAAAAAAAAAAAAAGTAAATTTTTAAAAAGATTTAAAGAAAAAATAAATTCAAAGAAACTAAAGGTCTATGTTATCCAGTGAATACAAAACAAAAGGAATGTTATTTCATGGAGACATTCTAAACTAGATAATAAGATAAATTCCTTCAAATTTTTCAAGTAAAATGATTTTCCACCAAGAATTCTATACCTAACTAATCAATCCAGCATAAAGGTTGACTATAGACACTCTAAGACCAAAAAATTGCAAAAATTTGCTTCCCAGTATTCTTTCTCAGGAAGCTTCTAGGTGGTATACAGCAAAATGATATGTAAACAAAGAAAGAGGAAGATATGGGATCCGTAAAACATTAAATTCAGGGAGGGGTGAAGGGATTTTGCAGATTAATGACAAAGGGAAGTGCTCCCTGGTAATCTGTACATAAGCCCAGCAAGCAGCCAGTACAGAAGGTGGCTCACAGAGAAGAGGATATCCTCAGATATGTGGACATACCTAAAACTGTGCAGAATTCCAACTTAAAATTTTAAGATGCAGGTCTGATTTCTCAGAAATCAGAGAGAAATCTGTGACGCAAGTCATCATGTAGGGCTGCGCCTACAGAACTGTTGGGCCACACCCAGCACAAACGCCCTGCTCCAGCCCCAGGGGCACATGCTGGTAAACGGATGCCCTAAACTGGAGACAACTATCAAACCCAACTGGTCCCTGTCCAGGAAGCCTTGGACCTGCCGTCTCCTTCTCACTACCAGTGCTTCAGCATTTCCACCTGCAGTCTCGTGGACTCAGTGGCAAAGCAGGCACTCAAAGGACTGGTGTATCAGCACTGCAGTGCATCGGTCTGCCAGCCTGCTGGGGCACCATCTGTACAACAGCCTGTCCTGCCAGACGAGAAGAAGCTCTGACATTCATCTTCAGAACAGCACTGCTAGAATTTCTAGCCAGCGTCCCATGATTCTACTCCAAGCCACTCAGGACTCTTCAGAAAACTCCATTAAGTGTTCAAGGTCTCCTGTAGACTCCCAAGCTCTGTGGGTGGCTGGCCTTTCTGGAACCTGAATCATCGGAGCCTTGTTAGTGTCCCACCTGTCCATCAGGAAAGGGAGATGAGTTCCTCAGACCAAATGTGTTAATAAAACCAGATTGCACTACAAAAAAAAAAAAAAATTCTCTCTGATTTTCTCCAATCCAGAAGCAGATTAATGATGCCTCATTGTTTCCAAGTATTTACCAGTTCATTCTGGTTGCCCTTAGGACACTCAGTAGCTTTAAGGTGCTTCTTAGCAGTGTATATCTAACCTACTAGCTTGCAAGTCCCTAGAGGCTTTATCTTATTGATGCATACACCTGCAGTGCCTCTTGGAGAGATCATGGCATGGTAGGGCTTTAAAATATGGCTACATGTGGTTGGAAAGTCTTTGCCTGTTACTTCAACTTCAGAAAATATTTTGCTCTGGAACATTATTTTATGTTCATGAAACGAATTAGAATAGCAAACTCTATGTAATTATGGTATTGACTCAAAATTGAGAATGTTCATAGTTTTCATGTACCAATATAATATGTTCATTATATAGGGGTGTGTGTGTATAAAAGTTTCAAAAGAAGAATCATATGTAATGTTAAATTTAAATATCTTTCTCCATATAACACTAATAAGGGAATCTTGTTTTTCCCTGACTCAAAGCTGTTATTTAGGATTTTTTTCCATATATTCAGACCATTAGAAGTTTTGCCACACACAAAATGGATATTTTACTGATAGAATGCAACTGTTACCATGTATACATATATATAACCCCGAGCTACTAAAAATCACTAAATGCACCTAATGTTTCAGAAAGCATATATTTTTTAAAAATCACTTTTTAATTTATAGAGATCACTTTTTAGATGATCAAGTTATATCTTCCTGAAAATTAGACTTTTTTTTAATGAGAGGATATAGTACCTGTAATTCTTCTGTAAGCTACAACGAATTCATGAAAATTGGTATGGAATAAAGAAACTTAGAGTATGCTAAGTGCAAGTTTATGGGCCACTTAGAGAGCAGAAGATAACAGTAGGGATAGAGGAGGAAAAGAGTAAGTAATTATTCAGATAGGTGAGAATCCTTGTGTACAAGGTGGAAATCTAACGTTTCTGTGCCCAAAACCACAAAGATAAAGAATTTTTAAAAAAATATTTTTGATGGAAAGGATTACCGTGGAAGATTGCACAATTGCTGTTTTTGAAGGTCTTTGAATATAACATACATGTACGTCTGTAAAAACACATATTGTATATTTCTTATATACCACTGACCATGAATCTTACCTTTCAGAGATGTTGAATATGTAACTTACACGAATAGTATACAACTAGCAATTTTGATAGGTTCTGTGAGAGAGTGCTATGAGAATGCAAATGTTCTTTAATATGCTTAGTTTTCATATGTAAACTACCTGAAAGTCTCCAAGCATATTTTCCCCTAAAAACTAGCATTTATAAAGTGAACTTTCTGAGGTGCATTATTCACTAAGGCTCACTAAGTTTTAGTGTAAGAACAATGTACTTTTTCACAATTCCTGTCCAATACATTTAGAAAGACAGAATGATACTGTTATCTGTATTTGGCCCTTGGGGAAGTTGATTTACAGGGAGATTGAGTAACTTGTCAAAGAAATTTAAATCAGGAAAACTGGGGCTCTTTAGATCCAGGCACCAGTCATAGGACCGAGTTGTCAGGCTTGGCTTGTTGATAGAGAAAGGACCTAAGAAATTCAACTCCAGCCCCATCATTTTACACATGATAAAATTTAGGTCAAGGAACTTTCCCAGTGTCAGAAAAGTGTGGGAGCTGAATAGGTAAGCAGGTGACTTGATCTTAAGGCTTCTGTTCTCTTTCCTCCCCTATGCCATGATCAATGAGGTTAATTTTAGATTCCATCTCACTTTTAAAGGTTCTAATTTCTCTTTAAATTTAAATATTCCAGTCTGTAAGAGATTATAATTTTCCCTTCAACTACTTATACTTAATTAGGTATGATACTTGGTATTCACCCGAGCCTGAAAGATTCAGTAAAGGTGCAATCCCTGAGATACCTAGTCTGAGTCATGATTTTATCTTTTTCCTCCTGCTGGATTTTCTGTTAGAAGGAGGGCACCAACCTCACCTATTCTGGTTTGTTCCTTCCCAAATCCAGGCTATTTCATATTCAGGTTCACAGCGTATATTGTCCTTTGCACTGATTTTTGTGCAATCACAGGCTTCACTGTAAGATTATAGAAATACGTCTTGTGCTTCTGTCTTGGTTTTCTATGAAAGGCCTGTCCTACATTTATGTCCCTAATAACTCCCAACAAACATAAACTATATGGTGAGTGTTAAATAGAAGGGGTACACCGAATATAAGCAATCTATGTTTAATTCTGTGGAATTTTTTAACTTCATTTTTCTCTCCTGGGTATTATATATTCATTCTTAATTTTTTTAAAAAACATAAACATTACTACTGATCTGAATTCTGCATTCCTTTATTAACAGACACAAGTGCAAGGAAATGTGTACTTCCTCTTAATAAAAGTACATATAGTTTTTAATATTAAGGAGAATGTTTATCTAGTTGGTGATCTCTGCTTAACCATGTCAAGGAAGAACAAGAAACAAAGCAAAAGAGGTTTTGTGGTCTCTGCATCCTTAACCAATTCTGAAGTCTCTTTAAGGAAATAATACAAAACTATATTCATAAGAAACAAATTCATAAGAAAATGCAAATTTAAAAAACTGAAAAGGCTTCCCTGGTGGAGCACTGGTTGAGAGTCCGCCTGACGATGCAGGGGACACGGGTTCGTGCCCCGATCCAGGAAGATCCCACATGCCGCGGAGCAGGTGGGCCCCTGAGCCATGGCTGCTGAGCCTGCGCGTCCGGAGCCTGTGCTCCGCAACAAGAGAGGCCACGAAAGTGAGAGGCCTGCGTACCGCAAAAACAAAAGAAAACAAAACAAAAACAATAAAAAACCTGATAAATGCCACAAATGTCATGAAATTCAGAGCAATACCTTAATAATTTCAGTAGTTCAGTGACTGAGATAGCTTTTTAAAACACTTTTCTATATTTTTGACTGCCTACTTTTTTAATCTCTTCGGCATAAGACATTGATTTTATATTTTTTCCCCCTGAGAAAAATACGAAGTTAATTCAGTCTTCCCCTAGCATGTATTTTATTATTGATAGTCGAAATGAAGAATACATGCAACTTTGCACAACGGCCTATGTGCTGTTTGTAGTACTGCTCCAGGTTTGTGTTCTGAAAACCCAAGGGTCATGATAAATTCTATTTCATAAAATTCCCATCCATAAGAGAGAAAGTATGGTTGTTTGTCAAGTGTATTGCTGATAGCAGAGAACTTCTATTTTGACTAGGCATTGATGAGAACCAAATTCTCCACTTAGAGTTTTATAGGCCTGATGATTGGAATAATTTTCTACAGAACTCACATCATGCTCTGTATATTTGCAAATCTTTTTTTTTTTTCTCCTCTGCTACCCACATACTTCCACTACTGGGCACGGTAGGAGATGCTTTTATTGTGATAAAACCTTTGTGTGACAATACCTGGAAAATAACCAGCCAAGAGGATTCCAGGAATCCATTCCTCCCTTGGGAAGGACAGCAATGATACATTGATTACTCTGACTACATACCTAGATCTCACAAGACCCAAACTAAATGGATTCTTTAGTTACCTTCACCGTAGCTGGATCTCAGATTGCCCGTGGCCATTGTATTGTCACCCCATCTGATAGAGGCAAAACTGTCTTAGAAAGAGACAATGGACTTCACTGATTGCAACTGAAATATCTTATTTATGCAAATTTGACAAAATAAATTACCAGGTAAGCATATTGCTAGGTTCCCTCCCAGGATCTTAAGAAGATCCCTGCAGGTCCCCATTGTTTACCCATTCTATATATAGTAGTGTGTATATGTTAATCCCGAACTCCTAATTTACAATGGGGACCTGCTGTATAGCACAAGGAACTATACTCAATATCTTGTAATAACCTATAATGGAAAAGAATTTGAAAAAGAATAGATGTATCTCTCTCCTGTGTGTGTGTGTGTGTGTATGTATGTATGTATATATATATATATATATATATATATATATATATATATATATATATATGTAACTGAATCACTTTGCTGTACACTTGAAACTAATGCAGCATTGTAGATTAACTAGACTTCAATTTTAAAATAATGAAAAAAAAAAAAAAAAGGATCCCTGCAAGCAAGGGGCCCTAAAGCTGAAGCTCCATTGAATTCACAGGACATGAGCCTCTGGTCTCTGAAAGCTTGGAATCAGATTTGCAACCTACCTTGATCAATGGACTGTAGAACCTGATTGGAATACATTTCTGAAGTCTAGGCTTTTCTCTGGGATTGTTTAATCGTTCCATGGATGATTTCCCATTGTTTTAATTGTTGCTATGTCACTGTCATATTGTACACAGGCACAAAAGACACCCTCAGAGTTTTTCCCTGATGCAGGTTAAGGAAGGCCTGTTTACAGAGGTGTGGCTAGGGTTCCGGTGAAGTGCCCAGAGACTGGCTCAGTAGGAAGTTGTCAGCAGCTACCCCAGGCCTGGCAGGGTCAATGGCGGAAGTGCTAGCACTGGAGCCTGGGAGGCCTGAGGCCCCTAGGGGGAGGGATGGCGGACTCAGCTGGAATTAGAAGTGGGGCTTTAGGCAGAGCGCTCAGCAGCGGCCCCAGGTGGACCTCCTCAGGTCTCCTGCTGATGCCTCTCAACTGGCTGCTGCCAGGGGTCCGCCAGAGGCTCAGGGACCCTGGGTGCTGCAGTTCATAGGGTACAAAGCAGAGCCCAGAAAGGCAGACAATGGATATGGTGGGGGAACAAACCAGAGTTAACCAGCACAGGTTCCAAGTACCCTTGAAATAAAGTCTTGAATAATGCAGATTACTACTTGATTACCTGGGTACATGTCTATATGAATTTCTAACATTACCAGTAATTAAACTGTCTTTACCACTAATTGAAACTACATGAAGAAGAAAGCAACACTGCTGTCATTTTTGTTTGGTTTGTTTTGTTGCCTGTTCTGCTTTTTTGATGATGAGGCTAAAAGAAACAAAACAATTCAAAAAAGTCCATAAGGGGCTGTTGTTACCCAACCAAAACTGGGTCCACTTGCCCACGTGCTCAGTAAAGCTAATCTACTGACACCGGGTTGTGGTGAAGAGAAGTGCAGCATTTATTGTACTTCTGGTACCAGACAAGGAGAGTGGGGCCGCCAATGCTCAAAAAACTCCAAACTCTTGGATGGATTTCAGGGAAGCATTTTTAAAGCCCAGGTGAGCGAGGGTGGTTGCAGGTTATATGATCAGCTCATGCACAGTTCTCTGATTGGTTGATGGTGAGGTAACAGGGTGGTGTCACAGGGGTTAACATTATCAGTCCTTAGGCTCCAGTAGGTCTGGGGGCTACATGCTCAAGGTCATCAAGTAGTTAACTTCTTCCATTGGGTGGGGGTCTTAACATCTGTAAAACAACCCAGGAAATGTGCATCACACACTGTTATGTAGGTACTTCAGGAAGGGACTAAAGATTCTGTGGCTGCCACACGGCTGATTTCTTGTTTAAGTTGTTACCAGTTCTCCTGGTCCAGCTGCTACTTTTGTCACTATGTGTTCACATTCTTTCAATCATTAACTCTTTTTTTTTTTTTTTTTTTTTTTGTGGTCCGCGGGCCTCTCACTGTTGTGGCCTCTCCCGTTACGGAGCACTGGCTCCGGACACACAGGCTCAGCGGCCATGGCTCACGGGCCCAGCCGCTCCACAGCACACAGGATCCTCCCGGACCGGGGCATGAACCCGCGTCCCCTGCATTGGCAGGCGGACTCTCAACCACTGCGCCACCAGGGAAGCCCCCTCAATCATTAATTCTTGAGTCAGGACTTTGTGACTCATGGGAGGCATGGGAGACTTCAGCTTTTCCACAAACAACAGGCAGGCAGAGGACATGGGGGGAGGGTTCTGTCCTGGGAAAGCCCCATAGCATCCTTCTCGGTTACAGTGTGAAATCATAAAATCATGTAATACTGAGGGATTTATTGCTAAATATGTTTGTGAAGAATACATACTGTCAAAGGAGGGTGACTTGTAGTTTAAGCACACAATAAATTCCCCTGTGAACACAGAACAGCTTCCTGGCCCGGGACATCCGCCAGCCTGCCAACAGCATTTTGACTGTCTCGTCTCATGTCTTTTGCCGTTCCTGATGCTTATACTTACAGCTCCTGCACCAGCAACTTCCTAGAAAGCACTCTGTCCTGAGCCTTCTGGGCACAGTCCTTGTCCAGTGTGTTGGTGGTGACAGGATTACGTGGGTGTGACAGTAAAGCCCTTCTTGGCCAGGGAGAGACGGCCTTGCCTTTCCTCCCTGTCTGATTTCCTGGATCCTGCAATCCGAGAAGAAATGAATAATTGATGCGGGTGCAAATCTTAGACTTTATGTGCTACTGAGCTGCCAGGACCAACGTGTGGGACTAACTGCAACTCTGGTGTGTGTGGGAGGTTTTGTCCCCAAAAGATTTGAAAATATTATAATGCCCTTTTTTTCTTTGTGCGTTTGGAGGCATGGAAACACAGCTTAACATATATTTAGGGGATACAAGTTTCCTCCTCTCAGAATTTAAATCTTGAAGGAATAACTCCTTTTTGGGCGATATAATAATAGGTTTGCTGCCATCAGAATGAATGTTTCTGCCCACTTGTATGTTCTCCATAAACAGGATCAAATTCCTTTATATTTTAAATATATAGAAAAACTAAGAAGAAAAGTTTGCATTTCTAACCCCTGAATAATGTTAAACCATCAATTCTCTTGGGGTAATGGATGAATGTAGATTTTTGATTTAGAAAAGATTCAGTTTGATTCACTTTACTTGTTTTCTGAGATTGAGCTTGACTTCCAAGCCTAACTTTCATAATATGAGCTTGGATAACAGCTACCTTGTGTAAGGACTAAATATATTTACACAGGTTAAACTACTTCTATTTGGTATCTAGCATATGGTCGGCACCCCGAATATAACAGTTCCCTTTTTTTCATCTTTTCTCCATGCTTTGTTATTTTATGTCTGTTTTCCTATTCATTTCATAGAGAAGCCACTCTGGGTTACCCTTCCCTCTCCTCCCCTCCCCTCCTTGGTTACGTGATCGTTCTTGCAGCTTTGGTTGTATGAGATCCCCTGCCAGCATTCAGTGGGTATTCTGTGAGAATTGTCCACATGTATGGGTACTTTTGATGTATTTGTGGGAGGAAGTGAGCTGCATGTCCTTCTGTGCCGCCATCTTGGTCTCTGCCTCTGGGTTATACTTTTCTCAAGGAAAGGAATAAATTATTCAAAGAATTAAAAACGAATACCAGTAATCATTTTATAAAATGACTGTAATATTTTTTTCTAGACAACTGGGTGCTTTATCCAACAGTGGCACCTTATTCTACATATTTTAAGGACCTGATAAATATTTGCCCCAAATTATTTTCACTGATTTTAATTCACTTGTTATTGCTGTAGACTTTAGGATGAAGTAGATTAAAATACCCATAGGTTTAGATGTAATCATGTGCCCATTTTAGTTGTAGGGGCACCAGTTGAGTTTTTGAATGGATCTTAAACAAAATGAAATGTGTTATATAGAGGACATGACTATTTTTCTTAATTAAACGCCAGAATTGTAGAGGCATTGGGATGGGTTTCTCATCATGTTTGTTCTCTTCTCTCTGAAAATAGCTGCTGACTTTGTAAGAGTCTAAGGCTCAGCTGCAGGAACCTTCCAGAGCCTTGGAACAAGGAACTTGCATTTGGTCAACTGACAGATGAATGTGCAGTGTCTGAGTTTTATCCCTCTTGGGGAAATTTTTAAATTTATGTGTCTGTGACTTGCAGCAGCTTATATACACTGGTGGAAATTTCTTTATTATCCAGTATCTCAGTTAGTGAACTCCCCAGACTGAAGACCATGTATTTAAATTTAATATATTTTATATATACACCCACCAAAGTGTAATGGATTTTAAATGCATTGGTTCTTTAATTGCCACTTTCTTTTTTTTTTTGGCCGCATCACACGGTGTTTGGAACCTTAGTTTCCCGACCAGGGATCAAACCCGTGCCCCCTGCATTGCAAGAACAGGGTCTTAACCACTGGACCGCCAGGGAATTCCCCAATTGCCACTTTCTTATCCAACAATCTTAGGTATGATGGCAGTCATTGGAAAGACATTAATATAGTCGTCTTAAATTCATATTTCACATCATTAAAATAAATTCATAACTATCCATTTCAGATCACAGATTATTTCAGTACATAGATAGCTACAATAGGGGATAATGTTGACCATGAAATAATAACAGTAAGCACTTATTAAAGTGCCAATTTCTATTTCTACTCTGCCTGAGACTGAGTACTATTCTAAGCCTTAATTAAAAGGACCACAATTTATAAATATCTAAGTAAATTTAGCCCCCATTTAAAAAAAAAAAAATATATATATATATATATATATATATATATATATATATATATATATATATATATATATATATATATATATATATATATATATATGGATTGCTTATAAATTTGAAATGCATTATATTTTCCTAACAGATACTAATGAATTCAATGAAAGAACCTAGATCTTAATTCACAAATAAATGCTACCATATAGAGGATTGACAAAAGAATTGTCATATGTACACAATTACACAGCTGTGTACATACACATTCATATATACAAAATCTATGATGGATTAATTCCAATATTTAGACTGCTGTGTAATTATAAAAGGATTTTAATATTTATTCCTAAAATAATTTTAAATATATTCCCTAGGAAACTTGAAATAGGGTAAACATTTTCTAATGTTTGAAGTAACTATGCAAAATCTCTTGAAATCAGTTTTTAGAGTCCATTAGCTTTGATGTCATTTAAAATGCTGTTTACATATGGAATAACTACTTTGATTATTCCCTAGGAAGTTAATTTGGTGTTTAAAATAATGAAATCTGCTTTCTTCCACATTTAAAATGACAGAGAAAAAAAACCCGTAAAGAATAGCAGGACTGTAAGCTAGGATACTGAAAAAAATGTAATTCATGCTGCTCAAATTTTGTTTATGCTTCTAAGCTCCAAGGTTTTTTTTTTTTTTGTCTTTCTAATTTTAAGAAGTGAGACATTACATTTAAATATTCCGTATGTTACACGATGTCTGCACCTTGGTTAGAAAAAACCTGAAGTATACCAGAGGTTACTTAAACCTATACTGTAGCTACCCAAAAGCCCATGAAATACATATTCACCATCAATGGTCCTTAACTAATGCTGAAACCAAACCAGCAAAGGAAGCCTTAGGGATATTCTGAAGTGGTTGTTTGAGATCAGTATTGTCTGTTGGAGGTTATCATACATTTCATGGCTGTGTGTGTTACTAGAAGTTTGAAGCGGATAGAATTTCAAAACTCAATATTGTTTTAAAAAGTTTGCCTTTTGACTCTCACTCCTATTTTGAGATGTTGGAAAATGATTTTTCCTACTGCAAAGGAGGCTGTAAAGATAAATGAGAGTGGTAGCTACCCGTGCAGACAGAGTTGCCTCCTTAAAAATGTCAACAATGAGATAATGTTTTCAAAAGGGCTCTTAAGATCACAGACTTAAAACCACATACTGAAGAAAAAACAAACAATTTGTTGCTTGGTGCTTATATGACTACTCAGCTCCATGTAATCAATTTAAGGAAATTTAGAAGCTTCAAACAGGCAGCATGTTCAATTTTAAAGGTAACTGAATTTAAGGAAGGAAATAATAGTGGGAAATTGCTTGAGGTCAGATTTTTCTTGATAAAAATCTCCACTCTTTTGTGAGTTCAATGGGTGATATAGTTCATTGACCACATTTTTCCTCATATGTCCCTATATTTCCAACTCTGGGATTTAGGCTTATGAAAATGAATTGCACAACAAAGAGAGTAAATGAAATGAATTGCTAGTCTTGGGGGTTGGCCATCTATTGAAACATACCCAGTGTGAGAAGAACATTGCAATATTTTAAAGATGGTCTTCAACATTTAAGAAATTTAAAATTATTAAAAAGATATTGCTAGAACCTTGCATATTTTATAATATAAATCAGTTAACTAGAATATGGCATATCATTTTCCCCTGATTCCTTAGGAACGGTTTTGGATTTGCTTACAATTAAGTACTGCATGATACCATATACTCTTGTGTTTATTTTCCTATGATGTATATTGGTCTTTGATTTTCATGTATGTTTATGCCTATGAGTTAGCAAAATATATATTTTTTCATCCTGAACTTACGATATCAGCAGGAGTGGGTGTTCTAGACTAATCGACAAATTAGGTGCACATTAATCACCAGGAACACAGAGCATCTACCTTCAAATTTGGAAAGCACTCAAAAGTATCATTTGTGAATTTGGCACTGTTGACAAAATGGGCTTTTTTTTTTTTTTTTTTTTTTTTTTGCACAAGGCATAATGCCAGGGGCCTGGTGAATTGACATATGGAACCCTATTTGTAAGAAATTGTAAAGAATATGAATATCATTTCTCAACTTGGGTGTGGTAAGGCATATAGACCCATTTGGAATCACCATCCATTAAGATGGCAGAAAGTCAATTTCAGTGAGTTTCTGAGCCGACCCTTCCCCCTCAGTTCCCTGAGCTTTATCCAAGTTTGGGGTAACTGTATCAAGATATTGTTGTGGAAGTGGGGTGGAGGGAAGATGCGGCGGTGGCTAATCCATCTGGTTTCCAGGTCCTCTGTCTACACACTCAGAGGTCTGCTGAGATGGCCATCATCCCATATGGCCCTCAATTATTGTTCCCATAGGTTACCTCAGAGACATGCTGTGTTCCTGTCAGATCAACCTCTTAAGGTCTGGTGCCCTCTACTTTCCAAAGTTGGCAACATTTGATTATTTCCAGGCTACATTAGGGTAAGGAAATATGTACTCTGTGCTTTTCAAAATCCCAGCAACTGCCTACTTCCACTGCATCTCTGGATTCTATCCCATAATCACCAACTCCTTGCTCCCCAGACCAGGGTTCCCATCTTTAGAGAAAGCTTCAGTCTCCTTAACCCCCCCTCTCCTAAACATTGTGGGTACGCCTTGGACTTCTCTATGTGTCCCTATGGGTTTAGGCTTTCAGAAATTAAAGTCAGGAGTACTCCTTTCTTCTCTGTGTTGGGCTATTTTATATCTCCTGTTAGAAGGCAGCAGGGATGGTATAGTCTGCTGTCAGCGCTGTCCATAAAACTTGTGGTGATGTTGGAAATATTCTTTACCAGAGCCGTCCAGTGTGGTAGCCAATAGCTACACGTGGCTCTGAAACACTTGAAATGCGGCCAGTGAGACTGAGAAAATGAAGTTTTAATTTAATTCAGTTTTATTTGATTTACGTTTTAATTGCCACATGTGGCTAGTGGCTGCTATGTTGGCTAGCACAGGTAGCTGCTTGAATGTGGGGAAAGGACAAAAGGGAGACTTATGAGGCTTTTAAAGAAATGGCTATAATGACTAAATATCTGGCACTCCTAAAATCACATCTGGGAAGTGCTTTATAGCATGTTAAATATGAATTTTACTCATTGCAACTCAGATTGCCTGCAAGAAAAGCTTGTCCCTCTTTCTGAATAGATTCTACTTGTGCTCCTCTGTCACCAGTGGGTGCAGGTGAGTAGCAGGGAGAGCAGACGGGAAATCTAAACTTTCAGTGAAAGATCTCTTCTGACTAAATCCTCCTCTTTCATGAGAATTCTTTCCTTCACTTTCCAAGATGGCATCAGGATATGAAAGAAAGCCTACGGCTATGTCTTCTGGGGATGGGAAGGGGCCCCCTGGATTGCATGCCATTATCTAGGTCTCTTTCGGTCTCCTAAAGACTGGGGCTGGAGAGGTCTGGTGTCTGGGCATGGCTCACCCCCTGCTGCCAAAGTCCACAGCAGCTAGGACGCCTGGTCTGTTCTTGGTGGCTCTTGCTATGGGTCACCTCCCCTAGTCTAACCAGCGTTGATGGGATCAGACTGCTGGCTCTCTAGGACAGCATAGGAGAAGGTCTCTGAGAGTCCAGATAGTTTCTGCATCATTTCCCAGTGTTTTGGATCCTACAGAGGTAAAAAAACAGCCTGTGTGACATTAAATGTGGTGGTGAAGGAGCCACATGCTCAGATATTTTTCATCTCAGCCACATGCTCAGGTCTTCATCTGCACCTCTGGAATTTCTGTTGTGGATTCTCTCAGCCCCTACCCATATCTGGCTGAAGCCAAAGTGGTAGTTGCTTTACAGAGTCTGTTAACTGACTCCCCTCCTCTCCTCTGAAAGCTTTCCCTTCCTCTTCCTGCTTGGGCAGAACTTGTCTTACATCCTGTTATCAATGGTTAATAGTAAGCTTTCACAATCTGAATTAGCCAAGCTTGAGTCTTAATATTTAAAGGGAACTTTTAGAATTTCTCATTGTCTCTTTAGGCAAAGCCTGGCTTTTTCATAATTATTGTGTCACTGTAGAATCAATTGCCTATCTTTGAAATTAAAAGTGAATATTGTTTTTTTTTCCTGCATTAAAAATACAAAGGACCTATACAATGATATTAATATAGTCTATGAATTGGGGGCTTTAATTTTTTTATACTTTGTTATGTTTTTGAAAATTGAGATTTGTCACTTTTGTATCCTAAAAAATAAAGAGAAAATCTAAAAGGGAAAATTATGAAATTTTGCACAGCCTCATTTAAAAGTAAAATACAAACCACAACTGAATGAATGAGACTGTTTTGATAAAGAAAGCCCCGGAATTTCATATCTTATTGTTTGGACGAAAAACAAATCTCCTCCTGAGCTTCATTTTAAAATGTTTAACGAGAATCAGATGTTTCACATTATATGAAAAATTCTGAATCCTAAACACTTATGTAATTTTTGTCCTAATGATTATAAGTAATTAAGGGGCAGTTTCCAATCTGGCTCCAAAGAGTTGAACATTAAACGGTTTTAGAGATCATAAAGTATATACGTCCCTCAGTCAAGAAAATTAGCCATTTACTTATATATTATAGAAGATCAGTGTGAAGCAAATTAGCAAAGTTGTAGTTAACTTTGCTCGAGCATTTGCTTTAAAGAACATCTAGAAAGCCCCAGATTGTTTTGATTAATTAAAGGACGGTTCATTCTCCTGTAAATTGATGCTATCATAGTGTGGTGCTTCTTATTCTTGAAGGATTATCACCTGTCAGCTCAGTCAGTGGGAAAATAATAAAAAGACCCCAGGTGATGTAAAGGATCCTATGAAGGTATTCTCTGAGGGAGTGAGTGTGAGATGGATCAAACATGAGATCAAAATGTTCAGCCGTGATTTTATGTTAAATACAGCTTTTAATACTTCTGCTTAAAAATTAACACCATCCTTTTTGGTGGAACATCAATTTTACATTTATATTGACACAGGTAAATTCCATAAAATTGCTGTTTCACTTTAATTAACCAGTTGTTTCATGGTTCATTTCAGAATGAACCTCTGAAAATAAGGATTCTGTTATATTTAAAGTTAGAAATTTTTTTATACACTCTGCTTTTGGTCATCTTTATTGATATCCTTGCTTATATTAGTCCAAGTGGCAAATGACTGGCTTCTCCTCTCTGAGCTTGTAAACTAGTGTTTATTTACATTATTCGTTCTTATAAAAACACATGAAATACTTTTCTGTGCACATATTCTTTTTTCACTCATTTATCTTTATTTTAGGAGGCTAATTCCTCAAAATAACCTTCTTTCTTATTGACCCATCTGTTGTTGTTTTCTTTTTTTTATTTTTATTTTTTAAGACTTTTATTTTTAGAGCAGTTTTATATTTACAACAAAATAGGGAGAGCGGTATGGAAATTTCCTATATCCCAACTGCCCTAATATACACATAACCCCCTTATCAGTATCCCACACCAGAGGGGCGTATTGGTTACAATTGATGAGCCCTACTTTGACGCATCACATTCTCCTGAAGTCCATAGTTTACGTTAAAGTTCACTCATGGTGGTGTGCATTTTTTGGGTTTAAACAAATGTCTAATGACATGTATCTATCATTACGGTATCATAGAGATTATTTTTACTGCCCTAAAAATCCTCTGTGTTCTGCCTATTCAAGCCTGCCCTGGCCAACCCTGGAAATTGCTGGGTTTTTTTGTTTTTGTTTTTTTTTTACTGTCTCTGTAGATTTTCCTTTTCCAGAGGGTCATATAGTTGGAATTATATAGTCTGTCGCCTTTTCTGATTGGCTTCCTTCACTTAGTGTGCATTTACGTTTCCTCCATGTCTTTTTCATTACTTGGTAGCTCATTTCTTTTTAGCACTGAATAATATTCCAGTGTCTGATGCACCACACTTCGTTTATCTGTTCATCTGCTGGAGGACATCTTTGGTGCTTCCAGGTTTTGGCAATTAAGAATAAAGATGCCGGGCTTCCCTGGTGGCGCAGTGGTTGAGAGTCCGCCTGCCGATGCAGGGGACACGGGTTCGGGCCCCGGTCCGGGAGGATCCCACATGCCGCGGAGCGGCTGGGCCTGTGAGCCATGGCCGCTGGGCCTGCGCGTCCGGAGCCTGTGCTCCGCAACGGGAGAGGCCACAACAGTGAGAGGCCCACGAACTGCAAAAAAAAAAAAAAAACAAAAAAAAAAAGAATAAAGATGCCATAAACATCTGCATGCAAGTTTTTGCTTGGACATATGTTTTTAGCTCCTTTGGGTAAATACCAAGAAGCACGCTTGCTGGATAGCATGGTAAGAGTATATTTAGTTTTGTAGGAAACAGCCAAACTGTCTTCCACAGTGGCTGCACCCTTCTGCATCGCCAACAGTAATGAATGAGAGTTCCTGTTGCTCCACATCCTCACCAGCATTTGGTGGTGTCAGTGTTCTGGATTTTGGCCATTCTAATAGGGGATGCTGACTATTTTATTAAGAATTTCAATCATCCTAGTGGAATGACATAGCTGTTTGTTTTGGAATAATGGTGATCACTGTTTAGAAAGCAAGGATTCAACCATCCTCTGCCTTCCTTTTCTTCTCTTCAGTGCAAAATACTGGACAAGCACTGTTACTGTTGGTGGGTGACACAGTGCTGGTCACCTGTCATTTAATCATTAACCTTTGGTAAAACAGACACCTTTGAGCATTTTCCATATTGCCCTGATTCCCAGACACATGACTAGTTCTTTGCTCTTGAATATTTTCAAGTTCATATAATTTGTAATCAGAAGAACTTGAGGTTGAATTCTGGCTCCACCAATTTATATTCAAATAATGTTGTGCATGTTATTTGTAAGATCAACTAGAGTTTCTTCATCTGTAAAATTGGAATAATACCTACTGTTTAGGGTTACTGTAAGCATCAAATGGATGTATAGATTTACAGATATATATAGAAATTGATATAGATTACTGAACACAAAATATTATAGCTATTACAGTTAAATTATACTATAATATAATGATTACATGATTATCATTTGTGTCAGATTTGTAATTAACCAATGGAATACTAATTATATTTTAATTTTCCTGAATTGCCTTCCAATTTAGAACAGTTTTGAATTGAATGCTCTTTATCTAGTTGGTGGTGAGCAAACCTAGGAAAGGTCATCAAAACAGAAAAAAGTCAAGTCTTATACAAAGTATAAATGAGACAGTAATCATTTAAGAATGTTAATGATTATAACATAAAGGATAGGTATTAATGAGGAAAGACCAAATTGTAAAGAACTAAAATTATACCATGGTGAATTGAAATGAATTTTCCACGATAAATGGAAAACTTTGATCCATAGATAATATTACCTATTAATTGCTCTATTTTGTTGGTTTATCTAATCATCTTAGATCATTTATTTTGTTTATTTTATTCATTCTTTTCAGTCTTTGTTTATTTCAACTGATATCACTGAATATCTTACCATGTGATAGACAAAAAGCATCATTTTACTTTTCTGAGTGTTAGTGATGGGCATAGGGGCACTAGAACTGGTAATATAGAGAGAATATGGTTATCAATAATAGCATAAAATATGCTGGAGAGAGAGGGTGGTAGGAAAGCTAATAGCAGTGGTATTTATTCCAATCTGTGGGTTCGGAGAAGGTTCATGGAGGAGATGGTTATGTGATCAGCCTTGTGAGTTACAGGTAAAACAAAGCAAGAAGGACACAGATAACTGGCACAGGATAATAGGACCTGTTGAGTCAGAATCTAGAATAGGTATATCTGGGCACATGTATTATTAGTGCAAAGCTTCCCAGGTGATTCGCAGGTGATTCTGGTACATATCTACTGCTGTTTTTATTTCAACATAGAAGTCTCTAACTTTTCTGTAGTTTTTTTTTTTTCTCCAGAAAAACTACTTAACAAAATGCATATTAAAAATACCATTTTAAAAGGAAGAATTTATTTATGATGAAATCATTTCCTTGCACACTACGTATTTTGGACCACAAATCCTGAAAAGTCGAGTTCCATAATATGAATGGACATAAATCCTTCCCCATTTAACAGCAGCTGGGGAAACTTGTTCTTTGAATAAACACTGTATAATTTGCAGATACTTCAGGCTAATCTTAGATTGGTGTATCTATTTGTGTAAATTACTGCTATTGAGAAAAAAACAGCCACATAAATGAGGTAATTCTAAAGAGTAAATCCAACTAACATTCCTAGAAATGTTCAGAGTTCAATATTTCAAAAACTTTTTTAAAACCAAAGAGATATTCTTGGGATGTAGTGATTTATTTTGAATACTGGCAAAAGGGGATGAATCTTCATAGTTTGACTGATAAACATTTTAAGATTTTAGGATAAATTTGGGTGAAATTGAGAATGTATCATGTGCAGCAGCTGGTGGTGTTAGATCGATCACATTTTCTTCTGTTCATACAGGCTCTTCCTTTAACGTTCCATAGTTTCCTTTGATTTAAATGAGCGTCTCTCATTTGGAGAACCAAATCAGACCTGCTGGCCTGGGCACACAGTCACACACAAAATACAGACCCCCAGAACTGTGTATTAGCTTGAAAAACAAGAGGCAGAAGATGTATCACCACCCAGAGCAGGTGAGCGTATGCGAGATGTGCTCCTGGGACCCCCTACCCCGTGCCCAGCTCTAAGTGGTCATCCCAGGGCTGGAGGACAAACAAGAGACACCTGAGTCCCAGGTGCAGTTAGTGATTCCAGCAGAGGACAGTCTTCAACACTTAACACTTGCCTAGGTGTGGTCCCTCCTGTTCTCAAAGGCATCTCCACCCTTACCCCTGTGACTCAGATCCTTCTTTCACCTCTTTCACATCCTTCTTTCACTAGCCATCATTAGGAAGTCTGTACAACACATAAATGCACACATACACTAAGAAACCAGAGACTAGGGTTTCCCTGGTGGCTCAGTGGTTGAGAGTCCGCCTGCCGATGCAGGGGACACGAGTTCGTGCCCCAGTCCGGGAGGATCCCACATGCCACGGAGCGGCTGGGCCCGTGAGCCACGGCCGCTGAGCCTGCGCGTCCGGAGCCTGTGCTCCTCAATGGGAGAGGCCGCAACAGTGAGAGGCCCACATACCGCAAAAAAAGAAAAAAAAAAAAAAAAGAAACCAGAGACTAGAGGAGACAAAGGCATCAAAGAAAAAGTAAATGGACGAGGTTTGATCTTTAATGCAGAGTCAGATATTTATATAAATAATGCAGAAGCACGTACAGGTGTTTGGGTCAGGGAGCAGGGAGAAAGCCTGGTCCTGAATGAGGACTGTAATGTGGAGACAGGGCAAAAGGTCCAAATTCAGAAAGGTTTTGCCCACAGCAGATTTTCAAGTAGGTATCTCATAAATACACCGCCAAATATTTACACACTTTTAAAGTCATATAAAACACATTTTTGTTCAAAATAGATCTATTTTATTTTCAAAACATTTTTTTCACTTACTGCATTCAGTACAAGAAGAGATTAAAAAGAAAATCTATGCTGAGTGAGTTGGATTCAATTTAGTATTTCCCAATCATAGGAGAGTATAAAAGGGATCTGGTGTTATTTTTCTCCTCTAACTCCTGCAATTAAAACAAATACAAACTATATGCAGTGATACTTTATTTTTTTTAATGTGTGTATGTTTTTTTATTTTTTACCCATCCACCAACATCTAAACAGTTTTGAGTGTAAGAAAAACAAATAGAAAACCCTTTGATATATCAGTTGTTCGTTATCATGGGATTAAGGAACATTTGGGCCTTTTCCTTATTTGTAACTAGGATAAATAATTTATAACTTTTTTAGATTTAGTCCAGGAATTCTGTAGAACACATGAAAGCCTTAAGATATCCTAACTGATATCATTGATACTATACTGAAGCACCATGAAAAGCATTCTGAAATGATCTGAATAATCAATGAAACTTGACATTATGAAACTGTCATTTATTTTTGTCAGCAAGCAAATGGCCTCTGAAAAAATCACATAGTGTTGAAAAGGGTACAGTATTAAAACCAAGAAATCAATTATATTACCTGGATATTTCATAGCCAATGACTATACACTAATTTCAAATTAATGCTTGGGCCAAGGTTGACAAATAAACATGAATCTCTGCTAGCTCCCTCTCTCCTTTCCAGCAGTAGCCATCAACCACTACTCAGGCATCCTTCCCACCTGGTGCAAATGAGGACGCACAGTCACACTGGAGAGAAGGGAGAGGGACCCCAGGCTGTCACTACCAGTTGATCAGAACTGGCACAGAAGATGAACCCTATTCACCCTCCCCCTATTAGTGTGAATGTTTATATATATATATATATATATATATATATATATATATATATTAGACTGGGATAATGTTTTCATTAATGATAACATTCATACGGCATTTCTAAGATTTACATCCAAAAGAGCATATTGTATGTACATGCAATGGCCAGTCCAGGGTAACAAATTCAGATCACAGCTCCATTAAGACTATGGTTTGTCCAAATTAAATACATAATACTCATACCTCCTCCTTTCAACATGTACAATAAAAATCCACTCTTCCTCTTTTTAAGGGATATAAAATTGCGTTGGTAACTGCACGGATTAGAGGGGGAAAAATTCCCTCCTGGTGCTCCAGTGGTTAGGACTACGTGATTCCATTGCGGGGACACAGGTTTCATCCCTGCTCAGGGAACTAAGATCCTGCCAGCTGTGCTGTGCAGCCAAAAAAAACAACAAAAAAAACAACAACAACAACATTCAAAGCTTGTTTTGCAAGGTGTTTGTGGCTATGATTATAGCTCTGCCTCATCTCAAATTAACAGAACGTCTTCTTGAAAACTTGCTTCTTTTATTTAATGATCTCTCTTTCTCTCTTTTTTTTAACCACGTCTTGGTTCAGGGTTCTTGATTGGCAGCTTGCAAAACAAAAAAGTCATTCTTCTCCTGGGCTTTGAAAGCCATTTAAATTGGCTGTTCATTATTCTTCTGCCTCACTAAAGGAAATCTGAAGTTTCCCAGATCAAACGCTGCAGACACATGAGGCCAGGGAAATCCTCCTTTCCCACATTCACCCGTTGTCCTAATCACTTTTTAAAGATGGAAATGGTGTTCATAAACACCTGAGGTTTTCAGTTTGTGTTAGTTTTTTTTCCCCAGACTGGGGGAAGCAAAAGAGACTGGGGATGGTTGATTCTGGTTTCGAAGGATTGATAAATTGTCTTAGAATCTTCAAAATTTACTTTATATATAAATCTTTGAGTGCATTTATGCAATTCATCAAATTATTTTTTAACTCCTTAATGACTTGAGTGTCCGTGTACAGAGGCAGCCTGTTGGTGAGAGGGTCAGTCCTTCCTGCCCCCCAGAGTAGATCAGGAGTGGGCTAGGGAAGAATCTGAGGCCAAAAGGGCACAACAGTGAACTTCTTTAGGGTTCAATGTTAGGGCCTCTTAATATTTCAGGCCCATTAATAAGAATGTGTATGAAGCTGAGAGACTCTATAATCAGCCAAGATAAAAGTATCATAAATTTCTCATGGTAATATTTTGGTCTTTTGGAACTACTCAGAGTGGTTTCTGTTTTCCTAATTGCAAACTGGCTGATGCACTTGGATGAAATATAAAATATGTAGGATTTACTCTTATTTTCTGGATACATTTATGCATGGTTAGAAGTGGCATATCTTTTGTGTTCTTTTTGACGATTATTTCACAGAGTACTTAAGATAGATCTATGATTTTTAAAAATGTTTAAAGTACATCAAAATTATATGGTTTGATGGTTGTTGGGAAAGGTTAATAGTGGCTTGATATTAATAAAATAAGTATAATAACAGTAGAGTCAAGGTAGTGGGTCCACAGCTCTTTATTGTAAAATTCTTTCAAATTTGCTATATGTTTGAAAATGTTCATAATAAAATTTTGGAAAAAATATCAAATTTTGTAGATTCCAAAGCAATTTCTTTTTTGACATTCAGAATCAATGATTTACAGGAAATCCAAAAAAGAGGGGATATATGTACACTTACAGCTGATTCACTTTGCTGTACAGCAGAAACTAACACAACATCATAAAACAATATTTCAATAAAAATTTATTTAAAAATTAATAAAAAGAATCAGTGATTTACTTCACAATCAATAGTTTTTGTTCTCCCAATTAGCTAAGAGTTAATAAGAAAAGCATGTTTAAATACAATTTAAACAGTCTTTTTTATATACTACCACTATTTTGTAGTCACCAAAGGACTTTGAAACTTTGGGAGCATTGTCATATACTCATGAAGGCCAGATTCATAACTGAAATGTAAGAAATTAACATTGTTATTCATTTCACATAATTTCTAAGAGGAATTATGGCTAAAACTGAGGACCTTTCCTGTTTCAAGGATTTACTTGACACTTTTTTTTTTTTTTGCTGTACGCGGGCCTCTCACCGCCGTGGCCTCTCCCGTTGCGGAGCACAGGCTCCGGACACACAGGCTCCGCGGCCATGGCTCGCGGGCCCAGCCGCTCCGCGGCATGCGGGATCCTCCGGGATCGGGGCACGAACCCGTGTCCTCTGCATCGGCAGGCGGACTCCCAACCACTGCGCCACCAGGGAAGCCCTACTTGACACTTTTGCATAATGCCTAAAATATTAAATACAAGAAGCCTCACTGAAATTAGTATGTCATCCTATTGCATTTAAAGGAGGCCTTTGCATGAAGCTTATAAGAACAGTGTTGTTGATATGTAAGTCCCTAATACATGTTGATAACCTATTTGGTTATTTATATTTTACCATGAAGCACTGTCTGCATTTAATTTTTTAACTGAGATAATTCACATATAATATTGTGTAAATCTAAGGTGTACAACATATTGATTTGATACATTGTAGCATTAGCTAACACCTCTATGGGGTCATATAATTATCAGTTTTTTCTAGTGATGGAAAGGTCTAGTCACGTAGCAAGTGTAATGTTTAAAATACAGTTTTGTTGTCTATAATCACTGTATTGTGTATTAGATCTCCAGGACTTATTTATCTACTGCTTGCACGTTTTGTACCCTTAAACCACATCTCTACCATTCCCCTACTCCTGAGTCCGTGGTGCCCACTACTCCATTTTCTATTTTTTTGGGTGCTTTTGTTTTTCATTCCACATATAAGGGATATCCTACAGAATTTATCTCTCTCTGTCTGACTTATTTCACTTAGCATAATGTCCTCAAGGCCCATCCTGTCATAAATGACAGGATTTCCTTTTTTCTCATGGCTGAATATATTCCATAATATACATATACATATACATATATATATATATATATATACACACACACTATTAATCATATATATGATATATAATCATATATATTATATATATCATATAGCATATATATATTATATATATATATATATATATCATATATATATATACACACCTTATATTTTTATCCATTCATCTGTTGGTGGACACGGGTTGTTTCCATATCTTGGCTATTGTGAATGATGCTGTAATTAACATGGGAGTGCAGATATATCTTCAATATCCTGTTTTCATTTCCTTTGAATATACCCAGAAGTGGGGTTGCTGGATGATATGGTAGTTCTATTTTTTGTGTGTGTGGATTTTAAAGTTATTTAAAAAAATCAATCTTCAATTTTCTACATGAAATGTTTTGAAATTGCTTGAGTTCTTGATATATTTTACAATATGCATGTGATACATTTTACAATATATTAGTTTTGTAATCAGAAAAAATTAAGATAGTAAAAGTAAAAGTGATAAGCACATACTAGAGACAAGTTAAAAATTAGAGGGGAAAAATGGTAGTTCTATTTTTAATATTTTGAGGAATCGCCATACTGTTTTCCACATGTCTGTATTTAATTTACAGGTAGTAAATTAAAGTTTTTTTTTTAATAAAGTACGAGAAAGAGAGCCTCTGGAATATTGAGGTAAGCATGGTATTATTGAAGCATCAAGGCATATTAACCTCACGTATTATATATCTTTGTTGTTGTAAAAGTTTTGCTCTGTTTTTAGATTTGGGGCATTTAGAGAATAATGCCAACCTGATTATCATTCTCAAGTGAGCTTTCAAGAGTTCATTAAAAGTTAAGAAGAGAACAGCATGCTCTAGGAAGCAGCTATTTTTAACAGAACCAAATTTGAATTCACCTACTTTAAAGTTTTTCACTCTTGATTTTGTGTGTGTGTGTGTGGTACGTGGGCCTCTCACTGTTGTGGCCTCTCCCGTTGTGGAGCACAGGCTCTGGACACGCAGGCTCAGCGGCCATGGCTCACGGGCCCAGCTGCTCTGCGGCATGTGGATCTTCCTGGACCGGGGCACGAACCCGCGTCCCCTGCATCAGCGGGTGGACTCTCAACCACTGTGCCACCAGGGAAGCCCTAAAGCTTTTCACTCTTTTTAGAAAATATTTCTGTTAATAATTTTTAGATTATAAGTCTATTGAGGTTGCAGTTTATGGACCCATCTTGCAATGATCTGACATTTTTGCATCTGAGAATGAAATTCTTTCACTTCAAGAGCAGTCCAAATAAAGAAGCAGCGTATACAGGTTTGCTTTAAAAAACAAAGAAGCAAACAACCAAAGTCTCAAAATGTTCAGTTTAGTTGGGAGTCCTCAAATATATATACTTGTGCTTTGATTTGATAAATGGCTGCAAAATATTTTGCCATGTGGAAACCTCACTTTATGGCAAAGGGCTCCTTTTAAAAGTGAAAACTTTTAAAATTCCATTAAAAATAAAATCCTATAATATGAGGTATACTTTTGTCTTGGATTTAAATGAAAAAATAAAAACCAGTCCTTGAAAGTTGTAACATCTTCTTAGTAATTTAGCTACATCATAAACAGTATATTTCAAATGTACTTACAAGTATGTTAGTATAGATTTATTTGAAGAAATACTAGAAAAAATAGTTTTGAGATTACAAATGCATTTAAGAATAGTTACTGGACAAAGGAATGCTATATTTTTGAAATATCATGCCTGGAACAGATCACAGATCTCTAGGCTATGGTTTCCTTTATCTGGAATGTGCATGCTTCTCTTTCACTTGTTCAGCTACCCTTTGCTCTTTGGTACCAGCTTAGAGTTACTTTCTCTTGGTCTGTTTCCCTGTACCTGAAAACTGGCTCATCTATGTTATTATTTTCTCCCAAGTATAGCACTCTGTAGTGCTTACTACTGTGTTGACTTGTATATTTCCTCCCCTAGGATCTAAGCCCAAATTGGGCAGGGATTGTTTTCTCCAGTGCCCATTCGTTGCTGCTTGTAGCCCCTCTGGAACAAAGTAAGTGCTCAGTGAATTGGAACAGTTGACTTATATCCTCTGAAGCCTGCCTTCTCTCAGGGCCATTCTAATTCCAGTCAGCATTTCAGCAGTCTTGAAAGAGAGCAAACTAATTTCAGGGCCCTCCCTTTTCTTTTCCATAGTATGTGTGTTTCTTTGAAGAGTGCTGGTAGAGTCAGTCTAGGTTGACGATTCTAGGTCTCTCTGGGTCAGTCAGTGGCCTCTAGGAAGCAGATGTATGGTTTCATTGAAGAAAGTTTAATGAAGGGCCATTTAGAGGTGTGGGCAGGCTTAAGTTGACCAAGCCGAGATAGGAAGCGCTCAAGGGCTCGTGTTAAGGAAAAAAAAATTGGCCAGGACTTAAAGCGACAAAAACAGATTTTATTCAGGAACTGCTGAAATAGAGGAAGAGAGTCCTCGGTACAGAACTGGACTTGATTCTGAGTACAGCATGGACAGTGGGAACTTATAGCCCAGGAGCAGGGTTGGGTCAGTGGATGGAACACTGCTATAAAGTGGTGGAAGGGAGGTGTTTGGCTAAACTGCTGTGACAAGATGCTTAAGAAGGTAGGCTAGTGTGATCAGGTGTCACCTGGAGGATCCAGATGATCATCACCTTGGTCAGATATCAACGTGATCAGATATTGAGGGTGTGGGATTCTCTGTAAACTGACTTAGCAGAATTTTTGCTAAAATCGGGCAATGCCAAGATGGACACAGCAGTTCAAAAGTTGAGGCATGGTTGAGAAGAGGGTTCAAAGGAGCCAGGCCAGACGGAAGCTGTTACCATCTCTAACCCTGAGGGGCAGAGGGAAGGACACTGCAGGAGCTGGGGCTTGCAGGAGGCTGCTGCTAAAATTCTGACCCCGTGAAAAACGGAGCTGGGTGTGGGGAGGATTGGAGAGTGAAGAATAAATACCCCAGTTGGCCAACCCAACAGGAGGCCAGGCAGCAAGGGAGTCCATGTATAGAGGTCATCCTCCTGAGCAAAGGGCCAGGCAGAAGAGGGCACACGAGACAGGAGGGGTCACTGGGGACTAATCATGCATACTCTCACTGGCTGGTGCCTTTAGACAAATAGTTCATTCCCTTGAAAGCCATTTTCTCATCAATAAAATGTGAACAGTAAGACCTAATTTGTAGTCATAAGATTGAAAGAAAGAAAAATATGTAAGTCACTTAGCATACATCAGTCTCTATAATTTCCTTGTTCTTGGTGTTCTGAGCATAGACACAATTTAAATCTCTCAGGTTCCTAACCTTTGAACTTTCTTCTGATTTGAGAGTTACCTTCTAAGTCAAATATATCAAGAATGGGCTGAAGACATTAAAGATACGGCAATGTAATTAAAGCAGAAAAACAATTTAATTTGGTGAAAGTAAACTTTTGCTTTACCTAGCCTGTGAGAAAGTGAAGCTTGTTGTGAATAAGGAAGGGACTGCGTGTGTACAGCACGATGTACCTCTGTGTGTCTGTGTGGCCGCAGTGTTTGATCACATGCTCTGAGCCAAGCTGGCGGGTTCATATCCTGTCTCTGCCACTTACTACCTCTGTGACCTTCAGCAAGTTACTGAATATCTCTGTGTGTTCATTTCCACATCTGTGTAAATGGGGATAACAGTATTTTTTGTTGTGGAATAAGATGAGATGTACAAGTTGTGAGAACAAGTCCTGGGATGTAATAAAGATTTATTCAATATTAGTATTACTCCTTGGATATGTAATAATTTTTAATGCATACATATTATTATATATCCACCAATAAGTAATTCAATTATAATTAAGTTTGTTTTGACTGAAGGATTTTGCTGACAATGACTCTACCAGTGACAAAAAGGTCTTCTTTTGTTTTTGTATAGCCCATTTGAACTGATCATCTGATGGATTATATTGACATTGGCCTTGAAACAAAGGTGAAATAGAGTTTAAATCATATCTTCTTGGATTAATTGTGCTCTGTAGTTATCTTCCTTCCTAACACCACATCTGCATTGTGTATCCAAATACCTTAAGAAACTCATTTGGTTAAATATTTTCTGTTAAAAGTGAGGTAAGATCATTTGTGTATTTATGCATGTGTGTGTATGTGTGTGTGTGTATGTGAAGAGATAGTTTTCAAGTATAAACAGTTTATTATTATAAACAATCATACTCTGAACAAAGACCAAATGGGTTTATTTTTATCCATGTGTCAGTTGTTCCTAGTTTACATGTTTACATGTTCAATTGCTATAATCCAATCAGATGGGCTAAAGATTAAAATATAATTTCATGTAAGTATGAGTTGAAGTAATTACACTTATAAATTATTGAGAAATAATCTTTGTTCTTATTTGAAATAAATTCATCAAATCATTATAATGGCATTAACTGGTAAATGGAAGAATGAAGTTGGGCAAGTTATTTTTAGGAGGACGTCTAGCAGTGTAGGGGCAGTAAGAGATTAATTATTCTGATCTGAACCCCTCCCCCCCATCAGAGTGATACCAACCAGGATTCTCAACCGTCCCCCATCAAGAGAAGTTGATCAGAGCCCAGACATGAAATTCAGGCAAGGTTTTACTGGGACACCTGCTGCAGCAGGGAAGAGTGAAAACAAGTAACAGGTTCCCTTGCTGGCTCTCCAAGGTGGGGCCAGCTGGTTCCATTATATGGCGTGAGGGTAGGGTTGTGTCCAGGGGTCAGGTCAAGGGGTGGCTTAGGTGGTGTGCCCACCCCTTTGGTGGTGATGAGTGCGGGGGCATGGGCGGTGCCCTGCTTTTGCTCCCGACACACTGTTTTTGTCCCTGCTCTTCATAAGTGACGGGTTTTTTTTTTGTACTTTTAGTATCGTCTTGTCCATAATTTGCTCCAACTGTGCATGCACACAGTTATTTTTAGTCCCTTGTGGTTTATTTGTATCTGTGCCTTGAGGACAGGTTTGTCCAGGTGTAGCAAAGGGTCCCAGGTCCCAGGTCCCAGCCTGTCTCAAGAGCACTGGCCTGCTGTCCTAGCTAAGAAAAAGGCATTTCTCCACCAAGATTTCTGGAAGGCTCAGTTCACGGACACATACATTCCATAAAAATATCAGAAGTTCGGATCATCACACATTGTTAGATTTTTTTATTTTTTTATTTTTTTTATTTTTTTTATTTTATTTTTTTTTTTATTTATTTATTTTTTCTGTACGCGGGCCTCTCACTGCTGTGGCCTCTCCCGTTGCGGAGCACAGGCTCCGGACACACAGGCTCCGCGGCCATGGCTCGCGGGCCCAGCCGCTCCGCGGCATGTGGGATCCTCCGGGATCGGGGCACGAACCCGCGTCCCCCGCATCGGCAGGCGGACTCTCAACCACTGCGCCACCAGGGAGGCCCCATTGTTAGATTTTTAAGACACAAAAACTAAAGATACTTCTAATGAAAGAGGTCTACCTTTAAAAAGATCTTAACCACTGACATCTATCCTGAATATTTAAACAAATATTTTGAATTATTTCAGGAATACCTAATTAAGAACAAGATAATGGCTGACTCTTAATACATATCAGGTTTGAAGCTTCACTTGATTTTATTTTTAAAATAGGTTTATTTTACCAAAAAATTAAGCAAATGTTTCATACTTGCAAATGGTGTCTTATGAACTTCTGAAAGTGAGCTTCTTTTTAAAGAGCTTGATTCACATCAATGCCTATTATCAACCTGTACCTAATATGATTTTCTTATTTAATAGCATTGAAATCAGCAAAAAACCTTTCTGCCTCACTCAGGGCCACAGACACTAGGGCTAGGATGGGAGGGAAAGCATTTCCCAGGCACTCCTTCAGTGAGGATTCCTTTAAAATGTAGGTGGTTCTTTAAAGCTCAGTGCTTTGGACATTTTGAACCTTTGCTTCATTGACCACATTCTTTCTAAAATACCTTTCAATTTAAAACAGGAGATAATTGTAATACCTTAAAGCAAATGAGATGTTATTGCAATAATTAAATCCAAAATGAGATGCAGGTACATTAGCCTCACTGCTGTGTCCGCCTGTTAATAGTGACTCCCGTTCCCATTGGTCACATTGATTTCTTTCTTTTCCAGTTGAGGTGAAGTACTGCATAGTAATCGTATTCTAATGCATTTTACAAGAGGTAAAATGTACATTAAGCTCTATCACACTATTTTAAATTAATCTAGCTTTGCAAAAATTATAATAATTATATGATGTTGCTTTCCTCCCATGCAAATATGTATCAGATTTAAGAAAATAATTTTACATAACAATAACATTACTTGAATACTAAGTGCATGCTTTTCCACTAATGAATCTGTTAGTAGAATCAGGGGGCTTTTTCTTAGCTCTCTCAAGCTTCAGAAACTTTTCAGTGTTTAAAATGTGCCTCAGTGTTATAGCTGAGTTTACAGAGCCTGTGGACTGGGAGGGTATACGGTTGGCTATGCCAAGAGGAGAAAGCATCTATTTTCTCCAAATAGTGTGATTTTTTAGGGGGGGGTATTTTCATCAAGGACACAGCTCCTATATTAAAATATTAAACTGGGATACGTTATTTGTGTCACAGTACATAGGCAAAAGGAAGTTTCTGTTTATAGACTTGACCTAAATGTACGAATTCTCTTGAAGGACTACTTCAGGTCGATGGGTTTTTCTTTTGGTGTAGATGATTATGCTCTTTGGTTCCTAAGAAGCTGAAACGCACTATGTTTTTCCTACTCCTCATTTTAGCCCTTGCTTATGTCTTCCTTTTATCTTAAGTCTTATTGCTGTTTTCTTCCTTTTATTTTAATCTTACATTAATAAAAATACAAATAATAATAAAAAAAGAATAACTGACACATTAACACTTACTGTACACTTACTGGGTGATGGACTCTGGTTATTACTTTGAAAGATTATTGCCCTTAATCCTCACAATAAACATATAAAATGGAGGTTCTTATTATCTATATTTTATAAGCAAAAACTCCGCTGGTGGTGGAGTCATTTACCTGGTGTCCTACAGCAGATGTCCCCATAGGTGGTCTGGCTCCAGGTTTCATCCTGTCAACTTCTCCATCATCCTGAGGTTACAGGGGCTGGTGGGTGGATGCCGGGAGTAGAGTAAAATCAAAGATGTAGGCTGTGTTTTTTTCAAAAGTGTTTCAGATATAACCTTGAACCTGCGCTCGTCTCAGAAGAATCAGCGAAACCTCATTCCCTGAAATCCCCTTTCATCCCCTGATTCTTTTTGTATGTCATTAAATCCACTTCAGAGCTGGTGCTATGAGTTTCTGTTTTCTTGCCCCCTGGTTCACCGTGTCCAGCCTGTTCTGCAACAACTTTTACTCTGGGTGGTTCTCAGTCTTCTGTTCCTGCTCTTGTTTTGTATTGAGTGTGGCATTTCTAGCGATTAGTGCCATCTGTTATTTGGGTTTATCTGGCTTCCGGTGGCAGATGCACTTTTCCTTTTGTTTAAAGAAGAACCAGGTTCCATTTCCTACATGTACGCCATTGTTAGGATGTTTCTAGTTTAAGGCAGAAACTTCTCTCTTGCTGCTGCAAGGAAGTTGAGGGGATGGTCCGGGAACAGTGCTGGTGTAGCATCCCAGCCCCTGTGGGTGCATCTCTACTGAGCTTGCTGTGGGCCATTCCTTTTGCAGAAGCCACTAATGATCAGAGGGCAGCCGCAACTTCTACCCTAGTTTCAGAGCCTTAGACTAGGGGATGGCTCTGCCCAGGGTTCCCATCATTCCCTTACTGTAGGTTCAGCTGGTTGGTCTTCATGGAAATTGGACTCCCAGACGTGTGCATTGATAGTTTTAAATCTCCCTGAGGGCTTCCCACCCACACCCCGCACAGTAGTTTTCTTTCTGGGATCCCTTGTCTTTTCTCCTTCCCTTCCATTTCTTGAAATAAAAGAAAGACTTTGGTGGGAAGTTAACTACCCTAATTTCCACTCTCCCTTCTCACCCCTCAGGCTGCTGTGAATTTGACCCCAGTGAGTCTCTGTCTGTGTCTATACATCCTTTGTTTTCCACCCAGGCCAGTTCTCTTCATCCTTATGGAATGAGGGCAACTGATGCTATCTTTATCTTTCTAGATCCCAGATCCATAACTTAAGGCCTTATTTCTTTCCTCCTGCCAAGGCTGTGAACTGCTTGCATTTCTCTCTCTCTCACTTTTACACCTCCTCTAACATTTTCTTTGTCTTGGACTCCTTTTCCCTCCAGAAGACTGGTAAACTGTTTATAATTTCGAATCTCTTTTTCACCATACAGTTTTTATAAACAACACATAAAATGATTTCTAGTTTGTATGAGTTCTTATGATTAGTTCATGGGAAAGCAAGTGGAATTTACAAAATAAGCAAATAATGAGAATCATGGAAATGAAAACCTTCTGAAGGCTTAATTCAAATTGAAATAGGAACTAAGTGTGCTTTCTAATATTCCCCACAGCTGCCCCTTGACTTTCTGCATGGGTGCCCCCTGCCAGCCTCTGGTTTTTATCTGGGGTTCAGCCTGCCCAGAAAAGCCAATGAGATTTTAGCTCCAGGAGAATGAGGCTGACCTGGCTGTTGGGTCAGCTGTCAGCCTGTCCTGTCCAGACTGCTTGCTGGCCCACTGCTGCTTTCATTCTCTGCAGCCACTCTGATTAATTCACACCCATGACCACTGATAAACTTAGGTCTGCACAGGGACTCATCACATCACCCAGAGAAACATGGTTCTTGTCCCTTAGTACATTAAACCTAATTAACATGAAAATTTTTGTAAACTAAACACTGTGAAATTACCTTACTTAATGAGATAGGGTTGGAAGTAGTGGCTTTTAAGGGAACATGATTTGTTTGGAAGGCATATTTTGTTTGTCTTGGTTTTATTTTTTTTTAAGGAAGTATAGTTGACTTACAATGTTATATTAGTTTGGAAAGGCATAGTTTTTTATTTATTGGAGTATAGTTGATTTACAATGTGGTATTAGGTTCTGCTGTACAGCGAAGTGAATCAGTTATACATATATCCACTCTTTTTAAAATTATTTTCCCATATAGGCCATTACAGAGTATTGAGTAGAGTTCCCTGTGCTATACAGTAGGTCCTTATTAGTTATCTGTTTTATATATGGTAGTGTGTGTATGTCAATCCTAATCTTCCAATTTATCCATACTTTTAACGTGACTATATCTTAAAGATTCTGTCTGTTCTTAGCTTGAAATATTATGCTATGGAAACAAAAGATAACTCTGGGATGAATGTCCTTGAAAAGTATGAACCAAAGTTCCAAAAATAATGACTGAGGCCAAAATATTATTAATACATTTATTGACTTCCAAAGTGCACTAAAATTTTTTTATGGAATGGAAGTCAAGCAGAGGCTTAATTTATGTGTGGAACATCATTATTTTGCAACTTGTCTGAGTTCAGCAGAAATAAAAGACCTTTTATAAATAAATAGGCAGGGCTTCCTTGTGGCACAGTGGTTGGGAATCCACCTGCCAATGCAGGGGACACAGGTTCGAGCCCTGGTCTGGGAAGACCCCACGTGCCGTGGAGCAACTAAGCCTGTGAGCCACAACTACTGAGACTGTGCTCTAGTGCCTGTGAGCCACAACTACTGAGCCCACGTGCCACAACTACTGAAGCCTGCGCGCCTGGAGCCTGTGCTCAGCAACAAGAGAAGCCACCTCAATGAGAAGTCCGTGTACTGCAATGAAGAGCAGCCCCCACTAGCCTAAACTAGAGAAAGCCCGCACGCAGCAAAAAAGACCCAATGCAGTCAAAAATAAATAAATAAAATAAATAAAGAGGCAGCAATTTCTGGTGACTATAACCGAGAGGGCAAAGAGTGTTACTGAACTGGACTTGGGTGTGCTCGCCCGCAGTGCAGGAAAGCCCATCTACTGGCACTGCATTGTGATGAAGGAAAGTCCAGCATTTATTGCAGGTGCCAAGCAAGGAGAAAGGGCAGCCAGTGCTCAAAAGACCTGGACTCTCCAATGGCTTTCAGGGAAGGGTTTTTAAAGGCAAGGTTTGGGATGAGAGTTGCAGCTCATGGACTTTATTTCAATTTTCTTTTAATTAAATTATAGTTAACTTACAATGTGTTAGTTTTAAGTGTACAAGTGATTCAGTTATATATACATATATAAAAATATATATATTCTTTTCTAGATTCATTTCCACTATAGGTTATTACAAGATATTGAGTATAGTTCCCTGTGCTATACAATAGGTCCTTGTTGTTTACCTATTTTATATATAGTAGTGTGTATCTCTTAATTTATCCCAGACTCCTAATTTATCCCCCTCACCCCCGGCCACTATCCCCTTTGGTAACAATAAGTTGGTTGGTTGGTTGGTGGTGAGGTAACAGGGTGATGTTGTTTCTGGAATCTTAGTCATCAGCCTTCTGGTTTCAGTCAGTCAGGGGTCTACGTGCCTGTGGTCAGCATGTAGTCACCATCCTCCACCTGGGTGAGGGTCTTGGTTTCTGCATAGTGGCGACTCAAAGATTTGTCACTGTCAAGGCCTCCCAGGGTCCTGCTGGGTTTCAAGGGCACAACTATATTAATGTTTTTGGTCTTGGCCTTCACCACAGGCATTTCAATAGTTACTATTTAAAATTCATTTTAAACTCCTTTTTTTTTTCATTTTAATAGCTTTGCTTCTAACACGAGAATGCCAAATGTGAATTTTTGCCTCTAGCATATTTTATTATTTACCTGGTCAAAATCACTAGGAATCTGTATTCTTATACTAGTACCCTGCATATCTCAGAAATCAGGAGGAGAAAGAATGTAGGGGTAAAAATGAGAAGTTATGAAAAGGAATGTTGTGAAAAGGAGGATGGATGGAGACAAAGAGGTAGAAATATAGGAGAAAGTATTGGCGAAAAGGACACCATGGACAGACAAGGAAAAACAGAGAAAAACATGAAAGAGAAGTTCAGTAAATTATGACTTTGGATGTTTAGACCAGTTGAATGGATTTTTCTCTTTCCTATCTACTTGGATAATAGTCATTCTCAACTTTTATCACTGTTATTTGGAATCCCTCTATAATAGTTAAGAGAACCCCTTTCTTCCTTGGAAGCAGCTTGCCAGCTTCAATTTTCAGGGTTCAAAATTTTGATGTTTTAAAATAAATCTTATTGAATACTGATAGTTTTGCTGAAGGATGAAATAATTTTTTTATAGATTTGTTTTGGGACTTACAGATTTTGGTTAGTTTATTATACGGGCGTAAACACCTCAAATACTGGCAGAAAATATTTTTTGTTTGTTTGTTTTTGTTTTTGGATTATTAAGGCTACCTTGTACCCAAAATAGCTGAAGGTTATATTTTGAATCAGCAGATATTTTGTACTTCTCAGCCGTTTCTTTCAAATCAAATTCAGCTTTATGGTCTAATTAGGGAAAACATATGGTGTGAACAACAATAACAAAACGACACCTTGATGGAAAAGAAAAGGCTCAGAGGTAAATGGATTAGGCACTTTAACACAATTTTCAATTTTTGTGAGCACTCATTCAGAGAATGTTGTTCTGAGTCATAAAACCAGAGCGCCCGCCATTTGACTACCTGCTCCCACTGCAAACACTCCGTGCACTCATACCTGGAAGATTCCAGTTCCCTTTCCACTGTACCCTGGAGTTATGTTTTAACTCTGAGGCGTAATTTGTATGATAACAAAATCATTCCCAGATTGACTACTGGAGGCATTTCACCCAGTGTCACTGCTCTGTCTCTGCATCTCTGGGTCTCTGTCTCTGACCATCCATTGTTTTCTGAATTGAATGGAAATTTCTTAATTCTCCCTAACATCTGCTTTGACAACTTAACTTCTACTTTTTTTTTAAATAAATAAATTTATTTAATTTTGGCTGGTTTGGGTGTTCATTGTTGTACACGGGCTCTCTCTAGTTGCGGCGAGTGGGGGCTACTCTTCGTTGCAGTGCACGGGCTTCTCATTGTTGCACAGCACGGGCCCTAGAGCATGTGGGCTTCAGTAGTTGTGGCTCATGGGCTCAGTAGTTGTGGCTTGTGGGCTCTAGAGCTCAGGCTCAGTAGTGGTGCACGGGCTTAGTGACTCCACAGCGTGTGGGATGTTCCCAGACCAGGGCTTGAACCTGTGTCCCCTGTATTGGCAGGCAGATTCTTAACCACTATGCCACCAGGGAAGTCCCCTAACTTCTACATTCATGACCCATTGTGGGTCTTCCGTTGCCACCCTTCTTGTTAACAGATTGTCTTCTTTTGTCCCCTGTGCTATAACCTCCCATCAGGTATTGTCTCTTTAGTTGGAACACTCCAAGGCTAACAAAGGGCAACTGCTTTCCTTTCAGATATTCACATGTGTATCTTAAATCCAAGTGAAAATTTTACTTTTACACCTAAAAAGTTGAATTTAATATCTCTTATCCCAAGATAATTCATCTATATCTATTTAATAAGTTTAAACACTTATATTATTTTTTATATATGCATTTAAAATATAAATAACATTTTACATGGAAGGAACATTATGGAGTAATTTCTGTTCATTAGAGGGGCAGTAAATACTTGCTAACAGATGTTTTAAAAAAGTATTCCTTGGTTACATACAGTCTAAACACTTTGTACCTATGTTCTTACCTATATATTGTAGACAGTTGTTTGGCAACTTCTGTAAAATATTTGGTGCCTTGGTGGTTTTTATCTGGACTTAAGGCTCTGATTTCTGAAATAGTCTTTTGAATTTGAAAAAATATTGTTAATTGTACATTATTTTCAAAATATTTTGAGCATTTATCAGTGTAGTCTAAGCAACTTTCTTTTTTAATTTCCAAAGATAAGATGTTAGAGGACATATCCAAAACAATAAGTAGATTTTCAGTTATGGAAATACCTTTTTGTCTAAAGGTTATTGCACACATGGTATTTTTCATTCTGTTCAAGTCACGTGACACTATTGTCAGTGTTTACACAAGTTTTATCACCATATGGTGGTAGTTGGATGGTGATGCACAGGTGTGCACAAACCACACTTAGGTTCATGGATTTATTTTACCTGGTAGGCAGTCTGGAAAATAATGATGAAAAATGCTGATCATGTAACAAAACACAGCAGGATGGAATGTTCTGTGTACCACAATATAATTGGCATGTTGAAAAATTGTTTTGAGGGTGTTTCAATTTAAAATGTACATGCAGTTAGGGTAAAGGTGAAAATACTGTGATTTTTCCAATGACCACACCACCATTCTTCCATAAGAATGCCTTGGGAACACCTGGAGTTGATGTATTCATCTGCCTCCATTAAACTGTAGGGTAAATTCTCATTGCTTATTTTGTATGAATATATTTATGTATACTCATATACATAAATATATTCATATAGACTATATGTGTAAGTACAATGTAGTTTAGTTGATTTGAAATATTATCCTACTTGATCAACTGCTTGAGCAACTTAGTATGTCCATACTCATGAAAGAACCCTGGAGATATTAAACATCTCCTAAAGTTGTGGACCCATGTTTTACTGGTCTTGTAATATAGACTCTATTTTCTGTATTTATTTGGACATGCTAAAATTTGTATCACAGCTTCATTTTGGTTCCTTTTCTATAGATGTAGTAGAGCCAACTCACACAAGCTCACAGAGCTGACATTCCTTCCTCACTCCACATTCAGTGACCTCACATTGGTGGCTTGAAATTGCCAACTAGGAGTATTTCTACGACAGAAATTGTCAGACACTGCAAATCAGAGCTTCCTCCTTCCTCACATCCCAGGAGAACCAGTTGTTAAACTTTTTCAAGCTCATTACTGCTTTTAACTCTTCTGCTGGGAAGTCTGCTGACGTACTTGGGAGGTTTGTGAAGAGTCTTCATCTAAGCAAAATAATTTACCCTCCTGTTCCCTAGAGATAAGCTCTGACTTTTGGAAGTGATTTATTTTCTCTGAGCCTGTAAACTTAAGATTCAAAGATATTTCTTTATTGTAGGATTAATTTTCTCATGTTCTTTATTTCCATGAAAAGACCTGGTGATAGGTTTTCTTCACTTCTCACTTAGGTGCTTATCTCGCTATGTAGGATATTCAGCACTTTTCAAGTTCTACTCAAGAATGTTTTGTTTGAAAATGACCTTATTTTTCAAAAAGTACCACTATATTTTATAACATATTTGTAAGTAAATTGCTTCAATTTGCCTGAACCACCTTTCAATAAAGGACCATCATTAAGGGAAATTTTTATTTCTGCTATATCAACAGTTTTAAATGTTACGTATGCATAGCTCTTAAGAAGGTCCATATAGCAATAGAGCTAAACATAATTCTCTGTATTTTATAATAATTCCAAATTTAGAGCTCCAGTTAGAGATGTTAATTTCTCCAATTCAAATGAAAGCCTTGGCATTAAAAATGATAGATTTTAGAATGTCAAATCATAACAACTTCTGGTCTACAAATGTCTTAGGTGTTCAAAATGATGAAAATAAAAATTATTCTATAGAAAGTCTTCCTGAATGAGTAAGATAAAAATGAGTTTTAGTGTAGACGAGTTCAAGGTCATGCTTTTAGGGAAAAGTGATTCTGCTTGGAAGTCACTTGGGTCCAAGACAGCTCTTGTACCAAGAAAGGGCTGGAAGCGGCCTTTCTTTTTTTAAGAATTTGATGGACTTTTATTGATTAGAGAGGTCTTCACATCACTAGCCATATTTAATGAGGATATAAAATTTACCAATATTTTTCTTATGATTTTGTGAATTAATAAAACATAATGTGTTTCTGCCATGTTACATAAACTTCGTTAGTATGTCTCAAGAATGTGTTATGGAGAAATTCCACTGGACAAATGATTTGGTCAGGAAAATGTGAGGCAAGGGGTGTGAGTGAGAATCATTTCAAGGAGTCATATATTTCAGTCCAGAAAACAGGCCTGGAAAAGGGAATAACTAAAGTATAAACATTCATCAGTGGAATAATACGGTGAACACAGGCTCGTGCAGTGAATTGAAATGAGTTAGAATGAAGAGGAACTTCTTGAAACCACTTAAACAGTGAGGAGTAAATTAGCTTTTACTTAGAGGGAGGATGAAGGATGGAAACAGGCTCAGTGATAATTCTCAGACGTTTCAACCTTTATTCAATGTTTAGCTCGTTTTACCTGTTCAAACTATTCCATCTGTGTTAAATGATTAAGAATTGTATTTAGAGATGTTTTAACTAACCATGTATGTCAGTGGTTCTCACATGTTAAAAATGTGCCTCAGAATCACAGCAATGTTTGCTCAGAATGGACGTTTCTAAGCACTACCCCAAATCCACTGAATTGGAATTTCTGGGGGCTGGGGCCCATGACTCTAAACTTTAACAAACACCAGAGATGATGCAGCTGAGCCATGGACCACTTACTGCTTCCTGTTGATGTTAGGAGAGAACATCCTGGCATATTCTTAGAAAGCATGGTGGCCTCCTACTAATATATGTCCAGGTGCCTCTGTCAGCTCCAGTTACAGGGACCTGCCCCCAACTCACTGAGCAGGTCCTATGCTGTTAAGCCTTTTGTCTTTCTTCAGGTTGTTTCCTGTCACTGAAATTCCCTTCTTTTCATATTTACTCACTGAGGTCACTTTTATCTTTCAAGACCCATTTCGTATCTCCCCTTCCCTGGGAAATCTCCAGTTCACTCAGTCAAAATCTCTCTCTCAACTCTGTGTTTCCCTAAGACATTGAACATGCGATAGCATTTATCACAGTGTATCTTGCATATATATATAGACTTCTGTACCTATTAGGTAAGTGCTTACCCATCAACTAGAGAAGGGGTTGGCAAATTGTGGTCTGTGGGCAGTCTAGCCCATGCCTGTTTCGTAAATAATGTCTTATGGCAACACAGCCATGCCCATTTGACGGCACATCATTTAAGACAGCAGAGTTGAGTTGTGTCAACAGGGACCAATGGTCCTCAAAGTCAGATATTTACTACCTGGGTCCTTAGAGTTTGCCAACCCAGAACTAGAATATGTGCTGTATTATATACTAATTGTGTATTAGTGTTTAATAGAATGTGTTGTAGAGATTTGGTGCCCTGTAAGTTATATAAAATAATTGGTGAAAAAATGAAGAAATAGTTGGGAAATATGTTTATTATGTCAAAAATGGAAATATAAACTTAAACTCTTTTCCCATTCCTGCATCAGTTTGATTTTGAGCCCTTGTCCTTGGTGTCATTCAGTGCTGCCATAGAACTTTCTGTGATGATGGATAGTGTTCTGTACCTGTGCTTCAAATTCACAGGCTCATGTGGCTATTGAGTACTTGACATGTGATTAGTATAACTGAATAACTGAAGTTTAACTTAATTTAATTTAAATTAATATAAAATTAATATATGGTAGCTAGTTGAACCATATTGGACCATGCAGATAGAGGAAAAAACAGATGGGTTTATAAATAGTTCTACCTAAAGATGAACTGCATGCAGTGAGAGGGAGAGAGAGAGAAGAATTAATAAAGTCTACAAGATAGCTCTGAGCCCTCTGTTGTGATCCCTAGTTGTATTTTGGCTAGTACTCTAAGGTTTGGATGTAAAACGAGAAACCAATTTCAAAAGTTAGGCCCAAACTCTTAGAAATATAAAGTCTTATTCCTAAGTTTCCATTTTTTTTCTAGGGTCCTTCAGCATTTGCACTGATGAACTGGCACATTTTCAAAGATGAAATATGCCAAGATAAACATGAAAGAAGGAAATTAGAAACGCCTAAAGATTCACACATAGATTCTACCTGTGAGTGTGTGTGCTTGTGCTGAGGTCGGATACCAAGTAACCATAGGGAAAGAGAAAAGCAGGGAGGGTGAGGCTGGTGCAGGGCTTGGATGCATTGTCATTTGTGGTAGAGAAAGGGGGATCTTACGTTTCCCCAGCTTACTTGTGTACTTATCATCTCTGCACTTGTGTTTACTGAAATTCAGTTAAACTTCCTTGTGCATGAACATAGTTGATGAGAATCCTATGGGTGTGGAAAAGTGCAAATTCAAGGAGTTGATTTTTAATGCACATACAACTGTTTAAGGACAGAGGCTAGAGCCCTGTCTAGCACGTGATGAAAAGGAGCAGGGTGGAAGGGAGGCCGTTACTGATGTCACCTTGCAGAGTAAGGAGAGCAGTCAAGCATCCTTTGGATATTTTGTTTTACAGAATATTTTGTTTCTTAGAATTGTCCTGTCAATTAGTGTAGACAGAGCTTGGATTAGCAAGATAATAATGCTGTTTTCCTTTGTAGCAGTCATTTTCATGTCTTAAATAGTCATTATATTGATGATACGGTGTTCAAGCTTTCTGAGAATTTTCCATTCTTCAGAAAAGTGAGGCATCCACCTAAATTATCACCTCAGTCTCAGTAGGTATCTATAGATGGAGATACATCCATATATAGATATTTTATTTATGTATATATATTTATCTGTAGGTATCTATCACTATCATTTGATATGTATCTTTAAACATATTTATGTATATATGTAAAATAAATTGCTCTGGTCTCCTCTAAATCGTTCAAGCAAAGCAGAAGAAGAGAAAGCCATACTTTAAATTGATCTATGAGTCCAAAGAGGTGGCAACCCGTAATATTAAGTAAATTCTCCTTCTCCATTGTGAGGATCTTTCAGAGAGGAGGACAAATTTAAATGAATTTTTACATGTAGATTAAACATCTCTTTAGCTGATCATATTTAATTTATTAATGTAACTATGCAATAAAATTTTATTAAACATTTTTCACTCACATTTTATGAAATAATTTTCTTCATTATTTTCATATGCATTTTGTACAGAGCTGTGTCTACATCATCACCAGGATTATTTTTTGAGTTATGTAGTACAGATTGACAATATCATTGCTTCCTACCAAATTATTTGAAATGCAGCACTTTTTAAATCTGTGTATAATTTTATTGCAAGCCATAAATATTTATTTGCATAATGTGAGGATTTAAAAAATTGATCCTAAGGTGTATGCTCATAGGTGCCACTGAATGATTTTGCTATTAAAAGATGAAGTTATACTGCCTTGAATAATGACTTGCGTTAAATTTTTTCCCCTCTTGTTTTAGTTGCTTTTATCAGGTTCCTTCCGTATCTCAAACCATCATTGCTTGAGGTCATTTCAGGCTGATGTGCGTTCCCACCAATAGCACTTTATTTTGAAAAATAAAGTGATTAGAAAGTGTTCCATAATATGAGACATTGTGTGAAGTCTCAAATATAAATCAACTCTTTCTTTCCTAAAAGATAATTTTACGGAGTGACCCCATGTTATCTACATTTAATTACTGCATTTGGTGATGTTCATTTAGAAATCAGACCAAGAAAACAAGCAAACAAATGAAACAGGAAAAGAAAAAATATCTTAGAAGTTCCAAGGAGGAAATTACAGGCCACAAAAGGCCCCCGAGGGCACAGTGCTCTCAGAGGGCAAACCTGGGGTGTCCTGAGGGCTTTGTATGGTGACATTCATTTGGTGAATTTTTGCCTGTGGACAAGGCTGTACTCAAATGACAGTGTTTGCAGATATTAAACGTTCTGTTATATAACCAACTTCTTTTGTTCTGATTTTATGCCCAACAAGCAAACTTCTGATGATTTGGCTTCCCGTGTAGTTTGCTTGTAAAAAGATGTGATTTGCAAAAGATAACACGCTACATGGCGTCTGTCCCTGGATTGCCCAGACCCCATGTTTGCCTTCGTGACTTTTTTTCCAGCTTGAGTAGCTCTCTCTTAACTGGCATCTTCCATCTTCAGATGTTAATACATTCAGTGAAGTTACAGCCAAGGTCTGCCAATCTTGGAGACATTTGACCCCTTTAAGATGACTTTTTATGACTTCTGTCTTATCTGCTAAGTGATGGTTTGACAGCTTAACCCTCAGAAGGCAGTGTTATTTCCCACTTGTACTATGAGTCTGTAATCTCTGAAGAGGAATGATGGTCAATTGTGTTCCCTCTCACATAGAAGAATATTGTGCAACTTACTTACACATAAGGAAGTCACATGTTGTTGGTTTTGTACGTTTCCCAGGAGTGGTGGGAGTTGCTGATCTTTCATTAGTACTTATGGACTGGATATACCTTGGGGCTAATACATATGTAATTGTAGGATTGCTGAGTTAGAGTATGGCATACAGTCTTAAATATAATTAGCACTTACTAATTTATTCCGGGAAATATTTATTGAATACCTATTATGTGCTGGATGAGGTGCTATGTGGTGACTATATAAAAAAGTATTAGCCATTTTGCTCTCCATCTAAAGCAGTGATTCTCAACTGGAGAGTGTTTTGCTGCCTAGGGGACCTATGGCAACATTTGGAAACATGTTTGGGCGTCACACCTGGGGAGCGGTGCTGACATCTAGTGTCATCTAGTGCCACTGAGGCACGTGCTAAGTACTGTACAATGCACAGGACATTCGTCCACATCACAGGCATATCCAGCCCAGTGGTGCCAGGTTTGAGAAACCTTGACCTGATGTTAAAATAAATGGAGAGGGCTTCCCTGGTGGCGCAGTGGTTGGGAGTCCGCCTGCCGATGCAGGGACATGGGTTCATGCCCCGGTCTGGGAAGATCCCACATGCCGTGGAGCAGCTGGACCCGTGAGCCATGGCTGCTGAGACTGCGCATCCGGAGCCTGTGCTCCGCAAGGGGAAAGGCCGCAGCAGTGGGATGCCCACGTACCGAAAAAAAAAAAAAAAAGGACAAAAAAAAAATGGAAATAAATTTCTTCATGACCTGGTAGTATATGTAAAGTATTCAGGAAATAGCCTCCGTGGAAATGTTGTTTTTATCCGGCCGTTTATTTTATAATTTGCTTATTATGTACTGGTCCAGGAAATGTTGAAGTCTTCACAGATAGTTTCAAGAATCATATAGATGTCATGGTATCACATTCAGAAGTTCAGATTTCAGACATTGATTCTTTTTAGCTTGTATTGCACGGATTCCAAATTCCTGACTAGAAACAGATTTTAACTGCAAAGTGGGGAATATGAAATTAAATTAGAGGTTCAGTGGACTTTTATTGACTTCTGGGCATGGCCAAAATATGTCAACTGTAGGTCAGGTCTTTAAATCTCAATGGTTTATTGTCCTGGGAAGAAGTATTTAATTTAATAATTCTGGCTCGTGGTGAAAACAAGCTTTTCTACTTCCTGGATACCAACATCTTTAAACACACACACACACACACACACACACACACACACACAAACTCACACAAAATTTTGTATTAGAGGTAAGCGAAATAAATGCATAAATAACCATAAAATTTTAATTTGAACTCTTAGATGCCAAAAGAAGAGAACTGATTACTGACTTTGTGTGTCCCTTTGTTTTCTAGATCCTGGCATATCCAAGCTAGAGCATACAACAAACAAGCACAGATTTAAAAAAAGTGAATTGTCTGTAAAAATTCACATTTCTTTATGAGCTCTTACGAAGAGTCTTTCCCATTCATCTCTTTTTTTTTTAAATAAATTTATTTATTTATTTTTTGGCTGCCTTGGGTCTTTGTTGCTGAGCACGGCCTTTCATTTTTTTTAGTTGCAGTGAGCAGGGGATACTCTTCGTTGTGGTGATCAAGCCTCTCATTGTGGTTGCTTCTCTTGTTGCAGAGCAGGGCTCTAGGCGCACGGGCTTCAGCCGTTTTGGCATGCGGGCTCAGTAGTTGTGGCGCATGGGCTCAGTAGTTGTGGAGCACGGGCTCTAGAGTGCAGGCTCAGTAGTTGTGGAGCATGGGCTCTAGAGCACAGGCTCAGTAGTTGTGGTGCATGGGCTTAGTTGATCTGCGGCATTTGGGATCTTCCCGTACCAGGGCTCAAACCTGTGTCCCCTGCATTGGCAGGTGGATTCTTAACCACTGCACCACCAAGGAAGCCCATCATCTCTACTTTTTTACTTTTGTCATTGGGACAAACTGTCCAAGAACCATTTACTTTAATTCATGGACGAGATGTATAAGCAGTTTGTTAGTCACTAGGAATATAAACCAGAGGAAGACAGTGCTCTTGATAGAAATACAGTTACAATTGCTGTAACAAAGGCGTGCCTAAGGCCACCATACATCCCAGTATCTCTAATGCTGTCTTAATGTTTAGTAATCTAACCTATGGTTTCCATGAATATATTTGTATTTCTCAGATCTCCTGGCTATGCTACTGGTAGTCAGAGAATTGTGCTGTCAGTTGCCTTGAGGAGCTTAAGAAAGCTTCATAGATTAGGAAGGGGTTGGGATTTCTGGGCAGAAGGGATGTGACGTTCAAGGGCACTGTAATAGAAGCATGCATCACAAATTTCAAAAAGAGGAAACCGATGCCCCTCCACCCATTGGGGGAGGAGGAGTAGGCAAAACAGTGGCACAGTCTAGAATTTGAAGGATGCTATAGGATGTGCTGAGAATTTTAGGATTTATTTCATGGAATTTAGATTGCTAAATTTTTAAGGCAGTGGGAATGGCATGATTAGATTTTTGTTTTAGAAAGATAATTCAGGAGTTCAGCTGATAGATTAAACAGAAGGAAAACTAGAATGACAGAAGTTATTTAGGAGGTTGTGGTAGCCGTCCACATACCAAAGATAGGAATGAAGCCAGAAGACAGTGCCCAGAATGGGGTATATAATATATATATATATATATTTTTTTTTTTTTTTTTTTTTTGTGGTATGCGGGCCTCTCCCCTTGTGGAGCACAGGCTCAGGATGCGCAGGCCCATCGGCCAGGGATCACTGGCCCAGCTGCTCTGCAGCATGTGGGATCTTCCTGGACCGGGGCACGAACCCGTGTCCCCTGCATCGGCAGGCAGACTCTCAACCACTGCGCCACCAGGGAAGCCCCGAGAATGGGGTGTTTTTCAACATTTTCATCACAAATTGAAAGGAATTGATGACCAATTAGATGCCAGAAGTAATAAAAAACAACTTAAGAATGATGCCATAGTTTTAGCTTGGGTGACATGGAAGATGCAGACCAAAGACCTATTTTCAGATGAAAGGTTTTTAGTTGGCTGTGCGGCATTTGGGAAGCAATTGGGAAGATCCTTTGGGAGAGAGGATGGAGTCAGAGATTAGGATCTGAGAATCATTAGTAACTACTGTTGGTAGTTCTGATACCAAGAGGGGATGTGTCTGTAACCAGCACAGAGTGAGAATGGTCATAGTTGACAGAAGTTTGAAGACAGGGTTGATGAAAAGAAGCCAAGACTCTGAAAGTAAATTAAATTAAGGAAATACAGGTTCAAGGAGTGTTGTCACAGTAATCAAGATGGAAATAGAGGAAGGCTGGAGGATGAACCACAGTGTCAAATTTTGCAGAAAGTCTAAGAAAGGTAAAGGCTATGACAGAGGCCTATGGATTTGGCAGCTAGGAAGCTATTACTATTATTATTGACTATAAATTTTTCCATCATGTTTGTGGGTAAAAGCCAAAAATGTTGGAGGGGTGCTATCTAGATTAGATTAGTTCTGGTGAGGATTACTTGTCAAACATTATTAGCTGGAAATTTTTCTTCCGTGATTTTTTTTTGTTATCATCTGAGTGAATGTCTTTCACCCAAAGGTATGTACACCCATGCAAAAATAACAGAGGGATACAGAAAAGGGCTTTATAGATTACCTTTTCGACTTACTCAATTTAGAGAAAAGGAAATTAGAAGCAAAAAGGTTAAGTGTTTTGCCCAGTATGTGCACACAGTCAGTTGTAAAACCAAATCTGGGATTGGCCTCTTGATTCGTGGTCTGGTATATTATCCATTACTCTGTGCACAGAAAGATAGAGGTCATTTCTATGCAGAGAAAAACAAATGAGCTGTGTCATTGCAGAGATGTTCTGCATGGTTTGCTACCATCTGTCTTGAAGCTCAGTCTGGACTCCTAGGAATTGAGACTGCTGAGATGCATTTAGATGGACCATGTGGGCAGGGCATGGAAAATCTTTTACTTGGGGGGTTTGGTTATTCCCAGATTTGGAATATGGAAGATGCAAAATATTTATGAGAAAATTCCTAGAGCTGTGGGGTTTTTGAGGACTGACTTTGATTTCCTGTTTTGTATGATTCCAGACCTCTGTGTCTTCTCATTAGACCTGCTGTATTTTGTACATGTTAAAATGTTAAAATGGAGCAGAATGCATTGCTTTTAGAGGGAGAAAAGGGTGAAGTAGAGCATTGGGGTGGAAATCAGGGAAATTAGATTCCGACCCCAAGTGTGCTACTTTGTGCTTTGGACACTTCACACTTTATGGGCCTCAGTTTCCTTATTGGACTAGGTCAGGGTTTGAAACTGGAGGTCTTTTGAGGTCCATTAAAGGCTTGTTTGGTCGAGCTTACACAACTGTTGGAATTTTAATGTCTTCAACCAGAAATGCTTTCCCTAGGATACCTTAGGTCCTCTTGTCAGGTATTCAGGTCATGGCCTCTGAAGGCACTGGGCTTGTGAATCCTGATGTCCAGTCCCCTTTCAGCTTGCATATTCCATGATTCTGCAATAGAAGGATTCAGAGTCAGTAGCTCTGTGTAGCCAAGTGTTCTAAGTATTAATTTACTATGTTGAAACTGTCAAAGCAAATGCACTTAAACTGTATCTATACAACAGAAAAACAAATATAAACCCAGAACTATAAATAATAAGTCCAGGCTTATTATTTGTTGCCCATAATGACATAGTTGCAAACTCCTAGAAAACTTATTTAAAACTAGAAATTAAAAATCCTGAAAAAGAATAGATACATGTATACATGTATAACTGAATCAATTTGCTGTACACCTAAAAGTAACACATTATAAATCAACTATACTCTAATATAAAATAAAAATTTTTAAAAATCCTTTAGGTTAAATATATATATATATATATATATATATATATATATATATATATATATATATATATATAATTTAATGTAATCATTAAATATTATCAGAACATTAAAGGTTATCAGAAGAATTACACCAAGACATAATTAGTAGGATGCTCTTTCTTGGTTGATTGTTTTTAAACAGCCTTCCCAAATTGCTTTCAGTACTATTCCATAAAATTTGAGAAAAACCAAAAGAGGTATACACAGAAATCTGTGGTGGTACATTGTAATTTAACCCCCTTTTTTCCAGAAGTCACTTTTTAGACTAAGGCATTGTTGTCATTGTAAGGAGTCACTACAATTCTATATTTTCTTTCATTGGGACTTTTTCAGTTTACTTTTAAAGGTCCATGAGATTTATCTTACATTGGGACTTTACGTTCTATAGCCATTGCTTGGAAATCCAAATGTCAAGTGAAAAACTAGAAAATTGGTGCTAGGAATTTTTGTGTGAATTCCCTTAAGCATACTGCATCCAACTTGTTGACAGCACGTCCTTCTCGGTGATAAAATGGTTGTCATTTCAATCAGATGACAAAAAACACTTCTCAGAGGCCAGCTGAACTCCTTCACCAAGAGGACTGCTGAACTTTTAATAGTTTCTGAGAATGAAATAATCAGGCATTTATTTATCAGAAGCTTAATATAAATTTCTTTTTTTTTATTTGATCTGGGCATTTTTATTGGATTTTTCTTGATTTGATTTTTCCGACTCTTCTGTGAGAATGGCCTTTGCTTGTAAGTTTCACTCAAATTGACATTTTGATGGTTTAACACATTAATGAAATTTCTAGGAGATAGGCTGTGTTCTTTGAAAAATAAAATATTGACAGAGTACACCCAAGGGACATTTTAAGGTACATTTTGATTTCCTTTGCAGCTTGATGACATATTTGCTGCTGTTTGGTAGCTCCCCAAGCCATACTTTCCCCTCCAAGTCCAGATGATATTTGACAATGTTGCAGTACAGCTTTCTGTATCTAGATTTATGTAAGCAAATTGAGTGGTTGGCAGTCTATGAATACCACAAAACCCTTATCTCCCAGTCTAGGGATATGGAACCAGAAAACAAACAAACAAACAAACAAACAAAAAAACTTGCTGAAACCACGAAGAATTTTTTTTTCCCACAGTCACTGAATTTCCAGACCAGATAAAGAGTCTAATTTTCTTTACAAAATATTTTATTTTGCAAAAACACACAAATGTATACATGTAAATGCTTTTTTTTTTTTTTTTTTTTTTTTTTTTTGGCGGTATGTGGGCCTCTCACTGTTGTTGCCTCTCCCGTTGCGGAGCACAGGCTCCGGACGCACAGGCCCTGCGGCCATGGCTCACGGGCCCAGCCGCTCCGCGGCATGTGGGATCTTCCCAGACCGGGGCACGAACCCGTCTCCCCTGCATCGGCAGGCGGACTCTCAACCACTGCGCCACCAGGGAAGCCCCATGTAAATGCTTTCATAGCAATGAGTGCCAGTCATTCTTCTAAATTATATATGTAATTCATGTCATTTGTTCTCGATAGCAGCCCTATGATAGAAGAACTGTTGTTAGCCTGTTTCACAGGTGAGGAAACTGAGGCACAAGGTGAGACAGCCAGCAAAAGGCAGCAGAGCTGTGTTCAACAAGACAGCTTGATCCCTGGGTCCCTGAACCTACCCAATAAACAGTGCTGTGCAGCTCTGACTGAAAATGCTACGTGGAGTGCTGCTCCCAGTGACGCGAAATAACTATCAGAAGTTCTTCTTCTGGCTGAACAGTATTCCATTATATATATGTGCCACATCTTCTTTATCCATTCCTCTGTCGATGGACATTTAGGTTGCTTTCATGTCTTGGCTATTGTGAATAGTGTCACTGTGAACATTGGGGTGCAAGTATCTTTTCAAATTATGATTTGCTCTGGATATATGCCCAGGAGTGGGATTGCAGGATCATACGGTAGCTCTATTTTTATTTTTTTATTGTTTTTATTTATTTATTTATTTATTTGCGGTACGCGGGCCTCTCACTGTTATGGCCTCTCCAGTTGCGGAACACAGTCTCCGGACGCGCAGGCTCAGCGGCCATGGCTCATGGGCACAACCGCTCCGCGGCATGTGGGATCTTCCCAGACCGGGGCACGAACCCGCGTCCCCTGCAACGGCAGGCAAACTCTCAACCACTGCGCCACCAGGGAAGCCCCTACTTTTAAATTTTAACATGGATGGACCTAGAGATTATCATACTAAGTGAAAGACAAAGAAAGACAGAGAATGACAAATATCATATGATCCCTCTTTTATGTGGAATCTAAGAAAATGATGCAAATGAACTTATTTACAAAACAGAAATAGACACAGACTCACAGAGGTAGAAAACAAACTACTGTTACCGAAGGGGAAAGGGGGGTAGGGGAGAGAGGGGGTGGGAGAGTGATAGAGAAGGAGTATAGGATTAACATGTACATACTACTATATATAAAATAGATAACCAACAATGACCTACTGTAGAGCACAGGGAGCTCTATTCAATATTCTGTAATAACCTACAAGGAAAAAGAATCTGAAAAGGTATATATTTATATATTCATCTATCTATCTATCTATATATATATGTATCTGAATTACTGTGCTGTATACCTGAAAGTATACTACAGGATATTGTAAATCAACTCTACTTCAAATAAAAGATTTAAAAAAAGAAGTTCTTACTCAAGCCAGAATTCTACACAGTACTTTTTTTTTTTTTCCATTAAGAGACATTCATGAGCCTTTTCGCTTTCCTCTAGTGAGTAACAAACTCAGCTAAGCCACTGACGTAGGCAAGAAGTTTTGAGGATATAGGGGTAGAATAATCCAAACACTCAAAGAGTAAGTAAATTAGGAAGAGTTTTGCTTTGTAATCAAGTTTTTCCAAACAGCATTAACAGGCGGTATTGGTCTACCCACAGGAATTCTTGTCCCTCTGCCCGGTTGCCCTGCTCTGGCCACGCCCTTGGATGGCAGAGCTGCCCTGAAAGCTCCCCTTGTTGGCCTTGTTGGTGTTGTTGCTGCTCCATCTAGAGGTCAGTACCTGGGGCTTTCTCGGATAAGTCATCAGGAAAATATGAAGTCCCTTTGGAAGATGTAATCCTGGGATTACAATCCTTTCTAAATGCTCAGTTCTCCATATAAAAATCAGTATCGATGTATCAACAAGCTTCTCATGTGTTTTGTTAAGTCTCTGTTTATCTTAGTAAGCATGATTATTTTAAGGAAATGCATGCCATCTGATTTCTCAACCAAGTAACCCCAAATTCAGAGTGCCCCATCTAGTGCTAGAGAGTGTGATGGACACTGCAGATCAAAGGCCGGAGCAGGAGAATCTGAAAGACCATCAGGGAGCAGAGCCTGGAGGGGTGTCTCTGGTTCCTGGAGATCCAGAGCCTGAATTTTTGCGGGACTCTTGTGCTCCAGGGCAGGCAGTGAAGGGCCCTGGGCCAGGCTGGGATCATAGAAGAATACCTGAGAATCTCTTTCCGACGGCTAACTGCTATATTTACAGAATCAGGGCCAAAGTTTCAATTATTGCTCAATTGTAGTTCTTGCAGCTAATGTTGCTATTACGGTAGCACTTTTCAGAGCAGTTAATAGCAGTGCCGTGCTGAGGGGAGCATAGTCAGATAATGGCTTTGCTCCTTGCTTTACTGATTCTCCATTTATAAATACACATTTTTTCTCTATATTTTTATAGTATGGCTCCCACTTCTAGAAGCCAAAAATCTACTGTGCCAAGCTATAAACTGGTAAAAGCAGTCTCAGCTCTGGGAGTACAAAGATGAATAAGAAACCGACTTTACCTTAGAGAAGTTTACTATTTAGTAGCAAAAGGATGCTTGAAAAATAATGCAGTTGGTATTTGCAAACAAGACTATATCCTATTCCATTTGTTTACTTGTCTGCTTCTCTGAGTAAACAGTGAAATTTTGGGAAAGAGGGTCAGTTTCTTATTTATCTTTATAAATGTCTGGCACTTAGAAATCTTTTCAAAGCTGAATCAGGTAAATATCTACATTCTTATATTCAATTAAATGTAAAGTTATACTTAAACTTTTAGTAGCTTTTAGCCGTAGAAAATGAATCATGTGATCTTGTACAAGTCATTACCACCAAACTTCTAGAACGATCCATCATAAGAGTTTTGATGAAGCTTTGCAAGAGAAAATGAAATTAATCCCATGAGACGAGTAACGTTTCATTTCTGTGTATACGTCTGCACTGCTGTGTAGAATGTAAACACCATGACATCTCTTTCCTTTAGCAGTTTGCATTTTAAGATGGAATTATGACACACATCTAGCAAACGTCCAACACAAATGATGACTCAGACACTGAGGAAGAATTAGAAACGTGGGCACGTCCATGTTGAAATGGCCCCCGTGGAGGAAAGCCACACGCTGTTGCCTCTTGGCTGTTGAAGGGCTGTAGCTGTAGAGTCCTCCCTCGTTCTCCCCAGTTTGCTCCGTGCTTTGGTCATTATTGGGCTCTCACCCTTCTAACAGGTGAGCCGGAAAGAAGGAGGTAATGCTTAAAGGTAGATTCCATCACTTTCAGGAAGCTCGGTTACAAAGGGAAGTAGTAGTGGAAGATGTGAAAGCTAATGGCTTAAATGGGGCTTTTTATTTTTTTTAATTTTTTTTTAAATATTTATTTATTTACTTTTGGCTGTGTTGGGTCTTCGTTGCTGAGTGTAGGCTTTCTCTAGTTGCGGCGAGTGGGGTCTACTCTTCGTTGCGGAGCGCGGGCTTCTCATTGTGGTGGCTTCTCTTGTTGCAGAGCACGGGCTGTAGGTGCACAGTCTTCAGTAGTTGTGGCACGCAGGCTCAGTAGTTGTGGCTCATGGGCTCAGTTGCTCCGCGGCATGTGGGATCTTCCTGGACCAGGGATCTAACCTGTGTCCCCTGCATTGGCAGGCGGATTCTTAACCACTGTGCAACCAGGGAAGTCCCGGGCTTTTTAATTATATGCAGCTTTCCTTGATGCATGAGTGCCCTTGTTTTCGTTAGTCATGAGGCCGAATTAGCTTTTGTTCCAGATGTTCATCTGCAGATTGAGACAGTGAACCGCTTTGATGTGAATCACAGACCTGCAGAGTAATGTTCAGAAAGGAAGAAGAAAAATCTTAATTATTCACAGAGGCAGGGAAAAAAAAAAAAAGCTTCTTTAGGGAGAAAAGAAGAAGGAATTAATGAGTTGTCTGGATTACAGCCAAGCAAAGAGGAAATCAAATGTGTGGTTTGAGCAAGTTGAAGAAAGTATTATAAGAGTCACAAAAGATGTATAAGCACTTCCTTCCAAGTCTTCTGAAGATGAAAGAGACTTGAAAATAAAAGTGACAGTGAGACAGATATATAAATGAATATTTGATCAATAATCTCATGTATAATCTTTTTCTCTCAGAAGAGTGTTTGCCCATAGATATCTTAATCCTCATGATACTGATTTACTATAGGTCGATTATATATTTTTTTTTTTCAAAAAGAAACATAACTCCACTAGGGTTTGACTTAAGTTATTTCTATTTGAGTCTTTTACAAGGAATATGCATATCTTTGATCAATAACATAAACTATATTATACTTATACTTTAATGCATAGCTTAAGCTGCATTTCAAGATGTCAAGATGAGTACAAACCAGTCACACAAAAAGAGCTATTGAAAAAAACAAAAGCCTAAAATTTCAACTATGACATGAAAATATGATCTACAATGCTGATTCTTTTATTAAAAAGCTTCAAGTTCAGAACCTAAATGTTTTTAAAAATGATATTTGTCAAAACTTTTGCACTTTCTAATAATATGATGTGTCACTGGTGATCAGACTCATAATTTTTATACATTTTTTTGGATTACTCAAGCTTTAGTCACAGGCATAGTTTATAGCATACACTGACATATGCCTAAATGAAATTATTTTCATTTATAGCAAAACAATTAATAATATAAGTATAGTCACTTTTACAATGTAAAATTATTTAATTTCAAGGATGAAAAAGAAATGAGATTTTTTTAGATATTACTAATTTATAGACATGTGGATCACATCACTATATACAAAAATTGATCACTGTTTATAAAAGTAATAGACTTGAATAAATTATAGTTATTAACAAGTTAAATATATATATCTCCTTTTATGGACATATATACAGATATATCTGTTCAGTGCTTTTGGGTTGTTTTCTAAGATTTTGTTGTTCTTTAATAGAGTGAAAAAGCACGCAGTAATACCTTTGTGGGTATATTTAGCTTATCTACTCATAAATGTATTTTTATAAATCAATTAACTTTAGTATTACTCCTTATAATAGTGAAATCATTCTTTATTACATAATTAGTGATTTAAAAATGTAATTTGCTAGTTTTAAAATTTTATTCAATTTAATTGTTTTAAACTAAATATTGAACTATTTTTAAAGGAGAGTTATTTCTAGTTATAAAAGCTATAATAATTTGAAATTCAGACATGAATGAAGAAGATATGAGCCCATGCTGTCCTACCACAGGACCATTGCTCAGACTGTGGTGTGGACCTGGAGAGATGGTGGGTGACAGGGAGACTGGGAAGAGGTCTGAGGAACTGGGGGACAGGAAGTCCAGGATGATTTGCAGAGTGTTCCTCTGACGGTGGACAAGAGTCAGACTGAAGTTCAGGAGATCTGTGCGGGGGGTGAAGGAAATGTAGACTCCACCCTCACTGTGTATCAGAGTCTTGGTAAAACCTGGGGCTGCTGCCATATTGGGATTTGCATGGTCTGTTGTGAGTCCTAGGCAAGGGTCTTATTTAAAATATCCCACGTAGTTTTAAGGTACTGTCATGGTTAAGGAAAATTATTCATGGTTTTCAAATTTTGGAGAGCATCAAAATCACCTGGAGGATTGTTAAAGCACAAGTTACTGGACCCCACTCCAGTGTTTCTGATTCAGGTAGGCTGGGGCAGAACGGAATTTATATTTCTGATACCATCTCAGAAATACATGAATTGCTGTCGGCCTGGGACCATACTCTGAGAAACACTGTTTACCATCCTTATGAGAATCTTAGTTTGAAGATGCAAGAGTGCTAATCAATAATTAGAGAGGGGACTTTCTCAAATTCTTCATGGAAGAAGTGATATCACAGATATATAAACAGAAACTTGAAAGTAAAACGAGGTTCATAGAAATATTTGGTACTAGAATATAGTTAAGTAAAATTGTAGGGTGTATGGAAGTTTCTCATATGACTTGAGAAGGAAAGAACTATTAATGATGACATATATCAGAGGAATATAGAATCCAGGTGGAAGGGAGTAAAGACATATTCCCCTCTTCCCTCAGAGTGGCTTTGAACGTTTGATTTTTGAACACTTTTCCATTTTTCCTTTCTGAGCTCTGTGAACCTGCAGATTATCTTCTGTCAGGTTCTTACTACCTATTCATAGGTAGGCATTCTCATTGAAAAATTAACATCTTTCCCCTTTATCTTGACTGGAGATTTTCCATGCTGGGGATACCTTTGGCAAAAGTAATACTTAGAGGTACTTTTATCAAGAAGATTAAAGAAGCTAGTGATATGGAGTTCTGAGGTTTTTGAAAATTCAGAGGGTGAAAGATCAGTATGTTCTGGTGAGTGACATGAAGTTCTGCCTTTTATCCTGAGGATGTGGTTTAAGTCTTGGGCATGTGCAGAAGGAATAAATACAAGAAGACACTGAAGTTGACATCATGAAACTTTGAAAGAGCCATTCCATATGGATATTTCAATGTATAACCAGGGTGATGGTAATGTAGAAGAAAAACATGGATTTTGTAAGAACATTCTGTAAGAAATTTGAGAACTATCCCAGATGGTGGAGGATGGTAATGAAAATGGGAACAGGTAGATATGAACAGGATATGAAGTACATTCAAGGGCAAGAAGGCTACCTGGCAATCTATCCAGGGGGCGTATTTGTCACCGACAAAAAAGAAGGAGGAATGAGGAGGATGTTGGATTGGCTTTTAATGACACATTTGGAAGAATAGTCAACTATTTTATAGGAACATTGCATGGGAGGAGAGAGAGTCCAGGTTTTGGATCAGATTAGGTCTGTTGGTCAGTCCATTTGAAAGACCTCCTACTTCTTACCCTTTTGCTAGAGTCTAACCTGGGCTTCCGGGAAATCCAGTACTTGAATGAGTAAAGTGAAGTAGTAAAATACAGAGATCACACAAGTTCAGCCGTATCATGAAAATGACTAATACCGATTCAAAGGTTCAAGAAAAACTTAAAGCATTGTGATCATTTTATCACTGCCCATGTCACTCCTAATTTACTATTCTTAGTTTCCCATTGCAAGTAAAAAATAAAAATAAAAAAAGAATAATAAATCTGTACATCTCCATCCTCATCTTGTTCAGCTCTCTCCCCCGTTCAGTTTAATGTCCTCAAGCCATCTGGGACTCAATTCAGGTACTAAAAATTCACCTTGATCTTTTCTGCCTCATGGTCTTTGCTGTTCTCTCTGCTTTGAATACTACTGACTTCACCTCTTCCTGAATTTGGTGTATCTACTAGGGTCTCTGGTTATGAGCTCCATAACCATCTTTATAACACTCACCATACATGGGAATATTTCCTCCATTTTTTTCCCTTCTAGCCTGCCATCTCCTGGAAACAATCTATTCTAGCTGATTCACTGCTATTATGTGCCATGTTTAGTATATACATGGCATGTGATAAAAAATGTTATTTGAAAGAATGAATAATCAAGTTCTAGAATCAAATTCTAGAATTAAGGTTATTAATTAAACTATAAAGTATAGATAGCTGAATCTAAGACATGTCTGACATGAAAAAAAAAAAAAAAAACAAAAACTAGGCTTACCCCAGTTTCTAAAAGCCTGTTTAGTGTTCAGAACATTTAACACATTTTTACTTTTCTATGATGGAGGACACAATGGTGACTTGTTAGCATCTAAGAATAATTAGACTGCATTACAATTATAGGCTGTGTAAATGTATATGATAGAGAAGAAAACAGGTGAACATAGTGTTACAAACTAAAGATAGAAATACATCTATTAATTTACTGGGCAGTTATTTGGAAAGTACTAAGGAGATTATGATGATTGAACAATATGATTGTGCCCATATTAAAATATATTGGAAACTAAAGTTTTGCCTAATTAAATTGATTACACATTTTTGAGCTTTTTAACATGCTTAGCTTTGGAATTATAAAAAAATTAGGAGGGAAAAATTCCATCTTCAAACTTATTATCTGGAAAGGCTTCTAACCTGGATACTGTGGGTTATCCTATCACCATGCCTTGCTTGAAACAGTTATTCGGTGGAGGCTTAAGGTATTAGACTGGATTTAATTTATAGAGTAAAAAACCTAGATATTGCATAATCCCAGATTAGGGGCAAACTCTGGAAACTTATTTTTTCCCATGTGTCTTAAAATAGATGAATGCTTCAGTTTTGGTGAAAGGTTTTGAGTGAAAAGATTTTTACAATTTTTATAATGCAACAGCCACTGAATTCTCCTTTTCTCCTAAAACTATTTTATTATAATTATTGGCTTTGAATTTTGCATTATGGGTGGAGAATGGTATGACTTTATCAATGTTTTATGACAAAATGGAACTAATTAAATTTGAAATAATAATAATAATAATGATTACAAGAGTGATTATTGTCCTTATCAGAGTAACAGGAAGTTGAAAAATAATTCTTAAAAAATTTACGATATAAATAATAATAATATTCATGGAATATCTCCATGAAAATAAAAAATATATTAAACTGTATTCATTTGAACTCCACTTATCTGCAAACAAACAACAAGGTTTGTTTTCCCACAGTTTGAGTGTCTCTACCAATTGGTCTTAAATGCAGGTATATTGTTGTTCTGTGTAAATGCTGATAGGGTTTAATTGAAGGCTCTAAGATAAAGACCTCTGGATGGATAAGTAACAGAGAGGGTGAGGGGGAAGACTTGACAAGTCCCCAAAACAAGACTGGGGACTTAGAGTCCTTTAGAGGACTTGTGAACTTTTGACTGAAGGAGAATGTAGATTTAGCTGTATGAAAATAAAAGGCTGGATATCAAATAATTTCTGTTGTTAAATTAATTCAACATCTTTGAATTTATTCTACATTATCCTACAGTCCTAAAGGAAGTAGGCAAACTTTTAAAACAATATATTTACTTTTTTTTTTAATTAAGAAAAGTAGTCCCAACACCCAGAGTCACTCACTGCTAATAGTTGCTATACTTTCTGTCATTCCATCTTTTATTAACACACTTGATTGAGTCATGTTTAGCATTTTAATGTTCCATACCTTTCAATAAGACTATTTCCCTTAATAAGACATAATGAGCATTCTCCTGTGTAACAGGAAATACTGTATATGGTTATGATATACTCTAGTCTGTGAACACATCATAATTTTTTTAACTTATAAAAATTTGGTGATTTTTTTCCAACATTTCTTTATAATGTGTCAATGAGTATTTTTATGCTTAAATCTTTATGTGAGCCTCGGGTTATTAATGTTCATAACTGGGATTACTGTATTAAGAGTCATGAATGAAGTAGAAGGGTTGTATCAAATAATCTTCCTTCAGCCAAGAGCCAACTTCCCACATCTTTCATAGCACTGAGTATTTTGTAACTTGTTATTTACTAGGAAAAATGATATCAATACTATTTTCATCTATTTAATTACTAGTGATTTTGCACATTTTCCTCACGTTTAAAAGTCACTTGTATATTTTTTCATCAGAAAGAGAAAGTAAAAAAAAAAATCCTATTTAAAATAGCATTAAAAAAATGCCTAGGAATAAACTTAAACAAGGATGTGAAAAACGTATACACTGAAAACTATAAAATATTGACAAAGGAAATTGAAGATGCTTCAAAGAAATGGAAAGATAACCCACACTCTTGTATTGGAATAATTAATATTGTTAAAATGGCCATACTACCCAACACAATTTACAGATTTAATGTGATCTCTATCAACTACCCATGACATTTTTCACAGATCTAGAACAAATAATACTAAAATATGTAACCACAAAAGGCCCAGAATTGCCAAAGCAATTCTGGGAAAACAGAACAAAGCTGGAGGCATAATCCTCCCAGACTTCAGACAATACTACAAAGCTACAGTAATCAAAACAGTGTGGCACAAAGACAGACATATGGAGTAATGGAACAGAATATAGAGCCTAGAAGTAAACCCATACATCTATGGTCAATTAATCTTCGACAAAGGAGGCAAGAATATACAATGGAGAAAAGACAGTCTCTTCAGCAAGTGGTGCTGGGAAAGCTTGTCAGCTACTTGTAAATAAATGAAGTTAAAACACTCCCTCACACCATGCACAGAAGCAAACTCCAAATGGCCTAGAGACCTAAATAGAAGACATGATACCATGAAACTTTTAGTAGAGAACATAGGCAAAACATTTTCAGACATACATTGTAGTACTTTCTTAGCTCAGTCTCCCAAGGCAATAGAAATAAAACAAAAATAACTAAATGGGACCTAATCAAACTTAAAAGCTTTTGCACAGTAAATGAAATCATAAACAAAATGAAAAGACAACCTGTGGACTGGGAGAAAATATTTTGCAAGCAATGGGATTGACAAGGGGTTCATATCCAAAATATGCAAACAGTTCATGCAACTCAATATCAAAAAACAAACTACCCAATCAAAAGAGTGGCAGAAGACCTAAATAGACATTTTTTCAAAGAAGACATACAGATGGCCAACAGGCAAGTGAAAAGATTCTCAACATCACTATTTGTTAGAGAAAAATCAAAACTATGAGATATCACCTCATACTTGTCAGAATGGCCATCATCAAAAAGTCTACAAATAATAAATGCTGGAGAGGGTGAAGAGAAAAGGGAACACTTCTACACTTTTGGTGGGAATGTAAATTGGTGCAGCCACTATGGAAAGCAGTATGAAGGTTCCTTAAAAAACTAGAAACAGAGCTACCATATGATCCAGCAGTTCCACTCCTGGGTATATATCTGGAAAAAATGAAAACACTAATTCAAAGAGATACATTTACCCCAATGTTCATAGCAGCACTATTTACAACAGCCAAGACATGGAAACAACCTAGATGCCCATTAACAGATGATTGGTTCAAGAAGATGTGATATATATATATATATATATATATATATATATATATATATATATATAGAGAGAGAGAGAGAGAGAGAGAGAGAGATTATGACATCACTTATATGTGGAATCTAAAAAATAATACAAATGAATCTATATGCAAAACAGAAACAGACTCATAGACATAGAAAACAAACTTATAGTTTCCAAAGGGGAAAGGGGAGGGGGAGGGTTAAATTAGGAGTATGGGATTAACAGATACACACCTCTATATACAAAAAATATAAGTAACAGGGATTTACTGTATAGTACAAGGGATTATATTTAATATCTTGTAATAACCTATAATTGAAAATAGTCTGAAAAAATTTTGTATATAACTGAATCACTTTGCTGTTCAGCTGAAACTAACACAGTAGTGTAAATCAACTATACCCCAATTTAAAAAAAAATTAAAGGAAAGGCACTTGTATATTTTTCAATTTTTTGTTATTATGTATTATTACTTTATAAATCTCCATTTAAAATATAAGGACATTGTTTTTAATAATAAATCGTTTATCTCCTTAAGGCTGGCATCAGGATTTGAATTAGGGTATTCAGGCTCCAAAAATGCCAGTTTTTGCCACTTTACCCATCTGCAATCAGGAAGTTATTATCAGGCACTGGATGGAAGGCAGGAGGTGGCAGGACTGTAGAGATATATGCTAGGAAACTGAGGCCAGGGAACATGAGGGCCCTGAAATAAAAGGGGGTTTTCCTGGGGGTTCCCTGGGGTTTCTAGCAATCACCTCATTCTCAGTGGCCAGAAATCAGCTCAGCTTCCTATACAAGACTGTTTCAAAGTAAAGCCAAAAAATGTGAGACTGCAAGTCACGAACAATAAATATTTATTGAAAGCTACCTATGAGCTAGGGGAGACTTTAGGGACCAAGGATAGAGTAGTACAAATGTAGACAAGGAATATCTGTCTATGGGAGTTCATATTTTAGTGGGGAGGGCTTACAGTAAATACGTTCAATTATAAATATATAATCTGCCAGGTGGTGATAGTGCTATGGAGAAAAATAAAAGAGAAAAGGAACAGCCTTGCTGGGGAGAGTGGAATACAAGTTTTAATAAGAAAATGATCTGTGAGCAAAGATCTGAAAGGAAGCAGGGAGTGAGCCATGTTGATATTTTGAGGTAAACGGTTATGAAATGGCAAATGCAGAGACATAAAACAAGAACACTGCTAGCGATTTGGAGCATAATCTGGATGTCCTCTGTGGCTTGTATGACCGCAGTAGGGGAGGGAGTGGTCGCAGATGGAGTCTGAGTGATGGGGAGAGACCAGGACTTGTATCATCTTGCAGGTCCTCACAACAGGCCTGTGGGATGGAGAATCCTCAGAGGATGTTGGTAGAGGAGTGACATGATCTGACAAAAGTTTTAAATGCATCATGTTGGCCCCTGAGCTGAGAACAGTTGGAGGACCACAGTGGAAACAGGGAGACCCATTAGAAGGCTATTCCCATGAGCCAGGACAGAACATGATGATGGACTGAATGAGGGCAATAACTGTGGTGGTAGGAAGAAGGTGGTGGAGATGGTGGGAAATTATTCAAGTCTGGCTGTACTTAGAGGGTAGAGCCACCAGGGTTTCCTGGATGATGAGTATAGAACATGAAGGTAAGAGGGTCATCATCTCAGTGAGGATGACCCTGAGGATTTTGGTCTGAGCAGCTGTAAGAATGGAGCTGCTGTTTACTGAGATAAGGAAGCCCAGGGAAGAAGCAAGTTTTGCAGGAAGATAACCAGTTTGGTTTGGGTCATGATAAATCTGAGAAACAAAATTTTATGATCGTAGCAAGAAAGTGACTCTAAATAGAGAAGAGGTGTGAGAACTATGACCTCACTCAATCCGACATTAATATTTGGAGACATGAAGAGGGTACAGCCAAGGAGACTGAGAGATACTTGTCCTAAGATAGAAAACTAAGAGTGTAGTGTCCTGTACTCAAGTTGAGAAGGGGGAAGGGGTGTAATGTACATTGTGATTAATATCATTAATGCTGTTGTATGTTGCATATGAACGTTTTTAAGAGAGTAAATCCTAAGAGATCTCATCACAAGGAGAAATATTATTTTTCTCTTTCTTTAGTTTTGTATCTTTATGAGATGGTGGGTGTTCACTAAACTTATTGGGATAATCATTTCATGATATATTTAAGTCAAATCATTATGCACTATACCTTAAATTTATAGTGTTGCATTTCAATTATATCTCAATAAAACTAGAAGAAAAAATACTAAAAAAATTACTTGAGCAGCACTAAACCCTCCATAGGTTCTATAGGTTCTGAGGAAATGGTGACAGACAAGACAGATAAATTATTGACAATAAACGCACTGTGTGCCTCTGAGTGGGTGGGGGGAAGAGAAGAAAGAAAGGGGAATGGGCGTGAGGTAACATTGCATGTTCTGTTGTTGGTCAGTAAACTGAGGACAGATCTCTGACCACTGACTTAGGAATATGGTGGTCAGTGATGGCCACGCTAAGAGTTCTTCACTTCTGTGCAGTTTTACCAGAAAGAAATCTGCATAACCCAAGTAGATTAGGTTCAAGCGTGAATAGGAAGAGAGCGGTCGGAAGCAACAAATAAAGCAACTCCTTCTGGGAACTTTGGTGGGAAGGGGCACAGAGCTGGATATTGGCAAGTTATGTGTAGTCAAGCAGGAGTTTTGTTGTGATTTGTTTTTTAAGGTGAGAAAATGTTCAGGATGCTTTAATATGCTGGTAAGAATTATTCTGAGGAGAACAATTTGAGAGGATGAAAACTTGCCCTTAAATAGGTGAGAGGGGGATGGATCCTGGTGCACAATTCAGGGGCCATTCTTCAGATGGGAGCCTGGAGGAGATGAAAGAACCAGAGTCTGTAGGTACAGATGCAGATGGATGGTAGGTACACAGGTGAGAGTCCTTGGAAACTATTTTCTGCTTGTTTATAATTTGTGATTATAAACTCAGCTGCAAGTGAGGATGGGAGGTGGTGAAGGTCTAGAAAGAAAAAAAATATGTGGAATAGTTGGCCGGGAAAGTGAATTGTCCTTTCTTAACTCTGACTTATTTTTCAAAAATCATAGTACTAAATACATTCCACGTGTTCACATATTCAAATTATAGGTTAATTATTAATAGATCTCACGCCATCTCTTGTCATTTGTGGAGAGTTTAAACTATCAATGGTCATTTTGTTTCATTCTCTCATCTGCTTGGTTTTAAGTACAGTAAGTCCCCTACTTATGATCCTTCAAGTTGCGAACTTTCAAAGATGTGAATGTGCATTCACGTGTTCAGTCACGTAAGTTAGTTCACATGTCTGGCGTACATTGTCTCATGTGTGCATCCTCTACAAGTGGTTGTGCTTTCGTGTACTTAACCGTACAGTACTGTATAGAGTACAGTAGTACAGTATTTTTAGTTCAAGCCCAGGATGTCTGGAAGCAAGCATAAAAGCACCAGTGATGGAGCTGGTACTGCTAAGAATTGCCAAGTGATAACGATGGAAACAAAAGTGAAAACAATTAAGAGAGTGGAGCAAGGCAGAAAGATGGTTGACGTCTCTCATTCTTATAACATGAATTGTTCAACCATTGACATGATTCTAAAGAACAAGGACAAGATCATGGAACATGTGAAGTCTGCTGTGCTGACAATGTTGACAAAATATCGAAGAAGCATGGAAAAGTGATGGAGGAGATGGAGAAACTTCTCAGCGTGCGGATGAAGGATCAACATCAGTGCTGTGTCCTGGTCAGCTTAATGCTAATTCAAGAGAAAGCTAAAAGCCTTTATGAAGACTTGAAGAAGAAACACGGCTAAGAATCAGAGGGTACATCCTTTAATGTCAGCCATGGCTAGTTTCATCTGTTGAAGACTAGAGCCAAACTTCACAACGTAAAAATACATGGTGAGGCAGCAACTGCAGATATGGTAGCTGCCTGGGAATTTCCTGAAACTCTTCAAGAAATTATTGATGAAGGCATGTGTTTACCTGAGCAGGTTTTTAATGTGGATGAGACAGGACTGTACTGGAAGAAGATGCCAGACCAAAGTTACATCTGTAAGGAGGAAAAGTTGATGCCAGGCTATAAAGCAGCAAAGGATAGGCTAACTCTGTTGTTTGGTGGCAATGCTTCCAGTGAATTGAAGCTGAAGCCTCTCTTAGTTTATCATTCAGAGAACCTAAGAGCCCTTAAAAACATAGCAAAGGACTCTCTTCCTGTTGTGTGGAAACGTAACCCCAAATCCTGTGTTACACAGGCCACGTTCCAGGACTGGTTTTTCCACTACTTTATCCCGGAGGTAGAGAAATATTGCTTGGAGAAGGATGTCCCATTCAGTATTCTTTTGCTGCTTGACAGTGCTCTGGGCCACCCGCCATTCAAGGACATCTTTCATCCCAATGTCAAAGTAGCACATCTGGGCTTCCCTGGTGGCACAGTGGTTGAGAGTCCGCCTGCTGATGCAGGGGACGCAGGTTCGTGCCCTGATCTGGGAAGATCCCACATGCCACGGAGCGGCTGGGCCCATGAGCCATCGCCACTGAGCCTGCGTGTCTGGAGCCTGTGCTCCACAACGGGAGAGGCCACAGCAGTGAGAGACCTGCGTACCACCAAAAAAAATAAAAATAAAATAAAATAAAGTAGTACATCTGCCACCAAATTCTACATCACACATCCAACCTGTGGACCAGGGAGTTATAGCGACTTCCAAGAAGTATTATTTATGTCACACTTTTCATCAGGCAGTAGAGGCGAGTGAGGAATCAGAAACAACCTTGAGACGATTTTGGAAGGACTGTAACATCTACAAGGCCGTAAAATACATTGACTTTGCTTGGCATGAGGTTACAGCCGTAACCATGAATGGGGGTTGGAAGAACCTTTGCCCACAGTTTGTTCATGATTTTCGTGGATTTGAGAAGGTGGATGAGGAGTCCAAAGAGGTCTTCAGCAACGTAGTGACCCTCAGTGAGGAGCTGGAGCTAGATCTGCAAGAGGACGACTTCACTGAACTCCTTGCTGTGTAACACGAGGAGCTTACCTGATGGAATTGGAGGCCCAGAGAAAGGGCAAAGAGAGACAAGAGGAAGAAGTGTAACTGAAGAACTGAAGAGATTCACAATGCAGGAAATGGCAAGGGGATTTTCTTTATTCGAGGAGGCACTGTTAGTTTTTGAGCAGAGAACCTGAATGTAGAACGGTACATGAAGGTTGCAGCAGCCGTTCAGAATGCAATCCAGTGCTACCGTGTCATCTATGATGAGAAAAGAGCTACTACCCAGACATCCCTGGATCATTTTTTCAAGAAGTTAGATAGAATTGGATCCAGCCAGGGACTAGAACCTGTGCCACCAACGTCAGGCATGAGTGAAAGTGCAGCTTGCCCTCCATCTCCTATTGCTGACGGTCCTTCAGCTCTACTATCTCCCACTTCCTCTCTGTTACTGTTACAGGCAACAGTAACTCTTGCCTGTTCACTCGATTCCAGCCCCTGTACGCCAGCTGGTGTACTGGACTACTGTACTTTTCAAGGGACTGTACTGTAAGATTAAAAATGTTTATTTTTTTGTTTGTTTTTTATGTATTATTTGTGTGAAAAGTATTATGAACCTATTACAGTACAGTACTGTGTAGCCGATTGTGTTAGTTGGGTACCTAGGCTAACTTTGTTGGACTTAATGAACAAATTGGACTTAGGAACACGCTCTTGGAATGGAACTCGTTTGTACGTAGGGGACTTACTGTAATTTTCTTTGCTTTTATTCAACATTCTGGACTATTGGTAGCAAAATTTTATAGCTTATTAAGGGAGAAGCTGTTTTAGTATTTTCAAGTGAACAACAATATTCATCAACACACGTACAACCATGGGAGACTAATTCCAATTATTCAGAAGCAGTAGATCCTCACAAAGTTGGCCACCTATAATGGTTTCTGCTTCTACTGCTTTCTGCTGATCAATAAAAGTTTCCTTTCAAAACAAATCTCAGCATATATTTCAGTGAGTGGGAGTCTGAACTACTTATAATCATATACAGTGTTGTAGGTATGGCAAGCTTTTCAAAGAGTTCTTGTTACAAAAATCCATAAAGTGATAAGTGGAAAACAAATATCAACAACAAACAAACAAAAAACATTCTTATGATAGATAATTAAAACAACTTAAAAATCAACTTGTATATGTTAATCCCAAACTCCTAATATATACACACTACTATATATATAAACTAGGTAACCATGGAGGACATACTGTAGAACATAGGGAACTCTACTCAATGTTTTGTACAATAATAACCTATAAGGGAAATGAATCTGAAAAAAAATGATATATATGTATGTATAACTGAATCACTTTGCTGTACACCTGAAACTAATACATTATAAATCAAGTATACTTCAATAAAAAAAAGAATGAACAAACAAACAAAAACAAAAAAAGAGAAAATATCATTTGAAGAAAGATGATCCAAGGTAAACTAAAGGTGACCTAAAATATAATAATAAAATCTATTTAAAAAATCAACTTGTAACATTAACCTCAGGTGGGAATATGGCAGAAGTGTAGGTTTAGAATTCGCTACACTGTTTCAGAAACATTCAAGTTGGCTAGTGAGAATGAACCATGGACTTTGTAGGAACCTTGGCCTTGTATGGACCACCATGTCAGTGTTCATTTTTACATGAGCTTTTGTTTTAAAAACATGTATGCAGTAGTTGCAGCATTATCCGTTCTTCCTGTGTCAGTAAGACATAATATTTACTTGTATCCATACATTTGGAAAACTAGCTTCAGTGTACTTGTAGAAGGACAGCAGTAATATTTTTTTAAATAACATTTAAATTGGGACACACCTTGTGTTCCATTGTCTTACACTCTTAACAAAGATTAAGTGAGTTTGTAGAAACTGAAGCATAGTTAGGGGGATGTTGGTAAGCGTCCTTCGTATGACCCAGCCCTGCCCCATACTCTGTCATACAGACAGTGATCTGAAGGTTAGCTGAGGGAATTGGGGAGCTGAAATGAATTGTCACTGAAAATGAACTATTTTAGCTATTTTTATCTATGTGATGCAGATTATGAAACCGAGGTAGAGGAGATAAAGGAACCTTCCCAAAGTCACACCGCTAGCACGGGGTGGTGCTGGCATTTGACCACAAGCAACCTGGCCTTCTTACCCACCAGGTCATGTCACCGTTTCCATCCTACACAGAGAAGGGTGATCACAGCAAACTGGCTTCTTGGGGGAGCATTGTGGATTCATGTTGTTAATTCCTTAGAGACTGAATATATTTGCTTCTGATGAAATTTTCTTTAAAATATATTTCCAGTCTTTTTTACGTTCTTTTTCTTACAGTATTTTAGCTAAGTGTGTAAATTCTCTCATCACCATTCACGAGTGACTACATTGCTTTGGAAAGAAGGGCAACCTTAAAAAACTCATAAAGATTTTGAGCAAATTCCTTTGTTGAAAGTTCAGTGAAAGGGCTGAATATGCATGTATCTGGTATGAAGAATTGTACCTAAAAATGAAGAAGATAATGCAGGAACACTTTCTCTGAAATAAGAGCTACGAGTCAGCGACGTCTTTCACTACGATTGCCTTGCAACTGACTTTTGGTGAAATCCTAGAAAATAAGTTGCTTTTTTCTTTTCCCCCAGTCTTATCACAAATCATTGCTAATGAGTAGCTTCTTCATGATGTACAACAGTTTCAAATTCAGTGTACATTGTGAATTCTTCAGTGCTAATTAAGCACACTGTTTATATAGTATATCTCAACATAAATGTCTGAATGAAGATTCAAGCTTTTCCAGTGACATTTAACAACGAATCTGACAGATTTCCTACTTCCTCTGGGACTTGACTCTGAGAGAGGGAGAAGAGAAAATAAAAACACTGTCTATAACCTTCATTCTCAGAAATAAGGTTCATTGTTTGAAAATTGAGTCTGTATAATTGAAAGAGGATGGGAAAAGGGGAGCTGTTGTTTAATGGGTATAGAATTTCTGATCTGCAAGATGAAAAAGTTCTAGAGATATTTCACAACAATGTGAATATACTTAACACTACTGAACTGTACACTTAAAAACAGTTAAGATGGTAAATTTTGTGTTACGTGTTTCTTAACTACAGTAAAGAAACTCTGCTCAATACTCTGTAATAACCTAAATGGGAAAAGAATTTGAAAAAGAATAGATACATGGATATGGATAACTGAATCACTTTGCTGTACACCTGAAACTAACACAATATTGTTAACCAACTCTACTCCAATATAAAATATTTTTTTTAAAAAGACATCTTGGTTGCTTCCAAGTTTTGGTGATTATGAATAAAGCTGTTATAAATATCAAAAAATAAATAAATAAAATATTTTTTATAAACTTGAAAAAAAAGAAAATTTAAAAATCAGTATGTATCCTTCCACAGGATTTTTGTGAATCACATACATATATGTCATTTATGTGTACATGTGTACATGTATAAATGTATGTATACATTTATATAGACACATACACACATATATATCTATATATACACCTATATATTATGGCTTATACCTATATCTATATATATATATATATTTAGAAATTAATTTAGAATATACCTATAAATATAATATAAATGTATATACATATATAAAAATATATATATATACATACATACGTATAACTGGTTACTGTTTTCTCTCAAGCAAGAGCTTATTATTTATTTTGTGCTGCAGCTGGCCTTTGGTACTTGTCAACATAACACAGCTCTCCTTCTGTGTCTGTTCAATACAGTTTGTGAGGAAGATTATGTTGATTATAATGATGTCACAGTTTTTGACAGCATAACACTTGTCAGTCATTCTTCTATTGATGGACATATTGTAGAAAGTGCTGCAGTCAACAACTCTGTACAAATTTTCTTACAGATGCATTCCTATAAGGGGAATTCTCAATCATGAATATTTATATTTATACCTTTGTTCTTTTTTAAATTGGTACTGCAAATTAACCTCCACAAAAGTGAGAATGTCTGATATAACCTTGCCAATATTGGGTAATATCAATTTAAATAGTTTATCTAGAGATATAACAGTGTTTGCTAATGTCATTTTTAATGTACCATATGATTTGTATGTTTTCCGGATACCTCTTGTTCATATCCTTAGCCAGCTTCTGCCTTTTTATTATGATTGTTGCTGTCTCCTTATTAATTTACAAGAACCCATTCTGCAACTTTGTTTAGAAAGAATCTCACTATAGAAATGCTTATAGTCTTTAGAGAATCAGCTGAATTGGAGTTTATTTAATAGGATGTGATACTAAACTGTGATTAGAATCCTACTTCTCGTGTCTAAATAAAGCTCATCACACAGGTCCTTGTGACATGGATGTTGTGTCAGTGGCCTTTTAGCCCTTTCTTTCTTTGGTTGTGAAAATGTTCTCCTTTTTCACTCTTTCTAGTAGAGCATTTTATTATTTATCCTTGGGCTTGCTTTCTTCTACTTTTTTCTCCTGTAGGTTTTTCCAGACTCTCCAAAAACATTCATTTGATTTCTCAAGTAAATTTTTGACTCTCTCTAACCCTTTTAAACTAACATTTTAATTCTATTTAATACTCTTTGAAGATAATTTGATTTTCACATCCTCTAATATTTCGCTCTATGCTGTTGGTCCCATAGTCCCTTTGTTTTCCCCTGTGGATTGCAGAACTTGCTCTGTCATTGGGCTCTTGTGTCTTTTGTACAGAATCTATTGGTCATAAAAGCAGCATGGGGGACTCGCCTGGTGGCACAGCGGTTAAGAGTCCACCTGACAATGCAGGGGACACGGGTTTGATCCCTGGTCCAGGAAGATTCCACATGGTGCGGAGCAAGTAAACCTGTGCTCCACAACTGCTGAACCTGTATGCCACAACTACTGAAGCCTGCATGCCTAGAGCCCGTGCTCCACAGCAAGAGAAGCCACTGCATGAGAAGCCCTTGCACTGCAACGAAGAGTAGCCCCCACTTGCCACAACTAGAGAAAGACTGCACACAGCAACGAAGACCCAATGCAGCCCAAAATAAATAAATAAATAAATAAAAACGGCCTCATAGTCAGCTCATAGTTCCCATAAGTTATGGCAGCGTGTACTAGGGTGCCTTACACAGGGCTCGGGTGAGCAGGGCAAGAGACGGGGAGGCCCACGGAAATAAGAACTTAAGTTACCCAATCACATGTAATGCATGAATTTATTTATGTATTAATATATATTTATATATCTGAAAAAATGCCTTTGGTGTAACATAGCCTGTCTGAATGAAGAGTCTGGATATGTGGTCAGAAAAATAAGCTCCTGTGAATGTGAGCCTGTGTGTTGCTTCTCAGGGCAATGAATCATCCACACATGCGTGGTGAGCAGCAAAAGTAGTGAAGTCACTCAAAGACAAACATTTCTGTAACATTCGTATTCGGGGCAGAGTTTGCGGTAATGGAGCAACTGATTAAGAACTCTTTTTTACAGTCTGATGACATGCTTTTTAATCAATTATACTTTTTGTCCATTTGAACCTAAGCATTTTCAAGCAACAGAACGAGTCTCCTGGAATCGACTCAGAAACTGATACACCATTTCCATACACTTTAGCGTAATTCATCTAAGTACTGTACATGGAACCATTTCAGCCAATTGCATTTGCACATTTGGCACAAGTCATAGAGTAGGGAAGAAGGTTGATAAGAAAGTGTGAAATGGAAGAATCTTTGAATAGTTCATGGGAGATTGTGAAACCTAGAAATCATCAGAATTATCTAGTTGAGAGTATTTTTGGCAACAAAATGCCCACAGTATTCATACTGTCACTTGGTAAAAATTGTCATTAACAGTATTAGCATTTCACTGGCAATATTGCATGTAAATTAGTCTAGTATTGTAATGTTGAATAAAAGTGGTTTTAGATACCTACCTCATGATTAAGTTTCACGTCCCTGTCAATCTGTCCAGTAACACTGTCTGTCAGGAAACAAAAGTGTCACTAAATTTCATAAGTCACCATGGTTCAATCACAGAAATTACCTAGTCTAACATTTTGCAGCAGTAATTGCTGTATAGTTGCAGGATATGTAAAGAATAATTCTGGCATTCTAAGTCAACGATTGTGACTAAGGAAAAATGTCACAATAGTCAAACTTAGGGTAAAGCCTTTGGTACCTGGTGTGTAGCAGCATTTCTAAATATCTGTAAGGATATTGATAGACATATATGACTCCATAGTAATACAAGCTCCTGAAGCACAGTCATTTTTTATAAAAAATGAAACTTTATAAAAATTGAGGAACTGACTATTTTAGTGTGCTGTAATTCTTGGATAATTGGTAACCCACATAAAACATCTCTATGGTAACCAGAATATTTAACTGTGTTTCCATTTTATGCCATAGTGGATAATTGAAAAAAAATTTACATTAAAATTTCAGCATCTGAATTATGAAACTGGGTTTATTGAAATTCACCAGTTAACATTGCTGCCATAAACATCAGTATCCACATATTTTGTGATAAGAATAAAAAGTATTGCTCTAAAAGGAAGTAGGGAGTTTTAGAATATTTTATATTTAAGCTAATATTAAATCAAGGGTCTTTCATTAAGCACTGAGTCTTGTTGTGATCACTGAATTGCTATATTTTTTTGTTTTTGTTTTCGGTATGCGGGCCTCTCACTGTTGTGGCCTTTCCTGTTGCAGAGCACAGGCTCCGGATGTACAGACTCAGTGGTCATGGCTCACGGGCCCAGCCTCAATGCGGCATGTGGTATCTTCCCGGACCGGGGCACGAACCCGTGTCCCCTACATCGGCAGGTGGACTCTCAACCACTGCGCCACCAGGGAAGCCCTAAAAGCTTTTATATGTTTCTGAACTATACAGTATTGAGTACACAGTTTCTGCCTATGTGACTGAGGGTAGGAGGAATGTGTGGAAGAGGGTCATTCAAAATAGGGCATATGTGTTATCTACTGACACAAGAAGAGTGTTTTTGTATTTCCATTGTTTAGAGCCTATAAATAAATGAATGCATAGAGTACGTTAGCCTTTATTTTTCCATGTTATCAAATGTAGTTCCTCTGTGTATTTGCACTGAAGCAAATATGTATGAACAAATAACTTGTTAATTAATCTTTTTTTTTTTCTTTTTGATGTGGACCAGTTTTTAAAGTCTTCATTGAATTTGTTACAACATTACTTCTGTTTTTTTTTTTTTTTTTTTTTTTTTTTTTTTGCGGTATGCGGGCCTCTCACTGTTATGGCCTCTCCCGTTGCGGAGCACAGGCTCCGGACGCACAGGTTCAGTGGCCATGGCTCACGGGCCTAGCCGCTCTGCGGCATGTGGGATCTTCCCAGACCGGGGCACGAACCCGTGTCCCCTGTATCGGCAGGCGGATTCTCAACCACTGCGCCACAAGGGAAGCCCACTTTTGTTTTATGTTTTGTTTTTTTGGCCACAAGGTATGTGGGATCTTAGCTCCCCGACCAGGGATTGAACCCGCACCCCCTACATTGGAAGGTGAAGTCTTAACCACTGGACTGCCAGGGAAGTCCTATCAATTAATCTTTAATTTTATCTTTGCTTAAACTTTGTCCATGACATTTTTTTTTCTTTCTGGCATTTAACAAGTTTCTTTATTCTGCGACACTTCCATTCACCTCTGCCTTACTTTTAACAACCTGTTTTGCTGTTTTGTTTGGACCCATATTTAGAGAACTCTTGGAGTGTACTTGCCTTGAAATATTTATAATGGATAATATGCAGATCTTGCAATCAGAGTGCTGTATGATATCTGTAATTAAATGAAGATAATGATTCATTCAATGTTTCTTTCAACATATTTTCTTACCTGTCATTGACCAGGGGAGAGACTGGGGGTGTAGGAGCCGGCTGAGGGGAGGTACGGGTTGGTGGAAGATGTGTGTAATATAAGCCAGAAAAGTGTACAGTTTTAAAGCAATTAATTGCACGTTGCAGCCTTCAGACTTTAAGGCCCAAACCGCCATTGTCTAAATTGCAGCAGGCCTGGCTGCAGGAAGCCTGTCCTTTACCAGGTTCCTATTCTCACGTGTTTCTGAGAGTTGGAACTCTTCCCTTTCTCATCCGTCTGCCCTGGGTTGACTGAGATCTTACCTACTCTGGCTGTCTTCTACACCTCATGTGCAGCATCCCTCTCCCAGGATGGCTGTTCCTCTCCTGGACAGCTGTTCCACCAAGCCTGTCACTCAGAGCATAGCTGGGTTCAAGCTCTGCTCACAACATTTACAGAAAATGTCAGATGGGCAAGAATGACTCTGACTCCGTGCTTGATATAACTGCTCTCAGGCTGCACAGGACAAGACTTGGTCCCTCGCTGGGCACTCCCTGCTTTGTCTTCTTCTGTGTTTTGGAGGCCAGTTCACCCCCACTCCTTTACCAGCTCACCCCCAAACAGTTTGTGCCCACCTCCTCCCCTCCCTGCCGCACTGTCCTTCATCTGCTAAGGCTCAGCAGAGTTTCAAAAACAAGTCTCCACCCGCCCTCCCTTTGCCCAGTCACAGCTCAGCCTTCAAGTTAAAATAAAATGATAAAACGGCAGACATGTAAATTCATGGAGAAAGGAAGAAACCTGTTTAAAATATATTATTATGCAAAATGCTTGTCTCCTAAGTATTATAACACATTTACATAACCAAAAGGCTTATTAAAATTTCCCCTGTATCAAGGAAGCGTTTTGCATGCAAATAATTTAAAATGCAACTTGCAGAGAACTAAGAAAAGCTGATGGTTTAAAAAGAAAAATACAGATATATCCTGTCCTCACTCCTCCATCTGTTTGTAGCCATTGTCAAAACTGGAGTCCATTCACTGCTAGAAAATTCTGTTTCATATGCAGAGAGAATATAAATGGAAGAAGACATATTGCAATTATTTTACTATTAAGTATATATTATATTTTATTATTAAGTATTATTATTAAGTATATACTAAGTATATTAAGTATATATTATTAAGTATATATATATATATATATATATGTATATATTTATTGAGTACAAACTTTGTGTGTGACACCACTGTAAATCCTCTGTCTATATAACATACACGCCCTTAAGGATGTGATATAGTGATACGAATAATTGGGTACTAATTATGTATTTCCTGTAATTCTGTGTTAATTCAATTACCATTAGCTGACTATTCATCTCACATCAACCCATGCCAAATACTTTAGAAAATACAAGGACATTTACAACACAGGTTCTAGCTTTCAGGAACCTATGATGTAATTGGGTAAAAATGTGTGTGTGAAAAGTTGACATGATTTGTAAGTAATATATAAGCAAATTGCAAGATAACACAGTATAAATATTAAAAGAAATTAAAGTTGGGATAGGGAATTAGTTAGCTTACTAAAGAAGTATAAGAATTGGCTTAGCTCAAAAAAGGTAATGGCTTTTCAGTTATAGTAGACTATTCCTGAAATATGAAGGTATCCTTGAACAAGTCTCAAAATGTACAGATTAAATAAAGAGAAGTATGTGAAACGAGAAGATGGGTCCAGTTGATGGGCACTCATGGGAGTCACACTGAGCTTCTGGGGTAACATTCAAGAGGCAGCATTGACGTTCTTGCTCCAGAGAATCAAGCACATACAGTATGTGTGTGATTAACTGGTTTCGATTGATAAAGTCATATTTTAATGTGTAAATCTGGCACAGACCTGCAAAATATTTTAGTGATGGGAGAAATAGGAAGTAAGTTAACATCAAAGATTCAGGCAGGCCTTGGGCCATAAGAAAATGCAGTTAACTTTGAAAATCATTGAGAAGCTGCTGATGAGAAGTGAAGGACTGTGTTGTTTTCACAGAGATGGTGTTGGAACAGGTACATGTGGAAGGTGTTAACAGCCTGAGGCTGAAGAGATGACAGCACATCATCAGCATTTTCATCAAGAATAAGGAGAGTTACTATGGAAAAGGCACCACCCTAGGAGATAAGGATAGAGTGTAGTATTAATGCTCCATCCATGATTTACAAGGAGAACAGAATTCATACACAAAAAAATATCACTGACAACGTAAGCCTTCACCTGTCAAGAAAATGTCAAAATTGGGCATGTGTTCAACAAAGGAGATTGGTTAGAAAGTTCTTTGGACAGAATGGGATTTGAGCTGAACCTTTCAGGAAGAGTAAGAGAGAAAATGGAAAAAAGACATGAGAGGAAATCAGCTGAGTCTTCCCAGTGTCTGCAGGTTCAGTGATGGGCATCAGATCGGTAAGGTAGGCAAAGAGTAATTTGGAACTCATCTTTCCTTTCTGGCAAAGGATGCCCATGGAAGATTTTTAAGTATAAGGCTGCTGTGAAAACATTTAAGGGGAGTTATGAATAAGGATGCATTATTTGATCTGAGGGTAGAAGTGAAGGCTAGCAGAGCTGCTTAATTATAATAGTCCAGGTAAAGTCCTCCATAGTGAGGGGAGAATACAGTAGAGCCCTCTGTATGCCTGGGTTGTACATCCACAGATATGGAGGGCTCACTGTACCACTTCCTTTTGTATAAGGAACCTGGACATCACGGATTTTGGTATCCGTGAAAGGTCCTGGAACCAATTCTTCAGAGATACTGAGGGCCAACTGTAATGGAAAAAACAAAGAACAGGACAGATGAAGAAACATTGTAAAACATAATCTCAGTAACTGACTGAGAGTAGGAAAGTGAATGTAAAGAAAAGTCATTTTTCCTAACTTGGTGTGTTTTTAAGATGATATGTCATTTACAAAAGTAAAGCGGTCTGGTGCTGATTAGAGGGGTTGATGTATCCCTAAGACAATGTGAAAAATTTGGTTTGAGATTTGGAAGAGTACCAAGTTGGAAATTCTGGATAGACTGTCAGAGATGCAATTTTTAAAAACACAAGGTCATTTTAAAATGAGATTTAGAAATTAAATCACTTTAAATAGAAGGGCTGGGCTTCCCTGGTGGCGCAGTGGTTGGGAGTCTGCCTACCGATGCAGGGGACACGGGTTCATGCCCCGGTCTGCGAGGATCCCATATGCCACAGAGCGGCTGGGCCTGTGAGCCATGGCCACTGAGCCTGTGCGTCCGGAGCCTGTGCTCCACAACGGTAGAGGCCACAACAGTGAGAGGCCCGCGTACCGCAAAAAACAAAATAAATAAATAAATAAATAGAAGGACTTTGGTATCCAGGGAAGGTATATTATTTGAGGTAATAGCTGAAAATATAAAATGAATATAAATCCAGAGGAGGTGTGAGTTCTGTAAAAGAGCAAGTCCCTGAGGGGAAAGCTTAGTGTCACACTGTGGTTTGGGTGACTTAGGAAAAAAGCTTTACTTTTCTCTGGAAGTCAGAGATTAAAACTAAGGATAAAATATTTACAAACTGCTTTCAAGTGCACTGCATATTTGACCTTCATGTCAATCATGAGTGAGGCAGAACAGACAGTGTTATCCCCATGTTGGATTAGGAAAGGCAGGCGTTTGTTCATCTTTCCTGCCAGCCCTCTGGTTAGATGAAGAGAATCTTAAAGACCAAGAAGTCGGGGTGGGGGCAGGGAGTCTGGATAAGAGTAATGATGGAGGGCAGCTCAGAACTGAGAAGGTAGGAGTGAGGGCTTCCCCTCTATGTACATGTCTACTCTACCATCCCCGGTGCTGCCTCCGTGCTGGGAGACTCACCAAGAATGCACTGTGTTTCATTTGTCTTCTCTTCCTGGCACTTAACATTGTACCACATAGGTGGCCCCCAAATTTTTATTGAATGCACACTATTGTTACTGAGTCCAAGCCTGTACTGCTTGCTGTACAACAGGCCAATAAATCGAGGGACAAGTTGTTGGGGCAAAGAATAGTGACTTTATTTGGAAACCAGCAGACTGAGAAGATGGGTGGACTAGTGTCCCAAAGAACCATCTTGGGGTTTGGATGGGGTTTGGATGCTAGTTTCTTTTATAGAACAAAGAGGGGAGAAGTGAAGAAGCAAAATAAAATAAGGCAATAAGTTGTTGCAAATACCTCCTGGTTTCTGCCAGACTCTGGAGGGGATGTGTTAATTTCTTATTTCCTGTAGCCATTCACAGTTGCATCTGGTCAGGATGTTTCTTGTGAGCTAAACAAAGGTATTTTAGCTTAATACTCATTGCATAGGAGGCGGGGTTCCTAGAGATGTGCAATTATGTATACTTTATGCTATAGGCAGCCCCCCTTTAGTGATTAACATGTAAAAAAAAGCAATAGAACACAAATGTTAAAATAAAAGGGATGGACCCAATATGAAGTCAGATTTGTTCTTCCCTATTACAATTTCTGCAAAGGGAATTGAGGAATGAGAAGTGTATAAAATATAAAATATGGGTCCTGAGCTCCAGTAACTCATAAAGAAATCTAGATGAGACTCTCATTTAAGAGAGAGCTTACCTGTGCAATGTTACATGTTGTGTGTGCAGCGTGAGGGGGGCAGTTTGACAAACCACCACTTGGGAAGTTGCAGACGTGATTGCAGACACACTCTTTGCAGTCGCAGAGGGCTGAGGAGCTGAGTAATGTTCCTGAGGGAAGGGCTGGGGACAGGGGAGAGAGACGTGTGCTGACATCACAAACAAGGACCGCCAGTCAAACAGATGAGGCACTGAAGGTGCCGGAGGACACAGGACAAGTTATGTGACAGCGTCAAAGGGAGAGTCCCCAGAACAAGGGCTATGCATGTCAGCAGGATTCTGTGTGGTGTGATTGCACGTGCCTGTGGTGAAACCAGCCCTGTGAGCTCCTTTGCATCTGGCACAAAGGAGTGGGTGCAGAGCCAATTTGCAGGCACCAATAAGAGTGGAACTGAGGGTCCTGAAGTGGAAGTGGGGGTCCTGAGTGGAACTGAGGGCCATGTGAGTGGACAGCAGGGTCAAGCACATTGTGAGGGTGGGGGGTGAGTTTTCCTCAGGTTATTTGTTGATACAGTTATGTTTTTTCTTGTTTGTTTGTTTGTTTTATGGTACGCAGACCTCTCACTGCCGTGGCCTCTCCCGTTGTGGAGCACAGGCTCCAGACACGCAGGCTCAGCGGTCATGGCTCACGGGCATGGATCACGGGCCCAGCCGCAACGTGGCATGTGAGACCTTCCTGGACCGGGGCACGAACCCGCGTCCCCTGCATTGGTGGGCAGACTCTCAACCACTGCGCCACCAGGGAAGCCCTACAGTTATGTTTAAAGATGTACAAACAAACAAACATAAAAAGATGTACAAACAAACATGATTACCAAAGGGAAAGAAGGGGCCAGAAGGGATAAATTAGGACTTTGGCATTAATATATACATACTACTATATATAAAATAGATAACCAACAAGGACCTACTGTATAGCGGAGGGAACTATATTCAATGTTTTGTAATAACCCATAAGGGAAAAGAATCTGAAAAAGAATATATCTATGTATATCTATGTATATATGTATACACACACACTTGTATATATATATATATATAACTGACTCACTTTGCTGTACACCTGAAACTAGCACCAATTTTAAATCAACTATACTTCAATAAAATAAAATAAATTAAAAAGTAAATAGTTGCATATTATGAAAAAATGATATAAAGGAAAGATAGCAAGACAATTAAGACAGAAAATATGCTGCCTTTGATGAGGTTTCCTGAAAAACCACCTGGGGAGGGAGGTGTGGGCAGCTTCGGCCCCACTAAGCAGGATGGGATATCTTTAATTTTTGACCTTGGAGAGAAGAATGAGAGACATTAGGGTCCCTGATTGAAGTGGTGGGAACCCTAGGTATGAGCTCATTATAGAGGCAATGTTCTGTCTGTCTTTCTTGGAGAATTAGATGGTAAGGTCACCTACCCACGATGGGGCTGACTTAGACCTGAAAGAGGAAAGAATGGTCAGCAGGGAGCCCTGAGGGAGGGGATCAGTGGAAGATGAATAAAGATGGTGGGAGTTTGAAGGGAACAGAGATCAGCCCAGGGAAAACTGAGCACTCAGGATTTGAAGGAAGGAGGAAAGAAACCACAAGCGTGGAGAAAGATTCAAAATATTAATGATAGAAGAGAGAAGAACAGGAGCTGAGTTCTTTGGTTCCGGAAGAGGGAAGGTCACAGACACAGAGGAAATAGTTTTCTGAAGAGTTAACTGAGGACATTTACTTTGGAACATTGCACCTAAGACATCCTATTTTCTGATAAAGGGTGTTTTGTAGCTTTGTGTCAACCTTCTGCTGTAGACATGGTCCCTTTGTTTAAATTTCCACTAAAATAAAATGCTTGTCAAACAGGAGCACATTAAAGGAAGGTAATTCTCAGGTAAAGTAAAAACCCCTCTGTCTGTTTCCAGGCCATGTTAGAAAGAGCCTTTAGAAAACATTGATATATGTGTCCTCTAAGTCTAGAATTCTGGTTGATGGGCATGCTGGCTAATTTAGCTCTGGAAAATCTCTGCAGGTCAAATTAAGGGTAAAGTACAGAGTACTCCTGCCCCAGGAGACGGCTGTATATAACTTCCATTTAAATGCCACCAATAAAAAAATTGCCCTGGTATAATTTAAAGCATTTGGTTAAGGAGAAAGTTACTTTATAATTAAATAATACTGCTTCCTTCCTATCTACCCCATGGCTTTGAGAGTTAAGAACGAAAACAATTTAATAAGATAATATTTCAAGAGCATACAGAACACCTTCAATCCGAGGGGAATAGTGGTCACAGAGATAGCAGAGAAAGCTGGACTTGCAGAAGCAGGCAATTGCTCAGATACAAACATAAAGAAGTGAATCAAAGCACAGGCTCCATGTTTAGGAAATCCGTTTGCTAGGATGGCGGTGGGTTACATATTTACAAAACAGAAGTAGACTCACAGACATAGGTTACCAAATGGGAAAGGGGGCAAGGAGGGATAAATCAGGAATTTGGGATTAACAGATACACACTACTATATATAAAATAGATAAACAACAAGGACCTACTGTAGAGCACAGGGAACTCTACTTAATATAAAGAACTGAAGCACTTTGCTGTACACCTGAAACTAACACAACATTGTAAATCAACTATATTTCAATAAAAAATTTTAAAAACGCCTTAAAAAAAAGGAAACCTGTTGGCTAGGATGGTGATGGGCTGTTGTCCTTTTGTGCAGGACACACACACCTGTGTTTGCTTTCCTGCAGGCCATATTCAATACCAAAAAAATCTCTCCGGGTCCATACAGGGGACCAGATGGGAGCTCAGGGCCAGTTTGTTTCTCACATGTTTGTTTTTAATGTTGGAAGAATGTGCCTCAAGGATCAGAGACTGTTTATTCCAAAACCCTGGGTCTTCTAATAGCTGCAGACACACTGCTTCTGTGCAGAGTACATTTTTACATTCAGGAGTGATTATAATTTGGGTACAGTGTTTCTCACAGTGTGGTAATGGACATTTAATCACAGAACATGTGCTTTCCTTTTGTAAATTATTGTGAGGTGTTCAGCTGAGCTCGCAGTGCTGTCTTCAGCTCCATCTCTCATGTCTGAGGCTCTTGTTCTTTCCCCAGAATGGCTGCTACACACCTCCTGGCTTTTCTCATATTGTCACACCTTCTTCTCCACACTCCCAGATCCCTGCTTCTCTGAGCAGTGAGAAACAGCAGTGTGTTGAGAATCACATCAGCTTCCCTCCAATTTGGTCATAGATTTCTGTATAGTCATCCCTCCCCGTCTTTCTGTTCTTTATCAGAAGGAGTGCACAGCCCCTTCCAGAGGAGAATCTCTCTTAACCAGGACCCCAAGCTGAATTTAAGGACCTATTTCTCCATCTGTGATACCAAATCCGGCCTCTGTATCCCGATACCAAATCAAATCTCGGAGACAGAGTTTTGGGTGAAGTAGAAAAGAGTAGCTTTATTGCTTTGCCAGGCAAAGGGGGCCACAGCAGGCTAGTGACCTCAGAACCATGTCTCCCAACCTGGAGGGGGTAGTGAGGAGTCTTATAGTAATGGTTCAAAGAGGGCGTGGTCAGCTCGTGGACGTTCTTCTGATTGGTTGGTGGGGAGGTAAGTGGGAGTCAGCATCATCAACCTTCTGGTTCCAACCCATCTGGGGTCTACTGCTTGTGAGCAGCATACAATTAACTTCTCCCCCCTGGTGGGGGTTTCGGAATCTGTAGAAGAGCTCAAAGTCATGGTTATGTGTATCCCTTGAGGGGGAACCAAGACCCTGTCCCAAGGCTGCACTGTTGTTTCCTGACTGCTCCTCCCTTGTCTCTGCATCCCCTCCCTTCCCAGATTAGCAACTGTTTGAACCTGCCCTTTGGAACTCAGGGAAGATCCTGGAGGCTGAATGAAGCCTATTTCCTGTAATCAAGAAATGGGAATGGGACACACAGAAAGGCTTTTGTGCCCAGAATCCCCACAGGGTCCTGCTTGGTTTCACCTGTCCAGATGTATGAGTATTGTCTCTCCTGATTTCCCCTTCAGTGTGGTCACCTCCCACAACTTTATATGGACTCTCCATCTGCCTGTACTTTGAAAAACAGATTTCATCATTGGGAACTACCTTTCTGCTAAGCAGAAATCCTGAAGTTAGTGCCTGAATCTTGGCAGTTTTCTTATCTCCATCTCATTGGTCTGACTGATTCTTAGTCTAAGATTCCTTCTCTACCTGACCATTGATTTGAAAATAAAATGCCTGTAGGCTCTAAATCCTTGGCTTTGGCCCACTTATCTACCAGTGCTTTTAATCACATGCAGTTTCATTTCTCCAGTGCTGTGCCCCTTCATTTCCCCATATGCTCCTGTAATTTCCTCCTTGCCTTTTACAGCTCTATCTCTGCAAGCCCTAAAGATGATTGAGAATTTCCTATTGCAATAAGCAAAACAACAACAAAAAATAAATAACCTTTTAGTCTTGCTTTCCTCCCTCAAAATAACAACCTATATCCTTATCTCCCTGAAGAACTATTGGAAGCTTACCACCATTTTAGTCACTTACAGTCAGTTTCCATGGTTACTACTTATGGAAATGTTCTCTAGCATTACCATGGACCTCTAAAATGACTGATTTGGGTATTTGTTTACAATATTTATGCTACTTGTTGCTTGATTCCACTTGCAGCTTTGATGAGAAACTCCTCATTCCATCTTCTTGGTTTTTAGAATGTGTGTCCTTTTCCTTTCACTGATGGGAAGCATACTGGTGAAAGTCTACATATGTGGGCTGTGGAGCCTTACAGACCCATCTTTTCATTCTGGTCTCTGATAATACATGTGTGACCCTAGGAGAGCTGTTTACTTCTTCTTAGGCTCATGTATTCATCTGTGGGAGATAAATTGACCTTTCAGAATTTCTATTAAGTTTAGAGGTAATGGATATTAACTTTTAGCAAGTTCTTGATACATATGAAGACCTCAGTAAGTGGTCCCTGTTATGTGGATTCCTAGCATCACTAATTACAACCATCACCATCACCAGCATCATCCCAACATCACTGCCATCACCATCACCATCACCATCACCATCACCATCACCATCACCATCATTATCCCAGTATCCCAGCATCACTAAAACCACTATCATCACCATCAGCATTATCATCACCTTAGTTATTGGAGCACCGGGTTTCTATCTCGTGATGATTTCACTCATTATCCCTTACTTGCTGATTTGCTTCCACCCACAGTAACACAACTGTAACACAGTATTGTAAAAGAGAGTTTCATTGTGTCACTTTTGTTATAAAAAACTTCCAGTTGTAACCCATTTCCTCATAATATCATTTATGTCATCTACGATTTCGTCTTAGAACGTGTTCTTCCAAACATCTCAAGTTTGAACAACAGGGTTTCACATACCTTCCATTTCCTGCACCTTAGTGTTTGTTGTCTTATCAGCCAAAAATGTTATTTACCTGTGCCTTTTTACACATACAGTCCAGCTGAATTAGCACCTCTTTCTTAAAGCAAATTTTACAGCCCCTAGTTGGAAATGAATGATTAAATATTCCTCCCATTATGTGTGTTCAGAACTTTTTAGAGCTTTATGCCATATATGTTATTTTGCTTGTAGTATAATGAGTTACTTATTTGTCTATTTGACCACCCCTCTCCTAAGCCTAAAAGCTGCCTAGGATAACTACGTGGATTCATTCCTTTTTGAATTACAACCAGCTTTGTACCTCAACTGGGTGATTTCTGAGACTGACAGTTTATATATATAGGCCTGCAAACACACATAATTTGAAAGGTATTTAAATATAGTAGGTACCCAGAATATGAAATTCTAGGCCATGAACTCTTGTGGCTTGAAAACCCAGAAAGATCATTCCACTGGAAGAGCTACTCATGATAAAGTATAGAACAAGTAAACTACCTTGTTTGCTTACCTGCTGGGAAAAGAATAGATTCTGAGTTACAGAAGATCTGGGTAATTTAAATATGTGTTTTTTTGATGGCTTGTGGCCTGTTTATTATTATTTATTATTATATAGAGTACATAGCTATTCAATAAAAAGCATTTATTTTCCTTATATTGAGGCAAGATGAAAAGAAAATATAATCAATATATTCCAAAATATTTAAATTAATTTACTATTCATTTATGAGTAAAAAAAGATTTATATATTACTCTGAACTGTTTATAGCTCTTTTATTCAGTTCTTAAAAGATAATTCACCTCTTCTTGCCTAACAAAATGGGTGCTCCTCATTAACTAACATTCCTGGCAAGCCCTTTTTTTCCATTGTCTGTATTAATTCCCATCCCGGCTTCTTTTTATTTTTAATATAGTTACTGTGTGTGTAATATTTGGCCACTGCTTTCCTTATTCCAGAGCTACTTTTACATTTACATTCTGACATGACCTAATTTTATATAAAATGGTGCTCATAAACTCTTTAGATCAAATTGATTATTTTGTATATGAGATATTCCCTAAATGTATATCCAGTATTTCTTAAACTCAAATACAATTTAAACATAGATTAGTTCTTGTGTTAATGAAAATTTTCTCAATATGTGAAAAGTAACTTTTCTTTCCAGAAAAGTCAAAGAAAGTAGGTCAATTGAGAGATAAAAATTAAGGGCTATAGTTGAAGAAAATGGATGTTAGTAGCACAAATCATTTAATTACTTTATCATATACTACAAAATTTAACCTAAGAAAACCCCATGAATTTTTGCTTATTAACTAAAGTAATATCTTAATCGTTTGAAATTATTCCTTTTGCTGTACTATATATGCCATTGGTTTCCTTTTAGTCAATGTATTCTTAACTTGGAAAATTCTATTTAATTATCTAATAGTTAGGTCCATTATTTTCTATTAAATCTTGATTAAAAACATAAGATATAAACTGAAGCAAGCAATTCTGCTTATCTGAGCATCATGTAATTTATGTTATACTCAGTATTTCATAATAAAAGTCATTCATTAGTTGCAAATGATGCTGGCTCCATATGCCATCAAAGTTGAAGGGAAAAATTAGGTATTTTAGTTATTTCTGAGAATGTCTCTCTGTCTCTCTCACTCTATCTCTCTCTCACACCACACTCACTCACACACACACACACACACACACACACCCTCAAGGACATTTCTCCCCTAGGGATGATTGTCATATGCTTCAGTAATGGAGATTAAATTCCTAGTAGTTACTTGGATAGATCTTTCTCTAACAGAGAAGCTAAAATTCACTAAAAACTAATTAGGAATATATAGGAGGTTAATTTTCCATGTTAAGCCTTATTAAAATGAGATAAGTAATTAATAAAATATCAGAGGTTTGCTTTGGAGAGAACTAAATAAAATGACACTACCAAGTATTATTTCCTAAAAAATAATAGAAACTATGAAAACAACTCAAGGCAAAAGTTCCAGTCAACTCATCTTGCTTTGTGTCAGAAGGAAAACCACAAACATAATATGCCCACAACTCTATTAAATAGTGGCTGCTGGTGAAGAATCTGTGAAGTAGCAGCTGCCATGCAGGTGGGCAGTGACCCTTTTAGTATTCCAGCTAGAGGAAACCCTGTCATTAGCCAGGATAGATTGCTCCTCAGTAAAACATAACTGGGGATGAAATCTAGCTGGATTTGGTGTCCAATTGCTGAGCCTACCCTTGAACGCTATAAGTGCAGCACATTCAGTTCTCTGAATAAATTTGCCAGCTGCAGTTTAGATATATGACATAGAGTGGAAGCAAGGGAAAATATTCAAATCCTATCATTTTTCTTTTTGCCAATCTTATAATTTTTAAAATATATTAGCATGCTTTTGCACCTTGCCTTCTAGCTAAATAGCTTGGGTTGTTTCCATGTTGGGGAAACAAAAAAAAAAAAAAAAAAAGTCGATTCCCTAGGTCTCCGTTCCAGCAACCTCCTCCAGTGGGTGTTCTGACTCTTCCTTAGTGGTCCTCAGGGACAGGCTGCTCAGAGCAGCAAATACTCGTTTGATTCCTGCAGCCCAGCTCAGCCCCATGCCCTCTCAGGGCAAGGAGTTCCCCACTTCCCAGTCCCCAGAGGCAGCAGGGAGACAAGTAGAAGGTAGGCAGTGCCCTAAATAGTCTCACACTAGCATGCTTGGATTTATGACTTTATACAGATACCCTAAACCTCCTTATTTGGTCCCCTCTTTTGAATCAACCAGGTTTAGTAGGTACCGGATGTGGTCAGGTTCGGTCTTGCCCTGTTAGTCTCTGGGGTGGGCTCCCTTGGGCCTGAATCAGGCTCTACCTCTACTGGTGTATCTTACTATACACCCAGGACAGCTTAGGCCATCCTTCAGTATCCTTGGCAGCCTCTTGGAGTATCTGTGTGGGCCTTGCTTAGTTTTCTTTTTTTGTTTCTTTTTCTAAATTTTTATTGGGGTATAGTTGATTTGCAATGTTGTGTTTGGTTCTTCTGTAGAGCAAAGTGATTCAATTATCCATATATATATGTGCATTCTTTTTCAGATTCTTTTCCCATATAGGTTATTACAGAATGTTGGGTAGGTTTTCTTCAAGGAGTCCACAAAGTTACTATGCTCCTATGATCCACATTGTGTATGATCCAACCATGTATTTTCTATTTTCTGTTTTATCATATAGACTGTAGTTGATGTTAAGTGGCCTGTTTATTATTTTTCCCTTATCTTTGTTTAGGTTCTGCTTTCTGAGAGGTGGTCCAACTTGTTTTTCCTCAGATTAAGTCTAAGTTTTTTAAACATGAAACTGCTAATCTATTTTACTGTCAGATTTTTTCATCATTATACTTGCATGTCTTCCAAAATAGTAATTGAAAAATGGAAGATGTTCTTATGAGGTCAAATATATAATATGTAGGTCAAGTTTGGGGTTATCTGAGAGGTATTGTATATGAACGTTTTATTGCCTAATATTTTTTTGTATAAGAATGACAGATTTTATTTTTTAATTTATTTTATTGAAGTATAGTTGATTTGCAATATTGCATAATTTCTGCTGTACAGCAAAGTGACTCTTATACACATGTATACATTCTTTTTCATATTCTTTTCCATTACGGTTTATTGCAGGATACTGAATATAGTTTCCTGTGCTAATCAGTAGGACCTTGTTGTTTATCCATTCTACATATAACAGCTTGCATCTGCTAATCCCAATCCATCCCTCCCCCACCTCATTTTGCCAACCACAAGTCTGTTCTCTATGTCTCTGAGTCTGTTTCTTTTATTCTTTGTTTTTTTTTTTTTTGTTTTTTTTTTTTTTGACCACACCATGCTGTTTGTGGGATCTTAGTTCCCTGACCGGGGTTGAACCTGGGCCCCCAGCAGTGAAAGCCTGGAATCCTAACCACTGGACTGCCAGGGAATTCCCTGTGAGTCTGTTTCTGTTTCTTAGATAAGTTCATTTGTGTCATATTTTAGATTCCACATATAAGTGATATCATATGGTATTTGAAGAATGACAGATTTTCATCATTCATATACTGATTTAAACCATGACACCACATTTAAAGTCTACTTTGATCTAAAATGTCCACCTAGTAAGTATATAAATATATTTAAATATCGTAGAGAGATTTACCATGCCCCTTGCTGGTCAAAGTGAGTAATGTGCAAATATCACTGTTTTCCAAACTATGCTACGTATTAACTGCAGCCTTTTTAGCCTTGCCCTCTTCCCCATTCTCCCGCTTCTTTTTCTGCTCAACCTTCTCTTTTCTTTTTCCTCCTTCAACTTTTCCTTTTTTTTCTGATCCATTTTTTAAGGCTTGTGAAAGTAATCCTGGGGTTTATATGGGAGAGTAAACAGGTGAGAAATACGTTTATGTTTTGTTTAAAAAAAATAAATAGGGGCTTCCCTGGAGGGGCAGTGGTTGAGAGTCCGCCTGCCAATGCAGGGGACACGGGTTCGTGCCCCAGTCCAGGAGGATCCCACATGCCACAGAGCAGCTGGGCCCGTGAGCCATGGTTGCTGAGCCTGCGTGTCCAGAGCCTGTGCTCCACAACGGGAGAGGCCACAACAGTGAGAGGCCTGCGTACCGCAAAAAAAAAAAAAAAAAAGAGTAATAATGAGCAGCTTGATTTCTGTGCTAAACCTTACTGTAAACTCACAATAATTAAATTAGTATTGTATAGATAAAGCATAAGATTCAGCCAAAATAAATCCACCCCCTCGTAAGCTCAAGTACGGATAAATATACAATGAGTAATAGATATGACCCCCAAATTAATGAATCAAAGAATTGTTCAATAAGTAGGACTGGTAAATTAATTACCTGAAAAGTAAAAGAAAGTGAAAAAGGAAAGATTGCATTCTAACCTTTCACCTAAACAAGAAAGCAATGAAATAAATCATAAACATTTTTGCATAAATTTTAAATGCTATATTATACTTAAAGTTAAATAATATGATCATATGATCACTAACAATTGGAACCCAAATACAATTATCAAAGAATATGACTTACAGATATAAATAATGAAATAAGAATTATAGTAATAATAGTAATACCACCTATCCTTCTTTGAAACCTTACATCATGTCAGGAACTCTGATAAGTGGTTTACTTACAATACCATGTTTAATCCTCTGTGAATCTCACATTATAATCTCTGTGATCTTCAGGAGAGGAACACAGGTCTTAGATTTCAAGTAACTCACAAAACTCTGTCATAACTTAAACTTTAGTCTGACTTTTTATAATCACTTAAAACACTCCTGTGTGTAGTTATTTAGGTTGCTTTACTTTATTAATATTATAACACTCAGATGAACTTTTTGATATACACACACATGTTTAAGAGAGAACTCTGCTTTTAACTGTTAGGTTTTAATGATTCGAAAGAATGGACTACTCATTTTATTCATTTATGTCATATTGGTGGACATTTATATTGATTGTTGATGCCCCCTATTAGAAATGAACATTTTCATATACCCACCTTTTTGCACCTGTTGAAGGATTTCTTCCTTCTACTAAAATGACTGGATGATGGGGATGCACAGTTTAAATGTTAAGAAGAATTTGTTAGAAGTGTCAGCAGAGATTCATGTCTTGTTTCTGATTTTAATGGAAATGCATCTGAGGATTGATCATTAAGGATGATTTCATGTTATTTGCTTGTTTTTGAAACAAAGTTTTGTTTTGTTTTTTTTGTGGTACGTGGGCCTCTCACTGTTATGGCCTCTCCCATTGCGGAGCACAGGCTCCGGATGCACAGGCTCAGTGGCCATGGCTCACGGGCCCAGCCGCTCCGTGGCATGTGGGATGCTCCCGGACTGGGGCACGAACCCGTGTCCCCTGCATCGGCAGGTGGACTCCCAACAACTGTGCCACCAGGGAAGCCCTCTATTCCTTTTTTTAAAACAATATTTTTAGACACAAACAGGCATTGGGCTTTATAAAATTTTTGTGCACAGTTGTTCTCTCAATAAGTAGTAATGTTCTTGCAAAAGTAGTTACAATCAGTAGTTAATGTTCTTGCAAAAGTTTACTTGCAAAAAACCTTCTAGTTTTATTGAATAAAGTTCTAGAGCAAGTAAAAGTTAGAACATGTCAGAGTTTTAGAGAAAATCACGATTCAGTTAGAAAAAAGAGGTAAAGAATATGGTGACTGAGCTGTAACATCATAGGATACCAAACAGATTAAGACCATGACTCAGAAGGAGAATGAAAAGAATAAAGAAGTGTATATGACTCCTGTCAGAACCAGAATCAGAAATGAAGGTGAGATAACCAAACCAAGAGGAGCCAGAACAGCAGCACTCGATAAAGTGAATGTAATCTTTCACACTTCCTCAAGGAAGATTTAAAAGGGAAGATGCTGGAGATGGAGTCTCTTTAGAAATGTCCTTTGAAATTATGTTCCATTCTTTGCTTTAATAACATTATTCTTGTATCAGAAAAAAATGTTCTCCAAATAATTCCTGGTGGGATTTTGATTAGAATTGAGTTCATTGGTTAACTCATCTTTAAATATTTCAACATGTTACATTTATTTGTGTCTTCTTTTTTGTTCTTCAATAATAATGTATAATTTCATTTGCAAAATGTTTCAGATTTTGGCAAACTTTATCCCATTGTATTTTAGAAAATTTTACTCCTCAACATTTTTCTACTAAAATTTCTGTTTGGTGACTGCTGGTTTAATGGAATGTTACTAAATTTAGCATGTTGACCTGATATCCAGCGATTTTTTGACCTTATTAATTCTAAGAGTTTGTACATTCTCTGGGCTCATATGAAGATCATAAATGTCCATTTTCTGCAGAATGTGTCAGTTTTGACTCTTGCTTTATGATTCTCATACCTTTTCCTTACTTTCACTATCATTTTGTCCTGGGAGGGCCTCTAGGACAATGTTGAACAGCAGAAGTAATACCAGACACTCATGCGTTGATTTTTAAGGACTGCTTGTAAAGTTACACCAATCAGACATGATATTTACTTTACATTTGTCTGAGGAAGAGGGATAACTATTTTTAATAGACTAAGGAGGTAACTTTCCCCGAGTTTTTCATGATGCTTTTTGTCATGAATAGACATTAAGGTTTATCAAATACATTTTCTGCATCTATTAAATTTGGTCATATCCTTTATGTGATGAAATAACATGGGTAGATTTCCTAAATGTGAAGCACCATTGAAAAAACCTTTCTTGTCTATGATATATATATATATATATATATATATATATATTGTTTTTTTTTGTTTTTTTTTGCGGTACGCGGGCCTCTCACTATTGTGGCCTCTCGCGTTGTGGAGCACAGGCTCCAGACGTGCAGGCCCAATGGCCATGGCTCACGGGCCCAGCCGCTCTGTGGCATGTGGGATCTTCCCGGACCGGGGCACGAACCCGTGTCCCCTGCATCGGCAGGCGGACTCTCAACCACTGCACCACCAAGGAAGTCCATGATATATAAATATTTTAAATAGCCAACTGCAGCAGAATGTTGGGTTATTCATGCTGCATAGTTCACAGTGTGTTATTATCGATTCCTGCAAGGTTCTTGTCTTTTTAAATTCATCTTTATTTATAAGTTCGACAAGCTTATAACTTTCTTTACATATGATGCCTTAAGATCAAGGTTATACTAGTTTCATAAAATTGGATGATTCTGGATTTTTTTCTGTGCTATGGAACAATGTGTATAAGGATTATCTATTAGTTGAAATTTTAGAAAAAAAATCTCTGCAAATACTCTTGGATGAGACACCTATTTTTATTCTTTGGTCAATTTTGGTAACTTGTATATTTCTAAATATTAACAAATTTCTAGGAACATATTGTTTCACTTATGTTTTCAAATTTAGTGACATATTTTAATGATAAATTATGTATTTTAAAGTCACAAATTTATGTGAAGATATATATATTACATTTTTATATTATGTGAGCTATTATTTTATTTTTGTTTAATCTTGTCAGATATTTTTTGGGTTCTTTTTCAAAACACAGGAAATTATTTTTACTGACCAAATCAATTGTGTTTTTTTTGTTCTTAGTTTCTATTTTATTTAATTACTTTTTCCCTCAATTTTTCCTTTTCCTTACATTTCTTGTATTAATTCTGTCTTCCTTTTTTAACTTATTCCACTGAATGCTCAGATTATTTATTTTCAGTTTTTCATGTTTTCTATTAAATGAGTTTTTGGCTAAACGTTTTCCTGGAAGTACTGTACTAGCTGCTTCCTATGTGGTAGGAACTTTTTAAAGGATTATACATGTATTGACAGTTGTTTAACAGAGTCTGTGCCAATTTATACACACAATAGCTCTATGTGTGAAAGTGCATTGTTTTTCAGGATCACGTTATTCCTAGATCTAGAATTATAGATCTTAAAGGCAATTTGCAATGTAATGAACAAAAATAACATTATTTTTGCTTTAATGCAATTGCTGATGCTTCATAGATAAGGCTATTTTGAACATAATTTTATATTTACTTTATGTTTTCTTGATTGTTTTAATAAACAATTTACCTTACAGATTATTGTTAACAAGTCCATGAAAGGATCCCAGGCAGTAGTCATTTTAAAAATGTTTTTTTATTTCTTGTCCAACTCCTCTTTAGACACTTCACAACCACTACTCCCACTGGAACAATCTCCAAAAGAGACATATCCATAGAAGATTCTCTATAGAAAAAAAGTTATAGTTTATCCATGATGCAAATATAGAGTCTCTGTTAATGATAAGTACATAAATCAACTCCTGATGCAGAGATCAACTTGGTGAAACCTGATTAAGAAACAGTAGTTCATTTGTAACACACAGGTTTGTAATCCATGGTTCCCAAGATAAATGGTATCAGCACACCCTTCTTAGGGTTTCTCATATACATTCTGACCCTACATGGTCATATTTGCTAATGCCAGGTGAACTACATTCTCTCTATATTTTCTGTATTCTCTGTAACTCTAGACTTTCTTTAAAATAAAAGTGCTTTTTTAAAGGTTATTTATTTTTAGCTCCTTAATTGTGTGTTTCTAGAGGCATAAATTATATCTTAGCTTCTCCACATCACTGATGTAGAAATGATCAGAGTATATTGGCCCATCTCTTAAGTTTTATGAATTAGAATAAATAACATTACAATACTGATTTAACTACAATTTGGGAAGTTGTAGTTTAAAAGATTCCAGGGGCAAAGTTGTGCATAATCTCTCCCTTTAAAGTCATAGTGTAATATAACTCTTGGCTGAAAAAATCTGCGGTTCTTTAAACTTAAAAAATTTAAAGTTAAAAATTGGTACTAGCTGCATATATGATAAAAATCATTGCTGTTATATTTTATATGTCAAAAATATTCTAGGTGTTGACAATAAAGAAAAGAAAATTGTAAGATTAGTAGATGCAGCAGTTCCACCATGAAGCTTGTGTGTGTGTGTGTGTGTGTGTGTGTGTGTGTGTGTGTGTGTGTGTAGCGGATTTCCTCTACACTTCTGAGGTCCTTTCGCTGGTATAATAATCAGACTGACATAAGGTGGATTAACAGGAGAAAAACAAATTTAATTTTGTAAATATGGAAGCCCTATAGGTAAGGGAACTAAGAAGTGACTGAAGCAGGTGTTGATATACCTTTTTAGGCAAAGAATCAAATATGTGTGAAGACTTGATGAAACAAAGGGGATTTGCTTGGAGTAGCAGATTAATGAAGAAGTAACACAGTTTGTTTAGACAGCTTTCTTGGCCTCGAATTCCCTGTCTCTGGCAATAAGATGCCCTCCATCCCCCTGCCATACGGAGGATACCTCCCCATTGGAGCTTTGTTTCCTGCTTTCACAGGGACAGAGGAGGGCCAGAGTTTTCTTTTTGTTCCAGCTGTCTCTCCATTAACTTTAAGTTAAAATAATCAATATGCCACCTTGGCATATTTGGGGACAGCCTGCCCTGAGCCACAGGACATGTAACATTGGACAGGAGAATCTGTATTAAAATATCATGCTTGTTATATTTTAGAATCTCTGCCTCACAGTAAAATTCCTTTTTCTATAGATAAGACTGAATTTTCTTCTACAAGACAGGCAAATCCTCTTTTATTGCACTTTTCAGATAATATGTTTTTTACAAATAGAAGGTTTGTGGCAGCCCCACTTGAAGCAAGTCTGTGGGTGCCATTTTTCCAATAGCATTAGCTCAATTTGTGTCTTGGTTACATATTGGTAATTCTCATAGTATTTTGAATGTTTTCATTATTGTGTTCGTTACAGTGATCTGTGATCAGTGATCTTTGATGTTACTATGGTAATTGTTTTGGGGCACCACGAACCATGCCCATATAAGATGGCAAACTTAATAGATAAATGTATGTGTTCTGACTGATCCACTGACTGGCTGTTCCCTCTCTCCCTCTGCTTGGGACATAGTAATATTTTATTAGACAATTAATGACCTTACAAGGAGACACAGCAGTATTTGTATTAGGACAATTAATCACTCTACAAGTGTTCAATTGAAAGTAAGAGTCACATGTCTCTCATTTCAAATCAAAAGCTAGAGATGGTTAACCTTAGTGAGTAAGGCATGTTGAAAGCCAAGACTGGGCAAAAAACTAGGCCTCTGTGCCAAACAGGTAGACAAGTTGTGAATCTTGAAGGAAATTAATAAAAGTGCTACCCTAGTGAACACATGAATGATAAGAAATCAGAACAACCTTATTGCTGATATGGAGAAAGTTTTAGTGGTCTGAGCAGAAGATCAAACCAGCCACAACATACACTTAAGCCAAAGCCTAATCCAGAGGAAGGCCTCCACTCTCTTCAATTTTTTGAAGGCTGAGAGATGTGAAGAATCTGCAGAAGGAAAAGTTTGAAGTAGCAGAGGTTGGTTCATGAGGTTTAAGGAAAGAAGCCATCCTCATAACATAAAAGTGCAAGGTGAAGCAGCAAGTGCTGATGTAGAAGCTGCAGCAAGTTATCCAGAAGATCTGGCTAAGATAATGAAGGAAGCTGTACTAAACTATAGACATTCAGTGTAGTTGAAACAGCCTCAAATTGGAAGATGATGCCATCTAGGACTTTCATAGCTAAAGAGGAGAAGTCAATGCGTGGCTTCAAAGCTTCAAAGGACAGGCTGACTCTCTTGTTAGGGGCTAATGAAGCTGATGACTTCAAGTTGAAGCCAGTGCTTGTTTACCATCTGAAAATACTAGGGCCTTTAAGAATTATGCTAAATCTACTCTGCCTGTGCTCTATTAATGTAACGACAGAGCCTGCATGACAGGATGTCTATTTACAACACTGTTTACTGCATATTTTAAGCTCATTGCTGAGACCTACTGCTCCGTAAAAAAAGATTCCTTTCAAAATATTACTGCTCATTAACAATGCACCTGGTCACCCAAGAGCTCTGATGGAAATGGACTCTGATGGAGATTCATATTGTTTTCATGCCTGGTAACACAACATCCATTCTGCAGCCCATGGATCAAGGAGTTATTTTGACTTTCAAATTTTATTAAATAAGAAATACATTTTGTAAGGTTATAGCTGCCTCAGATACTGATTCCTGTGATGGATCTGGGCAAAGTCAACTGAAACCCTTCTGGAAAGGATTCATCAGTCTAGATGCCATTAAGAACATATGAGATTCATGGGAAGAGGCCCAACTATCCACATTAACAGGGAGTTTAGATCAATTTCAACCCTCAAGGGTGATTCTGAGGAGTCCAAGACTTCAGTGGAGGAAGTCCCTGCAGATGTGGTGGAAACAGCAGGAGAACTAGAATTAGAAGTGGAGCCTCAGATGTGACTGGACTGCTGCAATCTCATGGTAAATCTTGAATGGATGAGTTGCTTCTTATGGATGAGCAGAGAAAGTGGTCTCTTGACATGGAAACTACTGCTGCTGAAGATGCTGTGAAGACTGTTGAAATGACAACAAAGGATTTAGAATATTAGCATCAATTTAGTTGACAAAGCAGGGACAGGGTTTGAGAGGACTCACTTCAATGTCGAAAAGAAGTTCTACTGTGGGTATAATGCTGTCGAACAGCATTGCAGGCTACAGAGCAATCGCTCGTGAAAGGAAGAGATGCAGCAAACGTCACTGCTGTTTCATTTTAAGAAACTGCCGCAGTCACCCCAGCCTCAGCAGCCAGCACCCTGATCAGTCAGCAGCCACCAGCCTCAGGGCAAGACCCTCCACCTGTAAAACTATTGCAACTTGCTCAAGGCTCAGATGATGGTTAACAGTTATTAGCAATAAAATATTTTAAAATTAGGGTATTGGTACATTGCTTTTTTAGTCACAATGCTATTGCACACTTAATAGATGACACAGTATAGGGTAAGCATAACGTTTATATGTCCCGGGAAACCAAAAATTGCATGTGACTTGCATTATTGCAATATTCACTTTATCGCAGTGGTCTGGAACAAAACACACAATATCTCTGAGGTGTGCCTGTATAGAAGAATGAGTAAAACTTTACCAGGTAGACAAGAAAAGACAGACATTCCAAAAGAACTTGCTTTATTTTGATATTCACTTCATTGTTGTCAGGGTCAGGACCTGAACCTGCAATATCTCTGAGGTGTGCCTGTATTTCAGTTTCTTTCTTAGTGACAGTATGCAATCTCCTTTTGGTTAAAGAAGATGAAAAACAAAGATGTGTATTCATTGTCAAAACTTAAAAAACATTTATCTAATTCAACTAAAAAAATACACAAAACACAAATGCCATTTTTTTCCCATTCTTATTGCAAGCCTTCTTTTGTGAAACAAATTCATTTGATATATGGCATAATTCAACTTATAGAAGACATTTCAATCTATATTAAGTACTCTAGCATAGTGGTTCATAATGCATTTGTAATATATTGATATGAATTTTGGATCTAGCATAATCTCAGGATTATTGTTCTTGAAAATATTAAATACTCAAAGTTAAGTTCTAAATTGTATGAAAACAAATGGGACATGTAGCAGTATTTTCTCATGTTTAGGAAATGAAGTTCTGTTAAAAATATTTGAAATAATTTTTATTAAAGAAGTTTAAAAGTATAGCTATCAATCAGGTAAGAACTCATTTCTAAACCCTTTGTCCTCTTAGTCTAGATGGGGGAAACTGAGAATTGACCCCTGAGAGAATGCCTTAAATTTTTAATGACTTCCTATTGAAACTAACTGAAGCTCAATCATTAAAAACATGGCATGGAATATCTTTATTCAGTCAGTATTTCAAATTACTCTGGCTGTCTTCATTTTGAACTGACAAACTCTGTCTTTATCATCCTAATAGAATGAGAAAAAGAAATCTGCAACTTTATTTTCTGCTGTTTTATACACAAACCTCAGTAAATGGATACTGAGACTTCATTCTCATTTTTATGCCAGGCCTCTTATTGATTCTTTAGCCAGTAAGACAGGCACTCTGGAAGGAATACATGAAGGGAACAGCAACACTGTCTGATAAGTGGTTGCCAGAATCACTGATGTTGTAATTTTGGTAATGCACGTCTCTGTCTCAAGTTATAAGGTTGGAGATATGTAGACCCTCTTTTCATCACTTTATGCATTATCTGTTGCCTTGTTTGCCTCTCATTAGCATCTGCTTGGTCCATGAATGCTGAGTGAAAGTTCTTTTACACTGATCAAGGGAAGAGTGCGGCCATTAGTGGATTATAGTGAATTATCTTAATATTGAATTTCTACTTTTACTATGTAAACTTTTATTTTCATTATGGAAATGTTTCAATTTCCACATATCAGTCTTTGGTGAGTTCAAAAACAGAATAATTGGAATGTGTAAAATTTCTTTTCCTTCAGAGGTTGAAAAGTGAGCAGTAATAAAAATCAAATACCCAAGGTATGCATATGATACGATTTTATTCACCACTTACTGAACATCTATGATGTGTCAAGACCATGATGGGTGCTAAAAGGGATATAAACAAGAGTTGTGCCCATGCTCATATATAGATTATATTCTAATAGAAGAGGTTTAAAGGTAGGCAGCTATTGTATTTTATCGCCTAATGTGATCACAGCCATGTTCATCCATTCATCCAATAAGTATTGTTTGAGTGCACATTCTTTTTTTTTTTTTTTCTTTATTATGTTGAGGAAAGTTCCCTCTATGCCTACTTTCTGCAGGGTTTTTATCATAAATGGGTGTTGAATTTTGTCAAAAGCTTTCTCTGCATCTATTGAGATGATCATATGGTTTTTCTCCTTCATTTTGTTAATATGGTGTATCACACTGATTGATTTGCGTATATTGAAGAATCCTTGCATTCCTGGAATAAACCCCACTTGATCATGGTGTATGATCCTTTTAATGTGCTGTTGGATTCTGTTTGCTAGTATTTTGTTGAGGATTTTTGCATCTATGTTCATCAGTGATATTGGCCTGTAGTTTTCTTTCTTTGTGACATCCTTGTCTGGTTTTGGTATCAAGGTGATGGTGGCCTCGTAGAATGAGTTTGGGAGTGTTCCTCCCTCTGCTATATTTTGGAAGAGTTTGAGAAGGATAGGTGTTAGCTCTTCTCTAAATGCTTGATAGAATTCGCCTGTGAAGCCATCTGGTCCTGGGCTTTTGTTTGTTGGAAGATTTTTAATCACAGTTTCAATTTCAGTGCTTGTGATTGGTCTGTTCATATTTTCTATTTCTTCCTGATTCAGTCTTGGCAGGTTGTGCATTTCTAAGAATTTGTCCATTTCTTCCAGGTTGTCCATTTTATTGGCATAGAGTTGCTTATAGTAATCTCTCATGATCTTTTGTATTTCTGCAGTGTCAGTTGTTACTTCTCCTTTTTCATTTCTAATTCTATTGATTTGAGTCTTCTCCCTTTTTTTCTTGATGAGTCTGGCTAATGGTTTATCAATTTTGTTTATCTTCTCAAAGAACCAGCTTTTAGTTTTATTGATCTTTGCTATCGTTTCCTTCATTTCTTTTTCATTTATTTCTGATCTGATTTTTATGATTTCTTTCCTTCTGCTAACTTTGGGATGTTTTTGTTCTTCTTTCTCTAATTGCTTTAGGTGCAAGGTTAGGTTGTTTATTCGAGATATTTCCTGTTTCTTAAGGTGGGATTGTATTGCCATAAACTTCCCTCTTAGAACTGCTTTTGCTGCATCCCATAGGTTTTGGGTCGTCGTGTCTCCATTGTCATTTTTTTCTAGGTATTTTTTAATTTCCTCTTTGATTTCTTCAGTGATCACTTCGTTATTAAGTAGTGTATTGTTTAGCCTCCATGTGTTTGTATGTTTTACAGCTCTTTTCCTGTAATTGATATCTAGTCTCATAGCATTGTGGTCGGAAAAGATACTTGATACAATTTCAATTTTCTTAAATTTACCAAGGCTTGATTTGTGACCCAAGATATGATCTATCCTGGAGAATGTTCCATGAGCACTTGAGAAAAATGTGTATTCTGTTGTTTTTGGATGGAATGTCCTATAAATATCAATTAAGTCCATCTTGTTTAATGTATCATTTAAAGCTTGTGTTTCCTTATTTATTTTCATTTTGGATGACCTGTCCATTGGTGAAAGTGGGGTGTTAAAGTCCCCTACTATGATTGTGTTACTGTCGATTTCTCCTTTTATGGCTGTTAATATTTCCCTTATGTATTGAGGTGCTCCTATGTTTGGTGCATAAATATTTACAATTGTTATATCTTCTTCTTGGATTGATCCCTTGATCATTATGTAGTGTCCTTCTTTGTCTCTTCTAGTAGTCTTTATTTTAAAGTCTATTTTGTCTGATATGAGAATTGCTACTCCAGCTTTCTTTTGGTTTCCATTTGCATGGAATATCTTTTTCCATCCCCTTACTTTCAGTCTGTATGTATCTCTAGGTCTGAAGTGGGTCTCTTGTAGACAGCATATATATGGGTCTTGTTTTGTATCCATTCAGCCAGTCTGTGTCTTTTGGTGGGAGCATTTAGTCCATTTACATTTAAGGTAATTATTGATATGTATGTTCCTATTCCCATTTTCTTAATTGTTTTGGGTTCGTTATTGTAGTTCTTTTCCTTCTGTTGTGTTTCTTGCCTAGAGAAGTTCCTTTAGCATTTGTTGTAAAGCTGGTTTGGTGGTGCTGAACTCTCTCAGCTTTTGCTTGTCTGTAAAGGTTTTAATTTCTCCATCAAATCTGAATGAGATCCTTGCTGGGTAGAGTAATCTTGGTTGCAGGTTTTTCTCCTTCATCACTTTAAGTATGTCCTGCCACTCCCTTCTGGCTTGTAGAGTTTCTGCTGAGAGATCAGCTGTTATCCTGATGGGGATTCCCTTGTGTGTTATTTGTTGTTTTTGCCTTGCTGCTTTTAATATGATTTCTTTGTGTTTAATTTTTGACAGTTTGATTAATATGTGTCTTGGTGTATTTCTCCTTGGATTTATTCTGTATGGGACTCTCTGTGCCTCCTGGACTTGATTAACTATTTCCTTTCCCATATTAGGGAAGTTTTCAACTATAATCTCTTCAAATATTTTCTCAGTCCCTTTCTTTTTCTCTTCTTCTTCTGGAACCCCTATAATTCGAATGTTGGTGCGTTTAATGTTGTCCCAGAGGTCTCTGAGACTGTCCTCTGTTCTTTTCATTCTTTTTTCTTTATTTTGCTGTGCAGCAGTTATTTCCACTATTTTATCTTCCACCTCACTTATCCGTTCTTCTGCCTCAGTTATTCTGCTATTGATCCCATCTAGAGTATTTTTTATTTCATTTATTGTGTTTTTAATCGATGCTTGATTCGTCTTTAGTTCTTCTAGGTCCTTGTTAACTGTTTCTTGCATTTTGTCTATTCTATTTCCAAGATTTTGGATCATCTTTACCATCATTATTCTGAATTCTTTTTCAGATAGACTGCCTATTACCTCTTCATTTGTTAGGTCTGGTGGGTTTTTATCTTGCTCCTTCTCCTGCTGTGTGTTTTTCTGTCTTCTCATTTTGCTTATGTTACTGTGTTTGGGGTCTCCTCTTTGCAGGCTGCAGGTTCGTAGTTCCCGTTATTTTTGGTGTCTGTCCCCAGTGGCTAAGGTTCGTTTAGTGGGTTGTGTAGGCTTCTTGGTGGAGGGGACTACTGCCTGTGTTCTGGTGGATGAGGCTGGATCTTGTCTTTCTGGTGGGCAGGTCCACGTCTGGTGGTGTGTTTTGGGGTGTTTGCGGACTTTTTATGATTTGAGGCAGCCTCTCTGCTAATGGGTGGTGTTGTGTTCCTGTCTTGCTAGTTGTTTGGCATAGGGTGTCCAGCACTGTAGCTTGCTGGTCGTTGAGTGAAGCTGGGTGCTGGTGTTGAGATGGAGATCTCTGGAAGATTTTCGCCGTTTGATATTATGTGGAGCTGGGAGGTCTCTTGTGGACCAGTGTCCTGAAGTTCGCTCTCCCACCTCAGAGGCACAGCACTGACTCCTGGCTCCTCAATTTGGGATGATTTGTTGTCTATTTATGTATTCCACAGATGCAGGGTACATGAAGTTGATTGTGGAGCTTTAATCCGCTGCTTCTGAGGCTGCTGGGAGAGGTTTCCCTTTCTCTTCTTTGTTCTCACAGCTCCTGGGCCTCAGCTTTGGATTTGGCCCCGCCTCTGCGTGTAGGTCGCCGGAGGGCGTCTGTTCTTCGCTCAGACAGGACAGGGTTAAAGGAGCAGCCTCTTCGGGGACTCTGGCTCACTCAGGCCGGGCGGGAGGGAGGGGCACGGAGTGCGGGGCGAGCCTGCAGCGGCAGAGGTCGGCGTGACGTTGCACCAGCCCGAGGCGCGCCGTGCGTTCTCCCAGGGAAGCCGCCCCTGGATCCCGGGACCCCGGCAGTGGCAGGCTGCACAGGCTCCCGGAAGGGCGGTGTGGACAGTGTCCTGCGCTCGCACACAGGCTTCTTGGCGGCGGCAGCAGCAGCCCCAGCGTCCCACGCCCGTCTCTGGGCTCCGCGCTTTCAGCCGCGACTCGCGCCCGTCTCTGGAGCTCCTTTACGCGGCACTCTTAATCCCCTCTCCTCGCGCACCAGGAAACCAAGAGGGAAGAAAAAGTCTCCTGCCTCTTCGGCAGCTCCAGAGTTTTCCCGGACTCCCTCCCGGCTAGCTGTGGCACATTAGCCCCCTTCAGGCTGAGTTCTCGCCGCCAGTCCCAGTCCTCTCCCTGCGCTCTGACCGAAGCCCGAGCCTCAGCTCCAGCGCCGCCCGCCCTGGCGGGGGAGCAGACAAGCCTCTCGGGCTGGTGAGTGCCGCTCGGCACCGCTCCTCTGTGCGGGAATCTCTCTGCTTTGCCCTACCCAGGTATGTGGGGAGTTTCTTGCCTTTTGGGAGGACTGGGGTCTTCTGCCAGCGTTCAGTAGGTGTTCTGTAGGAGTTGTTGCACGCGTAGCTGTATTTCTGGTGTATCTGTGGGGAGGAAGGTGATCTCCGCGTCTTACTCTTCCGCCATCTTACCCGGAAGTCTCGAGTGCACATTCTTGAGTCCAGTTTCTGAGGATACAACAGTGAATGAAACAAAGTCCCTGTTCTCAGGGAACTTACATTCTCACAAGGAGAGACAGATAATGTACAAGCAAACAAGCAAGGTATTAATATCATGTAGTTTCAGGTGCCACAAAGGAAAAAACAGCAGCGTAAGGAGATGGACAGTGGTGTGCTATTGATGTGCTTGGCTGGATAAGATGTATAGAGAAGAGTTCTCTGATCCCCTTGGCATCTGACTGGCAGGGGAGGGAGAGGTTACAGCACAGAAAAGATAAGTTGAACTTGAGGGAGAAGATGTTGTTTTCCAGGCACTGTGGATCCAACTGCATGGGGTCCTGCGGGAGTGCTTGGGGATGGAGTGTGGCCTCCTGAAGGCGTGGGAAACCTTTAACAGCTCTGCTAATGCTCCCTTCTATTTATAAGCAGAGGACGCCTGTGAGGAGAGCTGTACTTAGAAGGGGAATAGCGTTCCACTTCACTTTGTGGGAGGAATTAGAGCAGTAAGATCTCACTGAGGTGGATCAGCTAGGAAGGCGTAGCAACTCCCCAAGCAAGCAAGTAGTGGATGGTCACAGAGCGGACTGGCCTGAAGCATTGCAGATGCAGAGCTGAAAAGGCTTGCAGCTGAGTGTGTGCATGGAGTAGGGAGGAAGGGTCAGGGTATTGGAGGGGCTTCTGAAGGTTTCCTGAACCTGAGTCCAGGAAAGTGTGGTGAAACCATGAAGGGAGTTATGGAAAATGGATATGGGAGCAGGTTTCTGGAGCTGTGACAGGTAATTTCTGATGGGGACTTTTGAGGTAATGATAGGGCTCTTGATTTGAGGTATCCAGGAATCTCATGCAGCTATGGGCCAGATTTCAGAAGAAAGAGTGAAATTCAAGATGCATATTTGGAAGTAAAGATGTTCAGAATAAAAATGGAATAGCTGGGACATGTGATTAAAAAAAAAAAAAAAGAACCAAAGTGTCAGTAATGAATTACCATACCGGTAACCAATTCTGAGAGATGGTACTCCATCAGGTACTCTAATGTGAAAAGTCAAGACATTTGAAATGGAATAAAACTAAGGCAGCTCAGGGTAGTGTAGGCACAGATAGCCCTATATTAGTTAGGAATAGTAATTACAGACATGACACAAGGAGCTATTTATAGCTTGTTAAAAAATGTGCACACATTGTCTCATTCTTTCCACGACAACAACCTGTGGGTTCACTATGACTATTCTTACTTAACAGAGAAGGAATTTAAGGTTTAAAGAAACTGACCAATTTCCCAAAGTTGCCCAAGTCATATGTGGCAGAGTTAGGACTCAAGGCCAGCTCCTTATGCTACTGTTTAATGGAAAGAATACAGATTCCTTCTTCTGTCTTCTGCTGTACTCACAGCACTGATGTCATCCTAAATACTGCCAACTCCTTAAATTAGGACACATCAGTGAAACCAATACCAACCTGTTGTTCAGTTCACAAACCTTGATAGAACCCAGTTAAGTTAGTTCATATTAGTGCATAGTGAGGTCATTTGTGTTCATTAATGTGTTCATTCATTCAACACACATCTGTTGATTTCTATGCGTTGGGCAGTGTACTCACTTGAGAGGATCAAACATGCGTGAGGTAGAAATTAATCCAAAGGCCAGAGGAATAAACAGGCAGTTATAAGGACTGCGTGGTTAGCTCTGTTCCAGGAAGTGTGTGATGCCATGACAACCCAGGAGTATCGTGGATTCCAGATTCAGAGGGTCAGGGAAGACTTCGCATGGGAGGTGACACTGTTACAGAACCAAACTTGGGTCCTCTCACCCGAGTGCTCAGTAAAGTCCATCTGCTGACACCCAGTTGTGGTGAAGGAAAGTACAGCAGTTACTGCAGGTGCCAAACAAGGAGAATGGGCAGCTAATGCTCAAAACACCCAAACTTCCCGATGGGTTTCAGGGAAGCATTTTGACAGGCCAGGTGAGGGAGGAGCATCCAAGGGTGTGGGATCAGCTCACTCACAGTTCTCTGGTTGGTTGATGGTGAGGTAACCAGGTGATGTCACAGGGCTTAATGTCATCAGTCCTCAGGCTCCAGTAGGCCTGGGGGCTACATGCTCATGGTCATCAGGTAGTTAACTTCTTCCATTGGTAAGGGTTGATCGTGTGTAACACAACTCAGGAATGTGTACCAGACACCATTATCTGGGTACTACAGGGAGTGGCTAAAGCCAAGGATATGGGGGAGGGGTCCATCCAGGGAAGGCCCCATAGGGTCCTGCTGGTTACAGTATCTAAGCTGAAATCAGAAGTGTGATGTGATGAGTTGAGTTTATTAAAGAGGCAGCAAGACCTGAAGATGGGAAGGCCTAAGCGGGAACGGTATTGTTGGAGCATAACGGGTCAGGTGGTGGGGTATCCACATGTGAATTCGAAGAGGTAATAGGCGGAAGGCAAAGTGGGGCCTTGACACCTAAATTACAAGTAAATTTGTAAAACTATATGTCATGGATTCTCTCTATACAGAGGACAGAGTAATGTCTAACACATTTCAGGTTTCTATCAAGATTTTAAGTTTGTAATGCCTACTATTAAATTTTAATGTTTCTGGAAAATGGTTTTGTGTGAACTAAGGTATTCCTGAATAAGTGAAGTATCCTTGTGATTCTTTATATTATTGTCTGTTAAGTCATTGGTCCTAAGAAAGCAGAGGGTGTGTAGGGAGCAGGATAAGAACTGGATTCAGAATTCTAATAATCTATTTTGTGCATTTTTTTTTTCTGTACACGGGCCTCTCATTGTTGTGGCCTCTCCCATTGTGGAGCACAGGCTCCGGACACGCAGGTTCAGCGGCCATGACCCACGGGCCCAGCCGCTCTGTGGCATGTGGGATCTTCCCAGACTGGGGCACGAACCCGCGTCCCCTGCATCGGCAGGCGGACTCTCAACCACTGCGCCACCAGGGAAGCCCGTATTTTGTGCATTTTATGCCATTTTTAGACAGAATAATGCTGAATTTTCCACTTTGCCTCCTTTCCTTTTTTTGGGGGTATGGAATCGCTGAAGTTTTGATTGAACTTCCTTAGTATTGGTATCCTCAATGTCGCTTTCAGAAATATGTGAATTTAGCTCTAACAGCTTCAGAATGAAATTAGATTAATTTCCCCCAGTTTTGCTTTTGTCGTTACACAGGTTTTTAAATACTTTTAATTACAGGAAAAGGATTGTGGACACTGGGCATGCAGTGGCATGTGGCCTTCTTATGTTCATTGCTATTTTCTTTTCCAGTGATACTTCTGTTCAGGAAAAGGTCATGCTTCACAGACACATTTGTTTCTCAGCAATATTTCTGAAGATGTGAAATACAATAGGAGGCCTGGGACTCTATCCCAGTTGGCTCCCCAAATAGGTTATTTTGAAACATTTTTCACCCACATGAAAATTACAACAGTAACATTTTATCAACAAGTGTATTTATCATAGCAGTAAACACATTTCCAGCAAAAAACCTGTTCAGGATTCAACAAATATATTCCAGTCCCTAAGCAAAATCCTGCTCTATAAATATGTCCTTATCTTGTAAGGTTTTGGGAAGAGGAGTTCTGGAAGAGAGCTTCTTTTTTTTCATAGGCAAGAGACATTTCAGTTTGTTAAGAGAGTAATTGGGCAGGAGACAGGGAGGTCTGGGGAATGGGGAGAGAAAGGCTCATGACTAATACAGCCTCACCTGTAAAGCAGGGATAAAAACATTTCTCATGAGGATTGAATGAGATAAGTTCCACAAACCCTTACTTCCGTGCCTCTCACAAGGTAATTGCTCAGGAAAAAAAAAAAAGAAAAGAAAAAAAATGTGTTCATTTTCCTTCCTTCATCCATTTGAAGTCCAGTCTGCATTTCATCATGGCTCCTGACATGGAGCAGGGGTGGGGATGGGGAGTGAGCAATAGGAATCGAAAAGAGTGAGGACCAGGCAGGGGATTTAGTGCCTTTTTGCCTTTCTTTGACCTGAGGGGACACTGCCACTGCTCCAGGGGCACAGAACATGGCTGCCTCTGTACATCATGTAACATTTATGGGCCCTTGGCTGCTGCAGTTCCCTGGAGATGGCCATGGGGAGTGCAGGCCAGACAGTGCCTTCTTTAGGGAGAAGACAGTAAGATTAAGGCAGGAACTTCAATTCTCCATGCAGACAGCAGCTGGAGGCCCCCAAGTCTCATTCTTAACCTGGATGCCCAAGATTAAAATGAGTTAATGTTTCTAAAGCACTCAGAACAGTGGCTGCCAAAGCATGTAACTGTTTCAGATAAAATAAAAGTCAGCAACCAAAACTTCTCCCAGATTTCCTACATGACAGTTAAAGATAGCAAGATTCCTTTTTGGGCCTCTCATCTCCTTTTATCCACTCTGGTCACAGATTTCTCTACTTTAGCCACCACTAATTATGACCTAACCTTGGGGACCTTCCTCTTCTAGAGTTCCTCAGTTCATTTTGAATCCAGGCAGCCTGGCTGCCCAAAGAATTTCTTTTTTTTTTCTTTTTCTTTTCTTTCTTTCCCTTAAAACAAACACCTAGCTGATTTATTATAAAAACATTTTATTCGTATAGCATTTATTCAGTAATAGACTTTACTTTTGTTGTTTTCAGTGGTATGATAGATAAGGATTTGGAGGTCAAGGTTCCCACCTTGTGCTGTGTCATTCCAGCATAGGTTTACGTGGCTGAGTATTTTCCTTACATGCTGTAGTACATAGAGAGCATGTGTTCAGTTATGATCCAGAGGTTGGGACAAACACAGACTCTGTTACTTCAATAGCTTCTGCTTATCACACTCCCCCCCACTTAATGGCCATTTCACTGCTAATAGTACCTCAATTTTAATTGGATACAAAAAATAATGAGGTAAGGGACTAAGAATTGACACTTTATTCCTGGTCAGAACACCTAATAAAAGCCTTAGTGCAAAGAGTTGTGATATTAAAAAAAATTGCTTTGGAAAATTAAGTCAGTGCTGCTGTTCTTAACCCTCTACCATAGATAACTGAGAAGGGGTTACACATAACGATCTTTAAAAGTAAGCTATAGTTTCACCTGCCCGGAGTGGCTGACAAATAGATGAAGGACTGGAAAGCGGGCAATGGATGGAGTGGTTGACCTCTCTGGCATCCTTCAAGTCCCCTGATTCCATGATTTGAAGGCATAATTTCACATGCATTTATTCAGAGTTATGTGCGCCCAGACTACTTTCTGCTAAATGCAGACTCCCACTCTTAAGCATTGGAGACAGAAAGAAGCCTGTTAACTGACATTTGCAATTTCAGGATGCACCGTGTAGGAGAGGGAACTGCCAATCATTTCTGCCAACATCACTCTCCAGGGGAGTCTGAACGGAGCTGGCTTGGTCCAATTAAAAGAAGCAATTATGAGTAATGGAAAGTAAACAAACCTAAGAAAAATGATACTGCTGATTATAGTGCGTCCTCACAGTGAAAGGCTGTAGTCTGATGAGTATTAACTCTGTTTCTAAAGCTGTTAATCTACTTGGATTCTATTGAAGATTTTCATAGGAAATAATCAAAAAGAAATCATTAACCTTCATTTCAGAAGTAAATAAAATTCACAGTAGTGGAAAAATTAAAATCTCTCTTTTTTTAACATCTTTATTGGAGTATAATTGCTCTACAATGGTGTGTTAGTTTCTGCTGTATCACAAAGTGAATCAACTATATGTATACATATATCCCCATATCTCCTCCCTCTTGCGTCTTCCTCCCACCCTCCCTATCCCACCCCTCTAAGTGGACACAAAGCGCCAAGATGATCTCCCTGGGCTGTGTGGCTGCTTCCCACTAGCCATCTATTTTACATTTAGTAGAGATTCACACAATTATTTTTCTAGACTTTTTATTAATAGTCTCCTGAATACCTTGAGAATCACCATTGATGAGATTTATTTTTTTGTCTCATAATAGGTTGTAAAATGTTTAAAGCCATTTTTACAGCCATTCTAATGTGTGTGATATAATTTATATTTAAAGACTTACAGTTCATTCCTTTCTTTCATTGGTAAATATGATACTGGTGTTTCTTATAATAATTATAAGAGCTATAATATAAAACATTTAAAAACAATGGTGAAACTCTTTTTCTTTTAACATCTTTA